>NC_138222.1:12747983-13444175 GCF_964197995.2 Scardinius erythrophthalmus | reverse complement strand
TAGTTGGCGAACTCATTAGTGCATTACTCCTCGTTTGTATTTCTTTCGAAAAGGTGAATTATTGCATGGTACCTGGATGTTCAGTCAGAACATATGCGGTGCGAAACTAGGAAACTAGTTCACAACACAAACGTCCGTGTCCTCGTCTGATTCAGAGATTTCGTCCAGGAGAAATTGTCATCGTTGAAATTCTTTGCCGCAGACGGACTCTATCTCTGTGTTCGTAGCGGTTCGTAGTTGCATAGTGAGATCACCGGCGCCACCAGTCCGCCCTAACCCGAGCCAGTCCGAGCTCCTCGTCCGCGGCAGGCAGGTCTTCTGCCTCGGCTGCTCTTCGCTATAATGCGGCTTGTAAAGGTAGCCACAAACACCTGATTCAAGCATCCGACTTCCGAAATCCTCTTCCTCTAGTCTATATCATATTGAGCACTCTCCTCCGCTATTGTCATAACTTTACATCTGTCTCCACAGCGCCTGTTAGCTTAGCTTCAAACAAGATGGAGGATATTGCTTTCAGTTTCAGAGAGTAAAGTCCCACCCACTGATCTGTAATAGGTCTGTAGCGTGAGCGGGTCCCGCCCCCTGGGAGAGATGAGGAACGAGTGCTTGTAGTCTCAACAGAAATCCCCCCCTCTTACACTTCCTCCTACAATGACGCAAAATGACGATTTTTGCGTCATTGTAGGAGGAAGTGTAAGAGGTAAATAACAGATTTCTCCCGTATCAGGGAAAAATGAAAGAGTGTTGCACGACCATTCAATAGTATGACTGGGTTTCTAACAATGCAAAGCTTAATGCAAATGGGTGAAGTGTCCCTTTAAATTATGTTGAGGAATCCATGCACCTCACCTCCTATATCATCCTCCCTTTCCTATTAAACCCCACCCTCTGCTTTATGGTCTGACATGTACATTGTACATGTCATTATATGGTCATATCTTCATCCCATCTAAAGAATGATTGTGAAGTTGTATTCCTTTTTCTTTCAGTGAACAGCCCACAATTTTCTCACTCTGATATTCCCTTCCTACCCTTTTTCTCAATGTGCCCCAGTGTTCGGTCTGTTTATCCCTCCCCCATTTCTCAACCAAACACTCCTCCAGCCTTTCTCAGGCTCTAGTCTCTCTCTTTCTCACACACACATATGGTAAGAATTACCGTCATGACTCAGACTGAGGCTCTTGTCCCTGGCAGCTTCTCATAGCGACAATGAAAACAGAGTCGGCTGAGAATGCATGTGTGTCTTGTATTTATGCAAGTGTGAGAGTTTCATAGTGAACATTTAGCTTGTTTCTGTTTGGCTGCATATAAATAATTATCATGTAAGCGTAAGGGAAAAGTACTAAGAAATATTAGTAAGTGTGGTATTGCAATTGATCAGTAGATTTTTACATTTTTTGAAGTGGTTTCTAAGGTGTTCTGGGTGTTTGCTAGAGTTTTGTGTGTGTGTGTGTGGGGGGGGGGGGATTTGACTATTGCTTTTATATTGTTAATCAAGGTTTCAGGGGCTTTTGGGGTCCTTAACGTGCTCAAAAACTCTTGAAACTTTGCACACAGGTCAGAACCCACGGCCATCAGGGCCGGGCTGAAGCTGGTGAGTGCTCAGTTCCGATTTATTGTTCCAATACATTTTTTTGTATAGCTGTTCAAATTGTTGTTTTGAATGTGAATTTACCAATTTACCCGCAGGCAATATAAAAAACAAAGACGAGGATGCAAGTTTTTAAACATTTATGATACAAGCCCTCATGTTTTGCTTGTCTATAGAGCTATCACTGTAATACTTATAAGTTCTGAAACATCACTATCCTTCCACTGATTACCTTTTGCAAATATCTTGATTACTTCAGGTATGTAAAATCTTTGAAGTGACTCCCATGAGCGCAGAAATATGACGAATGTTGCTCTAGAGTGACATAAAAGTCACATGAATTCTGATTTGACTGTTCAGACTGCATTGCAAAACATCTGACCTGTTTCAGATTTAGGACCACATATGGAAGTGGCCCAAATCAGAATTGAAAAGATCTGATTCCATGTGGTTTGTGCCGTTCGCACTGTCATGAAGAAAACCGATTCACATGTGAGCAAAAAAATCGGATTTCGGCCACATTTACCTGCAGTCTGAACTAGTAAATGTGCACTAAATGAAACAAGCTAAGTCTATGGGATTTTTAATATCCACCAGGCAAAAAGATCTTCGTTTGATCCCTTAAAAAATAAAATAGCACGCCTTTCCTTAACAAACTGAAGTTTAATACTCTATACGTATGATCAATATGAGTAATAGTGATGCTTGCCTTAGCAGAACACTTACACATGCATGCTGCTGTAATCTATGCAGAAGATGCTTGGCAGGAATGAAGAAATCCAGCAGATATCTCAAGCTGTCATGCTGATAAGTGGACTCAAGTACGGAGAACACCTACATGACACAAACAAACATACGCTGTCATTTTAGAACAATTGTATGACTGGAAACTAAAACTAGTAAAAAAAAATGTCAAGACAGAATGAATGTTGGCTTTATGAAGACTTATATGTAGTTTTAACAATTAAGCAATGAGAACAAATTCAGAGTTTGAACTTGGTTACGACGAGTCTTTACGACGAGGTAGTTTGCAAACTTGGGGAGTTTGAGGAGATTTTAGGTTTGGTTGCACTGGTAAATGTGGTTGCTAGGCAGTTGCTAGGGTGTTAATGATGTTGAATGGATATCAATAAAGTAAAAGTCTACTTTTTTGGGGGGGGGGGGGGGTATTTGGGTATTCATCACATAGTAAACCATAAGAAAGGACAGTGCTGAGTTTGGTCGACAATGCTTGAAAATAAATTGTCAGAAATTGTCAATGAAAGATATAATATTGGGGATTTTTGTTTGTCAGCTTCAGGAAAACCAACAGCCCAATAAAGTGAGAAAGTAGAGATTGATGGTTTTACCTGAGAAAGGAGAGGAGGAGCTGTGCTTTCAAAAGGAGGATAGAGAGAGGAGAGCGCCCCCTGCACACAGTCCTCAACCGCCTCTGAACCCTGAAACAGAGATTATATAAACAGAAGCTGACAAATCGATTCACATGTTAGTCATCACAACCGACAGCTTGTTCTGCTCTTTCTCCTCAAAAACACAACTTCCTGTTTTGTGTTCCAGAGAGCATCTAAAAGTTCCTGTTGACCAAATGGTCATCATGACCTTTTTTCAACAAGAGAAATGAATTCAGAAACTGTATGTCTTGTGTCCCAAATAATATAGGCTGGCCAACTGTAAACTGTGAACTTACACTAGGTACTCTGCCATACAGTATAGAACTTTATAAAGATAGTGTCAACTCAGGTGAAAGACTTAAGGTCTTAAAGTCTACTCGTACAACAAAATAGCATAAAATAGTGCAGAAGTATTTGAAATTGGGCATACCTACAATAGCTTTCCCAACACTGACACATACACCAGGGCTGTACAGTGTGTCCGACATATATAATGCATGTGCTATGAAAAAATCTATCTGTTTGGTGAATAAATGTACCACAGTAGCACGCATGCTATACAGTTTTGCTTGTGTGAACTGAGAGTTTGTTGTGTGGTTAATCTACGGCCGCACAATTAACCAAAGTTAAACCGAAATTAAACCAAAATTGCGATTTGGCTTAGTGCGATAAAGAAATCACAAGGGCTGCAATTCTTAAATGAATAAATAAATATATGCGCAGAATTTCATGGTGGAGAACACCACTGAGGTCAGAGCAGATTGATCGGTTTGCAGTAAATGCTGCTCCATCTTATCAAGCGCTGTGAGTTTGATTCACTTATAATGTGCATTTGAAAAAGCAACATGCGTAAAACTTTTTTTCAAAACTGTAATGAGAAGCGTTTACAAAACTAAAGAGAACATTTTGGCATGCTTTTACTCCAAACGCACTTCATTACATCAGTCGAGTGCAGTGTTTGAAATAACTTCTTTTTGTGATCTGACGTGGCTTTATATCACAGAATGAGGCATAAATTATAGTATTTTATAGTCGGGTCTATACAGTGATAAAGGCTATGTCGATTAGCATTGCATTACAAATATACTTTATTCTTATGAAAATACTTAAAATGTCTAGAACACAGATAAACCATATGCTGTCCCAACTATGTGTTTATTGTTTACTGTATTCATTAGACAACCATCTCTTATCTGCGTTTTATTCTGCTGCAGCGATCTCTGGATGTAGGGATTTCCTGGAATGTCATAAGTTTGATAATTATTATTATTACATTATATTTTGTCTTAAATACTCTGTTTTATATTTTATAGTATTTTATACTTGTGGTTGTTTTCAGAGATGGTAACAGACATTTTATGTTACAATTTGTGTGGCCTGTACGCACGAAAAAAGATTTTAGTCTCATTCATGAAAAAATTTGGTTTGAACCGTCCATAATTCCGTTCTTACATAGAAATGTGTTCTGCTTGTGTTTTATGAATGAGGCGCACTGACACAAGCTCGAAGCCATCTGGGAAACACAGGATGACCAATAAGTACACGCACATGAACATTGATGTTTATTTCACTACTGTTCTGTCGTCATAGCAACCCTGTACACTTTCCTCTCGTTTATTTATTCACTCTCTCCTTCTCTAAGGAACTACTTCTAAGTATCATCTGACAACAATTATGCTGAAGCGTCTTCACAAACACACAAACACTCTCAAAAGTCTCCCACTCAGTGAGCAGTGAGTGAAATAAACAAAAGATGAGGGAAAAGAGAGAGGGAAAGTCAGCCAGGAAGGCCAGCATGTTAGGGGTGGTGGGGAGGGTGAGGAAAGAAAAACAAACCGAGAAGGAAAATGGCAGGAAAGTAAAATGAAAAAGAATGCAAGAGAAACATAATTAAAGACAAAACGGGGGGAAACTATGATTTTTTTTGGATGAAAATGGGGGAAGGTGAACATGAGGATAACAACAAATGAATGCACATACTTAAGTCAGGCAGTATAAATGTTCGAAATCTAGCTAATCATCTTGTCCAGTGTAAGAAAAAACAATAGTATTCTCTTTCGATTAGCTAGATAGGTCAGAATCTTTCCACTTTTCTATATACAGTTCACATTTGCTGCTCTTGCCACACAATGATAAGGACAGATTACCAGATATCAAACTCCATTCAATCACTAACACCAATGAGAAGTTAGTAACACATGCATAATTATTTATTAATTTTTTTACCAGATTTTGGCACAAATTTGTGCACTATATTCCATGTCATCTAATGCCAATGTCTTGTTTCCAGGCTAAATATCTAAAAACTAGATGGGGGGGGGGTGTCTAAAAATCCATCATTTAAGCTCTGCTAGCTGTTTTTAAACACATCCTGGGTCGACACCCCCTAAGAAATGTGTCTGATAATTCAGGACATCCTTAAGACTAATTTTTCAGACAAAGCCACACGTCAATATTGGAAAATCTGTTATTTTAAACATCCTTAGTTCAAGTGTTTCTGAAAATTGTTGTGTGAATCTCTCATTGATTGTGAGGAGTTTAATGAAGTATTAATACAACTGAAAAGTTTGCGATCTGTTTTATCAAAATTCTGAAATCATGCGTGCATGTGTGTGTCATTGTTATACTCAATTTCCTCTCTTTCTAAGCAGATCCTACTGGAAGAGTCAGTCGAGAGCGAGAGGACAGACACTGCTGAAGAACAGAATGATAAAATCCAGATGCAGGAAAATGAGGGAACAAAAGAGAGGGTGAATGGAGGAAAAGAGATAGAAAAAAATATTCAGTAAGAACTCTTTCCTCTTTCTAAGAGGAACTTCACCCACAGACACATCTGATCCAACAGTTTCTTTCGTCTGAAATAATGAAGTAAGTGATGTCTGCAACCGGTTTCTATTTGAAGACATTAGGAACTTAAACGTGACTAGCAGTCGTATCTCATACAGAAAGAAGTTCTAATTTAGGCCATGTTCGTGTGTTATATTACAGTATATAGACATCTGTCCAAAAAGTTGCATTCAAATACACTAATATTCAAAAGTTTCGGATTGGTACGAATTATTATAATTTTTTTTATCTCTAATGCTCACCAACGCTGCATTTATTTGATCAAAAATACAGTAAAAACAGGAATATTGTCAAATACTGTTACAATTTAAAATAACTTTTTTCTATGTGAATATATTGTCAAAAATTGAAAAAGTTGAGTTTTCAGCATCATTATACCAGTCTTCAATGTCACATGATGATGTTTATCAGGATTATCTGATGAACAGATAAAGTTTGAAATACAAGCATTTATTTGAAATAGAAATCTTTTGTTAGATTATAAATGTCTTTACAGTCAATTTTGATCATTTTAATGTCCTCGCTGAATAAAAGTATTAATTTAATTAATAAAGAAATCTGACTGCCCCTAAACTTTTCAATGTAGTGTGTATGTGCTCATATGTGTTTATTTCCATACCCAGATATATGCATTTAAAATCACATCTATCCGACAAAAACAGACCAAAATATTGATGACTCATCCTGCACCGCACCAATTAGCAAATGACAAATCATGGTTCAAGTCTGTGATGACTAAAGTCACAGTATTTGCAATGCAATGAGTAAGCTACTTTTGTTGCAATATGCAGTATTACAGTTGCAATATTACAGTCTGAAAACAATGTGTAAATTAAGAAACAACTGCATTCACATACTTGTGCTGAATATATTTCAACCATTACTGGCCTTTACATTGTGTTTCTGGTGCACAACTGACCTGTCCAATAAAAATTGGGTATGCATGTATCTACAGTGGCCCCGAGTTTTGAAACTCAAGCCTGCCTTGGACACTAAAATGTCTGAATGTCATTGCATAATAAAAACAAAGTAAGGGTTCAACTGCAAACAAACAATGCTAGAGCTCCTCTAAACACTGACTTTGCTTTTTTTCATAATTTTTTCTTCAATGTCTTTGAATCAGCTGGTGTTTTGCTGATTTTTAGAAGATGTATAAAGTCAGTTGTCCTCAAGTTTATACAGGTGTCCTTGCAAGTGTAGTTCATCACTTTAACTCTCAACGTGTTCCACTAATCACCACAAAGAGGCACAATAGTTGTTGTTTTTTCTACATGGAAATGTGTTACCATTGCCATTGCCAACAAACTCTCTTTTTGTGAAAGGTTTTGCCTGTGCCGTCTTTAAAGTAAAGGGCTTAAGCAGAAGATACAATTTGTGTGCATGTGTGTCCTCCTATTTGTTGTGCATTTCACTGCTACCCTAGCTTGTGTACTAATATTATTTATATTTATATATTTTAAACTTTGTGACATTTTAGACATTGTGCACTATGAATTGCTTGTGACGTTCTTCATTTGTAAATCAATTCGGATAAAACATCTGCTATATTAGTGTGTGAGTTTGTAAGTGTGTATTGATGTATTTTTCCGTGTACTCTCACCTCTCCCAACTGAAAATGAATCATCTGCCTCTATTTGAGGTCTTATGTGGAAAATGCAACTTCACCCAAACCACCATCACGTCTTTTCATTTCTCTCAAAGTAAAACAGTCTCCCTCTCTCTGTCTCTATATATCCCAGCCAGACTGCTCCACCCTGTCCCACACACACCAAACACTGGCAGCAGCTGAAGTCACATCAGCATTCGGCCCTCATCTGCCTCAGTTTGTTTTTGTAAGCATGCCAACAGATGGACAGTAACAAGCGTCTGTGAGTGTTTGGGGCTGATGCAGGACGTCCAGAACACCGCAATAACCTCATTACAGCTGATTAACACTATTATCACGTATTATCTGTGTGTAATGAGCTCACAGAGCCATTCAGTCACACTGTGTGAAAGTCATGGAAACCAATTACAGTATTTAAAATATACCATTCTGTTTGTTCTGTTTATTCCTATCCTTTTTTTAAAGTATGCAATTCTGTTCATATAATGCAATGATGATTGAGAGACGTACAAATAAACAATCCTCAAAAGCCTGATGAATCGTATTTGAAACTCACATTTTAACGGCTTTTCTAAAAGAAAGAAATGTAAATCGGCTTAGCAATTCTATTATTTTTGTTTCACTACAGACTTCTTCCATTCGTTGAACTTTACTCTTAATAAGTCTTCTCAACTATTCTGCTATCAAATTACTCTATTCTAAAGTTCAACTATTTATTTTATTTGTACTACCCTTTATGTTTTATTTCACTAATAATCTTGTCTATTCATATGAAACTATGTGAAAGTCATGGAAACTAATGTTTTGAACTATAAAAGTTGTCTTATTTCACTATGCAATTTGGTTAATTGTATTTTATCCAGCTGTTCTATTCTATTAGTTCCACATTCTCTTATTCATCTATGCACTTATACTATATTTGCTTCAAATCAGACTTATTCAGTTATATTCAGATACTCAAATCTATTCATTAAACTTTACTCTTCTAATTAATTTAATCTAATTCATTTTTTTTAATAATTCTATTTTATTGGTTTAACTAAACCAGTATTCAACAGTTCCGTTTAAATTACTCTATTATATTAGTTTTACTTCAGTCATATTCTATTCTATTCTATCCTATCCTATTCTATTCTATTCACATGAAACACGGCCATAAAGAAAGTCTAGAAACCATGAGTCCTGAGTTTGATAAACATCGGTGTGTCCTGCATTTTTTTCCTCATAAGTTCAGAAGAGATGAGGGGGAATTCCCACCTTCAGTTTTTCCTACTGTATTCTTATTTACCATAGTATCCATGGTTTCTTTCCACCTCGCCTAACTGCAATATTATCAGCACTGTAAAACCGTAGTACAATAATATGGGGTCTCTTCAGTGTGAGAAGCTTTCAGAACATTTTTGTCATTTTATTTTGACCACCCCATACAGTAAGCTGCAGTAGCAGAGGCATTATGACCAGCAATCTGGTAGGCTACATTTCTGTGAGGACGTATTCCTACTGTCGTTTCAAACAAAAAGAAACCGATTCCTTTTAATAACAGCTATGAATTAAGATGTTATAGCATATTGAACGAAATTATGGACGAATCATCGATTCCAGCATACCCGAAGTAAAAGTTCCTCTAAAAAGTCCACATTAAGGTCGATTTTGTAACTTTGTATCAGCTATCGCACCATTTCTGTAACAGCCTCTTTAAGATGAATCGTGTTTTTTATTATTATTTTATATTCGTCTTGGATAAAAAACATTGAATAAATGTCAAATGTAAACATTCCTGAAAGACAACTGGACTCACCATCACTCCACGCGACTGTCCGGACTGACTACATCTCTCTTAATTCTGTTTCTGAACATCCACATCAGACAAACGATCCCTTTGCTCGAATTAAACCTTCGCTTCGGTGTTTCTCAGTCTGAAGTTTTGTGAAATGCGGGAGTCTGATGGTGGAGGGAGGGAGAGAGGCATGTCAGTCCCTCCCATCTGCTGAACAAGAGCTACAGTGAGTCGCACTCATTCTTTCCACTGTCCTCCACTGCCATCATCTGCATAAAGAAACACTGACCATTCTGATTTACTCGAGTTTTGTAGTTGATCAATATGCATTTTGTACATTTAGTTATGATTATTTATTAGCCTATTTCGTGTCACATAATTTGCGACCACTAATAATTTTGTGAAATTTTGACACGGTGCAATCTCCTTGTAAATTCACTGATTTAGATCAATACTGTAGGCTATGTATGGCACAAACACATAGCCTACCGTTATTTAATAAAAACATGAGAAATGTCTCCATCTGGTGGTCAACAGTAAAAATTACATTATGGAGAAGAGAAATATGCTTAACCTTAAAGGGGTCCTTGATTCTGATTTAACTTTTTTACCTTTAGTTAGTGTGTAACAGTGGCGGTTGGTGCAAAAAAAGCACAGACAAACTGAATTATTAATGCAGGACTGAATGTAAGCTAATTGTTAAATAATCATTTAACAGTGATAATAATGTATTATTACTGCTGAGCTAAAAATGGAAAATTCTGCATTTAATGCATGCCATAAGGTATAGGGTTGGGGCGGGCAATAGGCTATAGCCAAAAAAAAAAAAAAGCTGTATTTTGGGGCTAATGTATGGTACGATGTATGGTATAATCTCAGGTTTTTTTTTTTTTTTTTTTTTTTTTTTCTATTTGAATAAAAAAAGATCTGAATTTAATAAATTAAAAAAAATGTCATATCCTGATCAATATTCTCCTACAATGTTCATATTGAAGGCCATGAAAACAAAGTGAATGTAACCTCTATTATGTGCAAAAAAGTCAAATCACATTACATTCTAACATTGTATCATTAGGCTACAATCTAAAAACAAAATAATGCTTTTTAAAGAAGACGTTAAATTGACTAAACAAAAAAATGAAAATAAATAAAAACCAAACTGTTTTATTTTTAAAACATAAAAATACACTAGTAGGTTTGAAATTCTATAGGCCTAGCACATGTTCCAACAACAACAAATATTTTAGCAAAATATATTTATATTTTAGTGTTAATGTATATTTTTGTCCGAATTATTGCGCTCATATTCTATTGTGCTCCGTCTGTGGCGCTTGTTCCCACGGAGCTTGCTGAAGGCTCGTCCACTCCTGACAGCAAAATGGAAATATTTGCTTTACTTTCGAACATTTACAGATGGAGAATATGTCCGTGAAATGTAAGTTATGCACTGAGGAAATTATTGGATGTCACTTCAGCTTAAAGATTATCAATAGAGGTATATTTGTCCCCACCAATCGCTGCACAAGTTAAGGTTGCGTATGATGACGAAAGCATGTTAGTGCTAGCTAGCCCTCCCGGAACCCATAGAGAATGCATTGCAGTGCCTGCAGTTCGAAAAAAATAAATAAAAAATCTTTGTATGGAAGTCTATGGGAACAGTCTGGGCGATTCTCAGCCAGAGTGAAATCGCCCAAAAAGAGGCATTACTCCACAGAATGTGACTTGACGCAGATTGGAGGCAGAGACGGCTAGTAACTGTGGCTGAATCATGGGCTGAATGTGAATGTGATTGAAAAGTCCCTTTCGCACTTTGGTGGTGGTGCGTCGCCCTATCGTCATAATGAAGAAACCGCCCCTGGTGTGTAATGTTGCTGTTTGAGGATATATAATCTGTAAAGTTACGACTCTCAAAGTTCAATGCAAAGAGATATATTTTCTTTTACAGAAAAGGCTTTTTAAATACTACAACAAACGGCTGGCAGGGACAACAATGAGCTTCTTCCCAGGTTGTTGACATCACAAACCCTAAAATTTACATAAACCCAGATCCCTAGCAGTACATGAACCAATCATCTCTACTAGCTAATAGTAAATAAACATAAAAAAACAATGTTGAAAGATACAGTACAACTTACCGAAATATAATAGTAACATAATAGAAACATAATAGGCTATGGATCAATCAGTGTTTTTCAACTGTGGAAAGATGTCAATAAAACAGCTGGAAAACAATTAGGGAGAGTGTGGTGATTTGTGCCAGGGGGGAAGTAGATCCACCCCTTGTTTCTGGAAAACCATAGAAGAAATTGGTCATGTGACCACATCATTTTGAAAAGCCATTGTAACAACTGAGACAAATCAGACACAATTATTTAAAAAAAATCTTTAAACTTCACTCTGGGATCTGTGGTCCCATCCCCCAAACAGGGCAAGAAGGTCCTACCACGATCAGATAAGTTGGTTTTATGGGTGTTAAAGAATGTGACCACATGCTCAAGAGAGAGAAATCTTAATACAGACTTTGCTGCATTAATCGAACTGATCTATAAATGAACATGCATCCCAGAAACTGTATGAGTCGAAGCCAGTCCAGCGTGGCTTCGACTCACAACAGCCATGTGCTCCCTCAGGAGAAAATGGACTCTCTCACCCACAACAGCGTCGAAACCACCATGCAATTTCATCATATCTTCTCCATCCAGCAGAGAAGAAAACGACTGCAACTTGTACAGTGACATTTGACACTCACGGACCTATCAACGAATTCAATTTTCAACCACTTCAAGAATTGTCCACTGCACAGACCATGCAAGTATCAATTTAATGAGGTGCTCTGAAAATGATAAACTGATGATTATTTTCATAGTTCTATTTCCTGCTTCCGGTTCCATATCACTCACCCTTTTACCTATGCATGTATGTATGTATGAATATATGTATGTTTGTCTAGTTTAGTTATGTTTGTGATTTAGTTAATAAAACTTGTGCACAATATGTAGTTGGTTCTGATTATCTCTGTAACGTCGACGGGTAGATGAAGAAGACGAAGGTCAAGTGAAGATACAAAATACTCAATATTTATTTCCATAGGCAAAATCCAAACAAACTCGAAACAGTGTGCGTGCACAAACAGAGTGCTAACTACACAAACAATAACCGACAAAGACATGGATGAGAAGGGGAACTTAAATACAGAGATGATAATGACACGACAACAGGGGCACGTTCAAGTTCAAAACGGTGCGCAACGTTTTGATACGGTTTCCGGGTTGAACGTCATGTTTCCTAGAAACGGCGTGCACCGGTGTGCAACGGGGTTTGAGATACGTTTTCTCTTGTTTGGTGGGTGTGTCAGAACTGCAGTCCAATCAGCAGCAACATGTATATAAAGCACGCGGTATTAAAGTGAACTCGCACAATGGGTTCAAGGAAAGTAATTTACAAATGTGTTCGATGCAGCTCGGTATGAGGATATCAGAAGACATGTTTGTCGTAAGTTTTATTGTAAAAATATAGGATATCAACATAATGATGTAGTTGTTTATATTTTTAGCTTCATTGCAAGTGTATGACATTTGGTATAGAAATAAACAATGGCAGTAGCGTACCGTGGGGTTTCAGTCAGAGCCTTCAGTAACGATCTACCCCCCCCCCCCCCCCCAAAAAAAATAAAAATACAATCATGCACTGTATGCACTGCGTAACATCAACGACGAGACAGCTGATCTTCAACCTCAGCGCACACGCACACCACTGTACATTATAAAAGCTGAGCTGAAACATCTCGCGCACGGATGTAAGTTAGTAATACAAATAAATAAAACATCTCCGGTTAACTAGCAGGACATTAATTTTCGTTTGTTGAATAAGATGCATTCTAGCGCTGAAATGTGTTGTTCAAGCTGAGTGCTCGTTGCCGCTGTTATCAGTGGCGCGGATACAGTGTTCTCTTGTGGCTCGCGCACAGTTTTCACTCAGATGCGCGCTTCAATCTATCGCCGTTGCGGAGACTTTCTATTCGTTGAAATCTTACAAAACAAAATGCACACAAACGCCTTGCTTGATATACAACCACTGATGAACATATTCGGTAAAATAAAAATAAAAAACTATACGAGTGTGGACTCGAACCCAGAACCTCTGACACGCTTGGCTAAAGTTCTACCACTGGACCATCGTCGAACACTAAAGTTGTATAGTTATCAATGGATTTATTCACGTGGAAATTCTCGGTATTAACAAAATTGGTAGATCTAGAATGACAAATGTACCCAAAATGACCCAATGTACTAATGAAATTTATTTCTGGACATCGTAATGTTATTTTTCCTGAAAATTGTTATTGTACACAAACATGTATTGTATCTGCCCACCCATGTCGATGACATCAGCGCGGGCTAGCCGCCGACACATCGCTGGGCCTCTGGGGCGTTCTGTCATACGCATCACAATTTGATTGGCTGATAAAACACGTCAGTCAAAGTTATGATCAATTGGAAAACGGCAGCTTCAACGGAAGGCTAGCTATACTACTAGTGCTGGTCCACGGCGTTTAGATGACATGTAAAATCCAGCTCAGACTCACAAAAATAACCATATTCTTTCTGGAAATATAATTGTAACGTACTGATAGACAGTAATTGAATTTAGACATGTTCAGACACAAATTAATTTAATTTTAGAAAAAAAAAAATTCTATTTTGACAGGGCCAGCAGAGAAGGCCCTGCTGGCTCTGACGGCACACCACTGAACAATGGTAATCAAGTGCTTTTCCTAAAAACGAGAAAGAAAATACAGGGTATAACAGTATAAACTACAAATAAAGTCAGTATGTGAGGCTAAATAGATGTGTTTTAGTCCGAATTAGGTAAGATGTGTGCTTCCATTTCAGTTTCAGCAATCCCTTCACTTGATTGGGATGTTCTCTTTTGTTCTGGGCGGCAAGTGCAGTAACTGTAACATCGGGCATATTTTGTAGTATTAAACACATATTTATACCGACTTCATCAGGCTCCGAAAATTCTTCACAAAGAACACAAAGAATGGCCTTCTCAGCTGCCATAGTTGCAACTCTTGCGTCATCAGAACAGTGTGTTCAACGCATCACCGTTTCTGTTTGAAAAACGTTGTGCAACGTTTTGTCGGGGCTGAACGCAGCCCAGGTGATGGTGATGATGATGGATGAACACAGGTGATGAGGATGATGATGACAATGTGCAGGTGAAGGTGATGATGACGGAGGACTCTGGGAAGTGTAGTGCAGACACAGACGAGGAAGAAGGCGGTGAATGTGACAATCTGCTTGCAACAAAGTCCATTTTACGATTTTGATCTTGTTACATGCTCTAAGCGCTGTACATGCTAAGAAATAATTATTTTTCAGTGGCCATGAAAGATACACTTTTCTTAGAATAAATGAATAATCAAAAGAGTTTGTTGGAACTGATTAATTGATTGAAATATTAATTTTGCTACCTCAAGTTAATCTAATTAACTGACCAAATATTAATAATTAATCATAATTGGTAATTATGAGTTATTATTAATATTTCCCCTTGAGCTAATTTGTTCCATCATCCATTTTACTCATCCTCCAAAGAAGAGAGACCAGCAAATTTTAGCTCAAAAAACTGTTTTTTTTCCCTTTCAAAGTAAAATTTCTATGATTAAGTTTTTTTTTTTTTTTTTTTGTAGTGTCTGAACAATTATAGACAAGTTTGAAAACATTTCACACATGCTTTAGCAGGCTACACAATGAGTCTATAGAGTTAGCATGATGTTAGCTCTTAACTGCTGGATCATGCTAGTTTTTCAAACTTGTGGGTCTGGGGTGATTTGTGCCAAAGGGCCTGGGTTAAGTTGTGCCAGTGGCACAACTCACCCCCACTTATGATTATTTTGGGGAGCCACCTACCACTCTTCCGGAACCAAATCCTGAGCACTCATCAAGTGATGAAACTGGTTCTGGTGCCCATGGGAGTTATGTGTCTCCAAAAGTCATACTTCCCTTGCCAAAAGCCACAGCAAGAAGGCCCAGAATTATGAGAAAGAACGTAAAAACAAGAATCGTGACCGACACACCTGAGAAGATGGAGCTGGAGAAGGCACACAAAGAAAAACAAGATAAAAAGGCTGAAAAGGAAAAGAAAAAGAATGAAAGGCAGAAGAAATGGGCTCTGAAAGGCTCAAATCAAACCAAAATCATAATGTTGTGCACAGTAGCTCAAGAAGAAATGCACCATGGACCTTCCACTTGATGACACCACTAACGATGAAGCAGAAGATGGCCTGGAGAACACACTCAACAGAGAAAATAAAAGGGCTGAAAAAAAGAAAATGAATGAAAATAAGAAGAGACGGGCTCAGAAAGTGACCAAACCCAAAAAGAAAGTGACTGTCTACAGTAGCTCAGAAGAGAGTGACATCTCCATTCCACTTAACAACACCACTGATTATGATAGTTGAAATGTCCAGAATGATGATGATGATGGTGACAAGGATCTGTCTGCTGGTGACTTTGTCATTGTGAGCTTTGCTGGTAAAACCAAATCCTATAACTACGTTGGATTGGTGGAGAAGGTTGAGGGTGCAGACATCAGTGCAAAGTTTCTAAGGCAAAGTTGTAAGAAGTCTGTGGATGGAAAGCCCATCTTTACATTTCAAGACAATGATGAAGGAGTTATCCCTAGAGGTGAACCAAAAACTACAAATTATGACTTATTCCAACAGTTTAATAGGGTGACAGTATCTAAATAAACCTTAAATGAGTAATTTTGTATTGAATTTGTCTTGCTTTCATATAGCATTACAGTTCATAACATTAAAATGTTCTGCATTACATTTTATATAGCATTACAGTTCATAAAATTAAAATGTCTTGTTTCAGAAAAGCTATATTTCTGAAACAGTTTATTTCAGATCCAAAGGTATTGTTCTCAGGGATGCACCCATTCACAAAAGAAATATATATGAAATATATTTTCAGAATATATTTTGAATATATGCAAATATTCGAAATTGGCCCAATAAATATAGTTTAGTTAAAAATATTTAAATATATTTTTTATTTTTTTGAAAATACTGTAAGTATATTTTAGTTAAATATGTGAATATATTTATGTCAATATATTTGCTAACAACATATATGTTCATATATGTTTTATCTTTTGCAAATTGTTTCATTTGAAATATATTTTGAAATTTAAAAAGTTAACATTTTCACAAACAAACAACACATTTTCAATTTATTTTTTACATTTTATTTAAATCTGAGTTCAGCTATTTTTGAGTTGATAGCTGTCCCCAGTTGTCCCTTGGTGGCCTGTGGAAATTTCTTCAACACTGTGTCTGGGGGTAGAAGGATAGACACTTTGTTTAGGTTTAGCTATTAGATGTGATCAGTGTTTCAGCATAGTTAGCAACTGCATTTGTTTCCTAGTTGTAGTGTCACTGTTGCATCATAAATATTGTGCATATTTTCAATATTTAAATGACTTCAGGAAAGATGTCAATAAAACACAACAATAAATCTAATAATTGCACTTAGTGTTAGGTACGTGCCACCTAATATGGCCTAATAGTCCTAGGAAAGCAACTATCTGTCATTTTACATTGCAGTCATTTAAATGTAAGTACAGTATTTATTATAGCTGTGTCATAATACAGTAGTGAAATATGGTAGCCTACTGTTGTGTATAGGGGAAAAGGTAGAGGAATTACTATGATCAAAATACATTTTCGACCCTTCTTTAGCAAGCTAAACATTTTATGACCATATATTTTGTCATATATTTTACATTACATGTTATAAATGTAAATATATTTCACACTTAACATCATATATTTTTGTTATATTTCAGAATATATTTCAAAATTATAAATATAAGTGAACAACAATGCAAATATATTTCAATGTATTTGGAATATATGCCACATATATTTTTGACACTTTAAAATATATTTCAATATTTTTTTTTTCTGTATGGGCACCACATCCTGAAATATATGTACATCCTTAAGTTGAAGGCATTACTGTCATGGCCTCACTTTAAAGTCACTTTAATTAAAAACTGGCAAAAACTCACCCCACTTTCCACCTATGTCACATAACATTTACCTCAGGAAAGCCGTTTAATGACCATAATATAGCATTAGAGTTGCCTAGAAAAAAAGAGGTATAGAGAGTATTTTGCTAAATATGTGTACTATATTACATATTTATTATATTTTTACTTATATCATTAAATAAAGCTGCTATTATAATAAAAACGCATTATGTTAAAGGGATACTTCACCTCTGGAAAGATGAATGTGTATTTAAATTGGGTCATTTATGTAGTAGAAATGTGAAATTATTTTTGAATTTGGAGCCTTCTAGAATGAGAATAGACAGAAAATGTATTTTTGGCTCATGTGGATGAAAGACAACAACTCCCAGAATGCACTTGCTTCGCTGCTCTACGAGGCCACTCCCAAGCCACGCCTATCGGTTAGAGAGCAGTTGTAAACAACAAAGCTAAGCCGCTAGTCTCCATGAATCTGCCCGGGTTTTTGAAATCGCACAAAATGTCCGGGATTCGGCTTTTGCGTTCTACAGTCGCCATTCATCATGTTTACTGTGGTGAGCAGGCTGAGGCCGAGGGCCGCGGGAGAACGGCGCGAGGCCAGTGGCGTGATTACTGATGACCGACACCTGTGAGATGCATTGGTCTCGTATCTCTCACGGAGGAGCGGGTATTTTCTTAGCAATGGTATGTTCATTGATTCATCAACCGATCACGCCACCGGCCTCGCGTCGTTCTCCCGCGGCCCTAGCCTCGTCCTGCTCGCCACAGTAAACATGATGAATAGCGACTGTAGAGCGCAAAAGCTGGTGGCGTGATTACTGATGAGCGCCTGTGAGACGCACCAGTCTTGTGGGCTATCTCTCACGGAGGAGCGGGTATTTTCTTAGTAATGGTAAAACGCACATCAACCGATCACTTGTTTAGCGTTCATGTAAACACTACATTCAGATTCACCAATCGGAATGAATTCAGTTAGATTGAAACAAAAGGCGTGCATGTAAACAATGAATGGCGACTGTAGAAAGCAAAAACTGAATCCCGGACATTTTGGACGATCTCGACGGCCGGACATGTCCGGGAAAAAGAGGATGTATGGTAACCCCTACTACTCAGCTTTCTCCTACTATTCAGCTTTCTCCACAGAATAAGAACTCGATAGCTTTTCTTCCAAATAAAGATGGCTGACACTGTTTGTACATTCTGTGAGTGAGATCCCACCCTCTATGGGCGGGTTGAAAACATGCGGAACTAGCTCCTCCTACTGGCTGTAGTCTTTAGCCTCTGGCCAAAAAATCCTCCGATGACACAAAATGACGATTTTTGCGTCATCAGAGGATTTTTTCCAGACAAAAAATACATAAATCTCTCGTCTCAGGGGGATATGAGGGGGGAAAGCAGGGTAGTTCGAAAATACTACAGGTTTTCTACTGATACAAAGCTTAATGCTAAATCCTGAAGTATCCCTTTAATTTGAGTTATTTTTAACCTTAAATAATACTACCAGCTGATAGGGCTGTAGATGTTTACAGCATTATGGGTTTTTTTTTTTCTTGAGAAAAATTAACGCCTATCTTGTGTTCCTAATATTTATTCAAATGAGTCAATATTGAATCAAATCACAAGAATTGAATTGAAATCGTGAAATTTGTGTCAAGCAATAATAGAAAAACGTAGCTTACCAGAAATTGTACCATGCAAACATTGTAACATTGTTTCTGTTTAGTTACTAAAATGTTTTGACAATCACAATGAGTGATTGTGATGATCACTCACCCCCCCATCCCCCATCCCCCATCCCCCATGCCCATGTGATCGATTACTGTTTGTATTATCATATTTTTCCGATAAATATGATTAAACAATGGATAACATTGTATCTATAAGAAAATTACAACAAAAAAAAACATACCATTTTGAAATATCCTGTGAAATCTTTGCTTGCAAAGTCCGTGCTTGAAATCCATTCAGTACTATCCTCTTGTTCATTAACATTGTCAGGGTCTGAATTGGGCTCGAAGCCGCTGTTGAATGAACTTGTTGGTCCCGCGCATCCCACAGACGCTCAATTGGATTGTGATCTGGGGAATTTGGAGGCCAGGCCAACACCTTGAACTCTTCATAATGTTCCTCTAACCATTCCTGAAGAATATGTGCAGTGTGGGAGGGTGCATTATCCTGCTGAAAGGAGGCCACTTTCACCAGGAACACCATTCTCATGAAGAAGTGTATCTGGTCTGCAACAATGTTTAGGTAGGTAGTATGTGTTAAATTTACATCCACATAAATGGCTCGACTGGAGTTTCCAAGCAGAACATTGCCCAGAGCATCACACTCCCTCCACCGGCTTGTCGTCCTCCCAGTGCATCCTGGTGCCATCACTTCCCCAGGTAAACGGCACACACGAATACAGCCGTCCACAAGATGTAAAAGAAAATTGGACTCATCAGACCAGGCAAACTTGTTTCACTGCTCCAAGCTCCAGTTCCAACAGTTCTCATTGTAGGTGCTTTCGATGGTGGATATGGGTCATCGGCACTCTGTTTGGTCAGCGGCTACGCAGCCTCATACACAGCAGAGTGTGATGCACTGTGTTTTGTGACACATTTCCCTCATGAATTAAGCGTAGCGTCGGTTCTGGCAGGTCATGTTAGTCAACTCTCATCAGCTGACTCTCAGCTGATCCACGTCTACCAATAGGAATACGACGTCTATCACTGTATAGAAATATAAGCTCTTCAGTATTATCAACAGCTATTGCGTTTCTCTGGAGCCAATTCCCTCCTCCATCCCCAGCTCCTCCTCTCGTCAGTCAGGATTTGGCATTCTGATTCCCCTTGAATCAGACTCTAATTCTCGAATTATGTTGTACATTCAAATTAATAAATGATATCTGCAATACATTCATGTTGGTTCTGTTCTGTTTACCCTAAGGGGGGTTATTGCTGCTCTTATCCATGCTAGGCTGCATGGATGCGCAGGGAGTTCTTGCCCAGAACAGAACCATACCGCCAATCCTAACTGTATGCTAATTGTCAACCGTATTTGACGATAGTGGTCCTGACAGAAGCACTGAAGCTTGACAGAAGCACTGACAAGCACTTTTGTGAGACTTGTGGTACATTCCTTCTGTTGGCTCGGACCTGATGGGATAGCCTTTGTTGCCCTTGTGCAATGATGAGCCTTGGACACCCTGTCGCCGGTTTGTGGTTTGTCCCTCCTCGAACCACTGTTGGTAAATACTCACCCACTGCTGACTGGGAGCAACCCACAAGCCGTGCCATAACAATTTGTCAAAGTCACTCAGATCTTTATTCCTGCCATTTCTCCTACATCCAACACATTGATTATTTGCTTACCATCTAATCTATACCCAGACCTTAATATGTGGCCTTGTTAGGAGATAATTAACGACATTTGCTTCACCTGTGACTGTTCATAATGTTTACATCAGTGTATATGGTAAACGGAAGCTCAGCCGTACAGCCCTCGCATATGCGAGTAAATTTCACTCTGGGCGACAAAATAATGTCTATCATTAGCCATTGGCTAATAAATTCTTAGATTTTACTGTATGTTAGATGTCAAGTATAAGTTGACACTGACTGAGCGCTTGAGAGTTTCCCTCCCTGAATTCGCTCTCCATCAAGCTCTCCATACTCTGTACTTGTCACGGTTCATAAATTCATTGTTTCCTTCGTGTCTCGTGTAACTGTTGTTCTGTGTGTGTGTGTGTGTGAGTGGGCGTGGCACTCATTCCGGAGGATCAGCCATCCAGCTGATCTCATTCATCACCCCAGCTGCAGCTCATTCAGTCTCCTATAAAACCTCACCGCATTCTCCTCTCATTGTCAGATCGTTGGTTGATGTCTCCCGTTTGTGATCCCAGTATTGTCGGCGTTCCTGTTTCCTGTTCCAGTTCCTGTTCTCTGTTCTTCGGATATCGTCTTCACTTGGGTTTCACGGTTACGGCACTTCACCACGAACCTCGCTGACCATCCAGTCCCTGTGTCACCAGCATCTCTCTCATCATCGGACTTTCACCTGTTACATCATCGGACTTTTACTTGTTATATCTTCAATAAACCTGAGTTACTTGCATTCTGCTTCTGTCGTCTTGATTCACCATGACAGAACGATCTGACCATGCTATGGAAGCAGCAAGTAATCCTTCATCTCTGGAAACCTTTGTCAGCACCAGTATACAACGCATGGATCACCAAGAGAAAAACCTCAACGACACAGCTCGGGCAGTTCAAGCGCTGGTGACACAGGTGTCCGAGCTCACCCAGCAACTTCAGACCTTGCGGAATCCCACTGCGCCACCCACACCGCCCGTTCCCCCCACACCACCGGAGAACACCTCCCAGTCGGAGCCGCGCCTTCCTATACCTGAGGCCTATGCAGGTGAGCCAAGCTTTTGCAGAGTGTTTTTGACTCGCTGTTCGATGCATTTTTCCCTGCAGCCGAGAACCTTCGCCAATGAGTCAGCCAAGGTGGCTTTCGTTTTGACTCTCCTGACTGGGAAGGCAGCACTCTGGGGAACGGCGGTGTGGGAGAATCAAGACCCATGCTGCACCTCGTTCCAGACACTCTCCGCCGAAATGAAGAGGGTCTTCGACCGCGCCAGCACCGGGAGAGAGGCGGCTCGCATCCTAGCTGAGCTAAGACAAGGAGAGAGGTCAGTTTCTGACTATTCTATTGAGTTTCGTACATTGGCGGTAGAGTGTCATTGGAACGAGGAGGCGCAGTGGGACATGTTCCTGCATGGGCTGGCTGACCACATCCAAAGGGAGATCTACGCCCTGGACCTGCCCACGTCTCTAAACGGACTTATAGAACTGGCACTTCGAGTAGACGCTCGTTTATCCCGTGTGGAGTGGAGAAGATTGCCTGGTCGAATGGCGGAAGGAGTAGAGCTTCCACGGTCCAGCGGCGGGGATGCGGTCAGCCCCGTCTACGATCACGAGCCCATGCAGGTTGGGCGGGCTCGGCTTACTCGGGAGGAGAAGGAAAGGCGGAGGTCCCAAGGACTTTGTCTTTACTGTGGAGCAGCTGGTCACTTTGCGTTCGGTTGTCCGGTAAAAGGGCAAGCCCGGCAGTAATTCTGAGGCTACTGTCGGGTGGGATCTCCGCCGAGAAGACCTCACCAACATCTACGCTCCTCCCAGTAAGACTGAGGTGGTCAGCTCACGAGAACGACGGACAAGCACTGGTGGATTCAGGGGCAGAAGGTAATTTTATGGACTGCACGTTTGCACACAAGTTTCAAGTCCCCTTATTACCACTCACCCGCAAGATAGAAGTCCGCGCACTCAATGGTCAAGATCTACCCAACATTTCACACACCACCGGACCCGTCACGCTCATCACATCTGGCAACCACATTGAGACCCTGTCATTTTACATTCTGGACTCCCCTCTTGCACCCATAGTTTTAGGACATCCCTGGCTCATCAAACATAATCCCAAGATAGACTGGCAGCAGCACACGGTGTTGGAATGGAGTACTAAGTGTCATGAGTCTTGTCTTGTCTCTGCTTGTCCGTTTGTTTCTGTCTCTGTGTTTCAGGAGGAGGCAGGGGATTTATCTAACGTGCCCACGGAGTACCTGGACCTGAAGGAAGTGTTCAGTAAGTCTCGGGCTGCTTCTCTTCCTCCGCATCGTCCCTATGACTGTGCAATAGACTTACTGCCAGGTAAAGCTCCGCCTAAGGGCAAGTTATATTCGCTTTCTGTTCCAGAGAGGGGGGCCATGGAGAAATATATTTCTGATTCTCTGGCATCCGGGTTCATCCAGCCTTCCTCATCTCCAGCGGGGGCGGGGTTCTTTTTTGTGGGGAAGAAGGACGGTTCTCTGCGACCTTGTATTGATTACCGAGGGCTGAACAACATCACGGTAAAGAATACTTATCCTTTGCCGTTGATGTCTTCAGCCTTCGAGAGGTTGCAGGGAGCGTCCGTCTTCACTAAATTGGACTTACGTAATGCTTATCATTTGGTCCGCATCAGGAAGGGGGATGAGTGGAAGACTGCTTTTAACACCCCCAGGGGGCACTTTGAATACTTGGTCATGCCCTTCGGGCTGTCCAATTCCCCAGCAGTCTTCCAAGCACTCGTCAATGACGTGCTGCGAGATATGGTCGACCAGTTTCTATATGTCTACCTGGATGACATATTGATTTTTTCGTCTTCTCTCCAGGAACACGTGCAGCACGTCCGACGAGTGCTCCAGAGGTTGATAGAGAATGGGCTTTTTGTCAAGGCGGAGAAATGCGATTTTCATGCACAGTCTGTTTCTTTTCTAGGGTACATTGTGTCGGCTGAGGGAATTCGGATGGATCTGGAGAAGGTTAAGGCTGTGGTGGAATGGCCAACTCCAGATTCCTGTAAGGCCCTACAGCGGTTTCTGGGGTTCGCCAATTTCTACCGGCGGTTCATTCGCAATTTCAGCCAACTAGCCTCGCCTCTGACTGCCTTGACCTCCCCCAGAACTACGTTCAGGTGGTCAGACGCAGCTAAGCCTGCGTTTGCCAAACTCAAAAGTCGCTTTGTTTCGGCTCCCATCTTGATTACCCCTGATCCATCACGTCAGTTCGTGGTGGAGGTTGATGCGTCAGAGGTGGGGGTAGGTGCAGTGATCTCTCAGCGTTCTCCCTCAGACGATAGAATGCACCCGTGCGCGTTTTTGTCCCATCGTTTGTCTCCTGCCGAATGCAATTATGACATTGGTAACAGAGAATGGTTGGCGGTCAAGTTAGCGTTGGAAGAATGGCGTCACTGGTTAGAAGGGTCGGGGGTACCTTTTATCGTCTGGACAGACCATAAGAATTTGGAATACATTAGAACTAAAGATTGAAAAAGATTGAACTCCAGGCAGGCTCGGTGGGCACTTTTTTCCGGAAGTTTTGACTTTACACTCTCGTACCGCCCGGGTTCCAAAAACATCAAACCCGATTCTTTATCGCGTATTTTTGATCGTTCCGAACGCCCGTCTACTCCCGAGTGCATTTTACCCGAGAATCTATTTGTCTCCACACTCGTATGGGAGGTCGAATCGAAGGTCAAGAGAGCCTTAGAAGGGGTAACGCCCCCGGTCGGTTGCCCACCGAACCGCTTATTTGTACCGGAGGGATTACGGTCCGACGTTATTCAGTGGGGGCATTGTTAATCGAACCAAGTTTTTGGTCAAGCAACGATTCTGGTGGCCTCTCATGGCTCGTGATGTTCACAGTTTTGTTTTGGCTTGCTCAGTTTGCGCCACTGGTAAGACTTCCAATCGCTCCCCAGATGGGTTACTCCAACCGCTGCCTGTCCCTTCGAGACCCTGGTCCCATATTTCGCTAGATTTTATCACCGCCCTCCCACCCTCTCGGGGTAACACGGTAGTTTTGACCGTGGTGGACCGGTTCTCGAAGGCGACCCATTTCATCCCCTTGCCCAAATTACCCACAGCCAAGGAGACAGCGTTGGTCGTCGTTAATCACGTCTTTCGCTTACATGGCCTCCCGACAGACGTGGTTTCCGACAGGGGACCCCAATTTGTGTCCAAATTTTGGCGAGAATTTTGTAGATTGTTAGGGGCGACTGTAAGTCTGTCCTCAGGGTTTCATCCCCAGAGCAATGGACAAACTGAGAGAGCCAACCAAGATTTGGAAAGAACGTTGCGATGTTTGGTTTCCAAGAATCCTTCCTCGTGGAGTCAGCAATTGTCTATGGTGGAGTACGCACACAATACGTTACCAGTGTCATCTACAGGCCTATCTCCGTTTGAGTGTAGTGTAGGTTACCAGCCACCTATATTTCCTAGTCTGGAATCCGAAGTCGCGGTTCCCTCTGCCCACGCATTTGTCCAGAGGTGTCGTCGCACCTGGACTAGAGCCCGTGAGACTCTACTCCAGGCGGGAGCGCGCACCAAGGCCAAAGCCGATCGCCACCGGTCTAGGCCTCCCGTATACGTCGTTGGTCAAAAAGTGTGGCTTTCTACTAAAAATATTCCGCTCCGCTCCGTTTCTAATAAACTTGCTCCTAAATTTATCGGCCCGTTTACTGTCACCAAGATCATTAGTCCGGTGGCAGTCCGCCTCAACCTCCCTCCAGTGTACAGGAGGATTCACCCCGTGTTTCATGTATCCAAAATTAAACCCGTGTTTTTTTCCCGTATTAATCCGCCAGCCCTGGTTCCCCCACCGCCGCGTCTCGTAGACGGGGAACCAACCTATTCGGTAGATCGTATTCTGGACAAGAGGCGGAGGGGACGCGGATTCCAGTACTTGGTGGACTGGGAAGGTTACGGTCCGCAGGCGAGAAGTTGGGTACCTGCCAGAGACATTCTGGATCACTCCCTTATTGATGATTACAATCGACAGGTAAAGGAGCCTAGGGACGCCAGGAGGCGTTCTTAGGGGAGGGGGTACTGTCACGGTTCATAAATTCATTGTTTCCTTCGTGTCTCGTGTAACTGTTGTTCTGTGTGTGTGTGTGTGTGTGTGTGTGT
The DNA here is from genome assembly GCF_964197995.2 of Scardinius erythrophthalmus. Lineage (NCBI taxonomy): Eukaryota > Metazoa > Chordata > Actinopteri > Cypriniformes > Leuciscidae > Scardinius > Scardinius erythrophthalmus. The sequence goes on along the minus strand of NC_138222.1, from coordinate 13,418,402 downwards.
GAGTGGGCGTGGCACTCATTCCGGAGGATCAGCGATCCAGCTGATCTCATTCATCACCCCAGCTGCAGCTCATTCAGTCTCCTATAAAACCTCACCGCATTCTCCTCTCATTGTCAGATCGTTGGTTGATGTCTCCCGTTTGTGATCCCAGTATTGTCGGCGTTCCTGTTTCCTGTTCCAGTTCCTGTTCTCTGTTCTTCGGATATCGTCTTCACTTGGGTTTCACGGTTACGGCACTTCACCACGAACCTCGCTGACCATCCAGTCCCTGTGTCACCAGCATCTCTCTCATCATCGGACTTTCACCTGTTACATCATCGGACTTTTACTTGTTATATCTTCAATAAGTTACTTGCATTCTGCTTCTGTCGTCTTGATTTACCATGACAGTACTAGTATTTCAAATGTGACCCTGGATCACAAAACCAGTCTTATGTTGAACGGGTATATTTGTGGCAATAGCCAACACAACATTGTATGGCTCAAAATTATAGATTTTTCTTTTATGCCAAACATCATTAGGATATTAGTAAAGATCATGTTCCATGAAGATATTTTGTAAATTTCCCACCTTAAATATATAAAACATTTATTTTTGTGAATAGATGCAGCACTATCGCCAATAGAAATGAAGAACTTTAAAGGCGATTTTCTCAATATTTCGATTGTTCTGCACCCTCAGATTCTAGATTAACAAATAGTTGTATCTCAGCCAAATATTGTCCTATCCTAACAAACCATACATCAATGGAAAGATTATGTATTCAGCTTTCAGGTGATGTATAAATCTCAATTTAAAAAAAAAATACACATAAGACTGGTTTTGTGGTCCAGGGTCACAAATTCAGCTCAGCATACCTATTCCCTTTCGAGGGAACTCGCGATGCGTCGATGACGCTTTGAGAACGCCCCCACCGTGATTGCGTCTGAAGCATCTATGTCAACTAGTTCAATGGAAAGAATGAACGTCACAGGCGGGTGACGTCATGACCAGGAAGAGATAAAAGCGCATCCGGTGCAACTGGCATTAGCTTCTGTTGCCTCAGCAAGCCATCTGTGTCTATACTGTCTGTTATATTTACTGTTGTCTGTCAAGTTCAAACAAACACTATGGCGAAACAATTGTACAAACCGTGTGCTTCTCCCTGCCCGCGCTATTTAACGGGTGGGGATACACACGAGCTTTGTGTGATGTGTTTGGGAGTGGAGCATGCGGTATCAGCCTTCGAGGGGGCTGATTGCCAGCATTGTGAGAAGCTTCCACTTCGCATGCTCCGCTCCCGCCTGTCACTTTTTGAGGAAAGTGGCCAGGCTAGCGATCCTCAGGGTGCTGGACCCGCTGCTGCCGAGGCAGCATGGAGAAAGCATTCCTGGGGATCACAAATGGATCTCTCAGCGGGGTTGGAGACGGGTCCGCAGGCCTTATCTACTCCCTTGCCTGGGGGATCCAGTGCTCTCTCCGCCTGGGAAGAGAGCCCAATGCTTCACTGCTCTAGCTCAGAGGAGGTAGATGTACTGAGCATTGAAAGTGACACAAACGGGGGGGAGAGGATTCACCATCTCTTTCTCAAGCATATGAGGAGCTGTTGGAGGTGATTACTCATGCTGTAGATAAGTTACATATTGAATGGCCAGCCGAGAAAAGCTTCCATTTTTCCCCGATCTGCACAGTGAGCTGTCTAGATCGTGGAAAAAGCTATACTCGTCTCGTCTTTCCAGCCCCCAAGTTCACGTATATTCAGACATAAGGGGGTTGAAAGAGGATGGCTATGGGGCGATGCCCCGGGCAGAACAGATGCTTGCGAGCTATCTGTCTCCCGGTTCAGCATCGTCCCTGAAGGCCTCGACTTTGCCCACTAAGCCATTAAAAACAACATCCAATCGAGTGGGCAAAGCATATACAGCAGCAGGTCAAGCCGGAGCCTGCCTTCACACTATGGCAGTGCTTCAAGCATATCAGGCTGACCTGCTGGGGGATTTGGATAGAAGTGAGGGGGTGGGACCCGATGAGATTTAAGAACTTCGTTGGGCCACAGATTTATCTCTCAGGGCTACTAAGGAGACCGCCAGAGCAATTGGGCGGCCTATGGCAGCCCTTATAGCCACTGAGAGACACCTCTGGCTCAATCTAGCAGAGATTAAAGAAAAAGATAGAACTTTTCTGTTAGATGCTCCTGTTGATCCTTCTGGCCTCTTCGGTGACGCTATTAATTCGGTCATCGAGAGGTTCCAGAAGGCTAAGAAGCAGGTAGAGGTTTTTAAGAAATTTCTCCCTCGCCATGTCCAACCCCCTGGGGCTGCTGGGCGTGAGCAGCCCCAGCCGTCTAGCTCCTCATATCGAGCACAGCAAAAAGAGAGTGTTGCGTCTCGTGCCCCTACGCAAAAATATTGGAAACAGACTCAACACTCTCAGCCGAAGCCTTCAAAGCAGAAGCCGGATCTGAGGACCGCTCTTCAGGCTAAGAAGGCTTCGGCTCAAAAGAAAAGGTTTCCTGACACCACCAGCTCCAGCGTCAGACCAGTGAGGGCAGCCCCAACCCGGATGGAACGGTGTACACCTCAGTATACGGTGCCCGTTCCATCTCGGTGCCCTCAGGGGGCCGTTCTGCCAACCCGGCCACCCTTGGTGCCTCGGGGCGCAGCGGCCTCCAGCGAGCTTCTGGCACAGTGTCAACTCGACATTGCGTCAGACTCCATTGCCCTCTGAGGGGGTTCAAAAACAGTCAGTTCGGGTGGTTACTGCCAGTACGCTTCAGGTCCCCGAACTGGCTGTCTCAATTACACCAGAGGCCAGCCTCGAGAGGCTGGTTCCCTTAGTAGATTTTCTGGCAGAATGGAAGAATCTGCCAAATATATCTCGATGGGTCCTGCAGATAGTAGAAAGAGGTTACAGAATCCAGTTTGGTTCTCGCTACAACGGGGTGTTGCTCACGGTATTACATCCCGAGCAGGCTCTGGTAATGGAGCAAGAGGTGAAAGCTCTGTTAGCAAAGGAGGCTATAGAGCAGGTGTATTCACCCGACAGAGAATCGGGTTTTTACAGCCGTTATTTCATTGTTCCAAAAAAGGATGGAGGGTTGCGTCCCATACTAGATCTTCGTCATTTGAATCGCACAGTTCAGAAACTCAAGTTCAAGATGCTGACACTCTAACAGACCGTGACTCAAATCAGATCCGAGGACTGGTTTGTCACAATAGATCTGAAAGACGCATACTTCTATGTCTCCATCCTCCCTCAGCACAGGAGGTTCCTGAGGTTTTCTTTCGGGGGCAAAGAATACCAGTATCGGGTACTTCCATTTGGTCTAGCTCTATCACCCCGCACATTCACGAAGTGTGTAGATGCAGCTTTTAGCGGAATTAGAACAGTCGGCGGTTCGGCATCGAGATGTCGTCCTCGCTCATATGCAGAAATTGGGGTTGAGGCTCAATGCCAAGAAGAGTGTGCTTTCTCCAGTACAGAGGACCACTTTTCTTGGTGTGGTCTGGGATTCGGTCACGATGCGAGCCGTTCTATCGCCCACTCGTGTAGCTGCTATCCTCACAGCCACAAAAGAGCTAAAGCTAGGCCAGTCACACACTGTGAAACAGTTCGGGAAACTGTTAGGCCTCATGGCAGCAGCGTCCAATATGATACCCTTTGGCCTGCTGTGCATGAGACCTTTGCTGTGGTGGCTCAGGACCAGAGGGTTCTCCCCGAGGGGAAACCCACTCCGTATGATCAAGATCACGTGGCGGTGTCTCCGCGCCTTGGTTATCTGGAGGAAACATTGGCTCCTGTCCCAGGGTCCGGTGTTGGGAGCTCTTTGCCATCGAGTTGCGAGACTAGGGTGCCGGCTTGGGACCTTTCAATAGTTCTAGAAGGCCTGTCTGGGGCTCCCTTTGAGCCCTTAGATTCGTTTCAGAGAAATTACTTACATTTAAGACCATCTTTCGGCTAGCTATTTCGTCCCTCAAAAGAGTTGGAGACCTTCAGGCCCTTTCGGTTTCTCCCACCTGCCTTAAGTTTGCACCCGGGATGGTCAAGGCTTTCTTATACCCTAAACAGGGATGCGTCCCTAAAGTGCCGACCAATATTCCGAGGCCTATTGTGCTGTAGGCTTTCTGTCCTCCTCCGTTTACTTCTTCGGAACAGGCGAAAAGCTGAACTTCTTGTGTCCAGTGCTTCTCCATGGAGAAAATCCGATCAGTTATTTGTTTTCTTGGATCACCCAAGGTCAGAGGTCAGAGGTCTTCCAGCCTCTAAGCAGACAGTTAGCAAGTGGATAGTTGAGGCTATTTCTCTTGCTTATGAGTCCTCTGACCAGCTGTGTCCTTTGGTGGTCAGAGCTCACTCCACTAGGAGTATGGCGGCCTCTAAAGCCTATTAAATATAGGGAGTTTCTCTCCAAGACATTTGCGATGCGGCGGGTTGATCCTCACCGCTCACATTCGTGAGGTATTATAGCCTGGACCTGGATGCTGCCCCAGGGACTCAGGTGCTTAGTGCTAGTTCTGACAACATGCTCACACAATTTAGGTATTCTTGTTCCCAAAGCATCGTGGACGCATCGCGAGTTCCCTTGAAAGGGAACGTCTCAAGGGTACGACTGTAACCGTAGTTCCTTGAGTAGGGAACGAGACGATGCGTCGCCCTGCCATACTTCCTGCATCCCTGTGATCGACTTGCTTCAGCAATTTCGAAGCTAATGCCGGTTGCACCGGATGCACTTTTATCTCTCCCTGGTCATGACGTCACCCGCCCGTGACGTTCATTCTTTCCATTGGACTAGTTGACATAGATGCTTCAGACGCAATCACGCTGGGGGCATTCCCAAAGCGTCATCGACGCATCGCGATTTCCCTACTCAGGGAACTAGGGTTACAGTCGTAACCTTGAGACGTTTTTGATGTACCGTAAACTCTAGTGTGAAGGCGCGCGATTCGTCGTTGCATTTCTTACACACGCAAATAGAGAGAGAGTCTTACAAATTTACTAGCCAATGGCGATTCTATTGCCAAGGTGTGCGTAGAGGGTTGCTGTATCGCGTGCGAGCTAGAACAAACCTCATTGTTTTTTGTGCATCAAGCAATCAAATTTGAGCTTGCTCACCATAATTGATTATTGTATGTGTGTTGATCAGGGTTTATTTATGTATAAAGCCTGAATTAACTCATAGTAGTTGTTCATAATATAAAGCAATTGTATCTCTTCTGAAGGCTTGAAAAAAAAACCCGCTAGATTCATATGGTAAACTCTTGTCTTTATCTACTTAATAATACTTAATGAGAAATAAAAACATTTTGCTCTGTTCATGACTACTCCTGCAAACTCGTTTCGGAGGATTAACCTACATAATGTTAAGCAAGACTACACTTTAAATCCTTAAAATGAATAACATTTCTTTAATCTTCTAACCATTTTGTAATATTTAGTTTGTTTGCCGTGAGGCACAGAAGGCATTTTCTCCTATACAGTGACTGACAATAGATCCATAAAATACACCAAAACTTGCATTTGCGAGGAACAGATCCAAATTCAGCTCAATCTCCATTCTCAGTAGTGACCGTAAACGTCAAATCCTGCGCTCGTTATGATGTATTCAAATTCAAATGTTGCGCCCTCAAGGAAGCATTAGGACATGTTTTACAGCCGTGATATCAAATGCTCATTGGCTCTCGCCTTCTTTGTCACATATTGTGACATGCTGTGTTTCAGTCGTGTTCATACCACCAGAGACGACTGCAACACATCGTCATTTGAACGACTTTTCCCTGATAGCACAAGTATATCTCTGAGACATCTATTTGATGTCTGCATTTACATTTGCAGACTGTTATTTTTTTTAGTGTTTGCTCATATGCAATTTGTCTCTAGGACGTTACATGTTAGATGTCATAAAGACACTCGTATGTAAAACTGCTTTTTCTAAGACGTTTAAAAATGCAAAGAAAATATGCACAATATTTATGATGCAAGTATAGCAGTGACACTCCAACAGTGAAGTGCACTTAAACAATAGACAGAACTCAGTGTCTAACACTGCATACACACACTATTAAATAACTGTATTCAATTCTGTAAAAATAGGGGGGAAAAACTCTGCATTCTGTGTGTTATTTCCTACATAAAATTGTCATTTTAGGCCAATAAAGTCAGTAAAGGGGAGCCGTGGCCTACTGGTTAGGGCTTCGGGCTTCGGGCTTGTAACCGAAGGGTTGCCGGTTCGATCCCCGACCAGTAGGAAAAATGTGGGCGGGGGAAGTGGTAGAGCACTGCTCTCCCCTGCCCACATCCATGGCTGAAGTGGTCTATCTAAAAAATAAATTGAAAATGTGTTGTTTGTTTGTGAAAATGTTAACAATTCAAATGAAACAATTTGCAAAAGTTAAAACATATATGAACATATATGAAAATATATTTAACTAAAATATATTTATTGGGCCAATTTCAAATATTTGCATATATTACAAAAATATATTTTGAAAATATATTTCAAATATATTTATTTTGTGTATGGGTATTTATAATACCTGTTCCTGTCTCACCCTCTGGATTTGTTTGTTCGTATGGACAGCATGCCTGCCTGTGTATGACCCTTGCTTGGATTTGGATTACCCTTTCATTAAAACACTGCATTTGGATCCTCAACCTTCGTGTCTCGGAGCAGTTCGTTACATTTATTAACTATTCCCTACATTACTCCACTTGAATGAGAAAATGAAGAAGAGTGAATTCGGACACTGAGTGTGCAGGAAATGCGGCTGCTTTTGTGTAGTTTGTGCTTGCTGTTTAATACGTATTTGAAACTAGCAGCTCCAGTAATGAAATGATTTATCTAGATCTCTGTCATGGAAACTAGCAGATATAAACCTTAATTAAACAGTTTAATAATCAAATAACAAGGAATTTATACCTGTATGATATTACATTGTACCCATATTGGACCAGCAGTTTGGAAAATGGACGGATGGATGATTTTGCTGCGGACGCCATTTTCTGGCAACACACGGGAATTTATTCGGCACAACCCCTTTATCTAGCCATTGAGCGTTTTGTTTTGAATGTAGCATCTAAAATAATGTACAGTGATTGAATGAGCAAATTCAGACCTGAGGACTGATACAACTCATGGCAGCCATCAAGTTCAGACTGACATCTCATCAGCATTCTGTGTGTATTTGTGGTGTCTGAACATCTCTGAGAATTCCTCTGCAGACCAGAACACACAGGAGAGGGTCTGAAATCACTCTTAAACTCATCAAACAGACAGACATTGTTGTGTTTGCCAAGAGCCGAGACAGCGATCACACAGCTTAGCAGGTACATAACTGAACTTTATTCAACACTCGCAGAGTACAAAAACCCCGCTTAGGGCGTGGCTCACTCAGTAGCGATCCCACCCATCATATATATCACTACATCTCCCCTTCCCCAAACAATAACCTTAATGAATCAAGGGAATGTTTTGTTCTGGCATCCTTTATCATACATACATACTTTTTTTTTTTTTTTTTTTTTTACAACTTTGTGTGTACTCCTTTTCTTTTCTAAGGAGGTCAGGGTGGACTACCTGAGCACTCCTGGCCCAGTGAGAGGATTATTCTGCCTCTGTGGTCACCGGCCATGAATTAAAGGTTCATTCGTCTTGGTGGAACAGACAAACGTCCCGACCTTGTGTAAGTTCCCTGTCGGGTAGGTATGGCAGACTGCGGACTTGGAGCTGGAGCTGGTTGAGGAACTGTTGCTGCTTGACAGTCAGGTACATAGTCATCCTCACATAAATCAGGCAAATCAACTGTTTGTTCTTTTTCTCTTTCTGGTGGTGGAGTCGCACCAACACCCGTCTGTTGCGGCGAATATTTCCATGTGAGGTTTTCAAAACAAACGACCTTGGGGCCTGCTGTCGGATCACTTTCGCAGTGATGGCTTGGTCCTTGACCCAAACAGTCTGTCCAGGCTTCAGTGGTGACAAAGATCTTGCTCTATGTCTCTTATTGTACAAATTTCTTGTTTGAGCACGCAAGTTGGACTCAAACTGTTTCAGTTTGTCTGCATCTGGGAGTTTAGGTGTGAGAAGAGACGGCAGTGTTGGTAAGCCTGTTCTCAGTCTTCTGCCCATTGACAATTCCGCTGGACTATAGCCGTTTGCTAGTGGTGTAGAGCGGTATGCAAGCAAGGCTTTGAATGGATCTGGTGTTTTCCCGAGGAGTTTTTTGACAGTTTGCACCGCTCGTTCAGCTTCACCATTCCCTTGTGGATACCGTGGGCTGCTTGTTATGTGCTTAAAGTCATATTCCCTCGAAAACTCCCGGAAGTCAGCGCTGCTGTACTGTGGCCCATTATCAGATATTAATATCTCAGGAACCCCATTTCGAGCAAACACTGCTTTAAGATGTTCTATTATGGTTGCAGAAGAAGTTGATGCCAATTTGACAACATCGACATCCCTTGAATAATAATCGACAGTTAAAAGGAACTTTTGTCCCTTTAGTTCAAACAGGTCTGTAGCTGCTCTCTGCCATGGATATGGTGGAAAGTCTGTAGGCTGTAGTGGCTCTACAACTGTCGATGAAGCCTTTCTACACTCATCACATTGTTGCACCATAGTTCGCAATTGTGAACTCAGACCGGGCCACCACACAGACTGTCTTGCCCTTTGTCGACATTTTTCTATTCCTTGGTGTGCCTGGTGAATGTGGAGGAGAACTGAACTTTGGAGTGAAGCAGGGATTATCAATCTTGTCCCATGTAGGAGCAGTCCGTCAAGGATGGAAATCATGTCTCTTTCCAGCCAGTAAGGTCTGAGTTTGTCACTGGCCTGCACAGTTCTCGGCCATCCATGCTCATGGAACCTCATTACTTGACTGCATACAGGGTCTTTCTTTAACTCCTGTCGAATGTTGTCTAGGCGGCTCTTTGAGGCAGGGAAGCTTCTCCCTATTTGAGCGAGGTAAATATTTGTGTCTTCCATGAGAGTTGTGTCATCAGCCGTTATATCGCTCATACTGGGCATTCTTGACAGTGTGTCTGGAGTTGTGAACAGTTTCCCTGGAACGTGGCTAATCTAGTAGGAATATCTCATAAGTCTCATTCTGAACCTTTGCAGCCTTGGTGGTAAGTCGTCTAGATGTTTTGTGCTCAGTAAGCTCAGTAGTGGCTTGTGGTCTGTCTCAAGAAAGAAATGCTTTCCAATGAGATAGCAGCTGAAACGCTCGCATGCCCAAACAAGAGCTAGAGTCTCCTTCTCTATCTGAGCATATCTCTGCTCAGTTGGAGTTAATGCTCTAGACGTGTATGCAATGGGTTTCCATGCATCACTGAACTTTTGGAAAATCACACCTCCCAGACCAGAGGACGATGCATCTGCTGCGACTTTAGTTTCCTTGCTTGGATCAAAGAGTGCTAAAGTTGCCATTGTGATCAGCTCTTTTTTCAGCAATGCGAATGACTCCTGCTGTGGTACATCCCAGGACCACATACTTCTTTGTGAGAGGAGGTCTCGCAAGGGCTTTGTTTTCTCGGCCAGGTCTGGAATGAACTTCCCCAATTGGTTCATCATCCCAAGAAAGCTGCGTACCTCTGACACATTGTTAGGCTCACGCATATTTTGAACCGCAGCCAGTTTGTCTGGGTCGGGCTGTAATCCAGCTGAGGACAGCTTGTGGCCTAGGAACTTGACTTCAGTCTTTGCAAATTCATACTTTTTTCTGTTAAAGGAGAACTCCGGTCAATTTTAACATTGAGCTCATTTTTCTGTAAATTTGGAGTGCTGTCAGTACAGAGAACAACGACAAAAATCGGTGTTGCCTACACCGAGTTATTCTATTTGTAAAATTTGCACCGTTGACTTCAATGGGGCAAGTACTAAACCTGCTTTTAGCCTCTTAACATCCTTGATGTGTCATTACAAGTGCACAGAAAATGTGAGTGATTCCTTCAGAGTGAACACGAGTGAATCTGACTGCAGTAGATGTGAAAGATATGTATAAAAATGATGTTATTTAAGCCAGCGCAAATACCTGTTTACATCCTGTTTTTCGGTTGAAGTCCAAAGTAGTCGATTGCCGAGTTCACGTGCGTGATCATAAGTACTAAACCTATGCGTGTGAACTCGGCAATCGACTACTTTGGACTTCAACCGAAAAACAGGATGTAAATACAGGTATGTGCACTGGCTGAAATAACATCATTTTTATTAATATCTTTCACATCTACTGCAGTCAGATTCACTCGTGTTCACTCTGAAGGAATCACTCACATTAGCTGTGCACTTGTAATGACACATCAAGGATGTTAAGAGGCTAAAAGCAGGTTTAGTACTTGCCCCATTGAAGTCAACAGGGTGCAAATTTTAAAAAGAGGATAACACGGTGTAGGCAACACCGATTTTTGTCGTTGTTCTCTGTATTGACAGCACTCCAAATGTACAAAAAAAAAAAGCTCAATGTTAAAATTGACCGGAGTTCTCCTTTAAGCGTCAGTCCCGCTTTCTGCACCCTCTTTAATACTGCGTCGAGTCTGATGTCATGTTCCTCTGGAGACCTTCCATATATGAGGATGTCATCCATGTGGCATGTGACTCCATCCAGTCCCTCCAAAATCTGACACATTCTCATCTGAAACAATTCGGGAGCACTGGAAATGCCAAATGGAAGTCTCTTAAAAGAATAACGCCCAAATGGCGTAATGAAAGTTGTCAATTGTTGCGATTCTTCAGCCAGACGGATCTGCCAAAATCCAGAATTGGCATCAATTTTGGTGAAGATTTTTGCTCCCCCTAACTGGCCTAGTGTATGGTCTACTGAGGGCAAAATAAACTTCTCTCGTCTGACAGCATTGTTTAATTTAGTCAGGTCCACACAAATTCTCACTGTGTCATCAGGCTTTAGAACCGGGACCATACCAGAACACCAGTCACCAGGTCCTTCAACTTTCTTGATGATGTCCTGCTTCTCCATCCTGAATAACTCCTCTTTGACTTTCTCCATTAAGGGCACTGGGATCCTTCTGGCTACATTTACAGAATAAGGTGTTGCATTGGGTTGTAACTTAATACAGTATTCCTCTTTCAGCTCACCTAAGCCTGTGAAAAGCTCTGGATATTTATCTTGCCACTGGCATTCTGTGATGTTATCCAGTCTTGTGATAAGTTTAAGCTTTTCAATGGCATGTCTGCCCAGAAGTGGTGTGAAGAGATTTTAACCACAAAGATGTCTTCCTCTGTATTTTTCTCATTTTTCGAGATGGTGGTAGAAAATACTCCTTTCACATCCAAAGACATTCTTTCCTGGTCCCATCAGTACTTTGCACGTTTTCTTAAGGCCTGTGTTTTTATTTGAGGCCAGCAGCACAAATATGGATTCAGGTATTGCTGTGACGTCTGCCCCAGTGTCCATTTTCATTTTCAATGGTTGCTCCAAGATCTGAACGGTTGTGCACCAGCCTTGAGTATTTGAATCTACGGCTCCGAGGAATGTGTGCCCTTCATCTGAATCACAGTCCTCTTTAACCTCATGAAGCACAGTCTTTGAATGGCATTGACTCATATAGTGCCCTGTCCTATTGCACTGATGACATACAGCTTCTTTGGCTGGGCAGAGATCCTTTACATGGTATGGTGATTTTCCACATCTCATGCAGATTGATTTCTTTGGTTTCTCTTTGTGGTTTTTCTGGAAATTTTTCCAACCCCCAGCTTTTCCTGAATTTGGCTTTTTGGTTGAATCCTGACCATCAATCTCTTTGTGTACAGCGTCTAGCTTTAGGTCTTCGTCTTCTTCCTGCCTAAGTTCTGCCTGCTGTTTTCTCACTGCTTCGCTTTGCCTGGCCATATTTATGGCTTTTTCCAAAGTTAGGTTTGCATGCAATTGAAGGCGCTCTGACAGTTTGATATCTTTTAATCCGACAACAATTCTGTCTCTAATAAGTTCCTCTCTCAGAGTTCCAAAAGCGCAGCGTTCCGACAATGAATACAGTGCAGTGATAAAATCATTAACTGGTTCCTCTGGTTCTTGTTTCCTGGAGTTAAACTTTGCTCTCTCATAGATCACATTTATTTTGCCAGTGAAGTACTCTTTGAATTTATTCTGCACAGTTTCATAATTTCCACGCTCTTCTGTAGTCATGGTTAATCCGCACAAAATGTCATCAGCTTTGTCTCCCATGCAATAAATCAGTGTATTAACGGTGCAAATCTGATGCTTGTGCAAGGTTACTTGCAACTCTGAACCTTTCAAATCGTCTGAGCCATCTTTCAAAGTCGTTTGGCTTTGTAAAATCAAATGGATCAGGAGGTCGGATTTGATATGAAGTTGTGGGTACTGGTAATTCATCCATTTGCTTTTTAGATTTTTTTTCCCTTTTTTTCCCTTCTTTTTATATTTGCTTCTTTGAGCTCTTTTCAAACTTCAGAACTTTGTTTAACTTTTATTAAACTTATTATATGCTTCTTTGGCCTTCCCTGCCTGCACACAGGTTGCCTAGCAACCGTACTAGGCAGTGGGCCAAGTCTGTTTTTCTCCTTTAGTTTTCGATTTGATAGATCTCCTCAAGGGAACTGGTTCATTTTTTATAATTAGCTATATAAATTGTTGTTGAGCACATTACTGCTTGTTTCCAACGTCAATTGTTGCACATTAAAAATATAACGCAGATATAATCTCGCTAGCTAACCACAAAATGTTAGCCGGAGTAAGAACCAATCAAAGCTCGTGTTGTTACCTTGTCAACTTGAGTTGGCCAATCACGTCATTATTTGATCCGGTGCCCAAAGACCCGGATGTGAACTGAAGTCGCGGGCGCGGCGGCCGGTCAGTGGCCAGTTCTCCGTTGGATGTAACTTCTCCGTTTTTTGGCTACAGTGTATGGCTGCACGGTAGGTAACTGGCTCTAGCATTATCCGAAACATTGTAAAAAGTCTGAATGTATGGGTCTTGGCATATGTACGCCGTCAAAATAGCTACCGCTATCAGTATTTGTACAACTAATGTAAGCCAAGTACCGAATGCTACACACGTGGGTAATGTTAAGCTATTTGTCGTTTTAAATGTAGTATACAAGTTGGCTAGCGTTAGCATCTGAAGTAACTTAGTATGGTAGGATCAGCTTTTTGTGTCTTGTGTTTTTAATGTCAGTTATGTATTGATTCTTTCTGCATATGAGGTATCCAACTGGTAGGAGATGGAGGAGCTCTTTTTGGGAGGCTTGGGCCATCTGATGCAGAACGCAAAACCCGAACCTTGGATGCAGTGTCATCACTTTCTTCCTCTGGCAGCAGTTGGGCTTTATCTTCATTGTTATGGGACACCAGGTAGGGGACAGAACAAAGGGGACAAATAATGTGTTTATCAAAGTTTGTTACTTTTAATCTAGTAATCTCACTGTTTAGATATGGAAAAAGGCATGTAATGTCTTTGTTTCAAATAAAACATTCCTAAAAAAAACTAAAAAAAACAATGACTTTTGTGTTCAATTCAGTGTCAACCTTACACTATTCACTGTAATCTTACACAAAGATACAAAGTGTTCAAAAATATACATTAATTAAAATCAAATTGTGTAATTAAGATTCACTGGTATTGTGAGATTTATTTAACATACATTTTTTAAACTAACTACAATACACACCTACATAGCCTACATGATGCACTAATACACAATTATCTTTAGAGAATTAGTAGAATTGATGGATTTGATTAGGGATGTCCCGATACCACCTTTTCACTTATGATACCGATGCCGCAGCTTTGGCTATTTGCCGAGACTGATATCAATCCGATATTTTTATTTTATTCTTGAACTAATACTAATAATAATAAAATATATGGAAGCACTTTGCTCAATTAGCCACATAAAAACATCTCACTCAAATGGAGAACAAATACTTCTCCAGTATACAGACCCTTTCCAAAAAATTTTAATATCTAAAAAGTTTATTTATTTCCATAATTCCATTCAAAACGTTAAACTTCCATAGATTATAGATTCAGGGCCCACACGATTTCAAGTATTTAGTTGTTTATTTGTACATAATTTGGGCTTCCAGCTCATAAAACCCACGAAAACAGGATTTAAAAAAATTAGAATATTACATGAAATCACACAGTAATTACACAGTGATACCATGGTCATTGAACCAGGTTTTGGTTCTTCTGGCAGTGTGGGCCGGTGCAAATCCTGCTGGCAAATGAAGTCAGCATCTCCATAAAGCTTGTCTGCTGAAGTCAGCATGAAGTGCTCTGAAAATGTCCTGGTAGACGGCTGCGTTGAGTGGACAGCACAGTGGACCAACACCAGCCGATGACATGGCTCCCCAAACCAACACAGACTGTGGAAACTTCACACTGGACTTCAAGCATCTTGGATTGTGTGCCTCTCCATTCTTCCTCCAGACTCTGGGACCTTGGTTTCCAAATGAGATGCAAAATTTGCTCTCATCAGAAAAGAGGACTTTGGTCCACTGTGCTTTGTTAAATCCAGAGTCAACGCAGCCGTCTACCAGGACATTTTCAGAGCACTTCATGTTTCCTTCATTTTCCAGCAGGATTTGCACCTGCCCACACTGCCAAAAGAACCAAAACCTGCTTCAATGACCATGGGATTACTGTGTAATTACTGTGTGATTTCATGTAATATTCTAATTTTTTTGAAATCCTGTTTTCGTGGGTTTTATGAGCTGGAAGCCCAAATTATGTACAAATAAACAACTAAATACTTGAAATCGTGTGGGCCCTGAATCTATAATCTATGGAAATATGGAATTAATGGAATTATGGAAATAAATGAACTTTTCCATGATATTCTAATTTTTTGGAAAGGGTCTGCATAGTCCACAACAACAGTTGATAATGAAAGACTGCCACCCTTTATTCAAAAGACCTTGAGATATGTTTGGTAATTGTACCTGAATTAATTTAAAATTAATTTGCTATATTTCAATATATTTGTTTGCTTAAAATTTGAATTAACTACCCACACAGCAAAGGAGTCCGTGGCGGACCCGCCCTCAAGCCGCCAGATCCGCCTGACTGTCAGATTCGTTTTCGCTGCGCTAACAGGATCAGCCCCGCCTCCAGGATCGGCCCAGCCTGCGGTTTTAATCGGCGGACCCAGAACGGATCACATACGGATCCGCACTTCGGACGCGCCTTAACATGTGCCCCGCCCCCTAACGCACTGTCACCTCGCGGACTCGCTACAGACGCTGGGCGGACCCGCTGACCAAACGCGCCTAATTTCAACTGTCGCCATCGTCACAGAATCATTCTCCGCTCTGTGGAAAAGCTAACCGGCGGGGGGACGGCGAGATGGCGTCGACGTAACATCACTCTGTTGTCGCTCTGCAATATGAAGTAGCAAACCTCGTTTTTTTAACAATTAACACGAATAAGAGGGCTTTTAAATACTATCCTAATACTTGACAACTTGGAGACTTCTTGAAGAAGATTTTTTTTCTACGTTTCCTTTACTTTTTCGGCTTTAAAAAAAAAAAAAAAAAGTTGGCTGAAGTTAGTGGCTAACGCAAACCACTTTCTGATAACCTAACGGCTAAATTTACAAACGGACTGTTACTAGGCTACTTCTACTCGGCCAGTGGTTGACCCTCATATTCTTGAAAAATGGACAAAGAGGAAGATATTAGCAGCACTATGCACTCATACGTCAAAAAGGCCCTGCAGGTCGAAGAAGGCGAGATGGAGGTAACTTTGCCGGAGCAGGAGGGCTCGGACTCGGCACTACCATTGCCAAACGCGCCGAAGCTACGAGCCGCCAAGAGAAGTAAAACAATTGATGAGAATGAAGGTCAGTCTGTGCCTAATTCTGTTCTGCTAATAGTAATGGAGAGGGTTGAAAAAATGCAAGAAGAGTCATTGAGGAGGTTGCAGTCGTTGGAGGCGACAGTTAAAGACAATACTCGCTCCATAAAAAGTGTCACTGACGCTATGGAATATATGGGGAAACAAATAAAAGAAGCAACAGACAAAGTCGAAACCCTAGAGAAAAAAGTTGGAGTCCTGGAGAAAGAAAACGGTGTGCTCCGTGACAGGTGCAATGAACTTGATAATTACAAGAGGAGGTGGAATCTACGCGTCGCTGGGGTCAAGGAACAAGCAGGAGAAAATGTAAAAAAAATGATGGTGGACTTATTCAGCCAGGTCTCACCAGACATCGCAGACCAACTGGCCTTTTCAGTGGACATCGCTCACAGACTTGGACCCCGCTCGGGAGAGGCACGCTCCAACCGCCGTATCATTGTGCAGTTTCTATCACGAACCCACAGAGACAAGATTTGGAAGGATGCCAGAACGTCGACCGTACTCAAGGAAAGGAAAATTAAAATCTTCGAAGACCTGACTCAAGATGCCAAGGATGCCAGGAACAAATTGTGGCCGCTGGTGGAACAGGCGAGGAAGGAGGGGAAGAAAGCGGGCTTCAGAGGACATTTCGCGCATATTGATGGTAAAAGGGTCACAGTGAATGACATTTAAGTGAGGCCTCTGCGCTGCTCTATGTTTACGCTTGCACATGTGAATCTTAACTAAGGTCAGAGCAGGCTTGGATAACAAATAACAGTAGTAATGACTTTAAGGTTTATCTGCTCTTTTTCTGTGTGAATTGTTCATCTCAGGAGTACCAAAAAAAAAAATAATAATAATAAAAAAAAAAAAAAGTTTTTTTTTTTTTTTTTTTTTAATAAAATAAAAATAATAATCTATAAAATAAAATGATCTAATTCACAAAGAAAATTAAAAAAGTATTTTCATTGGGTTATACTGTAAGTCACCCAAGGTTATCTACTCATTTATTTTCTATTTTTGCTAGTGTGAATAATTCACACGATACCTCTGTTGTAAAGCTGCTAGAACCTACTATGAGTTGTATAAATGGTAGCAACTTTATACTGATTGGATTACATGAATATGGGTCATCTGTAGATGGATATAGGCCTTTTTGTTTTCAGTAGACGTAATGCTCCTCAATGCTGAATATCATCATCTGGTTAGGACTTTAGAAAAGGTGGGTAGAATGAAAAAATGAAGGGTACAGACAAAAAACACATGATAAAAAGAGTAAAAGACAGAAATAAACGTGTTAGCCTATTTCCGTTTTTGTGTCAAACTATTTCTTCTAGGTAACCAATTAAACTTACCTATGGCTCTTGTAGTTATAATTAAAAAATCAGTTCATTGCAAGGTTATATAGCCTTGCCTAGAGGTTATATAGCCTCTTATATAGCCTATACTTGGGGAAAAATGTCTTTAAATGTTTTCATCAAAGGACATGGCTTTATTTTTGGGGTAGATTTATCATAATATGTATACAGAATTTACCTACATGCCTTTTGCGGGGTTTGTTATTTTTTCTATTGCAGAGTTTATAACAACTTTCTAATTAAGTGTTAAGAGAGAATATTGTGGTTTTTTTCCAGCTTTCAGGTTATACCTGATATTGTCTTATGTCTTTGTCTTTAATGTCTGTTAATGCCAGGGGTCTTAGAAATAGTGTGAAACGCAAGGCTTTGTTTTTGTTTGCAAAGAAAAATAAGACAGATTTTTGCTTTTTTCAAGAGTGTCACTCAACAGCCAATGACTGTAATTTTTGGAGGTCACAGTGGGGAGACAACATCTGGTTAGCACATGGATCAGAACACTCAGCTGGGGTAGGAATCTTTAGGTACAATTTTAATGGGAATATTCAAAATACCGACTCAGATTCTTCAGGGCATTTTCTTATAATGGTAATTACCAAAAATAATCATACCATAGTCATTATAAACATATATGGATACAACTCCTGTGTGGAGAATAACATGCTTCTTGATACCATAGAGGATAAAATATCACACTGGTTGAACAAATACCCGTACGCCTCTTTAGTTGTGGGAGGAGACTTTAATATAACGATGAATAATATGTTAGACAGATGGCCACCAAGGAGGTCAGGGTCTCCTAACTCTGTGTTAAATTGTCTCATGGATAAATTTGACCTGGTTGATGTTTGGAGGGAACAGTTTCCAAATGTCAGACAGTATACCTGGTCCAATAAGGACTGCTCAAGACAATCCAGAATTGACTTCTGGTTGGTTTCCAGATGTTTAACGAGGAACAACATATCTGTTAATATCAGTAACACTCCATTGACCGATCACAAAGCAATTTACCTCTCAATAACTCTGTCCTCGGATCAGTCCTCTGTTCCAAAAGCATCATTTTGGAAACTTAATAGTTCCCTACTTGAACATGATCAGGTCAAACAAAGAGTCAAATAATTAATTGAAAACTTTTGGATTAAAGCAGACTCTCAGAAAGATTATGGGACAAATTGGGAGCTTCTAAAATATGAGTTGGGGAAATTTCTCAGGAGGTTTGGTGGTGATTTGGCCAAGAACAGTCGAGCAGTTGAAGACGAGGTTATTGAGAAGCTAACATTTCTTTCTCAAAAAGAGTCTCTATCCAATGAGGAAAGATGTGAACATACTAAATTACAAAATAAATTAGATGACATTTATAAATCAAAAGCTAAGGGAGCCTACATAAGGTCAAGAAAACGATGGATGGAAGAGGGTGAACAAAACTCAGCCTACTTCTTTAGACTTGAAAAGAATAAAAATGTACTGGCTACTGTAGATCAAATTAAAGTGGAGGGAAAAATCATTAAAGATCCAAGAGAGTTAGCCGTCCACTGCTATAATTTCTATAACAATCTATACACTTCTAATGACTGTGAGGTAACAACTAAATCATTTATGACCTCTATCAGCCATTGTAGAACTATATCCCCAGAAGACAGAGACTATTGTGATGATAACATTACCCAAGAGGAGGTGTTGAAGGCGATCAAAAATCTCAAAAACAACAAGAGTCCAGGGTGTGATGGTATAACTGCTGAATTGTACAAAATGTTTGATAAATTACTAGCCCCCTTTCTGGTGAAAGTTTTTTCAGAGAGCTTAGAGAAAGAAGTTCTTCCAACAACTATGACACAGGGTGTCATCACATTGATTCCAAAACCAGATAAGGACAGAGACTGTCTAGAGAATTGGCGTCCAATTACTCTCTTAAATAGCGATTACAAAATTTTTGCACTAGTTTTCGCTAATAGACTTAAAGAAGTGTTAGACTCTATTATAGATGAATCACAATCTGGATTTATGAAGAAACGACATATTGCAAATAACATTAGATTAGTGCTGGATTTATTGGATTATAATGATCTTATCACTGACAACAGCTTTATTCTGTTCCTTGATTTTTATAAGGCGTTTGACTCGCTTGAACATGGTTTTATCCTGCAAGCACTTAAAAAATTTGGATTTGGCAATGGCTTTTGCAGAACTGTCAGGACCCTGTATGCAAATGGTAGTAGTGCAATAAAATTGAAATTTGGTACCTCCCCTAGATTCAGAGTGTCACGTGGAATCAAACAAGGGTGCCCAATCTCCCCATACTTGTTTTTGATCGCCTCTCAACTCTTAGCTCTACATGTCTCTAATAGTGCCCTGGAAGGGATAACATTGGCTGAAAGAAGTATCATCCTTAGTCAATTGGCTGATGACACAACCATCTTCCTGAGAAATGCATCCCAGATCCCCCTTGCAATAGAGTTGATCAGAGGATTTTCACAAGCTTCAGGTCTCAAATTAAACTTAAGAAAATGTGAACTAATGGCAGTTAAAGAATGTGATGTTTTAACTATATGTGACATCCCTGTGAAGGATCAGGTTACATACCTGGGAACAATAATAACTAAAGACCAAAATATAAGAAGTCCATTGAATTTTAGCCCAATCATTGAAAAAACACAAAAAAAAGTTAAACTCATGGCTACAAAGAGACTTATCTTTAAGAGGAAGAGTGTTACTGTCAAAAGCGGAGGGAATTTCCAGACTTGCTTATTTGGCGGCCTCTTTGGATGTTGATTGTGGGGTATCGAAAAGGATTGATAATATGCTGTTTAATTTCGTGTGGAAAAACAAAACTCATTATGTCAAAAAGTCTGTAATAATGAATACAAATCAGTGTGGGGGCTTAAATTTTTTGGACTTCACAACTTTAAGCAATACCTTCAAGATCAACTGGCTCAGACAATTCATTAATAATCCAACATCACTATGGAATTTTATTCCGAACTATATTTTCTCTAAAATCGGTGGCTTGAATTTTCTGTTGTTATGCAATTATAATATTAGCAAAATCCCAATCAAACTGTCCAATTTTCATAAACACATGCTTCTGGCTTGGTCTCTCTTATTTAAACATAACTTCTCACCTCATCGATATTACATTTGGAATAATAAGGACATTCTCTTCAAAAATAAATCTTTATTTTTTGAAACCTGGTACAGAAATAATATTTTACTTGTTGGCCAACTCTATGACACAAATGGCAGACTGTACAGTTATTCAGATTTTTTGCGGAAATTTCAAATTCCTGTTTCAGTTAAGGAATATGCAATTGTCTTTGATGCAATTCCTTCTGGAATCAGAATGCTGTTGGGAGGCATTGATTTCCCATGGCCACTGACTCACACTATGGATTTATATGATACTGCTGTGGGGAGTTTATGCTTTTCTGCGGTGCACCAGACTAAAAATAAAACAATTAGGACTTTATACCAAAAAGATATTGTTACTATTCCTTATATAATCCCATACTGGAACAGTTTAATAGAGAATGTCCCTTGGAAAAACGTTTGGTCTTTGCCTTTCAAATATATGCTTACTAATAAAGTGAGAGAAGTTACGTTTAAATTAATTCACAGATTCTACCCAGCAAAGCGTATGCTTAAGCGGTATAAACCAGATATTGAATCTGAATGCTCTTTCTGTAAAAGGTCAGATGAAGATATTTCCCATTTATTTTGGAAATGTTCCTATACGGAAAAATTCTGGTCAGATGTCCTTGAATTTATCCAAACCTATCTCATTACAGATTTCTCATTTTGCTTTAAGGATGTTTTCTTTGGTGTGGTCGACCTTAAGATGGACAAGGAAGGAAAATATTTCATTATTAATCTTTTATTTCTACTCGCTAAATATCACATCCATAAATGCAAGTTCAGGGGCTCTAAACCTTTTTTTCCTGTATTTGAAAGTGAAATAAATGAATATTTGGACTCTATAAAATATTCAAAGAACTGTAAAGCTCTGAAGACTGTGCAGATATATTCAACACTTGTGACGTCACGTGACTGAATGATATTGAAACTCTTATAACTGTAAATGATACTATGAATTGGACTACTTGTTGACTAGCCTTGCTGGACTTTGCAGACTCCCTGGAATGTTTTATTTATGTATGTATTTTGTAGTTATGTGTATGTGTACTTGTTTGTGTTGTTTGTAACTGCAAATACTGTCAATAAATAAAAAAAAAAAAAAGAAAAAAAAGAAAAGCTAACCAGCAGGTCGACAAGCACGGAACACGGTAAGAAGGGTTCAAATATGCTTTATTTGTACAGTTACTTAGCTGTAAAACATTACCGTTCATACCGTTCAACATACCGATGATTTTATTTCTGAAATGATTGTGGCAAACGAAGTTAGCAAATTGTCATTAGCGTAGATTTGAGTAAAAATGTATTTGATAATTAATAACTTTGAGTAAAAAGCTATTTGGATGGTATATTCTTTCTGTCTGGGAGGTTAGGTGATTTAATTAACGTTAGCTGTCCGGATTTTTATCACACCCTGATCGCGTATTTTCTCCCCTCCAGTAACGTTAACGTTAAAATGTCAGGCAATATTATCATGTTAGGCCTAACGTTACCCAACTTACGTTTTTCACTGAATTTCTGGTATAACATGTCCATTTTTGTTTACATTTTGACAGTTCCACCTCCCCATGTAGGCTAATGTTGTTTAAAAAAAATAATTAATATTATATGATACTGTGTGTGTGTGTGTGTGTGTGTGTGTGTGTGTGTGTGTGTGTGTGTGTGTGTGTGTGTGTGTGTGTGTTCTGTTGCAGCTTACAGTTTGTTCAAGTGCCACCAGTCTTATTTTGGAGTTTCATCTTTTCCTGACATCAGAGTAAGTAAGATTTAATACTGTTCCAACTGGATTTGTTGTCAAATACTGACACTGGTCCACACTACAGCATTTAATACTGTACTGGTTTGGTTAGTTTGAGTCCATTTTTGTTTACATCATGACATATTGATGTAAACAAAAACATGTAAACATGATATATTCTCCACCACCTCCCCATGTAATGTTGTTTCAGATAATTATTTCATATCATATTAAGATTGTGTGTGTGTGTGTGTGTGTGTGTGTGTGTGTGTGTGTGTGTGTGTGTGTGTGTTCTGTTGCAGCTTACAGTTCACAGTTTGTTCAAGTGCCACCAGTCTTATTTTGGAGTTTCATCTTTTCCTGACATCAGAGTAAAGTAAGATTTAATACTGTTCTAACTTGATTTAGCCAGATATGTTGTCAAATACTGACACTGGTCCACACTACAGCATTTCAATTGTCAAGGCTTAAAAAATTGCAAATTATCAACTTGAAGATGCAGCACTGGCCCAATGGGGCAGGTGAAAGTTCCTGCAACTGGCCCAAGTATCTTTCACGCTGGCCCCGGGCCATCAGGCAGTCCTTATTGTCGAGCCCTGCTGTATAATTATTTTTGAAAACACTCAAAATTTTGGTTATTTTCCACAACTCACTAGTTGAAATGTGTATTTTGTGTTTCTGTTACGTTTCTTTTAGATAAAATGAATAGAAAAACTGTACCTGTCTCCAGCTCCACCTTAAGACAGTAAGTTCTTCAGCAACTTCACTGTAAGTTGACAGTTCATTGTTGATTCAATTGAGTTCAGTAAGGCCACATTTATACTGCAGGTCTTGATGCCCAATTCTGATTTGTTGACCATATCTGAATTTCTTTTATTTTTTTGGACCAGCTTTTTTAATTTAACCATATGCAATTACACCATACACTTGGTGAAATAACCCAAGGTAGACATACTGACCTGTTCTTGAAACAGGAAGTTAAATTTATCTGGTGCTGTTTGTTACTTCCTTCTCGTTTAAGGATGTTTGGTGCCACAAAATTGGTACAGTGATGGAGTTACCTATTGGCCAAACTACAAAAATGATGAGAGAGTGAACGGGGCAGTGAAAAATTCTAAGGAACCTGGACCTGACTGGAAAAAATATGATGCCAGAGTCATGTGGTATGCTATTTTCTTTTTAAATAATCTAAATGGCTTTTGTAAGCAAATATCAAAGTATTTTGCCAATATGTTATATGGGAAGAAAATCCTTTTAATTACATTCTCATATTGTTCTGTTGTCTATAGTTCTACTCTATTAATTTGAAGGTCTACTGAAGTTTAACATGTAGGCTATTTATTTTATAGATGACTACTTTGTGGCACAACAACTCTTGAAGAAAGCTCTAAATTGCAACACATCAGATCTACAGTCTGAAGAGGAGGAGATTCGGCCAAAAAGAAGGCCAAAGCCGATGTTAGTATACGTATATTATCCTTTATATTTTACATTAACTTTTTGGCCTCTATATTTTCTCAAAAACATAATTTAGTGTTTAGGATATGATGAACCCGACAACCACCACACGTAAAGCCAGCTGAAATATAGATAAATGGTTTCTCAGAGAAACCATTCTCAACCAATTACATTGATTTACAATTTAAGTTCTTAGGCCAGTGAAAATGTTTATGTAATTACATTTACATTTATGCATTTGGCAGACGTTTTTATCCAAAGCAACTTACATTGCATTTTAAGGTACACATTTACATTCTTATCAGTTCTTGCTTCCCCTGGGAATTGAACCCATGACCTTAGCATTGCAAGCGCCAACACTCTACTGTTTGAACTACAGGAAGGCTTTACATTTATTATTATTATTAATAAGAGTAATTAATAAGATGTTTACTGCTTGTTTTTTTCCACCCTAATTTATAGTCATTTCTTGGGAGACTCTGATGAGAGCGAGGAGGAAGATGCTCATAAAAAGAGGCAAACTTTTAACACAACCATCAGCTCCTGTTTTTGCACCACCACCTTTTATCCTAAGTAGCGGCACAGCTGCTCCACCTCCACCCATTTCTCCACCTCACTGTTCACAGAGACCAGCAGAAGAGCAAACCCCTTCTGCAAGCAGGGTCTACAGACCTACCTGGCGGGGGGAAAGATGTGGATCAGACAGTATTGCCTGCTCTGGTGAGCAATACCTCATTAGATACAAGACTCAAATAGAGTATATTTTGTCAGCTTTTTTATTTTTATGCATGCTTAGTCCTGTGTCAAATTTACTATTTAACTTTTATCATATTTAGTCAACCTTATCCTGTTTTTGTTTAGTTCTTTTTTTAGTCAACTAAACTTATGGGCATTCAAGTTTTATTCAAGGAAAACTTTTTTTTTTTTGTCACGCTGTATAATGGTTAAAATTATAATCACTTAGTCATTTTAGTTGAACTTCTGTTTGTGTTTGTGCCAAATTCTTTAGGGAGTCTATTAAAGTCTGTAGTTTTCTTATGTCTCATTAGAACTACAGAAACGCGACCCGATCTGGCAATCTTACATAGCGTGGTTATAGCAGATAAAGGACCGCAAAGCGGAGGCTGAAGTGCCTTTCACCCTGTTACGACTTGACATTATTTTAAGTTAAAAAAGGAATTATGTCTATCCTCTAAAAAACAACAACCTGGTAGCTTCAATGTGATTTCATGACATGTAATGAAAATCTGCTTATGTATTACAGGTGGTGTGAGAAAGAGCCATGTCTCCTGTGCCGCCACCAATGACGACATTACAAAACATGTAATCCGGTGGTTCAACCTGGCATCAGATAGGGGAAGCTCAAGGAGCCGGAGCCCCTGTCAGCAAACCTTGACCCAACAGTAGTGAAAAAAAATACTTTATCATTTTAGTGTAATGTTTTTCACTAAATAAAATGATGTTCTTGGTACAATTCATGGTTGATTTCATTTTTTTCTGTAATGTCTATTCAATGTATACATGAATAAAACTATTTAAAAAATTAGTAAATACATTTATAGTCTGTAATAACCTATTTTGTTATTGTTAGTTGGCTAAAAATTATTAATGTTTAATGATTCATGTTTTATTCAAAGGCACATACATTAATAACTATTCAAGCTTTTATAGAGCAGTCCAGTCTATCTAATGTTCGTCCAACATTAGATTTTAAATATATCTGTAGCTATAGTTTTGGCCAGATAATCAAGTGTGGGGAAAAAGTGGCATTGTAGACGGAATTTTATGAACGGGTCCAAAACGGACCCGGGCCGGGCATATGACCGGGTCCAAAACGGACCCGGAGCGGATATGCGGCTCATTCGCGGATCCAAAGCGAAGCCGGGGCGGATGTACCCATTTATGTACGGATACGCAAAGGGACCGCAGCGGTGTCAGACCGGATCCGCGAGCCGCCACCGCGGCGGATCCGGCGCGGTGTGCAAGTGGACGCAGTTTCGGATCCGCTTTCTGGATCCTTTCCGGAGTTCACTGTACCTCCGCGGCGGATGCGTTTCGTAGTCAGTTTGCTGTCTGGGTAACTTTATTCTCATCTGAAAAAATAAATAATTTATTTCTGTAAAAAATAATACTACCATTAAAAACACATTTTATTTTCTATTTAATCAATGTAGAATGTGTAACTTAAAATAAACAGATTAGTGCTCGGTTTGAGGACAAGAAATGAAAACCAATGCAATATGATGAATGTCCAAAAGATGAGATCATTTTTGCTTTTAAACAGCGTGTGTGTGTGTGTGTGTGTGTGTGTGTGTGTGCGTGTGTGTGTGTGTGATTTTGGTTGGGGACAGTTGTAGGTTACAGTTTGACAAGAGTTTACAGTTTGACAAAAGCACAATTTGTGTTTTACAGAAATGTAAGTTGGCTAAACACTTTGCAGTTTTAATGATGTCCTGTATGAACAAAATGACAATGTATGGTTTTATGTTTCCACTGTTATTGGGCTTTTTGCCTTAGAAAAAACATGTAACGTTATACAGCACTTCATATTGTCGCATACCGGCTGTCAATCGCGTCCCGCTCTTTTGTTATGCGGTCTATGAAAATAAATAAGGTGACAGCCGCTTTCCGATCAAGTAGTTCTAGGAACTTAGTTCTAGGAACTGTCCACTTCTAAACAGTTCTAAGAACTACTCTCCCCCAAACTCGGTTTTGCTGTTTGCGTTCGCACTGGCCAAGTGGCCATAGGAACTGGTAGGAGGGGTAAGGGAGTGACGCAAGCACGGTGACTTTTATTTTGACGGCGCGACGGACCTTTATTTTGGCGGCGCTGAGAACGCCAGAGCAAACAATGCTCGCATTCTCTGTGTTTATTAGTTAGCGATCTGTCTAACAGTACTGTTTAATATCTTATTAGATAGAACTGTTATAGAAAGTAGACAGTATATGAAAAAAGGTTATTAGCCTATGCCGTGTGGTTGATGTCCAGTGTTGCTAGCTGGGCAGAAATACATAATCATGTTTGACTTGTTCCCCTCAAAGTTGCGTTGGATTTTCTCTTCAGCGTTTAAGGTTTAGAGACCCATCTATCACTGTTTTCCATGTTTGTATAGTTAGTTTATGGAGTAAATATATAGACCAACGCTACTTTTGCGTCATCGAAGGGTAACGCCCCTTTTTGGGGGAAAACAAACGGATTCCCCTGAGAACAGAACTCGCTTGCTCTAGACCTGCAAAGTTTCTTGATAGCAAAAATCGCACAAACATACACTCTCTTTGGACTATTCAGACATCTACCACTATCACGTGGAATCACCAAGTTAGTAGCCTATTTTTTTTTGTCATTAACACACTCACAGTATGACAAACTAGACGATGAGGCCATGTCAAGAGGAGTCGGTGGTTTACTTGGATCATATTTCACTTGATTTAAGCTATTGACATAGTTTTGTTGTCGACTAGCTATAACTTACTACTAGTTAGAAAGACGAAGCTGCTAGCAGCTACATGATTAACGTTAGCTCTCACTAGGCACGCTACCTTGGCTGTTAACTGATTTTACTGTTGAAATAGTGGCTGGCTAGGACTAAAGTGGACATGGCTGGTTTCTGCTTGTGTCTAGAAAGTGCTAGGACTTTGAAAGTTGTAAAAAGGTTTACAGTGTACGGAAAAATATGTATGGGACCTATGTATGGGGCATGTTTTTCATTGTCTCTACCCCACTTAAGGTACGGACTACTTATGTTTTTAGCCTCTGACATGATTGTTCTGATTACAGTGTTTGAGGGTTTCTTACTAGTATAGCTAGTCGACAACAAAACTGTCAATAGCTTAAATCAAGTGAAATATGATCCAAGTAAACCACCGACTCCTCTTGACATGGCCTCATCGTCTAGTTTGTCATAATGTGAGTGTTAATGACAAAAAATAGGCTAACGTTACTTACTTGGTGATTCCACGAGATAGTGGTAACGTTAGATGTCTGAATAGTCCATATTTGGCCACTGCGTGGGGTCATTAATCCAGTTTTCGACCATTTCAAAGGGACACCTCTGTAACTCCCTATCCAGTAGCTTCTTTAAATACCGCTCACGGTCCTCGGCCGGCAAAGAGAGTGTATGTTTGTGCGATTTTTGCTATCAAGAAACTTTGCAGGTCTAGAGCGAGCGAGTTCAACTGTTCTCAGGGGAATCCGTTTGTCTTCCCCCAAAAAGGGGCGTTGCCCTTCCATGACGCAAAAGTAGCGTTGGTCTATAGGCTATAATCTGTGTGTTTACATTCTAGCTGTTTTAAAAATGGCGGGTGCTGGTGTTCCGCGTGCGTTCGGTCAATCAGCGAACACTAACGTCACGGGTAGTTCCTTTGAAACATTTAGTGCTGGTTTAGACCCTACTCTGAAGTAGGACCTAAATTAGTTCCTACAAATGGAGTTCCTAGAACTAAAATCGTTCCTAGTTCCTGCGGTGCGAACACGCCGACATCCGGGTACTTTAGCCAATAGTTCTAGGAACTGTGAAAAGGTTCCTCCGGTCGGAAAGCGGCTATAAGCAGCCACGGCCCACGGGTGATCAATAGTCTTCTGACGGTAAGTGCACAATGTAGTATAGCTCGTGTATACAAAAAGTATATAAAGCATATTTTAATAGGATTTCGTTATCAAGAGAGCAACATTACGGTATCAACTATGCTGGTTGTCAGGGAGACGTGACAGGTTGTCAAGGATACGGGTGATTTGTTTACGTTTTCTGACGCTACGATTTAGCAGTCCTACAAATTTGCCCGTTTAAAATGTAAAAGTTTAAATCGATATCTTCATCAAATGTGCACACATCAAAGTTGTAAACAATGCTTACACTACTTATAAGAATTTTTACATGGCACCTGTAAACAAATTTCCTAGTTCCTTGGCAGGGATCAGTGAAATTCACAATTTCGGGGTCCGGCCCACGGCCTATACCCCTCCCCCGCTGTAAACTTACGATGTGGTGGATGATAGTGTGATGATTCGCGTGCAGTCTTTCCGTTTATTTTTCTCGTTGGAAACGGCATACAATGCGATCCTGCTGTAGCGTTTCTCTTGCAGAAATGCTTATTGGCTTATTCAACAGTTTATCGTTCGTTGGAGACTGTTCTAGCCGCTTCTGACACCATGTTGTGTTTGCCAAGAGCCAAGACAGCGATCACACAACTTAGGAGGTACATAACTGAACTTTATTCAACACTTGCAGAGTACAAAAACCCTGCTTAGGGCGTGGCTCACTCAGTAGCGATCCCGCCCATCATATATATCACTACAGACATCACATACCAAGATTTGTGGACTCCTATGCTAGTGAATAAATCTAAACAGATGATCAACATGAATGGTAAGTACGTACAGCATACCAAAAGTAATCATGGTAGCAATTAACACTGAGCTTGTGTTTTCTAACAGGAGTGGGAGGAGATTTACAGGTGATTGTAAATGTTACATGTAACACCTGCGTGATACTTTATCAGTTTAGGGTAAGTAACAGGTATAAATGTTACCTGAAAACTTCACCTAATCACTGACCCTCAGAAGATTTAGGTATCGCAGGAGGCAGGAAAACACACAGACCTGAATTTTAGGGAAATTTAGTTTATATATATGTATGTTCGTTGAGGAAAACAGTGAAATAACAATGTACTAACACAAAAAATGAATATCAGGTTCAAATTTCAAATGATTTTACCCTTCAAAAATCCGTAAATTTGAGAAAGAAATGAATGGAAAAAAACAGCTAAAGAACAAAACACATCACATTCAAATTTTAGAAATTTCCCTTTTAAAACACTGGTTTCTACTCTTATTTAACCAATAATATAATTGTATTGTTCTAACCACTTCTTTAAACCCCTGTTAAATACTCTGAATTTTTTGTTTTTCTTTCCTTCCCTTTTAATTTATAACTAGGAATTTTTCTACTTTTCATAGTTACTGAATGCTAGACCATTTAAATGTTCAGGTAATACCTCACTCAAATGAAAATAATCAACTGATTCAAATTTTACATATCAATGTCAGAACACATAACATGAACAGTGAATACAATTGAAATGTCCATACACTGCGAATGAGCTATGGAAGTCTCTATGGTAACGGAAGAGTCAGTAGAAAGCGTTTTTTTTTCCCTAAAGCGCTCCGTTCATTCAGTGAGCAAGCGTTTGAATGTTCTGTCTACTCAGTTGTGAAATATAACGGGTGGAAGAAAACTCAAGGATGTATCCAACCAGTTTATCCAGTGTGAATCCACGAAATTTCAGTCCATTCCGCTCTTTGGGTGGCCCGCCATCTGTTTCTCTCCTCGACTACGCAGTTCAGCGTCAGCGATTTAGTAACTCGAACACGGTCCGAAAAGCACAAAAAAACCCCGGCCAATTCCTTTGTAAACAACTCAACAAATGTTGTTTCCTCCGTGTGACGCAGCTGATATAAACTTTGTGATGCAGCTGATATAAAGTTAATTTATTCGATCTCAGAGTCTATAACTCATTACAAAACTCAATCAAATCAGCAAATCTCGTTCAATATATGTTCCTAAACAATTCAGTTTTAGGTTTTAACCAGTAACTTCTCATATTCTTCTCTTTTCAGGGTTTTCTCGGCAGAAAACACATCTTTTTCCAAGTTCAACCAAATCTCCGTCTAACTTGTGGGCGGAGTTACCATCACTGAATCAACCTAATTGGTCAATCTACATCTGCAGTGCGATTTCATCATTTCCATTGGGTAAGTTTTTCTGCAATATGCCTTATATTCCATTTAATATAATTTTAATATTATTGCAGTTAATAAAATCAAAACAATTTATTTGATCATCTAAGGAATTTTGTTTTTAATTTATTAGTTTTTTCGCTATGGCTGTTAAATTGGGCCCTATTTTGGCCCTGGGTTACACCCTCCCCCTTTTAACATGTGCAAGTCCCTTTGCACACCTTCACTGATTTCAAAATGGGGGGCTCTTAGATGCTCAACATGAGTAACATCTTGAAATGACTCTACTAATGCCATATTAAGACCTTGGAGAAGGGACTGGACAATTGTTACGAGAGGATTTCCAAGTTCAGGGTAGGTCAGTATCTTTGGTTTTTCTCTTTGTCTTGAAGATCTCCTCACTCCTTCATGCTCATGTTGTTCTGTTACAGGTTCAACTACAGCTCCCTTATTCAGCTCTTGGCCACTTGAATTTGCCTCTTGCAAAGGTTCTCCTTCACTCTGAGTTAATGAAACTCCTGACTCTCTTCGCACATCCAAAATGGGTGAACTGCTGGGTTCATTGACTTTTCCTTCCACAGGGTGGACTTCAGGCCTCACAGGTAAATTATGTCTCACAGCAGGTTCATTTTCAGGTAAGTCAATTGCAACCACATGATTCCCCATTTGCAGATCATCAACAGCTGTGGACTCCTCAGGTAAGTAATTTTCAGTTCCTTGATTTACCAGCAGACTGGTGTCAGATGTAGCTTCATTTGCATTGTCAGACGGTTCCACGCAGGATTGGTGGGATACAAGGGACTCGTCGACAGTTTTAAACATAGGTCTTAAACAATAGACCACATCCTCTTCATCAGAATCAGGGGAATCTGCCTCCCCTTCAAAAGTGTCACCCACCGTCCTTCTCCGTGCTTTGCGCTTCCAAAGTGAATTTGGAGTTACATGATCATTCGTTTCAGAAGAAAGGTTTCCACAAGGGAGCAACAGATCTCTATGTAATGTTCGAATGGGTCCAGATTGGTTCTCAGGACGTACTTTAAAGACAGGTAGGTCACCACTTTGGCTCACCACTACATAAACTGCTCCCTCCCATTTGTCCGCAAGTTTGTTTTTTCCTCGTATGCGCACATTCTTTACTAGAACTCTGTCTCCCTCTTTCAATTGTGATGCTGTTACACGTTGGTCATATCGAGTTTTATTTCGGTCTGCCATTTTCCTTGAATTCTCCATTGCTATTTTGAAACTTTCTTCAAGGTTAGAATTGAGGTTCTTCACGTATTGGGAGTGTGGCACTTCGTCTTTGTCCTTCAGAGGCAACCCAAAGGCTAAATCAACCGGGAGTCTAGTTGTCCTGATCTTCCGTATTCCAGCGACCTCACAAAGTTCCTTTATCAAGTGGGATTCAAAATCGGGTCCCTGGTCGCTGTGGAGACGTTCAGGATATCCATAATGACAAATCAGGTGCTCCCACAGACATTTTGCAACTGTCTTCGCTTTTTGATTCGGTGTTGGTATAGCTAGAGCATACTTCGTAAAATGATCTGTGATGACCAACACATCTTTTATGTTACTACGATCAGATTCTAAGGTAAGAAAGTCCATGCATACTAACTGCAAGGGTCGGGTAGTTGTAATGTTCACAAGCGGAGCAGCCTTGTCAGGTAAGGCTTTCCTCCTCATGCATCTACCACAGGTCTTGATTTTGTGCTCCACATCAGTAGCCATTTTGGGCCAGAAAAATCTGCTCCGAACCATGTCTAGAGTGCGATCAATGCCCATGTGACCAAGTTCATCATGCAGATTTCTGAGGACATCAGACTGAAGCTTCTCAGGTAAGACAAGTTGGTAAGCTGTCTTTTCACCTATTTGCCTCTTCCTATACAGAACAACATCATGAAATTCTAGACGTTCCCTCTCCCTAAGTAGGTATGGCAATCTGGGAAGTGCACTTCTTACTGTTGGGGGTGGATTCTCCCCAGTTTTGATTTGTTTGATGACCTGTCCGATGCAAGGATCAGCCAATTGCAAGCTCTGGATTTCAAGGTTGGTCAGATGTGGGATAAGTTGTAATCCTCCACAATGATCTTCATTCGCATAAGTGTCCGGTACTGCAGCTGAATGTATGGTCAACGAATTGATAAAGGCAGCAGGTAGGTCAGCATCACATGCAACCTGTTGAATGAGGCGACTATCACAAATGGCCTGTACCACTTCAGTGCTGATTTCACCATCAGAGCTTGACAGGTGCTTCTCAGCAAACTGGAGAATACGATATTGCTCCTTCTGTGAGGTAGCATCATTCAAGAGCCCTCCATGCGGCCGTCGGGACAACCCATCTGCGTCAACATTATGCTTCCCAGACCGATACTGCAACTTAAAATCATAAGTTGATAGTTCAGCTAACCATCTATAACCTGTTGCATCGAGTCTGGCGGTGGTAAGCACATATGTTAGAGGGTTGCTATCTGTTACCACTGTAAATGGGCTACCATAGAGGTAATCATGAAATTTTTCGACAACTGCCCATTTAAGGGCAAGGAACTCGAGTTTATGAGCAGGGTACCTCGATTCGCTCTGTGAAAGTCCTCTGCTAGCATACGCAACCACTCGGAGCTGCTCATCCTGCTCCTGATATAGGGCCGCACCTAACCCGGTAGCACTTGCATCAGTGTGCAGAATGTAAGGCAGTTTTGGGTTTGCAAACGCCAATACGGGAGCTTGAGTAAGTTCTTTAATGATTAGATCAAATGCCTCCTGGCAAGAGGTGGTCCACCTTCCACCGAAAGGCCCTTTTGGATTGTGATATCTGGTATCATTCTTTAGCTTCAAGTTTTTTCGGATTGGTGGATACCCGGAAGTCAATTCATTGAGGGGTCTGATCTTCTTGGAAAAGTCCTTGATAAATCGACGATAGTATCCCAAGGAACCCAAGGAATGATTTTAACTCTTTCAAGTTTTTTGGAATTGGCCAGGTTTTTACAGCAGCCACCTTATCAGGATCCGTTTGGACCCCCTGGTCAGAGACTATATGACCCAAGTACTTTACGGAGGATTATGCAAAAACACACTTCTCTGGGGCTAGTTTTAGACCGTAGTCCTTTAGCCTGTTAAAAACTCTCATCAACCTTTCCTCATGCTCTTCCAAGTCCTTGGAGAAAACAATGATGTCATCAATGAATACAAGGACGTCTTTGAGATTTATGTCAGTCATGCATTTCTCCATTATCCGTTGAAAAGTACTTGGAGCATTTGTCACTGATGGTGATGACCCAATCCCCACTGTATCTGAGCAGCCAGTCAAAAGCCTCGGAAGGCTTTATAACGCAAGCCTTAAAGACAAAGACCAGGTGAAGCAACTGCGTAATGACATCAATGCAGGCCTACAGGCGATTGACAACACCCAACTACCTGGGAAATTGAAGACCTGGTGCTTCCAGTTTGGTCTACTACCCCGAGTGCTGTGGCCCCTGGCAGTCTATGAGGTGCCCATCACAACAGTAGAGAAGCTGGAGAGAAGAGTCACAGCCTACATCAAGAAATGGCTTGGAGTTCCACGCTGCCTCACCACCATAAGCCTCTACGGAAACAGTGTCCTCAAGCTGCCCCTCACCAGCCTTACAGAGGAGTTCAAGTGTGCTAAAACACGTCTGCAGCTGACCTTGAACGAATCCAAAGATCCGGTGATCAGAGAAAATGCACCGACCCTGGTTACTGGACGCAAGTGGAGACCAGCAAGAGCAGTAGAGGAGGCAACAGCAGCTCTTAGACATGCTGATGTTCCGTTCAGCAAGGAAGAGGAGGCCTTGGTCTAACAACTAGTCGCCCAGCCTGGAGAAACGCCACTGCTCCAGCACGGAGGAAGATGGTGGTGGAGGAAGTGCGGCTTCAGGAGGAAACGACAAGATGGGCCAAGGCAGTCGCCCTCGGCAAACAGGGGCTGTGGACACGGTGGGAGAGTGTCGAAAGGAGGAGGTTGAGCTGGAGGGATGTATGGGCCATGGAAGCGAGGGATTTGAGCTTTACCATCAGAGCCATATATGATGTCCTCCCAACACCAACTAATCTCCATCAGTGGTTTGGTGAAGATCCTGGGTGCATCCTGTGCTCCAGGCCAGCCTCCCTCCGGCACATACTCACCGGGTGTAAAACCAGCCTTACCCAAGGACGATATACTTGGTGCCACAACCAAGTTTTGAAGAGCCTTGCTGCCACACTGGAGAAAAAACGATCCAGCATCAATGCCCAGCCGTTAAAGCTGCATCAGAGGCAGCAGAAAGAAGCAGCCAGTGGCTCTGGCTGAAGAGGAACGACCCCAGCTGGGTCCCCAAGTATTGTGCCTGGAGATAAGTCTGCTTTGGCTTGACTCAGGGAACAGGACGTCTCTGCCATGCACAGTCCCCTGAGATGTCCGCCGCTTGACAACAAGGTGACTCTCATGGCTAATTGGACTTGGGACGCAAGCTGAGGTCTGATCAACGTAGAGCTGGCCGCCTCTGGGGAGGGTGTATAGTGTCAAAGGCCAAAACACCCCATGATCCAGAGGAACACTACTGATGATGCGTCCCGTAAGTCCAATTCTTCTCACGAATCCACCATTCACTGACAAGTCCACCAGTTACTCGCATGTGCTCGCACAGGGAGTCTCCATCTCATCCTGTGTTTTCTAGAATCACTCTCTGTGGCATGCGGTTAAATTAAAAAAATCCCAAAGGACACACAAAGGCAGTCTTCACTTTGTCCTTCTCCTCGACCTCTATTTGGTAGTATCCAGACTTTAGGTAGAGTACTGAGAACCACTTTGATCCAGTTAAAGCCATGAAGGTGTCCTCCAGTTTTGGTTACGCATATGCATCTCTTATTGTCTGCTGATTTAGCTTCCGGTAGTCTATGCATAGGCGAATATCTCCACTCTTTTTCCTAACCACGACAATTGGCGAAGAGAAAGGAGACTCTGACTCTCGGATAACTCCAACATTAAGTAGCTCTTGAAGATGTTTTTTAACAGCCTCCCTGTCTTCGGGATGTATCGGCCTGGGTCGATGTTTGAATGGAGTTTCATCTACCAGGTTGATTCGATGTTTAACCTTATCAGTACATCCAAAATCCAGAGAATGCATAGAAAAGCCTTCGGGGATGCTCTCCAGCTTTTTGGTAATTCTATCCCTCCACTCAGGTGAAACAGGTGAGTCACCAAAATTGAATTTAAGGCTGTCTGCTGTGATGGGTTCAGACACGCTCTTGCAATTTGATTTCACTTTAGGAAGCATGGATTGGATGGCCTTTACATGGTTTTTCCTGGCTCAAAATGAGGCGGAGGTGGTAAAATCCTAATAATGTATTTTAATAATAAGGTATTTTTTGTTGGGCATCATATAGCCTAATGTGTTTCCCACATTCCTTTTTGTGGGTGTAGCTTGGTACCTCTAGGGGGGTCCGGGGGCATGCCTCCCCGGAAGAAAATTTTGTACATTTTAAAGATAAATTCATTAATCTGGGGGCAATTGCAGCGTTATGGACGTGACATTTGCAGTCAAAACTTGAAATATAAATTTTCAGAAAATGCATTTAATACCAATATATTGTAAACGTCTGTTTATATATCCATACTCCCTTAATAAAGGAGTCCAGACATTAGAAAAATATCAGTCTACACATGCGTTTTATATTTAATATGAGGGAAATACACATGCGTTATGGACGTGACAAAAAAAATCTCTAACATTTTGTTGCCAAAATATTTTTTTGTAATTCTGTGAATTACACTGCGCAAACCAAAAGTAATAGTACCCACCGAATGAAGAAGGGTTGGCTCTCCACAGAACATAAAATATTCATTTTAGGTTATTTTTCGTTTTTGCATTTATGAGGAAAAAACAATGTTACGGACGTGACAGTTCTCCGTTACGGACGTGACCACTCTGAAAGCGGCACTAAAATACTGCTTTAAAACGTTCACAGAGACCTCAAACAGGCATTTAAAACACCAAATATTAAGGATTGGTATTATAAGCAAAAATAATATTCGATGTTTGTTCGAAAATCGTACCTCTCCCACAACATGCTCACCGGTAAGACGGCGTTCACTTAAATCCCGCTCCAACATTACATTTGAGTAGGCATTTAGTCTCATATTAATGTTTAAATAAAATAATTGTATTTTTTATTTCATATGTTGATTATATGAAAGGATAACAGCATGAGTAAGATCATAAGGTGCGCAATAGATCGGATACAGTATATCAGCGGGCAGACATGATTTTGACCAATTCTTTAGTTTTTTTTGTAGAAAGCTTTTCTTTAATGTGAATTTCGTTTTGTATAAATTATATCTTAATTTTAATCAATGTTTCATCAACAAATTGCCTAGATTTTTTTAAATAAGTAGCAAATAGGCTATAGCAGACAATTTAATCAGGACACGGAGGCGCCGTCGCGTGAAGTGGAGCGCGCCTCATAAATGAACCGAAACTCCGCGTATAATGTAGGCTACTTGCCTCACATACCTGAGAAATATATCTATAGGACGTCTGAAATGTCTACTTTTAAACTACTTTTAAGTCGTGAGTCAAAATGATTGCAATATCACTATTATTTTGTCAGCTTGATCGCGGGATTATGATGAATATTCATGTTTTAACCAAGAGGGAAAAACGCGACATCCCGAAGGAAGGATCCCATATTTCTATGGCTATAAGACACATGCTCTTCTTTAAGTTGTACTGTATCATATACTACCTTCTGATATTCATATTTCGTCCTGTAACTGGCAGAGGAAGAGAAGATCCGTTCATGTGCACTTTATCCGCCGCGCACTGAGGCTCTATATACAGAAATATACCACGCCGTATTAAAGAGCGGTCTCTATTGTTTACATTTTGTTATAAAATAGACTGAATTTGAAAGTTGAGACATTTTTTCATATTAAAACTAACAAAGCACAAATATTATTGCGATTATTGGATATGCACTGAATATATGATAAGCCTGAAACCGATCACAAGTGCATATGTTTTGATGTGAAGCGTCCGTAACGCGTTATTATGGTTGTTCAGAGCAAAGTAGTGGAATGAAATGTCGATCCTAGTAAGCATAAACATAGTTTAGCTTTGCATATAAAGTTTCAAGTTATTTGCATTTATAATTGTTATATTATATAAACTTAATCTTTAAAACGTTACGGACTTGACAGAGCACTGAAGCGTTGAGACCTCTTTATTAAAGCACTTATAAATTCAACAGGCAGTGCTGTTTTGACCAAATTAGTATATTTATTTCTCTGGCATGCCTCCACCTTTCAGCAAAATGCTTTATGTTCAAATTAAGTTTTTAAAAGGGGGGTCTTTGATACCTCTTTTGAAAGCATGAAATATGGCTGGTTGAAATGAAAATTTTAGCATTGTTGCTCACCTCATATGTGGTGAAAAAAAAAGGCAATTTTCTTAAAATTTCTGATACAGCACATTAATACAGTATATTACAGACCTAAATGGAGAACTTAAAAGGGGTTTTGATCTTTAGGTAAAAACTTTATTTTTTCATGGTAAGGATGACCTTTGCGTGGAATTGCCCATGGTGCACTTTGAGTCACCCGAATCCACTGTTAAAAATAAATAATCCACCCGCAAACCGCCCATATTCTTTGATTTAGATATCTGCATCTGATCATCACATTATAATTATTCAAATTCTCAGTGTTAAGCATGATGGTAACATATCACACTGAAGTAGGCTGATTTAAAATGAACATTTATTTAAAATAAAAGTTCTTCCTTTGGCAAAATTACATTTCCTGTTTTTACATTTTTTACATTTTTTGTACCTTATATAAAGGGCATTTCCCCCCTAATTTTATTAAATGCATGCTCCATTTTTCATTTCAAATTCTTAAATTTGATCAATATATTCAATTAAAATAATAAGACAGGCTGTTACCAATTAAATTACATAATTTACATTGAAAAATTATAACTGTATTAAATGAGATTAATTTAAATATTTTTGAATATACAAATAAGGAATGTTGAAAAGAATATACTTTATGAAACTAAACCGCCAGTAGGAGGCGGCAGGCGACCGTCTTAATGAGCGAGTCATTGAGTCATTCATTCAAACGATTCGTTCAAACAGCTGATTTATTCAGAGTGAGGCAGTTTATGAATGGGTCATTGAATTTTTGACTCAACCGATTTGTTCGAAACGCTGAATCATTCAGTAATGCTACAAGTGTTCGTTGCTGTGAGATGTGCGATGGTTCTGCTGTGATCTTTGTTTGGAACTATTTTCGCTGCAGAAACAGAATAAAAACTGTCATTGTGTCTAAAATGTAAGTGACTTAATTTTAACTGTTTAATGAACTGTTATGAAATCAGTCTCGGTTTCAGTCTTGATGGCATTCAGGAAAACAGCACTCTTGTCGTGTGTAGCCTAGGCTATTGTTTCATTCATTCTTAACAACATTGTTGCAACATTGTTACCGTCAGTACATTAGGTAGGCCTATTATTATCAACTATAGGCTATCAATCGCCACTTACATTAAATTAAATAAAACAGAATCATCCTCACATTTTCGGTGATTCCCTAGATATTTTTTATTTTTAAATAAAAAAATGTTTTAATCAGGGTATTTGTTCGGTTGGACAAGTAGTACAATTCACTCTCACTTTTCCCTTAAAAAAAAAAACAAAAACAAAAAAACACTCGTGTCCCAGACAAGCGTTATTGTCAAGCCTTGATGTTTTCCTTGATGGGTTTTCCCTGAAGAGAATTAACGTTACGTTGTTGAAAACGAAAGTAAAAGTGACGCACGTTCATTTCGTTTTACCGTGATGAGAGTTCCGTGTCTTTATTAAACTCAAAACATTATAATTTATCGGTCATCCACCCTCGATTAATTGGAATGGAATGTTTGTATTACTTGGCCCGCCCGACCTGCGGATTATCCGCGATCCGCGCAGCACTATACGGG
Organism: Scardinius erythrophthalmus; assembly: GCF_964197995.2. Lineage (NCBI taxonomy): Eukaryota > Metazoa > Chordata > Actinopteri > Cypriniformes > Leuciscidae > Scardinius > Scardinius erythrophthalmus. The sequence goes on along the minus strand of NC_138222.1, from coordinate 13,379,246 downwards.
TTGAGAATGGACACAAGCCGGTAACCGCAACAGAACCATCACGGTGGAAAAACTGTATCTGACCATGTGACTGTCCGAATTTTGTCGAGAGCCGGAGGCGGCACGAAATTTTACGGAGGCGGCCGCCTCATAATTCTCTATGCAGGAAAAACCCTGTCTTTAGTTCAGCTACAACTTTCCGGGGAGGAATTGTGACATCATGGGCTGTAGGATTTGAAATTACCACAGGTAAGTGACAGCGGGATTTCTCGCCAAACGTGACAACACAAGTCTTAACCATCAACCCTCCAGGCAGAGGGGAAACTGAAGGATGCTCAACTATTACCCACTTGTCTGAATGTGGCTCTCTGACAGTGGCGGTACCGCAAATCACTGCGCTTTGGCCAGCTGGGATCACCTGTGGCTGTGTTACTGGCATTCGCACCAACCCAACATTCCCCTCTGTACTCTGCTCTTGGCGTAACTGCAAAACTTTCAACACTTGCTTGTAGCCAAATGAAGGAGAAAAGTAGCAGGTTTGCAGCGCGCAGAATTCCTTGTACAACTCATCCAATGTATTTGTGCCAACTAAAACTGAAGGTTGAGAATTAGGGGAAACATCAGGAACGATCAAAGCTAAGGTGGACACTTCAATATCAACACCTACAAAGTCTTTTGGGAAGGTAATTGTTACTTCCACGTAGCCCAGATAGGGAACACTTTGTCCGTTCACACTCTCAACTTCCAATAAGTTGTTTAAAGATTGAATATGCAGGTCTGACAAGTTCTCATTATAAAAGGAGTGAGAAATAGTAGTAACTTGTGACCCTGTGTCAAGCAAGCAATTGCATTTCTTTCCTGCAATATTTATCTGAGCTGTGCACTTAGTCCCAATTAACCCTTTGGGGTAAAAGAGGATGATGCAACTTGGATTGTGTTTGAGCCATCAACATTTGTGAATGTTTGGGACGAGCCTGGTAATTGTCAGTCCCTGTTTGTCCCACAACAGGAACTGTGCCTAGTTTAACTGAGGGAAGTTCAACTCCCACTCTCTTTGGCGTTTTTCAAATTGCCTCCTCTTTTCTGATACCAGTGTGGGATTGGATTCATTTGGACAAGAGGTGGCAATATGCCCATCCTCCCCACATTTGAAACAATAGCCCGGTTTGGGTCTGGCAACTGAGTGCCTGCCTGTAGTCTTACATTCATCTTTGGCCTGCTCAGTGCAGTTTTTGTTTGACGCCTTAGAGACACTTGACTTGGGGTTAAGCTTGTCCTTCTTTTGGTTTGATACCAGAGTGGTAAGCTGACTTCGAAGCTCAGCTATCTGACTGATCAGTTGGGTGGTAACGGAATTAAGTTGGGCTATTTCATCTGTTGCTGGGAGGGTCTGGGATTGTATTGCAGCACGCTGTTTGAAAGTTCCTAAATACTGCTTCATCCGTGCGCTCTTGGAAGCATGTTTGTCTTCCTCAGTCCATAGCATGGTCATAAATTCCGCAAAAGACGGTGGAGAGTATTTCTTTTGCTCGAGCTGTAATTCCAGGATCAATGAGTTATCCCAGCATCCTCTACAGAACTGTTTTAGAAGATGTTTATTTACTCCAGAACTGAGGATTCCACCCCTTCGTGCAGCTGTCTGCAGTGCCGTGTACAAACATTGGAGGTACACAGATGGCTTTTCACCAGGATTCTGGAAAACATTCATGAATCTTGCAAATAATTCATCACCATCTTCCACTGTAGCAAAAGCAGAATCAAGTAATTGAATGTAGTCGCTGGGTGAAGCCATAGGATCAGCTGACCTGACAACATCAGCGGCTGGTGGAAGAAGGCTTTCAGAAATTCTCTGTATTCGATGGAAGTCAGAAACCGTTTGGTCTCGGAAGAGCAATTCAGCGCCAGAGTGCCACGTTTCATATTCGACTTCATTAGGAGGGCGAGGAGTTCGCCCAGAGAAGGTTCGGAGCCTTGAGGGTGAACTTCCATAAGCAACCAGGTCATTGGTACGCACAATGTGTTCTTCGACGAACTCTCTGGACTTCAGGAGGGTTCAGATCACAAGCAGAAAGTAAGGGAGTTGCAGGGCTCACTGAAACTGGCTTTAAAGGAACAGAGTTAATTGGTGCATCAGCTGTTGTTACTGGAGGCTGAGTAAGAAGATTGAGGTTAGCCATTGGATGAACTACACTTTCAGCAGATGTAGCGTCATCATGAGGCTCATTTATGACTAACTCAGGATTCTGTGTTGGGTCTACAGCTTCGCTAATATTAGATAGCATTTCCTTGAGAATTCCTGCAAAATCTTCTCCACTGCGTGTTGCTAAAGATTTTAACTCTTTGAGGTAAGTCAGAGTCACATCTTTTCCCATTTTTTGAGTGTAAACGTTTGGCAGAGCTGTTACATGGTAGGAAACATCAGGATTATCTTTCGCCTGTTGAACATATGGCAACAGTGGCTGGAGGTTTCTCACAGCCAGGCCAGAAGTGTACTCCACAATCAAAGACTTCTGTGACTCTGTGGTAGGGTCAGGAATTGGAATAATTCTGGTAATTGATCCATATTGCTTCACAAAGTCTAATATTTCCTCATCTACCTCAGTTTCTGTTATACCACTAACTAGAATCGCGTTAGGGGTTTTGATGCCTTTTTCCTCTATAATTTCCATCATTTTTCTGAAATTTCTTTTTCTGGCTTAAACAGCTCTTAATACTTTGTAATACGATTTGAATGTGAACTTTAGTGTTTTTTTCTGCCTCCTGGCTGCTGGCTCGCCAATTTTATGTGTAACACCTGCGTGATACTTTATCAGTTTAGGGTAAGTAACAGGTATAAATGTTCCCTGAAAACTTCACCTAATCACTGACCCTCAGAAGATTTAGGTATCGCAGGAGGCAGGAAAACACACAGACCTGAATTTTAGGGAAATTTAGTTTATATATATGTATGTTCATTGAGGAAAACAGTGAAATAACAATGTACTAACACAAAAAATTAATATCAGGTTCAAATTTCAAATGATTTTACCCTTCAAAATTTGAGAAAGAAATGAATGAAAAAAAACAGCTAAAGAACAAAACACATCACATTCAAATTTTAGAAATTTCCCTTTTAAAACACTGGTTTCTACTCTTATTTAACCAATATTATAATTGTATTGTTGTCGCGGTGAACGCCCCTTCTCATTAGCAATCAGGCGGAACGAATTATCACTCACCTGTGTGCACTCGAGCAGAAAAAGACGCACGCATTTCCTTATCAAGGTGTCAGCTAGAACCGGCAACAACGCCAGTACAGCGCGAGAAAGGAAAGCGGCATTCTCATCAAACCTTCGTGAAGCTGTGCGGAATCTGGTACCAATTCAAAAGACTGAACAGATAGCCGGTAAGATCGCCGCGTTAATCAGACTTTGTTGCGAGTGTCACTTGTTGATTGTTGCGCGCTGATGAGGCGTTTATATGCGGGCGGGAGATGACACTTGTGTTTGTGCGCTGTAGTATCTGTGTGTTGTAAATATTCACGCGGTAGTTTACGGAATGTATTGTGTAAATAGTGGTTGGTCAATTTTATTGCAGTTTGTTTAATTTAGTGATTTAATTCCCAATGTGTTCTGATATGTGGGATACTGTTATACTGAATTGGTTGTTTGTAAAGACATGCGTTTAAGAGCGTGCATGGTCCTACTTTCATATAACATTTGTCTAAAATGGAAGTCAAGAATATTTAAGTGCTAAAATTGTAGATTGTAGTTCAATGGGAGTGAATATGTATTGTAAATACTTATATGGGTAAAAGAGCGATTTATTGTGTTTGGTTACTCATGTAATTTACTGTGCCTCCCGTAGTTTAAATTGTAATTTAATATCTGTGATGAATTCAAAGTCAAATAATTCATTTAGAAATCTGTTTATTTATATATACATAAGTGTTTAGAGTCAAGTTCTGATAATTAATCATTTTGAGCCCTGTGTGTCTGTTTTTACAAAAAATGTGCAAATTGGTAAATCGTTGGTGTTTTCTGGTTTTAAGGTTTTTCACCTGTAAATATCTGGGCTGCAAAAAGTGAAGACAAATAAAAGGACAAAGATGCAACAGAGGCCTGGTTATTGAGTGAAACCCAGTTTAATTGTTCATGATTGGTGCCTCCCTATCAAGTGAGGGTTAAGCACAGCCAAGAAGAAAAACACTTGACAGTGAAAAACCGCTTCAAGCTGGTTGAAGAAGCTCCTACCAAGCTGGCCCAACAGCTTTTGCGAAGCTAAGTCCACCCAGAGCTCCCACCAAGCCCACCTGCAGCTGGGTCCACGCCCCCTGCAGCTCCGTCCAAGTCGCCCACGGCTCCTGCCAGGCCCAGTGCTAAATTAAAGTTATTTCCAAAGCCCAAAATGGCTGAGTCAAAGTCTCTGCAGCAGTTAAAGAAAGAGAGAACGACTGCCAAACAGCGGTTTTCCCGACTGGCAAACTCAGTACTGAAGTCTTGCAAGAAAATGTCGGCGGAAGAACTGGTGGAAGCCTTCAGCAAGGTCACGCTGGAGGCTGACCGGGTGATGGAGGCAAATGAGGAGGTGGAAATTGCTTGGACTGAGGAAGTGGAGCTTGCGTCCACCCCCAAAGAGGGTGAAGTGCAGGACGTTAAAAAGACAGCAGAAGAGTGTGAGCAAAAGCTTGAGGAAGTGGAGGGGGCTGTCCAGAGGGTTCTATGGCAAAGTTTTGGCTACCCTGAACTGTCCCTGGCATTGGAGGCAGCTGAAAAGGAGTGTGAGCGGCTGGAGAAAAATAAATCTGGCCTGAAATTGGAGGTATATGAATTAATACTTAGTAACCTTGAGGGGCTGGTGAAAGCAGCAAAAGAAGCCATTCGCCGATGGACTCGCTGGGTCCCAGATGAAGAGCGGCCTGACTTTCAGCAGCGCATGAGGCGTGTGGAAGCTTGGCTGCTTGACTTGATTTCAGGGAAAGCCACCCTATTACAAGCGAAGTTAGAAAACGAGGGGTCCCCAGAAGAAACCCCACACCGGTCACCTGCTATCAAATTGAGGCCAACAGCACTCCCGCAGTTTGATGGAAATAAGCGAAATTTCTACCTCTGGAAAAAGGAATGGGAGGCGCTCCAAGAGCAAGGGGAACCTACCGGCTCCAAGGAGGTGAGGAAATACCAGCTGTTGGATAGCCTTGAGGAAAAGGTAGCAAGGGACCTTCGCCTGACAACTTATGGAATGGCGGACGAAATTTTTCTTATCCTTGAAAACCGATTTGGAAATAAAACAGCAATCGCCCTGGAAATTGTTGAAGAGCTGCAGGCGCTGCCAACAGTGAGAAGCCACCAACCCAGGAAGATCGTGGACCTGATCCAGGTTGTGGAAAAAGCCTTGTACGACCTCAGTGGGTTGGGGAATACGGGCGCCTTGAAAAATCCACTCGTCATAAAGTCCTTGGAGAGCAAGCTACCTGAGAGCTTAAAAAAGGAGTGGCTGGTCTACGTATCAAAAGGGGAAGAAGCCGTATCACCTGAAGACCGGTTCGACATGCTCCTTAAGTTTCTGAGAAGTCAGGAGAAGATTTACGAGCAATTAGACCAATTAAAGGATGATGACCCCAGCAAGAGGGAAGCAAGAATTCCACAAAAGCACGCCCGGACAAGGTCCACCAACTCCTCAAGCTCCCAAGCATTGTGCGTTGTCTGTGGAGAGAGGGCCCACGGGAGGAAGCTGTATTATTGCAAGAAGTTTAAAATGCTTAGAGTAGCAGAAAAGAAAGAAGCAGTTAAGAAACTTGGTGCTTGTGGGAGGTGTCTCAAGGTTCACGACAACGATGCAGAGTGCAAGACCACCTTTCTGTGCAAAAGCGAGGGGTGTAAGGACACTCAAGGCCTGGGTCATCATTATTACCTCTGTCCCAAGGGTGGAAGCAGGGGAGATGGGCTGAGGAGATTGAAGCCCAACCCAGCAAGAGGCGAATTAAAAAAGTACACAGAGACCCAGGAGGAGTTCCTGACAAGCCTGGCCCCCGACTTGGCTCAGCGGTGTCGGAATGTGTTCTGTAACTCTGTCTCAAAAACGTTCAGTTCAGCCATGGCGGAGAACGGACTTGAGGAGTTCCCAGTCATAATGATGATCCTCGAAGTCACTGCAAATGCTGGGCAGAAGATTGGGACCTTGATAGACTTGGCATCCGACACCAATTACATCACTCATGAGGCTGCATGTGAGCTGAATTTGAGGAGTGAGGATGTCACGCTCATAGTCCATGGAGTTGGCGGGATGCAAGTAACGGTTGAGACCAAGCGATATCTACTGAAGATCCGGGTCAGAACTTCAAAGGGAACCCTAAGATCCCACCAGCTTGTGTGTTAGGGGTTGGATAGCATCGCAGAAGTCAATCGGCACGTGCCACCCAAGAGACTGCAAAAAATATTTCCCGACGTTCCCCTTCACGAACTGGTCCGTCCCACTAAGATCAAGCTCCTCATCAGTCATAAAGAAGGCCGGCTCGTCCCTCAGAAGGTGCATTCCGTCGGTGACCTTGTCTTGTGGGATTGTCCCCTTGGGAAAACGGTGGGTGGCTCTCATCCAGATCTCTTGGAAGATGTTACAATCACGGCCCATGGCTCCAGAACGCATTTTGCACGCTCCATGCGGACAGCAGCTGCGGAGTACAAGGAAATCATCTGTAATAGCTCAGTTCAACCGTCTCCACTCTCCCAAGCCACTATGTGTGCTGTCAGCCGAGATTTCATGGATTGGTGGAGATGGGACAGTATTGGGGCTGCCTGTGAACCCAGGTGTGGCGGCTGTAGATGTGGAAATTGTCAACCTGGGGGGAAGGAGATGACTATTTCTGAGGAGCGGGAGCTGGAGCAAATAAAGAGTGGATTGACATATGTAACCAGAGATCGTCACAGTGAGAAGCCACATTGGCATGCAAAGTACCCCTGGATGGAGGATCCGGTAACATTGAGGCCAGTAGCCTATAAAGAGGATTGCGATCGATTGCTCCTGTCTGATCGATTGCTCCTGTCTGCCTCGCTGCCTGCTGTGAGTGTGTTTGTTTGATTCGGTGCGATAAGCTCCGTCTTAGCCATATATTTCTTTGTTTTGAACCATCATTTTACTACCATTTCTAGTTGTTTATACTACTACATTTTACCCAACATCTCAGATTAACCTGACATCGCTAGCTTTTGTTATTAGTACTACTAGCACAAAACGCTAGTAATTCGCTAGCCTGTTAACGCGCCACCCGTGCGCTCAGCTATTTTATTTATTTATTTTTCTCTCGCGCGTCCGCGCCTTTGAGTTCATAAAAAGCTCAGGTGAGTAAGAATCACTCAACAAACACGGTGAGTAATGTCTTGTCCTGTTATTGTCACTTGCACTTCATGTCACATGTTTAGTATAGGCTTCTCTGTCGACAATATAGGATTTATATGTGATAAATGTAAGGAGACAGTTAGGTTGACAGAGAAGATTTCAGAATTAGAAACACGCATCCAAACTTTAATTGAGGATAGTAAGAGTGCTAGTGCTTTAGATGTTTTGGATGCGCATAGAATAGTGCACACTTTACATGAGTCGGTTCTGGCTGAAGTAGAGCCTGTGCAGCCGGGCAAATGGGTGACAGTGAGGGATCGCTCTAGTCGCGGATCTAAAAACCACTCTTCCGTTCCGATTACCATAACAAATCGATTTGCCCCGCTCAGTGAAACACCCACTGAGAATGATTGTGCCCTAGTTATTGGCGATTCTATTACACGGAACGTGAAAATAGAGACACCAACCACCATAGTCACATGTTTGCCGGGAGCCAGAGCGCCTGACATCAAAGCAAATTTAAAAGTGCTGGCTAATGCTAATCGTAAATTCTCTAAGATCATTATTCATGTCGGCACTAATGATGTTCGACTCCGCCAGTCGGAGATCACCAAAATTAATATTAAAGAGGTGTGTGAACTTGCAAGTACGATGTCAAGGACTGTAATTTGCTCTGGCCCCCTTCCTGTTCGCAGGAGTGATGAGATAGTTAGTAGATTGTGTTCGCTTAACGGTTGGCTGTCTAAGTGGTGTCCGCTTAATAATATAGAATTCATAGACAATTGGAAAAGTTTTTGGGGCAAACCTGACCTGTTGAAAAGAGATGGTATTCATCCCTCCTGGGATGGTGCTGCTCTTCTCTCTAGTAATATGGCTCATAGTCTTAGAGCTCAAACATGACAATCTGGGGCTCAGGTCAGGAAGCAGACAGACTGGCTAAACCGACTGTCTGCTAGCGGCCTCTCGTCACCAAGGTCAGATAAATCCCATCACATAGAGCCTCTTTCACCTAGCTATCATCATATAGAGACTGTGTCTGTTCCCCGAATTTGGAAATCCAAAAAACGTTTAAACCCAACTAAGGTTAAAAATTTAATTGATGTTCAACAAATAAAAAACAGCTATAATACAGATGAGCAAATGCTAAAGCTTGGGTTGCTGAATATTCGATCGCTTACTTCAAAAGCACTCATTGTTAATGATATGATTTCAGATAATAACCTAGATGTGCTGTGTTTGACAGAAACCTGGCTAAAACCAAACGATTACATTACTTTAAATGAATCAACCCCGCAAGATTACTGTTATAAACATGAGCCTCGTCTGAAACGCAAAGGGGGTGGTGTTGCTGTAATCTATAGTAATAGTTTCAAAACCACTAAGAAATCAAGTTTTAAATATAATTCTTTTGAAGCATTGGTGCTTAATGTAAAAATATATAGTGTAAACGATAAATCACGTTTGAGATTTGTGCTGGCTACTGTATACAGGCCACCAGGGCACCATACAGACTTTATCAAAGAATTTGCGGACTTTCTATCAGAATTAATATTGACTGCAGATAAAGTACTAATTGTTGGTGATTTTAATATACACATCGATAATGAAAAAGATGCATTGGGATTGGCATTTAAAGACATTGTAAATTCAATTGGAGTTAGACAACACGTGTCAGGACCTACTCATCATCGTAATCATACTCTAGATCTAATATTATCACGCGGAATAGATGTGGATGCCGTTGAAATTCTGCAGCAGAGCGATGACATCTCAGATCATTATCTAGTCTCGTGTAATTTGCATTTAGCCAAGGCTGCAAAGCCGACTCCGTGTTTCAAATATGTGAGACCTATCACTTCTGCTACTAAAGATTGCTTTATTAATAATCTTCCTAATCAGTTTCATCATCTCAGCATCTCAGATAGCTTAGAAGAACTAGATATTACAACAGAAACGTTTAACTCTCTCTTTTCCAGCACTTTAGACACAGTTGCTCCGTTGCGCTTAAAGAAGATTAAAGAAAATAGTCCAACGCCGTGGTACAACGAGCACACTCGGGCCCTTAAGAGAGCAGCCAGAAAAATGGAGCGCAACTGGAAGAAAACAAAACTAGAGGTATTTCGCATTTCATGGAAAGAGAGCTCAATTACTTACAGAGAGGCTTTAAAAGCTGCTAGATCTGCTTATTTTTCAACCCTATTAGAAGAAAATAAACATAATCCTAGGTATTTATTTGAAACGGTGGCTAAACTAACGAAAAATAAAGCTTCAAGCACCGAAGTTTCCAAGCAACACAGCAGTAATGACTTTATGAACTTCTTCACTTATAAGATTGATAATATCAGGGACAAAATTATAACTAAGCAACCGTCTACTACAGTATCGCATCAGGCAGTGCATTGTAGTCTCCCTGAGGAAAAATTTGATTCATTCGTTGCTATAGGAGAGGAAGAATTTACTAAACTCATTAAATCATCTAAATCTACAACATGTATGTTAGACCCTATACCGACTAAGCTACTGAAAGAAATACTTCCAGAGGTCATAGATCCTCTTCTTAATATCATTAATTCGTCTTTGTCTCTAGGATACGTACCAAAAAACTTTAAGCTGGCTTTGATTAAACCGCTTGTTAAAAAAACGCAACTTGATCCTTCAGAATTAGTCAATTACAGGCCGATCTCGAATCTACCTTTTCTGTCAAAGATATTAGAAAAGGCAGTATCCTCACAACTGTGTTCCTTTCTTGAAAGAAATGATATCTGCGAGGATTTCCAGTCCGGATTTAGACCGTACCATAGTACCGAAACAGCTCTCGTTAGAGTCACAAATGATTTGCTCTTATCATCCGATCGTGGTTGTATCTCTCTATTAGTGTTACTCGATCTTAGCGCTGCATTTGACACCATCGACCACAACGTTCTTTTAAATAGATTAGAACATTATGTTGGCATTACAGGAAATGCACTAGCATGGTTTAAATCATACTTATCTGACCGTTATCAGTTTGTAGCAGTAAATGATGAGATGTCTCATCGATCACAGGTTAAGTATGGCGTACCACAAGGCTCAGTATTAGGACCGCTGCTGTTCACTCTGTACATGCTACCATTAGGAGATATCATTAGGAAACATGGAATTAGCTTTCACTGTTATGCTGACGATACTCAGCTCTATATTTCTTCAAAACCTAACGAAACTTATCAATTCACAAAATTAACGGAATGCATAGCGGATATAAAAAATTGGATGACTTGTAATTTCCTACTTCTAAATTCTGAAAAAACAGAGTTTCTAATTATTGGACAAAAAACTTCCTCACGTAATAATCTAGAATACTGTCTAACACTTGATGGCTGCTCTGTTAAGTCTTCGTCGTTGGTTAGGAACCTGGGTGTGCTCTTTGATACCAATCTTTCATTTGAAAGTCACGTGTCTAGTATCTGTAAAACTGCATTTTTCCATCTTAAAAATATATCTAAATTACGTCATATGCTCTCATTGACAAATGCGGAACAATTAGTTCATGCGTTCATGACCTCAAGGCTAGATTATTGTAATGCTCTACTGGGTGGTTGCCCTGCACGCTTAATAAACAAACTACAGCTGGTCCAAAACGCAGCAGCTCGAGTTCTTACCAGAACCAGGAAGTATGACCATATTAGCCCAGTTCTGTCAAAACTGCACTGGCTCCCTATTAAACATCGCATAAATTTTAAAATATTGCTGATTACTTACAAAGCACTGAATGGTTTAGCTCCGCAGTACTTGAGCGAGCTCTTAACGCATTATAGTCCGTCACGTCTATTACGATCTCAAAATTCCGGCCAGTTGATTATACCTAGAATATCAAAATCAACTGCTGGCGGTAGATCCTTTTCCTATTTAGCACCAAAACTCTGGAACAGTCTTCCTACCATTGTCCGGGAAGCAGACACACTCTGTCAGTTCAAAGCCAGATTAAAGACACATCTCTTTGACCTAGCTTTCACATAATACATTATAGACTTCTATAATTTAATGTTATGCTGCATAGATTAGGTCAGCCGGAACCGGGAACACTTCCCAAAAATCCTGATGTACTCGTTACATCATGAGAAGAATGGCATCTACGCTAATTTTAGTGTCTGTGTTTATCCCAAGGTTTTTCCTGCAGCCTGCCGGATCCAGGCCGTATACAGATCTGACGAAGGACCTTCACCTGGACCGATGACAACGCAGTGCTGAAGTGCCAACTAGTCTCTCCCTATGGAGGATCCCACTACCACTCTACAGATAAGGCGTTGTCGGGAAAATTCGTCTTGCGGTCCTACCCCAAAGCAACAAATAAAATAAAATTCCTTATCAAAATTTATAAGGAAAGACAAGTATTTTGTTTAGGCTTGGCTTGTAGGGAATTCCAAACCTGCGTATATTCTAACGCACATAACTATAGAACCCATTCTAAATGCGCATGTGACCGCCATCAGCGTTTCTCACAGGTTCGCGTTTAAAGTCTGTGTAGAGAGAATGGTGTCGTCTTAGCGGCCCCTAATTTAATAACAAATGATCATTGCGACGGAACCAAATCAATTAAAACTAACTTTAGATGGAAATAACTTAACTCTGCTGTAAAGCCGAAACAATCTCTGTTACCTTAAATTATACGCTTATCTCTGTAAAGCTGCTTTGAGACAATCTACATTGTTAAAAGCGCTATATAAATGAAGATGACTTGACTTGACTTGACATTGCCCAACAATAGGAGGGCTGTTGAAGGAACATTCCTGAGGACTGAAAAACAGTTGGCAAGAGAGCTGGAATGGAAGGTAGCCTATAAAGCACAAGTCCATGACATGGTTGAGCGGAACGCTGCTCTCAAGCTGTCAAAAGAAGAGCTGGTGAGCTGGACTGGACCTGTGTGGTACATTAGTCACCTAATTGCACCAAACCCCCACTCTGTTACCACACCGGTTCGCCTTGTGTGGAATAGTAGTCAGAAATTCAGGGGCCAGAGCCTGAATGACCTACTCATTAAGGGTCCAGATGTCCTCAATGAGATACGTGCTGTCCTCATACGGTTCCGGCAAGGTGTTTTCGCTGCACTTGGGGACATCAAAAAAATGTATAATTCCGTATGGCTTGAGGACCAGGAGGTACATCTTCATCGGTTCTTGTGGAGAGACTCTGAAGAGGTGGACGTTCAGGAATATGCAATTACGAGGGTTAATATCGGAGACAAACCAGCAGGGGGCATCGCACAAGTTGCCATGCGTGAGACAGCGAATCTGCCAATGTTCAACCACCTCACAGAAGAGCGCCGTGTACTAGAACAAGATGCATATGTAGATGATATCCTGACCTCGCACAATGACCTGCGCAAGCTCAAGAAAATAACAGCCAATGTTGAGCAAATCCTGGAAGCTGGCGGATTTGATATGAAGCCGTGGGTCTACTCAGGCCAAATTGGGAGGCCAGGACCCAGAGACCTGGAGAGGAAAGAACCCTCGGTGATGGTCCTTCCAAACCAACTCTCCGAAGAGAACAACAAAGCTCTGGGTCTTGGTTATGATCCAGAGAGTGACAAACTTCGCTTGATGGTAGCTGTGAACTTCTCCAAAAAGAAAAAGAAAATGAGATTGGGAGAAAACCTGTTGAAAGATGAAGTAAGGGCGCAGGTGCCAAATCCACTTACCCGTAGAGAGCTCCTAAGTCAGGTCTCTGGGCTGTACGATCCCCTCGGTCTTGTGACACCTGTCAAGCAGAAGGGAGCCATCTTGGTGAGGAGAGCTTTTCAAGAAGCGAAGGTCACATATAGTCCATCAGAAAATACATGGGACGTACCTTTGTCCGAGGGCCTCCGGGAAGACGCCGTTTGCCTCCTTGAAGATTATGCTGAGCTCGGCCAGTTGAGATTCATCAGAGCCTTAACACCTCCTGACCCCTCCGCCGAGCCCTGCGGTATCACATTCTCTGATGGTAGTGAACGCTCATACGGCGCTGTATTTTATCTACGGTGGAAATTGCTAAAAGACGTGATCATACGGCTAGTCGAATCCAAGGCCAGACTGACACCTTTAGACCATAAGGGGGACGCTGTCAAGGCTGAAGTTTGTGGAGCTGTCTATGCTGCCCGTCTGAAGAAGCATTTCCAGAAGCACTGCAGAATTCGTGTGGAGAGGTGGTACCACCTGGTTGACAGCCAGACAGTCCTGGGAGCTGCCCAACGTGAAAGCTACGGCTACCAGACATTCTTTGCTAATAGAATTGGGGAAATTCAAGGCAGCACAAACGTCCAAGACTGGTGGTGGGTTCCTGGGCCACTCAATATAGCGGATATTATTTCCAGAGGGGCAAGCCCCAAGGAGTTGGATGAAGGCACAGAGTGGCAGCTTGGCCCTAAGTTCTTAAGGCTCCCGCAGAGTGAGTGGCCAGTGAAGTCGGCCAAGGATGTTGCTGTCGAAGCAAGAGAGAACCTTACACGCATCCAGAAGAAGGCTTTTGTTGCTGCTCTTACCCGGGCTGGAGCAAAGAAAGAGCCCTCTATGGATCTGCATAGGCTACCTGCTGGGGTTGCAGCTACAAGCCTGCTGGATATCAAGCGGTTCAGTAGCCTAGCACAACTGATTAAGTCACTAGCGCTGGTCTGGAGAGCGGCGAAGAAGTTTCTTCATGGCAGAGCCAGGGGAAGATTAAAGTGGGAGGCAGTCCCGTTGGTTTGCATTGTCACTGTGGCCGAGAGGGAGGACGCCTTCCGAGATCTGTGTCTAGCAGCACAAGATGGAGTTACTTTCCCCAGCACCACAACAGACCGGCTGGTTGTGTACAAGGATGAAGCTAGTGGGCTGTTACTGTGCGGAGGCCGGATACAGTATTTCAAAGAAGACTTCCGGGCTGTTCCACTAATTCCCTTTGACACCTGGCTGGGGACTCTACTGGCACGCCAAAGTCATCAGAAAGGGCATGAGGGGGTTGCTGGGACTCTGTTAAGGATGCGGCAGGAGGCTTGGGTCATACAAGGTAGAAGGCTGGCCCAGAAAGTTGTGAACCAGTGCATCCACTGCCGGAAGGCTAGAGCTCAAGTATGCCAACAAGTGATGGGTGATCTACCAGTAGAAAGGTCAAGACCCGCTGCGCCGTTCCAGTTTACTTCTGTTGACTTATTTGGATCATACCTGGTGAGAGATGACATCAAAAAAAGAGTGTCCATGAAGGTCTGGGGGGTCATCTTCTGCTGCATGGCGAGCCGGGCTCTATACATAGATCTTGCCAGTAGTATGTCCACAGAGAGCTTCCTAATGGCCTACCAAAGATTCGCTGCCATCAGGGGCCACCCCCTTAAGGTTTGGTCAGACCCTGGGACCAATTTTATTGGTGCAAGATCTTTTATGGAGGACTTGTATACCTTTCTGCGAAGCCAAGATACAGCAAGCTTGGAGGAGTATGCTGTAAAGAATGGGACAAGCTGGACGTGGAAAGTACTCCCTGCCGATTCGCCACATCGAAATGGAGCTGCTGAAGCTGCCGTTAGGGTTGCTAAGAGAGCTCTTCAAAGTTTGAGCAAATCGGCAAACCTTACTTTCAGTGAGTTTCTGACTGCCCTCCATTTGGCAGCTAACCTGGCTAATGAGCGGCCAATTGATGCAAGAATCCAGAGTCGAGAGGACGGCATTGAGTATGTAACACCGAACTCGCTTCTCTTAGGGTGAGCATTTCCCAGTGGTGACTCCAAGTCTTTCAACTTTAACAACTACCCCTACAAGCGCCTTCGTGAAGTTCAAACCCAGGTTAACGAGTTTTGGAAAGCGTGGTCCCAGCTTGCTGGCCCAAGTCTCTTCATCAGAACCAAATGGCACACCACAGAAAGAAATGTTGCTGTTGGGGATGTCGTTTGGCTTTGTGACCAAAATGCTCTGCGGGGTCAGTTTAGGCTTGGCAGAGTCGTCACTGTAGCTCCAGACTCAAAGGGCATTGTGAGAGATGTTGAGATTCTTGTCACACCAGGCAACTGTGCCTCAGTCCAGCTTCAAGAGCCAGCAACCCAGTCCTCAGTTTCTAGTGACCAGACAAAGAGGTCTGATGGAGTGATATTGTGCAGAGATGTCAGACGACTTGTGGTCCTTTTGCCTGTAGAGGAGCAATCTCCGTAGTGTTTAAGTTCGCTTTAAAGTTCTGCAACCTTTTCCGTCCAAGAACAAAAAGCTTGACTGGGAGGTGTTGCGGCGAACGCCCCTTCTCGTTAGCGATCAGGCGGAACGAATTATCAGTCACCTGTGTGCACTCGAGCAGAAAAAGACGCACGCATTTCCTTATCAAGGTGTCAGCTAGAACCGGCAACAATGCCAGTACAGCGCGAGAAAGGAAAGCGGCATTCTCATCAAACCTTCGTGAAGCTGTGCGGAATCTGGTACCAATTCAAAAGACTGAACAGACAGCCGGTAAGATCGCCGCGTTAATCAGACTTTGTTGCGAGTGTCACTTGTTGATTGTTGCACGCTGATGAGGCGTTGATATGCGGGCGGGAGATTACACTTGTGTTTGTGCGCTGTAGTATCTGTGTGTTGTAAATATTCACGCGGTAGTTTACGGAATGTATTGTGTAAATAGTGGTTGGTCAATTTTATTGCAGTTTGTTTAATTTAGTGATTTAATTCCCAATGTGTTCTGATATGTGGGATACTGTTATACTGAATTGGTTGTTTGTAAAGACATGCGTTTAAGAGCGTGCATGGTCCTACTTTCATATAACATTTGTCTAAAATGGAAGTCAAGAATATTTAAGTGCTAAAATTGTAGATTGTAGTTCAATGGGAGTGAATATGTATTGTAAATACTTATATGGGTAAAAGAGCGATTTATTGTGTTTGGTTACTCATGTAATTTACTGTGCCTCCCGTAGTTTAAATTGTAATTTAATATCTGTGATGAATTCAAAGTCAAATAATTCATTTAGAAATCTGTTTATTTATATATACATAAGTGTTTAGAGTCAAGTTCTGATAATTAATCATTTTGAGCCCTGTGTGTCTGTTTTTACAAAAAATGTGCAAATTGGTAAATCGTTGGTGTTTTCTGGTTTTAAGGTTTTCCACCTGTAAATATCTGGGCTGCAAAAAGTGAAGACAAATAAAAGGACAAAGATGCAACAGAGGCCTGGTTATTGAGTGAAACCCAGTTTAATTGTTCATGATTGGTGCCTCCCTATCAAGTGAGGGTTAAGCACAGCCAAGAAGAAAAACACTTGACAATTGTTCTAACCACTTCTTTAAACCCCTGTTAAATACTCTGAATTTTTAGTTTTTCTTTCCTTCCCTTTTAATTTATAACTAGGAACTATTTTTCTACTTTTCAAAGTTACTGAATGCTAGACCATTCAAATGTTCAGGTAATACCTCACTCAAATGAAAAGAATCAACTGATTAAAATTTCACATATCAATGTCAGAATCAACTGATTAAAATTTCACATATCAATGTCAGAACACATCACATGAACAGTGAATACAATTGAAATGTCCATACACTGCGAATGAGCTATTGAAGTCTCTATGGTAACGGAAGAGTCAGTAGAAAGCATTTTTTTTTCCTAAAGCGCTCCGTTCATTCAGTGAGCAAGCGTTAGAATGTTCTGTCTACTCAGTTGTGAAATATAACGAGTGGAAGAAAACTCAAGGATGTATCCAACCAGTTTATCCGGCGTGAATCCAAGAAATTTCAGTCCATTCCACTCTTTGGGTGGCCCGCCATCTGTTTCTCTCCTCGACTACGCAGTTCAGCGTCAGCGATTCAGTAACTCGAACACAGTCCGAAAAGCACAAAAAAATCCCGGCCAATTCCTTTGTAAACAACTCAACAAATGTTGTTTCCTCCGTGTGACGCAGCTGATATAAACTATGTGACGCAGCTGATATAAAGTTAATTTATTCGATCTCAAAGTCTATAACTCGTTACAAAACTCACTCAAATCAGCAAATCTCGTTCAATATATGTTCCTAAACAATTCAGTTTTAGGTTTTAACCAGTAACTTCTCATATTCTTCTCTTTTCAGGGTTTCTTGGCAGAAAACACATCTTTTTCCAAGTTCAACCAAATCTCCGTCTAACTTGTGGGCGGAGTTACCATCACTGAATCAACCTAATTGGTCAATCTACATCTGCAGTGCGATTTCATCATTTCCATTGGGTAAGTTTTTCTGCAATATGCCTTATATTCCATTTAATATAATTTTAATATTATTGCAGTTAATAAAATCAAAACAATTTATTTGATCATCTAAGGAATTTTGTTTTTAATTTATTTAGTTTTTTCGCTATGGCTGTTAAATTGGGCCCTATTTTGGCCCTGGGTTACATACAGCCAATAAGTTCAGAGATGCCAAACTTGTGCCAAGACTGAATTTCAAATGGGACGTATTTCCAAATGGATGCGTGTAAAAAATGAATACACTCTGTAAGAAAAAGAAAAGCACAAGGATAAAGATTATGATGTAACAGGGGAGTGAGAATATATGAGCAGAACACAGTGGATATCTCAGTGTCAAAACCCAATCTAGAGCCACCAGTTGATGCAGGTGAAAACCATACAAACTTAACGCTGACCAAGACTGGAAAACTATGTCAGTGTACCAGTATACTTTTATGTAGGGATGCACCGATTGATCGGCTGGTGACCGGAATTGGCCGATTTTCACGTGATCGGCCGTGACCGGCGACCGGCCGGTCAGTCTGACAAATGCCGATTTTATGCCGGTCAAATGCGCTCGGGCGCCACATGATTAACATCGCGCAACATCAGAATCACACGTGCACACGGAACACGCATGTAGGAAACCTCGTGAATTACGTCCGTTCAGACCGCAAGCGCGTATTTTTTTTCAGCGTGCATTTTAATCGATGAGTGCTTTCACAACGGAAGCAGGAGCAGCGCGTGAGCGTCAAGCAGGAGCGTCGCGAGCAGTGAAGCGCGTGTTCGGCAGTGAAGCGCGTGTTCGGCGCCGAGTCTATTTGCTGCACTGCTCACGCTCAATTAAAGGGAAAGCACACTTTTGATGGATAAAATAGCCTAAATAGGGTTTCACAAAAAAGCGCCCAAAATGCACAGAATTTGCGTGTTTTAACAAGAACTGGAGTAGGCTATGTCAGAAAAGAAAACGAAGACTAATATTTATAGAAAATGTACCCATTTAAACTTGTTTTATTATTCAGTTTGTACAAGTGATTGCAATAGGCCTGTGTGTGAGTGCTTTGAGAAATATATTTATACTGCAAGGCTATTTATTTTTTATTTATATATAATTTTATTGCCATTCCCTGTTTTCATACAGACGTTTAGTTTGCTAAATACATTTATAAAAAATTATTGGATATTGAATGTGAAAAGGAAATTTTTCTTCTATAACACTGCACTTTAGATGTTTGAATTACCCACACCTGGAGTAATTTATATAGTTCTATTTTATAGCGTTTATCTGTTCAAAAAAATATGTACTATGCAAATTGTTAAATGTTCTATTACAGAAAAGATATAAAATAAATATTTGTGTGTGCTGTAAAGTGGTTAGAAAAAATTAAATCGGAATCGGCTAAAATCGGTATCGGCAGGTCAAACTTAATGAAAAATCGGAAATCGGAATCGGCCCAGAAAATTGTAATCGGTGCATCTCTACTTTTATGAGTAGAAATGTCACTGTCATAAGATTTAGGAGCAGTTCTATCAGGTCACTGAAGAGGAGGATGGCAATAAAGGCTGAGATTCGGCCTCTGTGGCGGTGCATATGACCAGAGGCCCAAACCAGAGCTGGCAGACCCACACAAACACTAGCGATGAGAAAGATAATCAGTCTGATATCTGAACTTCAAGTCAAGTCAAGTCAAGTCAAGTCATCTTCATTTATATAGCGCTTTTAACAATGTAGATTGTTTCAAAGCAGCTTTACAGAGATAAGCGTATAATTTAAGGTAACAGATTGTTT
Source organism: Scardinius erythrophthalmus (assembly GCF_964197995.2). Taxonomy (NCBI): domain Eukaryota; kingdom Metazoa; phylum Chordata; class Actinopteri; order Cypriniformes; family Leuciscidae; genus Scardinius; species Scardinius erythrophthalmus. The sequence goes on along the minus strand of NC_138222.1, from coordinate 13,360,006 downwards.
TGGCTTTATAGCAGAGTTAAGTTATTTTCCATCTAAAGTTAGTTTTGATTGATTTGCTTCCGTCGCAACGATCATTTGTTATTAAATTAGGGGCCGCTAAGACGACACCATTCCCTCTACACAGACTTTAAACGCGAACCTGTGAGAAACGCTGATGGCGTTCACATGCGCATTTAGAATGGGTTCTATAGTTATGTGCGTTTGAAAATACGCAGGTTTGGAATTCCCTACAAGCCAAGCCTAAACAAAGTACTTGTCTTTCCTTATAAATTTTGATAAAGAATTTAATTTTATTTTGTTGCTTTGGGGTAGGAACGCGAAACGAATTTTCCCGACAATGCCTTATCTGTATAGTGGTAGAGGGATCCTCCATCGGGAGAGACTAGTTGGCACTTCAGCACGGCGTTGTCATCGGTCCAGGCGAAGGTCCTTCGTCAGATCTGGATACGGCCTGGATCCGGCAGGCTGCAGGAAAACCTCGGGATAAACACAGACACTAAAATTAGCGTAGATGCCATTCTTCTCATGATGTAACGAGTACATCAGGATTTATGGGAAGTGTTCCCGGTTCCGGCTGACCTAATCTATGCAGCCTAACATTAAATTATAGAAGTCTATAATGTATTATGTGAATGCTAGGTCAAAGAGATGTGTCTTTAATCTGGCTTTGAACTGACAGAGTGTGTCTGCTTCCCGGACAATGGTAGGAAGACTGTTCCAGAGTTTTGGTGCTAAATAGGAAAAGGATCTACTGCCAGCAGTCGATTTTGATATTCTAGTTATTAGTAACTGGCCGGAATTTTGAGATCGCAATAGACGTGACGGACTATAATGCGTTAAGAGCTCGCTCAAGTACTGCGGAGCTAAACCATTTAGTGCTTTGTAAGTAATCAGCAATATTTTAAAATTTATGCGATGTTTAATAGGGAGCCAATGCAGTTTTGACAGAACTGGGCTAATATGGTCATACTTCCTGGTTCTGGTAAGAACTCGAGCTGCTGCGTTTTGAACCAGCTGTAGTTTGTTTATTAAGCGTGCAGGGCAACCACCCAGTAGAGCATTACAATAATCTAGCCTTGAGGTCATGAACGCATGAACTAATTGTTCCGCATTTGTCAATGAGAGCATATGGCGTAATTTAGATATATTTTTAAGATGGAAAAATGCAGTTTTACAGATACTAGACACGTGACTTTCAAATGAAAGATTGGTATCAAAGAGCACACCCAGGTTCCTAACCGACAATGAAGACTTAGCCTAACAGAGCAGCCATCGAGTGTTAGACAGTATTCTAGGTTATTACGTGAGGAAGTTTTTTGTCCAATAATTAGAAACTCTGTTTTTTCAGAATTTAGAAGTAGGAAATTACGAGTCATCCAATTTTTTTATATCCGCTATGAATTCCGTTAATTTTGTGTATTGATAAGTTTCGATAGGTTTTGAAGAAATATACAGCTGAGTATCGTCAGCATAACAGTGAAAGCTAATTCCATGTTTCCTAATGATATCTCCTAATGGTAGCATGTACAGAGTGAACAGCAGCGGTCCTAGTACTGAGCCTTGTGGTACGCCATACTGAACTTGTGATCGATGAGACATCTCATCATTTACTGCTACAAACTGATAACGGTCAGATAAGTATGATTTAAACCATGCTAGTGCATTTCCCGTAATGCCAACATAATGTTCTAATCTATTTAAAAGAACGTTGTGGTCAATGGTGTCAAATGCAGCACTAAGATCGAGTAACACTAATAGCGAGATACAACCACGATTGGATGATAAGAGCAAATCATTTGCGACTCTAACGAGAGCTGTCTCGGTACTATGGTACGGTCTAAATCCGGACTGGAAATCCTTGCAGATATCATTTCTTTTAAGAAAGGAACACAGTTGTGAGAATACTGCCTTTTCTAATATCTTTGACAGAAAAGGTAGATTCGAGATCGGCCTGTAATTGACTAATTCTGTAGGATCAAGTTGCGTTTTTTTAACAAGCGGTTTAATCATAGCCAGCTTAAAGTTTTTTGGTACGTATCCTAGAGACAAAGATGAATTAATGATATTAAGAAGAGGATCTAGGACCTCTGGAAGCATCTCTTTCAGTAGCTTAGTTGGTATAGGGTCTAACATACATGTTGTCGATTTAGATGATTTAATGAGTTTAGTAAATTCTTCCTCTCCTATAGCAACGAATGAATAAAATTTTTCCTCAGGGAGACTACAATGCACTGCCTGATGCGATACTGTAGTAGACGGTTGCATAGTTATAATTTTGTCCCTGATATTATCAATCTTATAAGTGAAGAAGTTCATAAAATCATTACTGCTGTGTTGCTTGGAAACTTCTGGGCTTGAAGCTTTATTTTTCGTTAGTTTAGCCACCGTTTAAATAAATACCTAGGATTATGTTTATTTTCTTCTAATAGGGTTGAAAAATAAGCAGATCTAGCAGCTTTTAAAGCCTCTCTGTAAGTAATAGAGCTCTCCTTCCATGAAATGCGAAATACCTCTAGTTTTGTTTTCTTCCAGTTGCGCTCCATTTTTCTGGCTGCTCTCTTAAGGGCCCGAGTGTGCTCGTTGTACCACGGCGTTGGACTATTTTCTTTAATCTTCTTTAAGCGCAACGGAGCAACTGTGTCTAAAGTGCTGGAAAAGAGAGAGTTAAACGTTTCTGTTGTAATATCTAGTTCTTCTAAGCTATCTGGGATGCTGAGATGATGAAACTGATCAGGAAGATTATTAATAAAGCAATCTTTAGTAGCAGAAGTGATAGGTCTCAAATATTTGGAACACGGAGTCGGCTTACACGAGACTAGGTAATGATCTGATATGCCATCGCTCTGCTGCAGAATTTCAACGGCATCAACATCTATTCCGTGTGATAATATTAGATCTAGAGTATGATTACGACGATGAGTAGGTCCTGACACGTGTTGTCTAACTCCAATTGAATTTACAATGTCTTTAAATGCCAATCCCAATGCATCTTTTTCATTATCGATGTGTATATTAAAATCACCAACAATTAGTACTTTATCTGCAGTCAATATTAATTCTGATAGAAAGTCCGCAAATTCTTTGATAAAGTCTGTATGGTGGCCTGTATACAGTAGCCAGCACAAATCTCAAACGTGATTTATCGTTTACACTATATATTTTTACATTAAGCACCAATGCTTCAAAAGAATTATATTTAAAACTTGATTTCTTAGTGGTTTTGAAACTATTACTATAAATTACAGCAACACCACCCCCTTTGCGTTTCAGACGAGGCTCATGTTTATAACAGTAATCTTGCGGGGTTGATTCATTTAAAGTAATGTAATCGTTTGGTTTTAGCCAGGTTTCTGTCAAACACAGCACATCTAGGTTATTATCTGATGTGCGTATCACCCCCTTTGCGTTTCAGACGAGGCTCATGTTTATAACAGTAATCTTGCGGGGTTGATTCATTTAAAGTAATGTAATCGTTTGGTTTTAGCCAGGTTTCTGTCAAACACAGCACATCTAGGTTATTATCTGAAATCATATCATTAACAACGAGTGCTTTTGAAGTAAGCGATCGAATATTCAGCAACCCAAGCTTTAGCATTTGCTCATCTGTATTATAGCTGTTTTTTATTTGTTGAACATCAATTAAATTTTTAACCTTAGATGGGTTTAAACGTTTTTTGGATTTCCAAGTTCGGGGAACAGACACAGTCTCTATATGATGATAGCTAGGTGAAAGAGGCTCTATGTGATGTGATTTATCTGACCTTGGTGACGCGAGGCCGCTAGCAGACGGTCGGTTTAGCCAGTCTGTCTGCTTCCTAACCTGAGCCCCAGATTGTCATGTTTGAGCTCTAAGACTATGAACCATATTACTAGAGAGAAGAGCAGCACCATCCCAGGAGGGATGAATACCATCTCTTTTCAACAGGTCAGGTTTGCCCCAAAAACTTTTCCAATTGTCTATGAATTCTATATTATTAAGCGGACAACACTTAGACAGCCAACCGTTAAGCGAACACAATCTACTAACTATCTCATCACTCCTGTGAACAGGAAGGGGGCCAGAGCAAATTACAGTCCTTGACATCGTACTTGCAAGTTCACACACCTCTTTAATATTAATTTTGGTGATCTCCGACTGGCGGAGTCGAACATCATTAGTGCCGACATGAATAATGATCTTAGAGAATTTACGATTAGCATTAGCCAGCACTTTTAAATTTGCTTTGATGTCAGGCACTCTGGCTCCCGGCAAACATTTGACTATGGTGGCTGGTGTCTCTGTTTTCACGTTCCGTGTAATAGAATCGCCAATAACTAGGGCACAATCATTCTCAGTGGGTGTTTCACTGAGCGGGGCAAATCGATTTGTTATGGTAATCTGAACGGAAGAGTGGGTTTTAGATCCACGACTAGAGCGATCCCTCACTGTCACCCATTTGCCCGGCTGCACAGGCTCTACTTCAGCCAGAACCGACTCATGTAAAGTGTTCACTATGCTATGCGCATCCAAAACATCTAAAGCACTAGCACTCTTACTATCCTCAATTAAAGTTTGGATGCGTGTTTCTAATTCTGAAATCTTCTCTGTCAACCTAACTGTCTCCTTACATTTATCACATATAAATCCTATATTGCCGACAGAGAAGGCTATGCTAAACATGTGACATGAAGTGCAGGTGACAATAACAGGACAAGACATTACTCACCGTGTTTTTTGACTGATTCTTACTCACCTGAACTTTTTATGAACTCAAAGGCGCGGGCGCGCGAGAGAAAAATAAATAAATAAAAATAACTGAGCGCACGGGTGGCGCGTTAACAGGCTAGCGAATTACTAGCGTTTTGTGCTAGTAGTACTAATAACAGAAGCTAGCGATGTCAGGTTAATCTGAGATGTTGGGTAAAATGTAGTAGTATAAACAACTAGAAATGGTAGTAAATGATGGTTCAAAACAAAGAAATACAAGGCTAAGACGGAGCTTACAGCACCGAAGCAAACAAACACACTCACAGCAGGCAGCGAGGCAGACAATCGTGAAGAATAGTGATCTGAATAAAAGTCCATTTGATGTATGTGCAGATCTTCGTGATACAGTAATTTCAGTTGCTTGAGATGACACGATTTGAGTTGTTTTTGTTTTCTATGGTCACTTTGAGCTGCTGAAAGACAATATATGTTAGAGAACTGATTTGTTTTGTGTTTATATAAAATGTATTTCCAATATGATATATTTGAATCATCATAAAACAATAAAGTGATCAATCACATTATGCTAATGTTACAGGCCCCGTGCAGAACGCCTTGTTTACAGATTGGAAAGTCCTGTGAAAACAGGAAAAATTGAAGAGACAGAAGCAAACGTGTATGCGTCGCACATAATCTCCAGCAACTGTTTATTTATTTTTTTCCACATTGTTTTCAAATAAAGTATTTTTTTCCTAATTAGTGCACAAGTGTCATTCTTTCTTTTTCTCTATTATCACAACAATGCACATTTCACATTTTCCTTTTTTTTTTCTCCACATAAAATTATACATTATAATTTTTCACATGGCTCTTTTAAATCTACTCAGAATGAGCCAAAGGGTATTTTATGTATATAAAATCAACACATGACTAAACATGTAAGGCCTAGAAACCTGAGAAATATATGTAACCCATACATAAACATTATAGTTACTGATTTTAAAATCAGCACTGCCATCACATTACATTAACATTAGTTTTTACCTCTGAATTGTCAGGAAATAGAACAGTATTAACTGCGTTTGCACTGAAATGGCTGTTTGAAACATTTGGCAGGAGAAATACATTGATATTTATACACGTGAACTCTAATAAACCAAAACACAAATTTAATACAAGTTAACTAATGAATGAACGCTATACCTGGTAACTGGAGCCTGTCTGATTCAAAATAAATGCATTACACGAGCACATGCTATCACAACATCCACAAAATGTCGGACGATCTACACACATTCACTATTTTCACCAACCAGAACATTTATGCATAAAATACAACAATAAAATGACAACATGAACATACACAAAGATCTCACATGACTCGTATGCATATTGTTTAGTTATTGTGAAAGGCATACCTGTGAAAACAGGAAAAATTGAAGAGACAGAGGCAAACGTGTATGCGTCGCACATAATCTCCAGCAACTGTGAGGGCGCTGGCGCGATACAGCTCTTCCATCCCAGTCCTCAATTCACTTTTTAGAATAAAGTCCCAGTCCTTGTTTAACTTTTTTTTAAATAAAAGTCCCGATCTCACAGACCCAAATAATGCTCTATTAAAATGAGCAAATTAAAGAAAATAAATTATTTCACCCAGAACCCCAAAATTTACATATTTTAGTATGTCACACTAACATTGTTCTCTATGGTATGCAGTACTAAAGTGCTGGAGGAAAACGTTATAGCTTTTTCTTCGAACCTCCATCTTAAATTCCAGCAGAGACTCTCTTCTCTTCACAGTTGTAAATGAAAATGGTGTTTGTCATGAACTATTCAATGAATATTGTTGTGTTTTCTCGTGTTGGTTTCTCAGTGTCCGTGGAGGCATGAAGAGAAGCACACAACATCTATCTATCAACATTATATCAACATTATATCAACAATATCAACATTCTATCGCCCTACAATCCATCGCACTCTTTAAGATCACTAAATTCGAGGCGTTTGGTCATACCTAGGATATTCAGATCCACCAAAGGAGGGAGACCATTTTCTCATTTAGCTCCAAAACTCTGGAATAGCCTTCCTGATACTGTTCGTTGCTCAGACTCGCTCTCCCAGTTTTAAAACTAGATTAAAGATGCATCTCTTCAGCCAGGCATTCATATAATATTTTAAATCTTACAGTTAAATTCGGTCTTTAGTTCATAAACGCCAGAGGAGAACCAGCCCCCGACTGAGCCTGGGTTCTCCCACGGTTTTTTTTTTTCTCCATTAGGTCACCTGATGGAGTTTTTCGGTTCCTTGCCACTGTTGCCTTTGGCTTGCTCAGTTGGGAATATTTTGGGGATATTTAATTTTAATTTTATCAATCAATAAATTCCATTAGAAACAAACCTTGTTGTATTATTTTAATTTAATACTGTGAAGCTGCTTTGATACGTGAAAAGCGCTATACAAATACACTTGACTTGACTTGACAACAAAGAGAGTCCGTTCAGGAACTTTACTTATTAAGACACAACTGTACATCAACAGGGATCTTATGCTCTTGCCCAGCGCTGATGGGTTTATATACAACCATCCGCACCGGTGCCTGCAAGCATACTGATGCTAAACGTAAACAATCAGTGAACTAATCCCTACGTAATGACGTACATACATCTGATTGGCTAATAAGAACACATTATGTAGGCCTATACATGTGAAATAACTGTAACAAACAATGCATTTACTGAACTAACATTATAACACCCCACCCCCACCCCCTACTTTTTTTTTAGCTCTGCAGAGTTCCTTCTGCACCACTGAGGGTAAACAGTTAACTTTTTGTTGTCTTCTATTTTCTTCTTTTAGTCCATATAACGACTTGGGGCTCGAACAAGTCACCCACTTTTTGTCTTCGTCCCTTTTCCACAGGGATTAGGGTCACAATTAGAGTTCGTTACAAGAAGGGTCAGAGGTCAGAGTTGTCAGAGGATGACGGGTTTGGTGCTTCTGCTCCTGTGGCAACAGGTACCTGAGCAGTTGTAGAAACCAGGGAGCCTTTCTCGGTGCAGATGTATTTGTGTCGCAGACGCTACATCCAGGCAGGTATGTGGTCACTTAGATAGGGTTGTAAGCGATTATGATGCAGTACTTTCTCACTTCGTCTGTCCCTGACAAATGATCGTTGTGACGGAAGCGAATCAATCAAAACTAACTTTAGCTGGAAAATAACTTTATTAAAGAACCGCTATAAAGCCAAAACAATCTCTGTTACCATAAATTATACGTTTATCTCTGTAAAGCTGCTTTGAAACAATCTACATTATTAATGTATGACTTGACTTGACTTGACTTTCGGGACTCAGCGGTTGCAGCCAGTTTGAGGAAGGAGCTGGGGTGTCATCACCTACTTCATTAACATCACTGGGAGTGTTAGTGCAACTACCCTCATTCTGACGGTCAAGGGAGTGTGTGCGTCTTACCGCCAAGGGAATGACATCATCGACATCTTCATTGAATCTGGCCCAGCCATTGATGGTGGACCTTTCGGCAGAAGCGATAGCCCTTGCATGGCAAGCTATCTAGCTCTCTTCCTGCTTGATAACAGTCACAAGGTTCTTCATTCAGAGTCCTTCGGGACAGAGCGTCAGCGTTGGTTCAGTTATATAGTGGTTTATTAATATTATATTATACTCTTGGGATAAAGTATCCCCCAACAGTGCACATTTTGGATGTCTTCCTATAAACACACTTTTTTCAGGTCATCATCTCATTAGTAGAGACTCAAGAGACCTCAAATGGGTGTCAGAGAAAGGAGATACTCAAAATGTGCAGTGTTGGGGGGTGCCAGGACCAGGGTTGAAAACCACTTCCATAGAAGAAACATTTTTGGTTCCAAAGAATCTTTCAGTGAACAGTACTTCAAAATAATCTTTTTTTTTTCTTTTAAGAACGTTTAAAAAAAAAAAATTAAAAGAAAGAAAATATTTTAACCATAAAGAAACTTGCCAATAAATAACATCTCAGTTAGGTATGTAACCCTCATTCCCGTTATGTCAGAACGACTGGAATCTCGCCTGAGAGCCCAATCACTTTCGAATTTAAACTAAACGAGCCAATTCATATTGGTGTGCGAGATTTGCATCATGCACTCCGCCTGGTAGAGCGGGTATAAATATTAGCACATGCAATCACACATTCAGGAGTCAATACCGTCAGAGAGGACTCTGCTCAGGGAAAGACTCTGGCTCGCCAACAGGGGAGCCGTACCGTGGAAGAATACACATATGGGATCGTCGTAGGGATCACAACACTATGGGCACCTACCCTATCACAGGTTTGTATTTACAAGTTTGTACAGACAAAGAGCTAATCTGATGTCCTGAAGCTCTGCGTTCGGTCCACTTACAAGTGCAAAGCCGAACGGGACAGAGCAAAGCAAGGGCTGGGTCTTTCTCCTCCAGGGGCAGGTCCTCCAGGTTCACCAACTGGTCCCTGAAAGTAGTGGTGGGAATCTTGGGCACATATACAGTAGGGGTGGAACGGTACACAGAAGTCACGGTTCGGTTCATACCTCGGTTCAGACATCATGGTTCGGTACGAGTTCGGTACAATGGAGGGAAAAGCAAAACAAAAATGCAGAAGGCAATTTTTTTATTGTGCATGTCTGTACCACCAAAGGAAAATAAATGTCTTAAGCCTTGTATTTTTTCAATAAGTTGTATTAATAAAGTAAAGGCATAGAACCAGTTTATTTGCTGTGCACTGACAATAGTTTTATATAATTAGTTTATTAATTAATTTAATAAAAAGACAAAAAGACATTGAGATACGTTTGGTAATTGTACCTGAATGAATTTAAAATTAATGTGCTAAATTTCAGATCAATATATTTCTTTTCCATAAAATTTTAATTAACACTAACTTTATTCTCATCCTAATTATAAATAATTTATTTCTGTATAAAATAATACAATTAAAACACATTTGATTTTCTTTTTTAATCAATGTAGAATTAAAATAAACAGATTAGTCATCTGTTTGAGGACAATAAATTAAAACCAATGTAATATGATGAATATCCAAAATATGGCACCGACAGACTGTTTATAAATGGGGTTGGATAAATATTTTTTGCTTTTAAACAGTGTGTGTCTGTGTGTGTGCGTGCGTGCGTGCGTGCGTGCGTGCGTGCGTGTGTGTGTGTGTGTGTGTGTGTGTGTGAGTGATTTTGGTTGGGTGACAGTTGTAGGTTACAGTTCGACAAGAGTTTATAGTTTGTCAAAAAGACAATGTTGTGTTTTATTGCGAGTATACACAAATATAAGGAAACACTTTGCAGTTTGAATGATGTCCTGTATGCACATCTGAGACTCACTTCCTGTTGTCGAATGCGCATGCGTCGCGTCTGAACGCGTTGTTGTCTTTGGGGCTCCATCGATTTGATTTATAATTCTTGATTTTACTCTTTAAACTTACTTACAACAAACATTTTCTACTTTTCCTCACTGAGAAGCACTACTGCTCAAACCTCGTAGTTACAACGCGGACTGTTGAGCAGATGCGTCTCAAGCCTATTAGTGATCCAACGCTGGATACTCCTATAGGTTACGTCCGTGGATCACGGCTGAACGCGTCTTCTCAACACTCACTTACAAACATTTTTCGCCTATCGTGCGTCTACTCTACACCCGTACCACTAAATAAAAAAAAAACGGATTATATCCAAGACTTCAGTCATAAATTAGTATTAATATTGATAGCATCACTGGTAGCGTCGTTGCTAACTTACTGTCCATCTGTTAAAATGGCGAATATATCAGATGTAAGTAGTTACTAACCCGCTGATTCCGACCTCGTCTACTCCGTGCGTTACTCAGCATCGGTCCCGAGCGCCGAGGTCGCGATCAGCCATGGTCTCGTTCACTCCAGCTCCAACATGCCACCACGAAGCCTGGATAGTTCCGCAGCGGAAGACGCGAGTCAGGTCTAGACCAAGACCCTCTCCGACCCTCCCGGTTTTCGAGTTATCCACACAAAACCGCTTCTCCCCTCTTCGCGAAACAGAACGCGATGCTGTGATCATCGGCGATTCCATCGTTCGGCACGTCCACGCTACATTAGGTAAAAGTAAGGTGCACAGTCACTGCTTTCCTGGTGCTCGTGTTTCTGAAATCGCTGCTCACGTACCCGAGATTCTGAACGGTGACGTGCGCGTCGGAACTGTGGTCTTGCACGCGGGAGTGAACGACATCAGGCTGCACCAGACGGAAGTTCTGAAGAAAGACTTCAGGAATCTGATCGATACGGTACGCAGCACATCGCCTGATATAACGATCATTGTGTCAGGACCGCTTCCCACGTACCGTCTAGGACATGACAAGTTTAGTAGATTATTCGCGCTAAATGAATGGTCAACGTCATGGTGCAATGAGCAGAAACTGCTCTTTGTAAATATTGTAGAAATTGGAATCTGTTTTGGGAGCGTCCTAGGCTTTTCCGTGCTGATGGCTTACACCCAAGCAGATTCGGAGCGGATCTTCTGTCGGATAACATCTCCAAAAAGTTAAATACCTTTTGACTAGTAACCAAAAGTCCAAATCATAGTCTCTGCTGCACCAAATTAACTGATATAAATACTAGTGTAGAACATTGCATAGAAATTTTGTCTATTCCTCGTTTAGTGCAATCAAATAATAAATCTACTGCAGGATCTAGGAAAAATCTAACTGTTATTAAAACAGAAAATGTTGCTATTAGTAAACAAAAAAAATTTCTAAAGCTAGGTCTTTTAAACATTAGACACTCACACCTAAGGCAGTTACTGTAAATGAAATAGTCACAGATAATAGCATCGATGTACTTTGCCTTACTGAAACCTGGCTTAAACCAAATGATTATTTCGGTCTAAATGAGTCTACTCCATCAGGATACTCCTATAAGCATGAGCCCCGTCTGATTGGTCGTGGCGGCGGTATTGCAACAATCTATAGAGATTTTCTTAGTGTTACTCAGAAAACGGGTTATAAGTTTATTTCATTTGAAGTACTTGTACTAAATGTTACGCTCTTAGATGCTAGAAAAACATCCCTATTATCTTTAGCCTTGGCTACCGTATATAGACCGCCAGGGCCTTACGCTGATTTCCTAAAAGAATTTGCAGATTTTCTCTCAAACCTATTGGTCAATGTCGATAAAGCATTAATTGTTGGAGATTTTAACATACACGTAGATAATCAAAATGATGCGTTAGGGGCTGCGTTTATAGATTTATTAAACTCCTTTGGGGTTAAGCAAAACGTTACCGGACCAACTCATCGTTTTAATCATACACTCGATTTAATTATATCACATGGAACCGATCCAACCGATATAGATATCATTCCACAAAGTGATGATGTAACTGACCATTACATGGTAACTTGCATATTACGTACCCCTGTAATATATCATGCTGCGCCGCGTTATCGATTAGTCAGAACAATCCTTCCATCCACCATAGATAATTTTTCAAATTGCTTATCGGATCTGTCTCAGCTGCTCAGTGAACCCAAACAAACAGATGAACTAGAGGAACTAACCAGCACTATGAGCACCATTCTCTCTGGAAAATTGGATATTGTTGCACCTATTAGACTAAAAAAGGTCAGAGAGAAAATTAAAGCACCATGGTACAACAATACTACGCGTGTTCTAAAGAGAGAAACCCGTAATTTAGAGCGTAAATGGAAACAAACTAATTTAGAGGTTTTTAGAATCGCTTGGAAAGACAGTACGTCACGTTATAAAAAGGCCCTAAAAGTAGCCAGGGCTGAGCACCTCCGCAAACTAATAGAAAATAACCAAAACAATCCTAGGTTTTTATTTAACACCGTGGCTAGACTAACAAATAAACAAGCGTCACCTGAACAAAATATTCCGTTACAGTTTAGTAGTAATGATTTCATGAATTTTTTCACTGAGAAAATAGAAAACATCAGAACCACAATTGTAAACGTTCAATCCTCAATCGCGCCTTATAACTCAGCCTCGATTATTACCCCGCAAGAACAATTACAGTGCTTTACAACTATAGAACAATAGAGATAAATAAACGTATCACTTCCTCTAAAACAACAACATGTTTATTAGATCCCATACCAACTAAACTACTGAAAGAAGTGTTACCTATAGTGGAAGAGCCTCTCCTCAATATTATTAACTCATCTTTATCTTTAGGTCATGTTCCAAGAACATTTAAACTGGCAGTTATAAAACCACTCATTAAGAAACCACAATTAGACCCAAATAACCTAGCAAATTATAGACCCATTTCAAATCTTCCTTTTATGTCTAAAATACTAGAAAAAGTTGTGTCCGCCCAACTAGGCTCTTTCTTACAAGAAAATGACATCTATGAAAAGTTTCAGTCTGGTTTCAGGCCGCACCATAGCACTGAAACTGCGCTCGTTAAAATCACAAATGATTTACTCTTAGCTTCTGACCAAGGCTGTATCTCAATACTAGTTTTACTTGATCTTAGTGCTGCGTTCGATACTATAGATCACACAATACTCTTAGATCGACTACAAAATTATACTGGTGTTCAAGGACAAGCATTAAGCTGGTTCAGATCATACCTATCTGACCGATACCATTTTGTCTATTTAAATGGAGAAAAATCGATCATAACTCCAGTAAACTATGGAGTGCCGCAAGGATCTGTGTTAGGCCCTCTATTATTCTCAATATATATGCTGCCACTTGGAAATATTATAAGGAAACATGGAATTAGTTTCCATTGTTATGCTGATGACACTCAAATATATATTTCATCACGGCCGGATGAAAACGCTAAATTATCCAAATTGACAGAGTGTGTTAAAGATATAAAAGATTGGATGACGCGCAATTTTCTTTTATTAAATCCAGACAAGACAGAGGTAATACTTATCGGTTCAAAAAACCGCCCACAAAACCTCTCACAATACAACTTTAACATAGTAGGATGTCCTGTTACTTTATCCTCTACAGTAAAAGACCTGGGTGTTATACTTGACTGCAACCTGTCTTTTGAAAATCATATTTCATATGTTACAAAAACAGCCTTTTTCCACTTTAGAAACATTGCTAAGCTACGTAATATGCTATCTGTTTCTGATGCAGAAAAGTTAGTTCATGCGTTCATGACCTCGAGACTAGATTACTGTAATGCTTTATTAGCTGGTTGTCCTGCATCCTCAATAAACAAGCTACAGTTAGTCCAAAATGCCGCCACTAGAGTTCTTACTAGATCAAGAAAATTTGACCATATAACACCAATTTTATCATCACTACATTGGTTACCTTTAAAGTTCCGTATTAATTACAAGGTATTGCTACTGACTTATAAAGCCCTAAACGGCTTAGCTCCAGTTTATTTAACGGATCTTCTATCGCCCTATAATCCATCGCGCTCTTTAAGATCACTAAATTCTAGTCTTTTGGTCATACCTAGGATATCCAGATCAACCAAAGGAGGGAGATCATTTTCACATTTAGCTCCAAAACTCTGGAATAGCCTTCCTGATACTGTTCGTTGCTCAGACTCGCTCTCCCAGTTTAAAACTAGATTAAAGATGCATCTCTTCAGCTAGGCATTCATATAATATTTTTAATCTTACAGTTAAATCCGGTCTCTAGTTCATAAACGCCAGAGGAGAACTGGCCCCCGACTGAGCCTGGGTTCTCACAAGGGTTTTTTTTCTCCATTAGGTCACCTGATGGAGTTTTTCGGTTCCTTGCCACTGTTGCCTTTGGCTTGCTCAGTTGGGGATACTTAATTTAATTAATCAATCAACAATACTATTGATCAGCATTACCAAACGTGGACGTTTTACACTAGAAACAAACACTGATGTACTATTTTATTTAATACTGTGAAGCTGCTTTGATACAATCTGTATTGTGAAAAGCGCTATATAAATAAAGTTGACTTGACTTGACTTGACTATGAACAAAATGACGGAGTATGTTTTTATGTTTCCACTGTTCGATCGCGCCTGCGCCTCTCTCACAGACACACTCAGACACACGCACACACACACACAACATATTCCAGCATTGCAATCGAAAAACTGCAATTGACATCACAGCCTGTTCATTATAGCCACGGAGCTTCAGAACTAAGGCAAAGCTACAGATTAGGTATCCCTAAAGAACCCGCGTATCTAACAGTAGTTCCGCATTACATTAATTAATTTGCACGCAAGTTTTATTTATTTTTATACCGTGTGTTCTCCATGTAAATTCATGCTCTGAACCGTGATGCCCGTACTGTTTCGGATCAATACGAATACATGTACCGTTCCACCCCTAGTATACAGGGATTCTAGGCTTGATTCGTTGACCGAAAATGCCTACTGTTCCCCTACTCTATTGACAGAAGCCTGCACAGTCAGGAGCGCCATCTTACACAACAATATTTTAAGCTCTACTGACTGCAGGTGTTCAAAGGGCGCTCTCTGCAAGGTTTATAACACCAAAGAGAGGCCCCAAGAGGATACAAGGTGAGGGCGAGGAGGATTTAATCAGGATTTAAAAAAACTGTAATTACAGTTCCCTTTCAGTCGGCCACGATCAACGTCAGGTCAGATGTACCGACAAGCTGGGATCTCGTCAGAGAGCCCAATCACCTTCGAGTGTAAACTAAAGGAGCCAATGGACATTGGCATGTGAGATTTGCATCTCACGCTCCGCCCAGCAGCGCGAGTACAAATACGGAAGCAGATGCAATGCACATTCAGCTTTTTGCTTCGGAGCAGAGCGCTTCTTCTGTTCCTGCTCTATCCAGTCACCAAGAGTGTTCTACAAGTATCTGCAAGAGTTCTTCGGGAGTGTGATGGCACTACAGCTTTTGAGAGAGTTGCGCCTTTAGTGAGAGTGCTGTTCATTCAAGTTGAGAGAGGTTGTGCCTCCAATGAGTTGAGTGCACACTGCAGGCTGCACTATTTCCTGCTAGTTGTGCTGTGGCCATTTCTCCTGTGCACTTCAACGCTTTACAGAGAGCAAAATTTTCCTGAAAGAGCAAGCACGGGTGTGACATTGCGTCTTTTTAAAGGTGTCATTCCACTTGTGTGTTTCTGGATGTGGTCGTCACTTGGTGCCGACTGACAGTCAAGATCGTTGCCTCACGTGCCTGGGCATCAAGCAAGCTGAGGTAGCTTTTGTGGATGAGTCATGCACCCACTGTGGGAGTCCCCTCACCTATACCCCGATCTATTTCTTTTTCTGGGCATCAGAATAGGTCTACTTCGGCGAATAGCCAGGGTGACTTGAGGACCACAGGCTTTCCCGCCGAGCCAATCTCTGTGGGCCCCTTACTCCTCTAGCTCACCGCAAGTTGTGGAGCTTCCGGCTGAGCGAGCTGGTCCTTCCCAAGGGGGGGCCTGTCTTCTCATTTGGGGTGCCGCCGGACGATCAGATGTCGATCGCTGCATCGGAGGGTGAGCTTGAGTCCTCCGGGGATGAAACTCGGCTGTGTTGCCCCCTTTGGGGAGAGTAGCATTGCCTGAGCCTGACCCAGCTGACAGCTATGCTTTCCTGGGCCGCCAAGAGAGTTAGGCTTGAATGGAGGTCTCCACCATGTCCCAAACCCTTGAGATTGGACGATTGGTTTCTTTGGGCGGCTTGTGCTGGTTCTTAGCCCTGGTACCTTTCTTTCCGGAAGTGCATGAAGAGGTCACCAGGTCGTGGATGGCACATTTTTCTGACAGAAACCGGTCCGGTGCCTCTTCCCCTCTCACTACCCTCGATGGTAGGGGCGGCCAAGGGGTACGTGGATATTCCTCTGGTGGAGTGTGCGGTTGCGATGCAATTGTGTCTAAAGAGTGCTTCCTCCTGGAGTGGTAATCCACATCACTTATACCTTTCCACCCTCAACCCCCTCTTCTATCACCAGCAAGCAGCAGCGTGCACTTCGAGAACACATCCAAGCCTTCTCACGCACCCCCTGCCCAAACGTGCCCTTGTTCAGGGGCATTCAGTTCACCTCTGTGCGAGACGAGGGTGCTCTTGTCTTACGGGCGATAGAGCCAGTCCCTCCATCTGATATGAAGACAAGGTTCTCTTACGAGAGGTTCTCTCGTACTGCGTAATAGCTTATGCTATGGGGAAACACTCTTTTCCTCGAGATACTGAAGCCAAAAAATTATCCTTAATTTTGTATTAATGTAAAACGCGTTGCGGCAGCACGCAGACATGGGCGAGACAGCTCGCGCGCCCATTGGCTGCTCTGCGGCAACTGCAGCAGCCTATCGAGAGAGGCCCCTCATGACGACTGATCCAATGACTATGTCACGTCCCGCCGAAACGTTTTTTCATCTCTTCAGCGAAGCTCACGCATCGCTGGATCTGGAGAGAGAAGCCGCGCCGTCTGAAAAAGCCTTTTCAGCGGGACGAGCCATTCTCTGAAGTCGCTGGCCGTGCCGCCTTCTATCGCCGTTCCCACTGCGCTATCCGGCGCCAATATCCTTTCTCTGCTATGTGTTTTGTGTATGTGTGTGTGCTCGCCGCCGCGACACACACTCTCATTGCACTAAAAGAGCCGGTTGTCTTTTTCAAGACGCCCTTCCCTTTACCTCCCCCAACCCGCAAGGCTCGCCGGTGCGCCCGCTTGCCTTGCCTGCTTCGCTAGAGTCTCTTCCTGATGGACAGAGGCCGCCGTCAGCCGCCGTTTCCGTCGTGGATATCGACCAGAAGCCGTGGGGGATGATACCTGCTCTCCCTCTGTTCGAGCCGTGCAAACCGCGCCGTTCACAGGGGATGTCAGGAGCGGACGGTCACGGGGCTAGCTTTCTCTCTCCCTCTGTTCGAGCCGCGCAAACTGCGCCGTTCACAAGGGAGGCCGGAAGCGGACGGTCGGGGTTAGTTTTTTCTTTACGTTACAAGAAAGCTACCCTGCCCCTGCGCCCCATTCACGCGTCACTCACCGGCGAAAGGAGAAAAGAGTGTTTTTAGTCTCGCCTAGGCCGGACTGACCTCAATTTCTCACACATTTCTCAGTTCCCTGAGTCAGGCGACTGGAAATATCAATATTGCAGCAAACGAGCCTGTTATAATACAAACATGGGGATGGGGAGCGCTGCTCGAGGGCAAGACCGTTCTTTGGCCAGTGGTCAGAACGGGAAAAGCTTCTGCACATAAACTGCCTGGAAATGCTGGCAGTCATCAACGCGCTCAGGCGTTTTTATCCCCAGATAAAAGATCACCACGTTCTGGTCCGCTCGGACAACATGTCAGTGGTGGCTTATATAAATCGGCAAGGAGGCGTCAGATCCAGAACCCTTCACAGGCTGACGGAACGCCTCCTGAATTGGGCTCAGCACAATTTGTGCTCGCTGAAAGCCGCGCACGTGCCGGGTCTTTTGAACATAGGACCAGACAGACTGTCAAGGAACAATGTTCCGGCAGGGGAATGGTCTCTACATCATGGAAAGCATTCGGCAAAGCGAAAGTAGACCTATTTGCGTCTCAAGAAAACGCTCATTGTCCAGAGTTTTTTTTCCAAGAGCAGGGATGCACTGGCCCACGACTGGCCCCGCTACCCGCTCTATGCGTTTCCCCCCGTCACGCTCTTACCACAGGTATTAGAGCGAATCAGGGAGAGTGGATGCTCAGTACTACTCGTGGCCCCATTCTGGACGAACCAAGCATGGTTTCCGGTTCTAATGCGGTTGACGAATACCGCCCCATGGCCGATACCAGTGAGGAGAGATCTCCTCTCGCAGGCCAACAGCACGATCTGGCATCCCTACCCGGAGCTTTGGTCCCTGCATGCGTGGACCATCAACGGGTACCCGTTAAACTCCCAGAGGGAGTGTTAAACACAATCACACAGGCCAGAGCTCCATCTACAAGGCGGCTCTATGCCTCGAAATGGTCAGTGTTCTCTAACTGGTGTGCAGCTAGTGACATATCACCCTTACACTGTGGAGTGTCGGAGGTTCTTTCCTTCCTACAAGAGCTACTGGATAAGGGCAGCGCCCCATCCACGCTCAAGGTGTATGTGGCGGCCATAGCAGCGTTTGCTGAGCCAACGCTGGGTCAGTCACTGGGAAGAAACGATTTGATCATTCGCTTCCTTCGAGTTGCTAAGAGAATGAATCCTCCCAGACCCCCCTCAGTCCCCATTTGGGACCTTTCCACGGTCCTAGAGGCCATGAAAAGCGCCCCATTCGAGCCTATTCAGTCGATAGACCTGAAACATTTGTCTTTCAAAACAGTGTTTCTTCTGGCTCTCGCTTCAGTGAAGCGCATAGGGGACTTGCAGGCGCTCTCAGTGAGCGCGACGTGTATGGAGTTTGGGCCTAACAACTCTAGAGTCATACTCAAACCGAGGCACGGGTACATTCGTAAATCCCTCAACACCGCATTTAGGGCGCAGATCATTCCCCTGCCCATTAGGTGTCAAAGCGCACTCCACGAGAGGCATGGCCTCGTCATGGGCTTGGTCTAGTGGGATTGCTTTACAAGATATCTGTATGGCGGCAGGCTGGGCCTCCCCGTCTACATTTATAAGGTTCTACAACCTAGAAGTTCCCGCTTTGCAGGCCAAGCTGCTCTCGGTCTAATAAACCAGTATTATCGGCCCGTCACTACCGGCTCAGAATACTGAAACCGTTACAGCGTCGTTCACTGAGCGACTATATTTTCTGTGGGCAGTGTGTAAGTCCCCCTGATATTATATCAGCCCAGGCTGAGTTCACCCTGGCTGTATGGAACACTTGATATAACCTGCTCTTTATAGAGCACTATATTCTAGGAAATGATGCTAATCAGCCTCTCTTTCCGGACTCTCTGTGAGTCCCTGATGATTATGCACTGTATGAGCCCTGGGCACCTACCCGTGGGACTTTAGTGTGGGATCTCAGCACGCACAGCGTTTTGCATTGTGTTCCCCATAGCGTAAGCTATTACGCAGTATGAGAGAACCTCTCGTAAGAGAACGTACTCGGTTACTAACGTAACCTCGGTTCTCTCTAGAAGAGGGAACGAGTACTGCGTATCCTGCCGTGCATGCATCAAACTCTGGTTCGCTTCGGCGATGAAAAACCAGCTAACCAGCCTCCCGAATGCTATATTTATAGCCCAAGGCCCCACCCGTTTCGGCGGGACGTGACGTAGTGGGCGTGAAGCGCCCTCATTGGATCAGTCGTCACGAGGGGCCTCTCTCGATAGGCTGCTGCAGTTGCCGCAGAGCAGCCAATGGGCGCGCGAGCTGTCTCGCCCATGTCTGCGTGCTGCCGCAACGCGTTTTACATTAATACAAAATTAACCCCCTGAGGTCGGCTGTCGCGCCGGCGCGATAGGCTCGTTTTTTTCCGTATGAGTGCAAAAAAAATTTAAAAAAAAATAATAATTTTTATCTTATATGCTTGTGTTATACATCAATCGATCCTGTTTAGTGTGTATTTGTTTTGTGTATGCTCATAATAAAAACAAAGTGTTGTGCTTTTTGCCAAATAAAGAAAAATAAACATGATGCGAGTTCTGCCTACTCTCCGTCAGTGAAGTCAATTCTGAAACGCGTCCGAAAATGAACTGTAACTCAGCGAATACTCAGTCAAACAGGCATACAGTCACACAGGCATGAAGCTTGAATTTTCTTCTTTTAAATGAAGTAATTTTTATGAAAAACAAATATTCACAGTTTATGTAATATGTATGCAAAGAGAGAGATGTCAGTCGTTCTCATCTCAGCTAATTAAGTTTTAATGTGCTCCGCCCACGGAGAGCGCGCGCTATTCAAACGCAAATGTGAGGCGATCCAAACAAACCTGTGAAACGCCCACATCAGCTGGATAACACACACCGCGAGTTCACTTTCAGACTTATGTACTTTACGATGCTGTGAGGAATACTACTATCTTGATAATAATCCTGCAAAAATTTACCTCAGAAGTTCTGGAAGTATCATTTCGAGGAGCAAACGGATCCCTCTGAGGAATTAGGTCAGTTCTGTTTGCTTTGTTCTAATCTGAATGAATGAACGCACAGATGCGTGCTGTTGTGGAGCTACAGCTGGCAAAAATACTGTTTAAATATGAATTGCGTTTCTGTGTATGAATGAATGAACGAACGAACGCACAGATGCGTGCTGTTGTGGAGCTACTACAGCTGGCAAAAATACTGTTTAAATAATATGAATCGCGTTTGAATGAATGAACGCACAGATGCGCGCTGTTGTGGAGCTACTACAGCTGGCAAAAATACTGTTTAAATAATATGAATCGCGTTTGAATGAATGAACGCAAAGATGCGTGCTGTTGTGGAGCTACTACAGCTGGCAAAAATACTGTTTAAATATGAATTGCGTTTCTGTGTATGAATGAATGAACGAACGAACGCACAGATGCGTGCTGTTGTGGAGCTACTACAGCTAACAAAAATACTGTTTAAATAATATGAATCGCGTTTGAATGAATGAACGCACAGATGCGCGCTGTTGTGGAGCTACTACAGCTGGCAAAAATACTGTTTAAATAATATGAATCGCGTTTGAATGAATGAACGCAGAGATGCGTGCTGTTGTGGAGCTACTACAGCTGGCAAAAATACTGTTTAAATATGAATTGCGTTTCTGTGTATGAATGAATGAACGAACGAATGCACAGATGCGCGCTGTTGTGGAGCTACTACAGCTGGCAAAAATACTGTTTTAATATGAATCGCGAATACAAAGAAAGATTACACTGGAAATATTGTTGCAATTTTAAATGTTGTTGTAATTGTATAACCTTAATTGTATATATATAAAAAAAAATATATATATATAAGGATAGATGTAAACAAAATCTTAAAAGGTCATTATAAGCCTTCTCTTTAAATAATTTTATTATGCTTTATTAGTGACACATTTGGGAAGAGAATATATTCCAAATCTGAAAATACAGTATGAGAACAATTAACTGCACAATTACTAGAAATGTTTACCTTGGATATTGTACAATTTGCAAGCAAAATTTGTGGAAAAAAACAACAAACCAGTTATATATTGTCCTTGCATTTTTGTGGCTCATTCACACACCTGAATGAAAGGCTCATTACGTATTCAGCCTCATTATGCGGGCCCCATTGACTCCACAGGTGTAAATCACGCCCACCCGCATATGGCCTTTCCAAACAAAAAGTGTTTTACAAGATTTAAATCAATGTATTGTGTTATGTGAATGATTAGGCAGGATGATTTTCACATAATTTTGAAGAAAAAATTCTAGGCAACGTCATCCATTTGTCAAAAGTCTTATTTACATATATTTAGAATGTGTTTTATGGCCTTATTTCAGAAACTTTAGTTTTTTGTTTTTGAAAAAACCATGCATAAACATTATTCTATCAAAAATACAAACATGTACATGCAAGTTGTTCATATATTATGGTAGCCCTGTTTGTGCTAAATAGAGTGAATTGACACCTTTGCCATTAATGTTTATAAGCAACTGAAAAAAGCACAAATGTCAGGGCATGTCAGAACATCTCAAGGACCCCAAAAACCCCTCAGACCCCAGAGGGTTAAGGATAATTTTTTGGCTTCAGTATCTCGAGGAAAAGAGTGTTTCCCCATAGCGTAAGCTATTACGCAGTACTCGTTCCCTCTTCTAGAGAGAACCGAGGTTACGTTAGTAACCGAGTACGTTTTACAGCGGTGGGCTACGGCCAATCTTATACATGCGAGTGCTGAATCGGACGCTTCACAGGCTCCCATTCAAAATCCTGATGCAGAAACGCATCTTCGGGTGCATCCTGAACACTGGGCTTCAGGGCCTCAGACTTAGCTCTTTGTCTTTTATGGAGGCAAGCAGTAGGGAAAGGCTGTCTCTAAGCAGAGGATGGCCCACTGGATAGTGGATGCCATCGTCTTGGCATACCAGACCCAAGGCATGCCGTGCCCCCTCGGGTTGAGAGCTCACTCTACCAGAAGTGTTGCTTCCTCCTGGGCGTTGGCGCACGGTGCCTCGCTAACAGATATATTTAGAGCTGCGGGCTGGGTGACACCCAACACATTTGCTAGGTTCTATAGCCTACGTGTAGAGCCGGTATCCTCCTGTGTGCTTGCTTCCCATAGTCAGTAACACCGGAGACCCCGCTTCAAGTGTTGTCCTGCTGCGTTATTCCCCTCCTTATGACCAGATGTGTGCACTATTCTGCTCCAGGAAAGTTCCCCAGTTGGCGAACCCTATTGAGTTCCTTCACCACCACCATCATCAGTCAGACGTGGTGGAACATCCAACGCTAGGCCTAGTCATCGTAAGTATGCCCAGTGATTGACCCCTGTGCTAGGCTAGGTGTCTATATGTTGTGATCCCTACGGTGATCCCATATGTGTATTGTTCCACGGTATGGCTTCCCTGACGGTAAGCCCATGTCTTTCCCTTGACAGATTTCGCTCTGCCTTTCTGACTGGGTGTTGACTCTCCCCTAACAAGGCTGGAGCTACCTCAGAGACCTTCAATATGTAATACTGCCCTATGCCCTATGAGTAGGATATGGGTTCTGCAGCATCATTTTCCAAACTTGAAAGGGCACGCTTTCCGAGTGTTATCCAATAGTCTTGCTGAATGGGTCATGGTGAACATCAGGGACTGACCTTCTCAGCGTCAGCTCTGTCCCATCTTCCACCCCAGGAGGTGTTGGTGGATCTGGACACGCAGGGCGCTGGCCGTTTTTTTCAGTTGCTAACAAGCATCGGGCAATACTGAAGACACTGTTTCAAAACTCTTCATACAGTCTGCATTACCAAGATGAACCTTGGTCAAAAAGTTAATCTCACCTCCAAAACTCACCCAGACCAATAAAACACTTCATATATGTCTCAAAATAAGCTTCCACCATAAAACTGGCAACAGCTCTCATTCAAAAAACACACTGAACTGAAAAACACTAACAACAGGGATCATTACATAAATGAATTTTATTTTTTAAACTTTGAATGATTTTTCACATAAATCAGTATTTCATTTCTGTAACTCTGTGGTTCTCTCAGGAACAGGCAGGAGACTCAGTTTGACGGAACAAACTTAAACTTTTAATATACATACGCAGGAACAGGCAGACAGGTAAGCAGGTTAGAGCAACACACATTGGTGATGAAGACAAGTGACAACTGAAGACAGGCAGAAAAGTCCAATGAAAACAATCTAAACAGAACACTACTGTGACAGAATGCCCCTCCCGACAAGGCGTGTCCTCGTGCTGTGAGGACAGAGATGAAGGTGGGGAGGTGGGGGTTTGGGAGGAAGGAGAGGGGCAGGCGAAGGGCAGGAAACAGGAGTGGGTGAAGGGCTGGAGAAGGCAGGCAGATTACAAGGAGAAGAAGAGGGGCTTGGCTGAGAGGTGATGGGTCCAGAGGGTAGGATCACAACCCATGGTGGAGCAGATGGAGGGAGGAGCCACTGAGGCTGAAGGGCAGCAGGCTTTAGGGCGATGACAGACAGAGGCGGAACTGATGGAGAAGGATGACAGGGAGAAGATGGAAGTTTGCCGGGCCATGGTGGAGCTGAAGGTTCAGAGGGACACAGGGAAGCCGCTGGCTCAGGCAACTGTGGTGTAGACGGGAGGCAGAGGAGATGAGGATGACGGCTGGATGATGAGAGGAGGTGGGAGAGGGAGGCTGGGTGGGAATTCAGGCTCAGGAACAGACTCAGGTGTAGCGGCAGCCATCTCCGCTTGGGGCTCGGGCGGCGACCATCTTAGGCGAGGGCTCTGGCGTGGCAGTGGTGGTCATCTTGGGGCGAGACTCTGGAACGGCGACGGCCATTTTGGCCGAGGACTCACTGGCTGGAGCCGATGTGTGTGCTGCCCACACACAAAAAATAGCCGTGGTAACTATGATAAGTGCGGTATCTTCTCAGCGCTGATTTAGGTGCTGTGGCCATTATGTCCGAAGCAGACTGATCTCATGAAATGGCATATGTATGACACGCCAATTCGTATTTCCATTTTTGGCGTGCTATCAACACGCATAATCGCTTTTCAGCGTGTTTATCAACGCCGTTGACTTTACGTTACTGTATATATATAAATATATATGACCTACCCCAAATCCGTCCCTAAACCTACCCGTCACTGGGGTTAATACCATTTATGAGTCTTCCCCTACCATACTAGGAAAAAAAATATCGATCCCCAGATGTAGATATATATTTTGCTCCGTTTCGCTCGGACATTTAATGTGCACATACACGCGAAATCACTCTGACATTTAATGGCGTAGACATACACGCGGAAGATGACGGTTCGTTTAGGCGTGAACATACACGCGGATAGCTCAAAATGCGTATAGATAACACGCCACTTGACTTGAAAGTGGCGTGTATGTTTACGCAAAGTCATGATGTCATGTTGGTCCGAAGACACAGGCACGGTTGACATGGCGTGGTCAGTCTCTGGCTCGGTAGCCATGTCGTGAAGAAGCTCAGGCTCGGCAGGCATGACATGAAGAGGCTCTGGAATGGCGGTCTCGGCAGGACGAAACTCTGGAAGGGCGGTCTCAGCGGGACAAGACTCTGGATCGGGCATGGTGGCAGCCATCTTGGCCGATCGCGCTGACATCAGCGGTGGATCTGTCATGCTGGATATCAGTCTTGGTCACCCAGAGACCTATTTGGTGGCAGGCCTGATGGCTGGCATGACGTGAAGACATTCAGGTTGTGCAGTGATTTCGATGGCTGCTGGTGATGGTGGTTGATTTCTGGATCGGTACGCGACGCTCACTAAACACCTGCTGATGGCTTCCATCCAGTTCAGTCCATCTGTTTTTGGGAGGTCGGTGGCCTGGTGGAAATTGGCCGCGATCTAGAAAAGCAGCTTGAGGACTTTGTTGTCGAGGGGGCAGTGACAGCTTGACAAATAAAGTTCTCTGCGAAGGAAAACAAATCCGTCCTCTCTTGAGCAATGGCGACAAAAATAGCCCTGTCGTCCATTTGGCTGGTCCAATCTTCTGTAACTCTGTGGTTCTCTCAGGAACAGGCAGGAGACTCAGTTTGACGGAACAAACTTAAACTTTTAATATACATATGCAGGAACAGGTAAGCAGGTTAGAGCAACACACATTACACATCACATAGATCGGACCAACACTGATTGAACTGAAGGAAATGAAATGCAAACACAGATGATGATAATTAAGTGAACACAGGTGAAACAGATGAACCGATTATGACAGTGATGAAGACACGTGACAACTGAAGACAGGCAGACAAGTCCAACGAAAACAAACTAAACAGAACACCACTGTCAGAATTATAGGGTGAGAATAAGATATTTTAATTATACTGACTGTATTACTGCACAAATAATGAATGAGAAATGCAGCAATTTTATAAAAAAAAATTCTATATCTTCACACATTGTAATTTACCTGCAAAAGATAAGAAGTTTTACTAAAAAAAAAAAGAAATTAACATGTATAGTATAATCCCGTATGTGCAGTATTGGAGTCCCAGCTGTGCAGGAGGCCTTTCTGTGTGTAGTTTGTATGTTCTCTCCGTGTTTATTAACCCATACAGGACAGGTGAATTGGAGATTGTAAATTTGCCTGTAGGTGCGAGTGTGAATATGAACATGTGCGTGTGTCGTCCCTATGATGGACCGGTCATCTTTCCAGGGTGTTTTCATGCCTACAACCTGCTACGCTGGGAAAGACTCCAGCCTCCCCATGACCCTACATAGGACAAGCGCTTTAAAAAAGTATGGAATAGATGGATGGATGGTGGGATGGATGGATGTATAGTACTGCCAATCTTCTTTTCCCACCAATGTGTCTTCGTTGATCTACTGTATGTTTCAAAAAAAAAAAAAAAAATTCTGAAGCCACTCCAATTTACCAAAAGCTATTTTGGTAATAATTTCAGTTGAAATTGCAAATAGTTGTGTTTGGAATAATTATTTAATTTCATTGTAAATATTCTGCTAAAATTTTATATTTCAATTAAATTCCTGCAGAAATGCACAAAGTTTACCATCATTCTGATTCGAATGTGCTTTTATCAGTTTTGAAAGCAGTGCATTCGAAAAAAGTGTTTTGCAGATGGTGAAGTATGTGAAGAGTGACAAAAGTGTTAATGGATTTTGGAAAATGTGATCATTGAATGCATTTTGTGTGAAAGCAATAACATGATTCACAGTTTGGTCCGCACAGACTTCTGTTTAGTTGAATGTGTGAAGAGCTTTGAAAATGTGGCTTCAGTGTTAGCAATACATTTTTTTTTTTTACTAACTGCATGTATTTACAGTAACCGTTACAGTAAGGGTTTAGTTTAGGATGAGTTACTTGTGATTATGCACAATTTACTGTTATTACTATAGTAAGTACATGTACTAATGTGTAACTACATCACCTTTAATTAAACTGTTCCCAAAAGTTGTGCAACTGCAAATTCACATTTCCGTGCTGGGTCTGGCCTTAGGACTCCACATCACAGCAATTAGATTTCACAGCAATGATGTCTCTTGCCAGGCAAAAGGAAAAACCCTCTTGTGTGCAGGATCAAGCCTTGACAACACACTCCACAACTTGCTCTTTCTCATCCTCATCCTCTGCCTCCTAGTCCACTAACTATTGAACAGAACTCTTCCTCCTCTCCCTCTCAGATTTTTTCCATCCATTTGGTATGAACATTCAGTGCACTCTGAGCTGGCTTATAACTGTAATGTTGTAATACAGTTGGTTTGATCACATCATTATAAAAAAGTGTGAACCATTTTGAGCCATTGTGTAAACAATGACAACTGTGTTGTTGTTGTGTTTAACTTTTGCCACTTGTCTTTACCGTTTTGCAACACAAGTGCATCACAGTGCAAAATGTGTTTTAGTGAGTGACAATGTGTTCAGAGATTTGCACAAAGAATGCATGTGATTTGCAAATGGTGTCTAACTGCCTGAACATTAAGGTTTTGCAGAAAGAGATTTATTGGACAAATAGGCTTAGGCCTTTGAGAATTTGATTCCGAGAATGGGGTTTAGTGTCTTAGCAATTGTGAAAAACTATAAGACAATATAAAGTGGGTATATATATTTTATGTGTAGAATAAAGAAAAGGGAGTCCTGTTGGTGAGTGAGTTTCAACTTTATTTCACATCTTTGCAGTTGCTATGAAAAACTTCATTCACCACTGAAAATGTGCCCTTATATTTGCCTTTATTTATTTTATTACATACTTTTCATTTACATAAACAGTTTCTCTATATTCTGATTTTATTAGTATCTGTATATATGTACATTCGAAATTACTCACGTGAAATGGAACATTAAACACTGAGTGATGGAGCGATTGTTGGCATGCCATGTCTATAACTAGGCGTGAATCTCGTGATTCAGTACAAAAGTGCAGTTTTATGAAAAAAGAAAGACAACAGTGGAGACAGAGACAGGGGCCAGAAAGAGAACAAGTTAACAGAATTAGCATTTTCACTCCTTTAAAGTCTAAAAATGAAGAAGATTTAAATCCAGATTTATGTAAATCCAGGCCAAGCATTCAGCTTCAGTCTCATTCAGAGCAAACAAACAATAGGCTAAATAAACAGACACATAATTATGCACAGTGCATATCAATGTTGCTATGTTTGACACAAGACAAAATTTAAATTAAAATAGTCCTTACCCTGCAAGAAAGTATGGAACAGGATAAAGCAGGGGCACTTGAATACTGTGTATTTCTACAGCCCTCTTATAAGACAAAACACATAAAATAAAATACAAAATAATTACGAAAGTCAGATGTCAATAAGGAAAATTTATAAATATCATGGTGTAACAAGTTAGGATAGAAAACTACTACTGATACGTAAATTTGAGGGTTAAAATATGCGGGGAAACGAGAAAACAAATAAAAAACATACATTTTAAATGCCTAGAAATAGTTACATTGCTTTAATCAGTGACATTTCCTTTTTTCCCCATCATCTGTTTTTTTATTATTATTAAAAACCTTTCAATGTTTGAGCATTTTAACTTTTTCTATGTTTATTCATATAATAAATAGCATTAGTTCAACTTAATATCTTCATATTCATATATTTAATAGCCTACACATTCACATGTTCCCTTTGTCAGTCAGATCAGCTGAAATACAATTTATTGGTTCAGAAAATAAAAGCCTTACAGTTCTTTGCAGATGTAACCCGTGGACCGCTGAAATGGAAAGATACATGCAGCAATATAAGATTTGCATCCACCTTATTTTTAATGTAAGAGCGGCCATTTGTAAACTGAATGTATCTGGCTTCCGGTTCATCCGCTTATTTTAAGCCGTAGCCTATCTAAACAGCTTATGTTGCTTGATAGGCCTATTGCAAGCTGGTATTTCTTATCATATTATTTTAATATATTGTCGTAATTATAAACAATGCAACATTATAAACACTGGTTTGTAGCACAGATAGTTACAGTTTATTGTACTTTGTTATTCTTCAAGATATTAAGCGGCTAATGATTCGGAAGTCTGTACATTCACAGAAAATAGAAAATAGCTTACTTCTGCATTGCAAAATAAGGTAGATTCTGCTAAAGAAATAAATATGATGCCAATAACATATTGGGCTGACAGGGATATTGTATTTTCTTCCAAAAAATGATAAAATAAAAAATAGTAGCCCATACAGTTAGGCCTAAGCATTTCAGTGCATGTGTTTGTCTGTTCACAAAGAATAGACTTACAACAGTAAACACTGAACGAAAGGGAAACATATGGCTTTGTTTAGATCTGTATTTGTTTGAATCATAGCTACAAAAATAAAGATGGCACACTAGAGGGCAGTATTTGCTAATGTAACGATGCGCCTGTAGGCATCTGCATTCGACTTGTGTTGAGCCAACACATTTTTTTTTTTTTTTTTTTTAAATAGCTACTAATAAAATTTTTTTTTTTTTTTTTTTTTTTTTTTACAAATAAAACAAATGAAACGTCTGCCTCAAAAAAATATATACAAATAGAGCGACTGCCTCCACAAATAAAATCACTATATGGAAGAAGTTTTACGCTAGTGTACAGTAGACTAGCCTACAGTATGTGTTATGTGAGTGTTCTTGATCAGCGAGTTCTGCGCTTATATTAGTTAGTGTCTGTACAGATTACAAAGAGTCCTAAGCACCCTTAGTGGTAACATGGATCACGCTACTCATAAATTCTTGTGTTTTTACTCATCTAGATAACTTAAGACAGTGCTAGCACATTACTCTTTCGTTAATGAAGGACTATTTGTTAAGCAAACCATTATGCAAATATTTGGTCTTTGAACCTTACAGTAAAGCAATGAGCACATCTTGAATTAGGCTACACATTTTCATGCATGCATCAGAACTTTTTGCCTACTTTACCGTCTCGGAATGGGCTGATTTCCAGTCCAAATACAGGGATTGTGCTACGCCGACTATTTAGGGAAATCACTGCACGTCGTTTCAGCAGCTGGGAGTGCTATATAATATTTTTCTAGATGTTTTTTTTTTTTTTTTTTTACACTGAACTACAGACTATAAGCATCTACACATTTCCATCGCATTTATAATATTATTTAACGCAAATGTTCTATAAATTAGTGAATATTAAAGGGTTTTTCTTTTCTTTTTTTATGCCCGGGGAAGCAACATGCAGTCATTTTGCTCATTTGTGGTTCCCTGAAATAAAGACTATAATAAAATGATAGAAACAGTGTCTACAGAGGAAGGATGACATGCCAGGTTAAACAATATGTTCAAAATTCAGTGTAGTTCTGGCTACTTTGGCCTCTTGACACACAGGCAATATGTAAAGAAAAAAACACAAATATGTAAATGCTTAAATTAATATCCTATAAATAATCAGTAAAAAAAACAAAAAAAAAAAACACCTAAATATATTTTTTTGCCACTGTTTCCAATGGATACAAGTGGCAGCCAATAAACGTTACACACTTTCACCATAAACTGAAACAACAGAGCAGAACTGAAACTGAAAAATAATAAACAGTTATTATCTTTTAAGGTGTTTTGCTTTAACAACATTCAACATATCAATAAATAACTCCACTGTATCTAAAATACATTATAAGTCAATCTTTGTCTGTCATTTTATTAAAGCTATGGAGGTAATGGATTACAGACTAATTTAGCATTCCATTATGATTAAAATAATTTGCATTTCATAAAAAAATAAACATTAAATCAACTTTTTTGTTTGTTTATTTGCTATATTATAAAGCTGAATGGGTCTGCTGGCTGGATTATATTATGTAAATAAACAAAATATAAATAAATACCCATTAAAACGTGCTGGAATTGTCAAACATGCAGCATACACTGTATTTCTATTTACTACCACCATTACAAGAAAGTTTTCTCATGTGTGTTTAGCATACAAACATAATAGAAATATTAAAAAATAAATAAATCAGAAAATTAACAATGGCCATTAGCTCATGCAAAGTCAAAACTATTTTGAGGAATATATCAGTCATATCATGGAAAGATTGCTCCAGACCACTTATCAGTTATTAGTGCAGCACATTCACTGCATGAACAATTGGCCTACAGAGACTGAGAAATGACCAGACGCTGGCTGCTATAATCACAGCGTCTGTCTGGTTATAAATCCTTAGTGCCTCCTACAGAGTGATTAAAGAGCTGACGTGCCAGTGAAGAAATAATCAGAGGTCATTCGGAGAGCTCCATCCGCGTTGCTCTTTGGCTCTCGAACCACTGCGCAAACTGAACTTGCATGTTGTTTGAAAATTAATAAATAAATCTACAAAATCTGAGGTTTTAACACTGTCGATGAATCTCATTCAGTTAACATGATTTTGTACAAGAGTGTGTAATCAGTTATGAACCAATTTCAGTTTGGTGTACCGTTACAGCCCTAGTTTAAGGTCATCTCATACCTTCAACTGCACTTCAATGAGTGGAGCAAAAAAAAAAAAAAAAAACCTAAGCAAAAAGTGAAAGTAGTAATACTTTTATCTTATTTTTGTTTTGGGAAAAAAAAAAAATGCAACAATTTTTAAGTTTATTCTTAAACCGAAAAGAAAAAAATTCTACTGAAAATAAACAGATATAGTCTGTTTAGATATAATAGATATATTCTCTGAAAACAAGTAGACAGTTCTTTTTTCTGTTATCTCAGTTATCTTCTTTTAGGATATTTTTATTGGAAAACAAGAAAAATATTCATATTAAAACATTTGTTTAAGTGTGTAAAACCCCATAAACACACACATGCCAGAAACTCTTTGTCATAAGGTAAGTAAATAAATCACTACAGAGGTGAGGTAAAGTCAGCAAGGTACATGATTTTAGCTTCATGTTGGTGTGTGTGTGTGTGTGTGTGTGTGTGTGTGTGTGTGTGTGTGTGTGTGTGTGTGTGTGTGTGTGTGTGTGTATGTAAATGAGAACAGACGTTAGATAGAGATAGGGCAGGCGATGACCTTGTCCTCCAACAGGACGCTGACCACCAGGAAGACGATATAGAGCAGGAACATGATGAAGCCCAGCAGTTTGCTCATTTTCCACTTACAGGCGGCAATGGAGATGATGACGAAGATGAGCATAAGGAAGAGTAGCACGATGGCACAGAACAGGCCGTTACTACTCACCCTTACTGGGCTCATACTGTTTAAAAGGGAGAACAGAAGCCATGGGAACGGTAACCTGGGAAAAAAAGAAATGGAAGTTTAGGGCTCTGAACATCATAAATGTACAGAACAAAACATTAACTGAGTTTGACAAAACAAAACATTAACCAAGTGAGCTGCTTCTACAATCAACATATGATGGGAAGCAAATGTACGTGCCATATATATATATATATAGCAGATAGAAAGGCAACAGTATCTCAAATAACCACTCAGCACAACTGAGGTATGCAGGTACACAGCAGCAGAAGACCACACCTGGTGCCAATCCTGTCAGCTATAAGAGCAGGAAACTGAGGATACAATTCTCATGGGCTCACCAAAATTGGACAATAGAAGATTGGAAAAACACATTTAACACGGTCTTTCACCATTATTCCAAGGGGAGCAATAGTACTGGCTATCATCTCTTTTAACTTTTGGTGCACCAAGTATTAATGTCTCAGATTTTCTTTCATTAAGATGAAAAAAAATTATTAGACAGCCAGACTTTGACCTTATTCAGACAGACCAATAGGGACAATAGGGAATACTGCTCATTTCCAGCTTTATTGGTAAATATTGTCACAAGAAGAAGATGGAGCGTTCAAAAAAGTTTCAATGAACAAAAGTGTCTTTTAATGAAAACAAACTCAGGTAATATGCGACGATGAAGGCAACGTAACAACGTGCATAACACACATACACCAACAACCTACAAACACAGAGAGAAGGTGAGGAACTTAAATACACAGTGATAATGAGGAGATGACGAACAGGTGT
This sequence comes from Scardinius erythrophthalmus, assembly GCF_964197995.2. Classification (NCBI taxonomy): domain Eukaryota; kingdom Metazoa; phylum Chordata; class Actinopteri; order Cypriniformes; family Leuciscidae; genus Scardinius; species Scardinius erythrophthalmus. The sequence continues at coordinate 13,326,948 of NC_138222.1, read as the reverse complement.
GATGATCTGATGAGTGTCCGAGACAACTGATGACTGGCGGCAAACAAAGACAAAAAAACCCACACGTGACTGATGAAAACAAACTGAAAGTCCATGAAAACGGGACACTAGGAACAAACAAAACTGAGTGCGTTTGACAAATATAAGCGTGTCATCTGCATACATGTGGTAAAGATGTGGTCCATTTTGAAGTTCCAGTCATGTCTGGAGAATATGCTGGAGTTTGTTTTTGGATGAGTGAGGAGGATTTTTCTTGAAACCCTCCCAAACAACTCGTGGCGATGTAGGGGTTGTTTGATTTTTTTTAAGGCTTTCTGACCCTGAGACTCAACTAATCTCTGCAAATATCTGTGATCCTTGGAGAGACTTTGGCCACTCAAACTTTCCTCCTCGCCTTGCATTAAGACAATATATATATGCTCACCAAGGATGCATTTATTTGATCAAAAATACAGTAATAATTGTGAAATATGATTACAATCTAAAATAACTGTTTTATATTGTAATATGTTGTGAATTTATTGTAATTTATTCCTGTGATGCAAAGCTGATTATTCAGCATCATTACTCCAGTCTTCAGTGTCACATGATCCTTTAGAAATCATTCTAAAATGATGATTTGCTGCTGAAGAAACATTTTGTATTACCAATGTTGATAACAGTTGCGCTGCTTCATATTTTTGTGGAAACTGTGCTAATTTTTTTTTCAGGATTTTCTGATGAATACAAAGTTTAAAAGAACAGTATTTGTTTGAAATAGATTATTTATTTATTTATTTTACATAAATAGGGGTTTACTGTCACTTTTGATCAATTTAATGCATTTTGCAAATATAAATTTCTTTAACAAAATAAAATGAATAAAAATCCTACCCCACAGTAATGTCGAATATATTGGAGCCCACAGAACTGGACACAGCCATGTCGCCCAGACCCTTGCGAGCCACAATGACACTGGTAATAAGGTCAGGGATGGAGGTTCCAGCAGCTAGAATTGTCAGGCCCATGATCTCCTCTGTGATTCCTATAGTCTCTCCAACCTGCAGGAATATTAGCGCAAAACAACCAGACTGGTGAAGATCATAACTTGGCACAGAAATATTTGGCCTCAAATCCCAATTGGGCTTAACATCAGTAGCACACGGCACTTGGTGTTTTAAGCCCCCAACGGCGCCTTCCAGGCAGCAAAGGGGATGGGTAGGTTTAAGGTTGAGGGTAGGGTTAGCTGCCTCTAAGGAGCCATTGGGGGCTTAAAACACCATAGAGCGTAGCACACTGCCAGTTAGAGATCCAATAAAGGATAAAAGACCACACTTTCATGACTACATTTTTTTTAACACACTTAAGTACACTTTTAATAAGGGCACATTAAAATAATGTCAAATTAAATGCTTTACTTTAAAATAAATTTTAAATAATTTTGTTTAAAACCATCATGTTTAAAAATCTTTTGTTTTGCTATAAAGAAGTGCACTTATTTTGATGTTGACTAACATACTAAAGCACATGTAAAGTACTTGATTATAATTTTAAGTGTAGTGTGTTATTTGATATTACATTTAAAGTTAATATATTTTAAATGGAATAACTTGAAACATCATAATTAAAAATGTGTAATTGCAAATATGTGACCCTGGACATGGATAATTCTTTTAAAATTGAGATTTATACATCATCATTTATTCAAGCTGAATAAATAAGCTTGTTAGGATATGACAATATTTGGTCGAGATACAACTATTTGAAAATCTGGAATCTGAGGGTGCAAAAAAATCGAAACAAAATGTCCATTTATGTTCGCGATTGTGCTGCATTCACTCACAAAAATAAATGTTTTATATATTTAGAGTAGGATATTTACAAATATCTTCATGGAACATGATATTTACTTAATATACTAATGATTTTTGGCATAAAAGAAAAATCGATAATTTTGACCCAGTTGGCTATTGCCACAAATATACCTGTGCGACTTGTGACTGGTTTTGTGATCCAGGATCACATATATTTAAATACATGACATACAAGTTTCAATAGAACTTGTATTAAATTCTATTTTAATTTTCCATCAATGCTTGTCAGTACATTCAGCAGTACACTTTAACCAAATTACAAAGACAATAGAAGTAATTATGAAATTACATGTTCACACTTATAAGTATATTCTTATAAATGATATTATTTCTGTAATAAGTACTCTTTTTACCAGTATGCTGAAGTGTACTTTGCCAGCTGCAGCAGTCTTACCTGATGAGCCCACCAGACCATCAAGTAGGAGAATGCTGCGATCCAGCAAATCGCCCCCAGAAATGTCACAGGAAAAAACTTCTTTGAACTCTAAGGAAAAAACACACAAGAAGCGTCTCACAGTTACATCCAGCTTGCAATTGCAACACAACTAGTCAAAAAGTACTCACAGACTTCCTGACGTCTGGCAGAGTTATCCACAAAGGAAAGACTATGGGAAGGATTAAGAGATACGTGAAACGCTTGCGGCCGGTCTCTGGCCATGACAGGCTAAGAGGCTGATCATCCTCATCATCTTCTTCACCCTGATTGGAGAGAAACGTGTGAAATGTGAGCATTTCTAATTTTATCAAAGATGCACACGCACACACAAACACACTACCCACTCCAACACATTCGATTGCATCCCTGTTTCTAAAATAAAGGTTGTGTAAATCCCATGGGATGGAGGCAGTCGTGTCAGAACATGCCATATTTCAAGGCAGCTCTAAACCATGGTTATTATAAGTAACTACAACTAAAACCATAAAAAACATTGTCATTACTTGACATAAAATAAACGCTAACTGAAATAAAATACGTTTCTCAGTCTCATAAAATTTCTCAGTTTCATAGAGTTTAACTGTATATACTAAAATAAATAAAACTTAAAAAAAAGAAAAGACATTAAAAGCAATAACTATTAAAATGACAAAAACACATAACTAAATGATTAAAACGCTAACTAAAATTAAAACGAAAATGGAAAATACAGAACTAAAAAATAATTAAAAAAATAATTTAACTCAATGATACTAAAATAACACTGAAACACACAACAAAATTATATATATATATATATATATATATACATATATAATAGAATCTGTTTATAGAATCTGTTTACTAATATTTTTTTTTGTAAAAAGTGTATAGGTTCGCTAGCTACCCGAGGTATGTAGCCTATATTTTTTTCTGCACGACAATAATTGAATCTATGATGACTCAATAAGTGCAATTCACCTTAATTCCTTACGGTGGCAATGTCTGATACACAATCATGACGTGATGTTTCATTCATGTAACCTTTGTTTCCTGAGAAAGGAACAAGATGCTGCGTCATAGTATTGATGCTTCGGGAACACTTCTGCATGATTGTGTCTGAAGCACGTGTGTGAAATCAGTCCAACGGCAAAAAATAACGTCACAAACTTATCCAACTGACTCTGAGAACCCCGGAAATGGGAATAGGGTCCAACTGCGTAGGTAGATAACATAACGCTGCTATAAACCCAACTGCCCTATCACCCTCAGAGAACAACAGCCAGGCATTTGAAAGTGGTTTTCTGCAGTGAGCACAACGGAGACCCTCAGAGACGTGCTGTCAGCCTCCTCACCATAACCGCTGTGACGGAAGTCACTGAGACGGAGCAAAGACAAAAGCGTGAACTTATTAGGAATCTCCTTCTGTCTCTCGTGTTCTCTTTCTTCAGATTTTCTCTTTTAAGGCTCGTCAAAAACAGGTGCACTGAGTATGTAGAGGGTAATTGTGTTTGACAATTAATGTAAAAAATGTGTGTGCTTTCACACACATTTGGAGTGGCACTGGAGTGGTTACTATGGTGATGGGTGATGAGTTTTCAACTGATTCCCGAAGGAGGAGAGTTTGTAGAAGCGTGATGAATCTGAAATAAAATCCAATGCTTACAGCAATCTTCAATTAAAAGAGGTCAAATAGACCTGCATTGGTGACCATGATTTTTCCAAGTAGGACATAGCCGTGTTCCTTACACACTATTCATGTCAAACAAACATAGTCCCAATCGTAAGCCTCGACTACCCTTAAAATCAGAGCGAAATGTCCAATTACAAAATATGTTTCTGATTGGTTGGTTAAAAAAAAAAAATTAATAAATGGAAAAAAAAAATCTAGGACCAATATTTGGTAAAATAAAAGTCACAGTCAAGTATTACTCTAGCTATAAATATTATTTAATTAATTTGACATGGATATGTGCAAAAGTTTCATTTTAAGACCTTTGACTGCTTAATTTAACACGATTATTAATTACTTTAGCATATAACTACACAGTATACAATGGCTAATTGTCACCCTTGCGAAAATGAATGTGCACTTGTAGTGTACTTCAAATATTAATATATATATATATATATATATATATATATATATATATATATATATATATATATATATATTCTTTAAAATTGATTTTTTTTCATATAATACAATATGGAAAAAAAGGTATGGGATCAGCCACTTAAGTACACTTAAAGAGTACACTTTCATGGCTATGTACTAATGGACTTCATAAATGTGCATTTTGTATAATGTGAAATGAAATGTTCTATTTTATAGTACATTTGTAATCAACATTTCAATATTTTTCTGCCGTGCTTCAAAAAAGAACACTTATTTTGATGTGTTGACTAACATACTAAGTAAACATACGTAACATTTAAACGAGCACATGCAAAGTACTCGATTATAATTTTAACTGCAGTGTGTAAATCAATATTACATTTAAAGTTAAAGGGATAGTTCACTTTGAAATTAAATTTTGGTATGTTTTAGCTTACCTCAAGGGCATCCAAGATGTAGGTGTCTTTGTTTCTGCAGTAGTTTCAATTTTGATATGTTTAGGTCAAACCGTTCTTGTCTGTCAATCATATAATGCAGGTCTATGGTCACGGTCTCAAAGAGCATGCACAGAGTCCAAATTAAACAATTCCCCATTGTAAGTACACATTGATGGCCTAAAGGGATAGTTCACTTTGAAATTAAATTTTGGTATGTTTTAGCTTACCTCAAGGGCATCCAAGATGTAGGTGTCTTTTTTTCCGCAGTAGTTTCAATTTTGATATTTTTAGGTCAAACCGTTCTTGTCTGTCAGTCATATAATGCAGGTCTATGGTCACGGTCTCAAAGAGCATGCACAGAGTCCAAATTAAAACAATTCCCCGTCGTCCAAATTAAACAATTCCCCATCGTAAGTACACATTGATGGCCTAAGACATCTCACACAAACCGCTCGTTTCGTGTCTTAGGCCATCAATGTGTACTTACGATGGGGAATTGTTTAATTTGGACGACGGGGAATTGTTTAATTTGGACTCTGTGCATGCTCTTTGAGACAGTGACCATAGACCTGCATTATATGACTGACAGACAAGAACGGTTTGACCTAAAAATATCAAAATTAAAACTACTGCAGAAACAAAGACACCTACATCTTGGATGCCCTTGAGGTAAGCTAAAACATACCAAAATTTAATTTCAAAGTGAACAATCCCTTTAATATATTTTAAATGTATTCTGAATTGCAACATCATTACAAATCTGCAAATACTAATAATAAATACATGAAAGTATATTTTAGTGTACCATTAATGCTTGTCAGTGCCAGTACATTCAGCAGTAGACTTTAACCATATTTCAAAGACAATAGAGGCAGGCCGAATTATTAAATTACATATAACAATGTACTTAAGCCCTAATTAAGTGGGTTGAAAAAGCACTCACAATAACATGCCGGAGAGCAATTCATTCAAGAACGTTGTGCAAAGTTTACTGCAACAGTGGTGCAATGATGGTGCTGTAAACTTCACATAATTTTGATATTTCAGCATTTAGTTGATCTTGATAAGCGCTCATTGTCTCAGTTGTAAACACGATGGCTTTCTTCTTCCATAAGAATGTGTTAGTTTAATATTAATATTACAGGTTTTTAAACTATGCTAATATTTTAATATTGTGTTAGCTATTGTGCCTTCAGCTTGTTGTATTGTTTCAGTTTAGCAAATGTATCTACTGTTGCAGATATAGATAATCATACATGTGTCTAACTATGGTTGCAGATGCTCAGTCAACTTGTTCTCGAATGTTCATGGACCAGCTTTGACCGTTCCAATATGGTGGATGGTTTACGGCCCATAGAAACCGACTCAACTGAGGCATCTATTTATATATATATGTAGCCAATAGTCCGTGCGTGTTGTGTCTGAGGCTGAGACAAGGTAAATGCAAATTTAACAGCCTCTGAGATATGAAATACATGCATTTGCAAATACTGTATGTAATTTAAAAAAAAAATACATGAAATTATGCTGACAGTGGATTTTGTATTTTTTTTAACTTCAGGCCGTTGAATTATTAGAAAAATAATGCACACGCTTCGCGTCGTGACCGCATTACCACCTCGGGTGTGCATTATTTTTCTAATAATTCAACGGCCTGTCGTCAATTATTCCGCTTATACTACAGTTACCACACCTCGAAACACGTTTGTAAAGTTGTTGTCATTAAAACGCTCTTGTATGTAGGACTAATTTCTTACGCATCTAATCCCATGTCTCCGTTGCTAATTCCAAAACGTAATTTTAGAGTTAGTAACGGAGGTTTGAGCCACTGATAGCAGACTAATGCTGGGGACACACGACTAGCTGACACATTCTCTGACTGTTTTCATCGCAGCAGATTTTAAACACCGACTTTGAACACAGACTGAACGCGCTGAACACGCGTTTGGGCATGATCAGTCATCAAATTACATTCATAACATAACCGGCTTTAAAGTGTGTCCTCGGCTCGGCTTTATGCAGTTATTAGAGAGAGATGTTGCAATGAGACAGAAAAGCATGTGCGTCAATATTATTATTTATTTATTAATTCAATTCGTTTGAATTAATTTGTTCATTCTTTTTTTTTTTTCTATTATTGACAGATGGCAGTAGATTAGCCAAATAAAAAAAAAAATTAAAAAGCCTTTAAACAAGTAAGGCCTATCAATAATTATTTATTGTTATATTATCTGCAATAAAAATCCGTGCTGCAGGACTATCCATTTATTTAGTTTAATAAATTATTCAGTTTAATTTTCTATTGATTATAGATAGGAATATACTTTATTTATTAAAATTAAACTGCATGTTTCCATTGATTGTGAAGCTAGACATTGAAAATTGCAGATCAAGCGCATGGGGCTAAATGTTTTTTCTTGTTATGAATTGTATCCTATTTTCCGTTATTACAGTTAACTACGCGAAGTGATATGGAACTGTAATGCGGTCAAGACCTGCCTGGAACTACTTTAGCTGTGCGTTTCCCTGAAAATAATGCACACCTTAGAACGTTCGTCAACCAATCAGATTCAAGCATTCAACGGCCCTGTAGTATATATATATATATATATATATATATATATATATATATATATATATATATATATATATATATATATATATATATATATATATATATATATATATTATTATTATTATTTTTTTAATGTCTTCCACAATTGCGGTCAAATCTCAATCACACTGGTTAAGAATTGCATGTGTGTGAATATTCAAACTAGTTGTACACTATTTCAAGTCAAGATTTTAAAGTTAAGAATTCCATACAATAATTTTTACAGATATTTTCTGTTAAAGTAAAAATAAACCGTGAATGTAATTTAGTTTTGAGCTGTGCTTCTGGATGTGGAGACTTGATAAATAACAGCAACTTTTCTTTTCACTCTGTCACAAATGTGACCTTTCTTCAAGTAAAAATAGCTGCTTGTTGAGATTATTTTGAGGTTTTTTATGTCACCTTCAGCTGGAGTGTGTGTGTGTGTCATGGGATGGTGTCCTACAGGAGCAGAATAATTATCAGAACAGCACACTCATGAACACTCCTGCAGGTGTGAACAGAGCACCGCGGCCTCCTGACAGACGCAGATGGGGAACTGCAAGAGAGGGACAGAGCACTTAAAATACTTTATACGGGAAAATGATAGGAGAGACGAGGCAATCACTTGTGTCATTGAGATAAAGAAAAGAATGCAGCACAGGTGACTGTGAAAAAGCAGGTGAAGTAAAGCTGCTTTTCTACAAAAGTACAATCAACCAGGGGTTTCAAACTGGGATCTGGGACCCCCAGGGGCCCACAAGAGGGTGCTAGAGCTATTGAATTGAATAATTGAATATATATTTTTAAATAATATGTTTATATATTTTGTTTATATTATTGCGTATATTTTTATTTTGATGTCTTACACTTTCACCACCAAATATGGTATTGATATTATTTTTTTAGATTATTATATTGTAAGAATCTGTGATATTTCTACTTTTGTATGTGTCCACTTACAATCAAATCAAAACATTGTGCTTTTGTAAAATAAAGAAAATAAACAGGGTGTGCGTTCTGCCTCTCCGTCGCGGTGAACTTTTTTTTCTTGAGCACGTCTATAAACTGAAACAAAACTCAGCGAATACTTGTCACACATTTATGAGCCATATACCTTTATAAACATTTAAGTGTGTACTTTTAAATGATCGGATTCAAACTGAAAACAAATATTCTCTGTTTAAGTAATTTGTATAAAACCAACAAGATGTCCAGCTTCTCAAACGCTTCCTAATTATTTTTTAATTTACCACGCCCACTCGCGCAAAAGAGACTCACATGCAAATCTCCACATGGAACGCGATCGCGCTCATTAGGCCTACCTCAAAAACAAAACACCAAAACACTTCACAAGTCTCTGCTTTTAGACGCGCCTGAGCTTACATTGGATTTACATCAGAAGAAGAAGAACGCGATTTGAAGACAAGAAAGATGTAAGGTAAGAAATTCTTACATATTAGTTTGCTGTTGTTGCATAAATTTCACATTGCAGTTGAACTGTTGCTAGATATATGGTGAATATTATAATATTTAGACCCGTGTTTACTGTTGTGTTTGTGGATATCTGCTCAAACGTAGATATGTATATGGTAACCCTAATGTTTTATATTTGAGCGCGATCGCGTTTGAATGTATCATATTTTGCAGCGCGATCGCGTTTGATTTATTTTGTGATCGCATTTGAATGTATCATATTTTGGATCGCGATCACGTTTGAAAAGCAAACGGCTTCATGTTTTTACTATTATCTCATTTCATATCATCATAATGAATGGAAACATTTGAAGTAACATGATAATCAATATATTTTTCTCTAGCTTAGTTGTTACTAAAATCTTTTGGAAGATTTATACTGCTATAGGTATAAATATAAGTATATTTATCCAGCACTGCGGCATAGCTTATGCCTACAAGGCACAAAAAACCTGGTGTTCATTATATGATATATTGTTGGAAACATTTGTGTGTGTGTGTGTGTGTGTGTGTGTGTGTGTGTGTGTATTCTGTGAATTTTAAAAAGCAATTTTAACCAGAAAAATCTAAAATTTATTCCCAAAATCGTGCAGGCCTTTCCCTTGATATCAGTATGTTCACTTTTTTTTTTTCAGGGCCCAGATGCCACTGAGGACTTCAACATTCACATGAGTACATGAACCTGGTAAAGTGAAAATCAAACACCTTGGAAATGAAAGGTATGTACAATGTTTTTAGGAATGGCACAAAGGTATAAGTGCTTTTTGGCATTTGTTGTGTATCTTTGGATTATGTTGTGTTGTAAATAAATCCAAACAATTTAAAAGCCATTCTTTTTTAAATCTTCTCATTTACAGTATTGTGCAAGGTTGCTCAGAATGACAGTGCCTGATAGCTCCTAATAGGGCCGTTAGGGGAGGGTCTTTGTCTTTCTCAGGTGTGAAAAGCTATACATATTAATGACCTCCGCATAAAGCTTTTTCACACAAAACACGTCGTAAAATTTTTAAGTCAATATATTGTCTTATCTGAATGAGCAGTCGGGGTGATTTTCACATAGTTTTAGAGCAAATATTCTAGGCTACGTGATACAATTTTCAAAAGTCTTGTGAAGAAATAATCAGTATGGGTTTCATGGCCTTATTTCAGTGAGAATTTTTTTTTGTATTTTCACAAACCACGCATAAATGTCATTATCTCAAAACTACAAACTTTTACATACATGCTGCTGATATATTATTATGACCGCCGCTAGCATAGCTAGCGAAAGCGGTCATATAGGGATTGTCAAAGTTTTTTTTTTTTTTTTTTCCGTCACCTTACTGAATTTTTCGTCAACGATACCAGGGACACCGAAACACCGGGGAACATGAAATTTGGTGAGCATGTAGCCCCACTAGACTTCTAAGGAAAAATTTCGTTTGGTCCCCGGGGGCCACTCCCCCCCCGCGCTGGGCCCCCCCAAACCCCAAAAAATGCAGTTTTTCCTAAATAACTACCTGAACCGTGGCACCGAGGATGAAGAAATTTTTATGGTATGTTGGTCTACTAGACTTTTACGGAAAAATTTCATTTGGTCCCCGGGGGCCACTTCCCCCCCCGCGCTGGGGCCCCTGTAAATTTTTCGTCAACGATACCAGGGACACCGAAGCACCGGGGAACATGAAATTTGGTGGGCATGTAGCCCCACTAGACTTCTAAGGAAAAATTTCGTTTGGTCCCCGGGGGCCACTCCCCCCCCGCGCTGGGCCCCCCCAAACCCCAAAAAATGCAGTTTTTCCTAAATAACTACCTGAACCGTGGCACCGAGGATGAAGAAATTTTTATGGTATGTTGGTCTACTAGACTTTTACGGAAAAATTTCATTTGGTCCCCGGGGGCCACTTCCCCCCCTGCGCTGGGGCCCCTGTAAATTTTTCGTCAACGATACCAGGGACACCGAAGCACCTGGGAACATGAAATTTGGTGGGCATGTAGCCCCACTAGACTTCTAAGGAAAAATTTCGTTTGGTCCCCGGGGGCCACTCCCCCCCCGCGCTGGGCCCCCCCAAACCCAAAAAATGCAGTTTTTCCTAAATAACTACCTGAACCGTGGCACCGAGGATGAAGAAATTTTTATGGTATGTTGGTCTACTAGACTTTTACAGAAAAATTTCGTTTGGTCCCCGGGGGCCACTTCCCCCCCCCGCGCTGGGGCCCCCGTAAATTTTTCGTCAACGATACCAGGGACACCGAAGCACCGAGGAACATGAAATTTGGTGGGCATGTAGCCCCACTAGACTTCTAAGGAAAAATTTTGTTTGGTCCCCGGGGGCCACTCCCCCCCCGCGCTGGGCCCCCCCAAACCCAAAAAAATGCAGTTTTTCCTAAATAACTACCTGAACCGTGGCACCGAGGATGAAGACATTTTTATTGTATGTTGGTCTACTAGACTTTTACAGAAAAATTTCGTTTGGTCCCCGGGGGCCACTTCCCCCCCCGCGCTGGGGCCCCCGTAAATTTTTCGTCAACGATACCAGGGACACCGAAGCACCGGGGAACATGAAATTTGGTGGGCATGTAGCCCCACTAGACTTCTAAGGAAAAATTTAGTTTGGTCCCCGGGGGCCACTCCCCCCCCCCGCGCTGGGCCCCCCCAAACCCCAAAAAATGCAGTTTTTACTAAATAACTACCTGAACCGTGGCACCGAGGATGAAGAAATTTTTATGGTATGTTGGTCTACTAGACTTTTACGGAAAAATTTCATTTGGTCCCCGGGGGCCACTTCCCCCCCCCGCGCTGGGGCCCCCGTAAATTTTTCGTCAACGATACCAGGAACACCGAAGCACCGGGGAACATGAAATTTGGTGGGCATGTAGCCCCACTAGACTTCTAAGGAAAAATTTCGTTTGGTCCCCGGGGGCCACTCCCCCCCCGCGCTGGGCCCCCCCAAACCCAAAAAAATGCAGTTTTTCCTAAATAACTACCTGAACCGTGGCACCGAGGATGAAGAAATTTTTATGGTATGTTGGTCTACTAGACTTTTACAGAAAAATTTCGTTTGGTCCCCGGGGGCCACTCCCCCCCCCCCCCCCCCCCCCGCGCTGGGGCCCCCGTAAATTTTTCGTCAACGATACCAGGGACACCGAAGCATCGGGGAACATGAAATTTGGTGGGCATGTAGCCCCACTAGACTTCTAAGGAAAAATTTAGTTTGGTCCCCGGGGGCCACTCCCCCCCCCCCGCGCTGGGCCCCCCCAAACCCCAAAAAATGCAGTTTTTCCTAAATAACTACCTGAACCGTGGCACCGAGGATGAAGAAATTTTTATGGTATGTTGGTCTACTAGACTTTTACGGAAAAATTTCATTTGGTCCCCGGGGGCCACTTCCCCCCCCGCGCTGGGGCCCCCGTAAATTTTTCGTCAACGATACCAGGGACACCGAAGCACCGGGGAACATGAAATTTGGTGGGCATGTAGCCCCACTAGACTTCTAAGGAAAAATTTCGTTTGGTCCCCGGGGGCCACTCCCCCCCCCCCCCCCCCCCGCGCTGGGCCCCCCCAAACCCAAAACAATGCAGTTTTTCCTAAATAACTACCTGAACCGTGGCACCGAGGATGAAGAAATTTTTATGGTATGTTGGTCTACTAGACTTTTAGGGAAAAATTTCGTTTGGTCCCCGGGGGCCACTTCCCCCCCCCCCCGCGCTGGGGCCCCCGTAAATTTTTCGTCAACGATACCAGGGACACCGAAGCACCGGGGAACATGAAATTTGGTGGGCATGTAGCCCCACTAGACTTCTAAGGAAAAATTTCGTTTGGTCCCCGGGGGCCACTCCCCCCCCCGCGCTGGGCCCCCCCAAACCCCAAAAAATGCAGTTTTTCCTAAATAACTACCTGAACCGTGGCACCGAGGATGAAGAAATTTTTATGGTATGTTGGTCTACTAGACTTTTACGGAAAAATTTCGTTTGGTCCCCGGGGGCCACTTCCCCCCCCGCGCTGGGGCCCCCGTAAATTTTTCGTCAACGATACCAGGGACACCGAAGCACCGGGGAACATGAAATTTGGTGGGCATTTAGCCCCACTAGACTTCTAAGGAAAAATTTCGTTTGGTCCCCGGGGGCCACTCCCCCCCCGGGCTGGGCCCCCCAAACCCAGAAAAATGCAGTTTTTCCTAAATAACTACCTGAACCGTGGCACCGAGGATGAAGAAATTTTTATGGTATGTTGGTCTACTAGACTTTTAGGGAAAAATTTCGTTTGGTCCCCGGGGGCCACTTCCCCCCCCCCCCCGCGCTGGGGCCCCCGTAAATTTTTTGTCAACGATACCAGGGACACTGAAGCACCGGGGAACATGAAATTTGGTGGGCATGTAGCCCCACTAGACTTCTAAGGAAAAATTTCGTTTGGTCCCCGGGGGCCACTCCCCCCCCGCGCTGGGCCCCCCCAAACCCAAAAAAATGCAGTTTTTCCTAAATAACTACCTGAACCGTGGCACCGAGGATGAAGAAATTTTTATGGTATGTTGGTCTACTAGACTTTTACGGAAAAATTTCGTTTGGTCCCCGGGGGCCACTTCCCCCCCTGAGCTGGGGCCCCCGTAAATTTTTCGTCAACGATACCAGGGACACCGAAGCACCGGGGAACATGAAATTTGGTGGGCATGTAGCCCCACTAGACTTCTACGGAAAAATTTCGTTTGGTCCCCGGGGGCCACTCCCCCCCCCGCGCTGGGCCCCCCCAAACCCAAAAAAATGCAGTTTTTCCTAAATAACTACCTGAACCGTGGCAACGAGGATGAAGAAATTTTTATGGTATGTTGCTCTTAAGGGCCCACATCAACCTAGCCCATAATCACTCATTTGTGATTTGCGCCCCTCCCATAAAAAATGAAAATGCAATATTATTCTGCTTTAATCGCCCCTATCTTCAGTGGAGATGTTCAGAACTGCACCATATTTCATGTGTATGATTAACTTGACATCCTCTGGGGGTATCCTCTGCTAAGTTTTGTAGAATTTCATCCATGGGGGGGTATAAAATAAATTCATTTATGTGCACATTTAGTGACTGTACACTCATCGGCCTGTAGATGGTGCTGTTGAGCGAAGGGTTGCTGGTTTAGGATGATACTGTCACACACACACATGCAGGAATACAAAGAAACGCAAGCATGCACACACACTGACATCCACACGCACAGACACACACCCATACACACACATACAAATCCACATGCACAGACACACACACACAAACACACAAGTGCACACATGTACGCACACATACATACACGCACAGACACACACACACACACACACACACACACACACACACACACACACACACACAGACACACACACACATACACAAACACACACACACATACACACACACACACACACACACACACACACACACACACACACACACACACACACAGACAGACATGCACATACTATTACTTTTTTTAGGTATATACATAAACACGCAATACAGCCAAATTACTCCACGTCATTTATTTTTGTGGAAAGCCAGTGCAGGCCTGAGCGGCGGTCATATTTTGTACCGCGATGCGGTACATCTAGTTGTAGCAGAGTTTGTGCTGAATACAGTGTAATTAGACTTTAGCCATGAAAATGTCACAAGTAACAGAAATAACCAGAAATGTCAGAGCATGTCAGAACACCTCCAGGGCCCAGAAAACAGCTCAGAGGGTTAATCACAGTTTAAATAATAGATTATCTTCATCCTACTAAGATAAACAATGTGAAGTTGACCGTTTAGTCACTGGTTTAATTTACTGACACATAGACAAAGACCATCTGACTGTACATTTATCATTACATATCAGAAATCACTGGTCACAGAATTAAGACAGTTACATGTTGTCGCATTACTGTCGAGCCCATATCGTAATTGTCTGTTTGCAAAGGCTGCACCGAAATTGCGACTGATTTACCAAAGAATCCACAGTGAAATGTACTGGACACAAATAATTATGCTCAACAGAGACATTCACATTGATGAAAAAATAATAACTACATTAAGTAGAGCTGTAAAAATACATCGATATGGATCGATGTACAGTATCAATCAAACATCTAACGATACAATGCATTGATGCCACACGTAAAAATCGATATGAGGTACCTATTTTGACACTCTCAACATCCTTATGTAACATCCGTCTAAGAATTTCCGCCAAAGCGCGCATTTTCGTTTACTCACCATATTGTCTGCCGGTGTGTCTTTGCAACGTTAATCTCCTCAGCTGAAATAGACACCTGACAAGACTGACTGAATTCTAAACACGTTTTGTCACAAAAGCCGGTATTGTCCACTGTCAAGGCATCGCAAGTTCATGTTTTACAGCAGAAAACAACAAGCACCCTTTTTTTTTGTGAACACAACTCCATAAGTCCGTTTTAGCGAATCAGAGCGCAGTATTCAGGTTAGGTGACAAGGCTGCTAGTCACTTCGAAAAGATGCGCTAGCTGAGAGGAGTTTCGTCAAAGCTGACCCAAAGTGGATCATTTCAATTAACTTGTTGAACCTGTGATATCTTATTCGGGGTGTAAAAGGAAAATAAAAGCTGAAACTTTTTCCCGGAGCCTTGCCAAAGCAGGATGTTACAGTGGAGAGGGAAAAGCTGCGTTTAATCACAACAATAAAGTTTGTCAGGCGTCTATGTCAGCGGAGGAGATTTACGTTACAAAGATTAACCGAGTTCTTTATTATATCTCATAGCAATTACTTGTTTTTTTATTTAACTCTGAAACATGAAATGTGGAGTAATCTGCTTTTGCTAAAAAACAAACTTTTAATATATATGAAAAAAACACTTTGAATGAACTTTCATTTTGTAAGTAACCTGTATTTTTTGAGTTATTATTACTTAATCAAAACAATCCAGCTGCAGTTTGATTGATAGTTATCTGTTTTTGAAAATTAACTCTTCTGTTATAGATTTCCCAAATGGGAGAGGGTGTGCAATTTATAAAGAGTTTAATTAAACGTTCATGTTATATATTTTGGTTGCATTTTTGAGTTAATAAAATTGTAACTGGTTGTGTAAACTTGGTACATAATATCTAAATATCGATAAATCAATCGATACAGTCCTGAATCAAATCGAATCGAATCATAATCGTATCGAAGAATTTTTTTAGGTATCAGCAAATATCAGCTGTTTTTGGACTAACAAGGAAGTTTTCAGTTCAGAAACTTACAGGATATTCTTATAGTATCATGACCTCTTATATGTCAACAGCTCAAGGAAATTTAGATTTCTCAGTTCATGACCCCTTTAAGAGTTCCCTACTCAAAAACGTCTTGGTTGCATATGTGACCTGTCACGGAAACCAGGGACACAAGTCGGCAGCACAACTTTTTTTGCAGATTCTGTTAGTTGAGATCACGAAGAAGCCTCTCCATGTTTGAGATAGCAGTATTGGTATATTTAAAAGCGTACATTTTGATGTTGAAATCGGCTTGTTTTTCAGAGATTCTAGCACGCAGTAGGGGCGTGTCATTGTCGGTGTGTATTTCCATACTGAATAAGCCGGCGTGGCTACTTATTATGCAGCGCTCTGGTCGGCTCTATCTGATTTCAAAATTCAATGAAGATGGACGCCAATAACATTACGATGTCCAGCAATCGATAAAATAGTAGGTTACATGGGGTTTAATTTGTCGTTTAATGAAATGTAGCCTAATACATGTTGTCAGTGCCAATACATCAATCCGCCTTTGTATTAAACGTACATATGAATGGCACAATGGTAGAGCTTTCGCCAACCGTATCAGAGGTTATGAGTTCGAATCCGCCCTTGAGCAGGTTTTTTTTCCTCGCATAGTTTTTTTTCTCTCATCAAAACGATTATGTTCATCAGTGGTTGTATATCAAGCAGGGACACGCAAACGCCTGAATTATTTTGTGATTTCAACAGAATGAATAGAGAGTATCCGCAACGCAACAGATTGAAGCGCGCGTCGAGTAAAGACAGAGAAAACACTGTATCTGCGCCACTGATCGCAGCGGCAACGAGCACTTTGATCACTTGATAAAAAATAAAAAAAAAACATTTCAGCGCTAGTATCTTATTTAAAAAAAAATGAACGAAATGAATGCTCTGCCAGTTAACTGGAGATGTTTTATTTATTTATAGAATTGGTACATTCGTGTCGCGAGATGTTTTAAAAAGTGGTGGGAACATGTCCCATCCGTCCCATCCGCAAATTATGCCTATGCCTATTTCCATAGTTTATTGCTTATTATTTATAATTAGTCTGTGAAACCTTTCATTGACAATGGCAATAAAATCTATTCTGATTCTGATTCATAGCCTACTCATACTGTGTGTGTGTATGTATATATTTCTCACATAGCACATCCTGTTTTTGATTTTGTCTAGAACAAAACATTGTCTAGAATTTATCTTATTTTTTATTCAGTGTACACTAGAGTTGCCTATACAGTTTTATCGGTAGATGCTAAGAGACATTTATTTATATATTACCTGTTTGCAAACTTTTTTTTTTCTTTGATGGCACATTTTCTGACCTTTCTGCTTTTTCGTGCTTTACAGCTGTACAGGGGGGAGCTTTACAGGGGGTATGGCTTATCTAAATGATATGTAAATGAGCCTCTATTGTCACTCCCAGCAGGACAGAGAGGTGAGAACTGAACAATCTTCAGTGGCTGTTTTCTCCACTTTGAGCTTTTGTAAGTGCCTACCTTCAAATGGCCACAACTTCTCCAAATATTATCAGATTCCCATGTGTTACACATCGTTGGAAAGCTTGGAGACTACACTTTCAGAATATGTGAATAACTCAAAATGCCCCAGAACCGACTTGTGTCCCTACTTTCCGTGACTGGTCACACATGTAACCCTCGTTCCCTGAAGGAGGGAACGGAGACGTAGTCGTATGTTACAACTGATTGGGATTACGCCAGGGAGCCTGTCATCTTCGAGTATTGTAAAAACGAGCCAATGGACATTGGTGTGCGTGATGCATCACACGCTCCGCCCCGCAGCGCAGGTATAAATACAGAAGTGGATGCACGCACCAGTTGTTTTTTGCAGAGGAGCCGAGCGGAACCTGGGTCAGCGGTGGTACAGCAATAGTGGCTATGGGACTACGTCTCCGTTCCCTCCTTCAGGGAAACGAGGGTTACATATGTACAGTAATCGAGATGTTCCCTTTCAGTCGCTCACGTTCAACGTAGTCGTGCGTTATGACTGATTGGGATCCCAACTAAAACGCGACTATTGCTGCCACCTTCCAGTGCCTAGACAAAAGCCTCCTGATCCTACCGCATATTGAGGCGGATATAGGACAGGGCTTAGGCCAGGAAAGTCACTGCTGTTCCACAGGACCACTGGAAAGCGTTACCTTTTGTTGGAAGGCATACGCTGCGGAAGCCACAACCTGCCCGAAGGAGGTAACGTGGAGAATACATATATGGACTGAGCGAACTTAGCGGGCAGTACAACACATGGTATGTCACTGAGGTGGCTCCAGCCGAAAACAGGGGGGAGACGCAACCGATCAGTGATGGCAGAGCGGGCTTTGCCAAGGGAAGACACGAGCTCGCCGCAGGGAGCCGTACTGTGGAAGACAACACATATGGGATCACTGTAGGGATGGCAACATATGGACCCAACCTAACACAAGTTACACAAGCATACAAGTGATACTGTAGGTCTAGCATTGGATGTTCCGCCACGTCCAACACCGAAGGGGTGAGGAGGAACTCAACAGGATTCGGAAGAGGGAACTCAACTGGAGCAAAAGGCACACTTATCCAGTCCATAGGAGGAGAATGACGCAGCAAGCCGACACTACAAACCGGGCTAACGGTGAAGCTGGCTTCGTGTGAAGGGAGCCCACGGAAAGCAACCGGCTGAACACATAGGCTATTTTCCTAGCGAATGTGCTGGTGTCGCCCAGCCCACAGCTCTTAATCTGTCAGCGAGGCACTCGTGTCAACGCCCAGGAAGGAGCAACTCTCTCTTTGGAGGAGCTCACTATCCAGGTGGGCACGGTACATCTTGAGAAAAACTCACCAAGATGATGGCAATCACTAATTTTTAGTGGACCAACCTCTGCATGGAAACTGTCTTCCCTTCTGCTGGTTTCCGAAACAGACGAGAGCTGGAGAGGTTCTGTGACTTTGCATTCTGTCCTGAATAACAGCAAGATGGGAGGAACAGAGAAAAAGTCAGGGCTGGGTCTGCCTCCTCCGGGGCAGCGCTTGCAGGCTCACCACATAGTCCCGTCTTAAGGGAGAGGTAGGATCCTTGGACACATATCCAGGTCGGGGTCTCATATTAGTGAGAGTTAGCCGGCCCGAAACCAGGCACAATTCGTTGACCGAATGTGTGCAGGTTCCCTACCTTCTTGATAGAGCAAGCAAGCAGGATAACTGTTTCTTTAAAAACATAATTTTTAACTCAACTGCCTGTAGTGCTCAGGAGAGGTCTCAGAGTGCAGCAGCACTGGAGATAGGTCCCAAGAAGGTATAGAGGGGGCACAAGAAATTTTCATCTCCTTGCACTGCTCAGGAACCTGACGATCAAGTCGTACTTCCTACAGCTCTATTGCATCATGATGTGCATTCATATAAGAGCAACATCATTTTGAGGGTGGAGCGGAACAGCCACGCTCCAACCCATCTTCTGCAGTAAGGAAGAACAGAAGTGATCGAACACCCTCGGGGGTCTTCCCATGAGAAAAACACCAACAACAAACAGGTTCTACTTCAGATTGTAAGCAAGCCTCATTTCTAGAGGGAGCTCTCGCAGAAGTGATAGTATCTACGTTCTTTTAGAGGTAGATAGCTGAACCACCGCAACGGAACCTGGATTTCTCAGGTTCAGTGCAGGTGCCAACGGTGCCCCATCCGTGAGAAGTCTCAGAGGAATGAGTCAGGAAGGCTGTCTGGGGAACAAGGTCCAAGTTGGGCCATTATGGGGCAACTAAGAGAACCTGCTCCTTCTCTACCTGACTGAACACAGTGATGTGCAGGAGGGCTCACTGTGGAATTAACGTATTTAGCGTAGGCCCCGGCGTCAGCTGTATGCCAGAGTCTCTGTGTTTCAGAGAGTAAACAACTGGCAAGGGGATGAGATCAGAGCGTTTGCAACAGATGTAACTGTGCGGACCCGAAGAAATCCCGGACAGCTGGAAAGTCTGGGGATGGAGTCTTCACTCTCTTCGGCAACAGGCTGTCATGAGGCCACCTGGGTGGCACGACTGAGCAGGCCGGAACTTGAAGTGGAAGAAGTGACCTCTTTTATGAAAGAGTTATGAACTCCATAGGAGGTGGTGGCGAGTGGGGGAATCCAGGAATCTAACCTTGTCCGCATCCCTCATATCCGCCAGGTTGAGTCAGAGATGGCGCTCTTGGACGACCAAGGTGGACATCGCCAGACCGATCGCGCGAGCTGCAACCTTCATAACCCGGGGCAAGGTCGGTTACAGTGCGAAGCTCACCCATGAGCTCACGGTCTGAGCTACCCTCGTGCATATCCATGAGTGCTTGGGCCTGGTGGACCTGAAGCAACGCCATAGCATGCAGGGAAGATGTAGCTTGCCCACAGGCTTTGTAAGCTTTGCCCGTAAGGACGGACGAAAACTTACAGGCCTTAGAGGGGAGACGAAGATCCCCCTTCCATGAGGTAGCGGTCGCCAGACACAGTTTTTTATTTTTATTTTTTTTATTTAACCTTTATTTAACCAGGAAAGTCCCATTGAGGTTAAAAACCTCTTTTTCAAGGGAGTCCTGGCCAAGAGGCAGCAAAAACACAATCAATTACATTTATAAAAGTTATACAACACAAATAATTAAAAACATTTACAATTTAAACAGGTCATTTCAGGTTCTCTCAATCTGGACTTAAAAGCATTTAAGGAAATAAGTTCAGATAATTTCAAGTCTTTTTGCAAAAAGTTCCATGCAGAAGGAGCGGAGTAGACAAAAGCCCTTTTTCCCAGTTCTGTACGGGCAAATGGAACAAAGAGCAGCAAGTGATCATTTGATCGCAATGAATAAGAACCAACACTTCTCCATGTGATTAAACTACAGATGTAGGATGGCAACAGACCAAGCATGGCCTTATTGATAAAAATATGCCAGTGCCCTGGTCTCCTGTTGGACAACGATGGCCATCCCACTCTGGAATATAATTCACAATGATGGGTCAAGTTTTTACAATTCGTAATAAATCTTAGAGACGCATGATAAACAGTGTCAATCTTATGCAGACATTGTGCTGAAGCGGTCCTATACACCAGGTCTCCATAATCTAAGACAGATTAAAATGTTGCAGTGACTAGCTGCTTTTTTGCTTTAAAAGAAAAACAAAATTTATTTTGAAAGAAAAAGGACAGTTTAAGTTGCATCGCGACAGATCGCTCCACTGGAGGGATAGCCTCGTGACCCTTTGCCGCACCTCCATCAAGGGTAGTGAGGGAGGAGGAACTACCAAGGCAGTTTCTGGCAGAGAAAGTTGCCATCCACAACCTAGTCAGCTCCTCATGCACTTCAGGGAAGAAAGGTACTGGGAACCAGCCCGGCCCGGCCCGAGAAACCAATCATCCAACTGAGACAGTTCGGGACATGGTGGAGAATTCCAGACGAGCCCTACCGCCTCGGCTGCCCTTTTCAGCATAGCTGTCATCTCTGGATCTAGCTCGGGCAGCGCTGCTCTCCCAGAGGGAGGCAACGGAGCCGAGTCAGCATCTCCAGAGCCCAGCTCTCCCTCCGATGCTGCGATGGACATCCTGTCCTCTGGAGGGGCCCAGAGCGAAACGGCTGGTCGGTCCACTACAGAGGGACCAGCACGGTCCTCTGGGAGCTCCACCAGCTGCGGTGTAAAAGAGGAGGGAGGGATCCACGGGGCCTTGTTGGGCGGATTTCCCCTCACCATAATCCTCAGATCACCCAACCCATGCGGCACTCCAGGCTTCCCCTGGGAAGTTGACCCAGAAGGAACATTAGAGCAAGGCATAGGAGTGGGGACTACACCCTCGCGTTTAATGAAGGCACGTCTCAATCTTAACACCGAGATGACCATGTTCCCACAATGAGAACATGAATCATCCACAAGAGCTGCTTCAGCGTGTTGAAAGCCCAAACAAGTGATGCATCTATCGTGACCATCAGAAGGGGACAGAGCCCTACCGCACCCAGAAACGCATGGATGGAATGGTATATTGAAAAAGACGCAAACACACCCGTGTTGCTCTTTCAGAAAATGGGACCCGTCACAGGGGAACAACCGCGGCAACACTTTACAGTGAAGCACTCACTACTTCCACCCTCAACCGGCCGCCAACAAAACACTCTTAAAATAAATGCTATTAAAACAGCAGTTGAGAGCTTCCATAGGTCACGATCATCGCTGCACTCGCTATCAACACCAGCACTGGGAGAGTCTTCCAGAAGAACACTGACACACTAGCTCGTTGTAGACAACAACACTCTTCAGAGACATCAGAATGATCCTATCGGCTCCGAAGCAAAAAGACAACTGGTGCATGCATCCACTTCCGTTTTTATTTCCGCGCTGCGGGGCGGAGCGTGTGATGTGATTCACGCACGCCAATGTACATTGGCTCTTTTTTACAATACTCGAAGATGACAGGCTCCCTGGCGTTATCCCAATCAGTCTCAACGTACGACTACGTCAAACATAAGCGACTGAAAGGGAACATCTTTGCTAATTCCCTTGTGAGACAGACACTTTTTTACTTTTCTGCAGCTTTTACAAGTTAACCTTGTTAAGGTTAACGTTTAATTTCATTTAATTACAGAGGATTTCATCAATATGCTGATTGAGGACTGTTGGGACACTCCAGGCACAGGATGGTTCTTTCTAGAGAGACAGAGTCGTTTGCACCTCAATGACAGATCTGTACCATTTGCTTCACAGGACATATGCTTTCAACTACATACTGTTTATTTACTAGTGTGTTCTAATATGTGTTACAGAGCAGAGACTTACAACAAGATTGATAAAGGTGAGAAACCGATTTATTAACCCTCTGGGGTCTGAGCTGTTTTCTGGGCCCTGGAGGTGTTCTGACATGCTCTGACATTTGTGCTTATTTCTGTTACTTTTGACATTTTCATGGCTAAAGTCTAATTACACTGTATTCGGCACAAACTCTGCTACAATAATATATCAGCAGCATGTGTGTAAAAGTTTGTTGTTTTGAGATAATGACATTTATGCGGTTTGTGAAAATACAAAAAAAAATCTCACTGAAATAAGGTCATGAAACCCATACTGATTATTTCTTCACAAGACTTTTGGAAATTGTATGACGTAGCCTAGAATATTTGCTCTAAAACTATGTGAAAATCTCCCTGACTGCTCATTCAGATAAGACAATATATTGATTTAAAATTGTTACGACGTGTTTTGTGTGAAAAAGCTTTATGTATAAGCTCATTAATATGTAAGCTTTTCACACCTGAGAAAGACAAAGACCCTCCCCTAACGGCCCTATTAGGAGCCATCGGGCCCTATCATTCTGAGCAACCTTGCACAAAGAATGAGGAGATTTAAAAAAGAATGGCTGTTTGATTGTTTGGATTTATTTACAACACAACATAATCCAAAGATACAAAACAAATGACAAAAAAGCACTTATTGAACACACTGATCCAAAGACAGAGACCTTTGTGCCATTCCTAAAAACATTGTACATACCTTTCATTTCCAAGGTGTTTGATTTTCACTTTACCATGTTCATGTACAGAGACTCATGTGAATGTTGAAGTCAGCAGGACTCAGTGGCATCTGGGCCCTGAACAACTAAGCTAGAGAAAAATATATTGATTATCATGTTACTTCAAATGTTTCCATTCGTTATGATGATATGAAATGAGATAATAGTAAAAACATGAAGCTGTTTGGTGCTTTTCAAACGCGATCGCGATCCAAAATATGATACATTCAAACACGATCGCGCTCAAATATAAAACATTATGGTTACCATATATATATCTACATTTGAGCAGATATCCACAAACACAGTAACAGTAAACACGGGTCTAAATATTATAATATTCACCATATATCTAGCAACAGTTCAACTGCAATGTGAAATTTATGCAACAATAACAAACTAATATGTAAGAATTTCTTACCTTACATCTTTCTTGTCTTCAAATCGCGTTCTTCTTCTTCTGAGGTAAATCCAATGTAAGCTCACGACGCGTCTTTCAAACTTGACGAAAAGCAGAGACTTGTGAAGTGTTTTGGTGTTTTGTTTTTGAGGTAATGAGCGCGTTCGCGTTCTATGTGGAGATTTGCATGTCAATCTCTTTTGCGTGAGTGGGCGTGTTCAAATTAAAAATAATTAGGAAGCGTTTGTTGGTTTTATACAAATTACTTAGAGAATATTTGTTTTCAGTTTGAATCCGATCATTTAAAAGTACACACTTAAATGCTTATAAAGGTATATGGCTCATAAATGTGTGACAAGTATTCGCTGAGTTTTGTTTCAGTTTATAGACGTGCTCAAGAAAAAAAAGTTCACCGCGACGGAGAGGCAGAACGCACACCCTGTTTATTTTTTTATTTTACAAAAGCACAATGTTTTGATTTGATTGTAAGTGGACACATACAAAAGTAAAAATATCACAGATTCTTTTTTTATATTTCTTTTTTCTGTATGACCATAATTGACGGAGTAATTTAAGTTTATAGTGCTACAATGTGAAGAAAATCCAGCAAACCTCAGAGTTTGCCGACCTCAGAGTTTTAATATCAGGAGGTTGTGAGCACCAGCCAGTGCAAGTAAATGAGAATGTCTTTGAAAATGGTAAATGGAGATGCTGACAGTTCTTTCCGTTGCAGATGGTTGAGTAGGCCGTGGGTGACAAAGAGGTAAATGGCCTAAGCACACAGCGATGCTGGAAGAGAGGTGAGTAGTGGCTGGACAAGGGGGAAGACAAAGGAGACCAGGAATACAATGGGGACTTGGAGAAACAGGATGGGAGACGAATAGATGTAGCATAAACTTCATAGGAATGCTATCTTCATCTTACTCATGAACAAGACCAGACAAAGTGCCAGAATGATGTGTGCGCTTATATGTGTCTGTGATGATAAGCAGATGAAGTGCAGGTGCAGGTGATTAATACTCAGGTGACAGCAATCTTTGTGATTGGGAGTTGATGGAGCCTGGCTGATCCCTGACAATATGTAACTATGCCATGTTTGGTCTCATCTGACAGCTTATAAACTGAACTGAACGGTGGTGAACTTAATAGAGATATTAAAGTTTCCTAATGTACAATCTAGATACTATTGCTTAAACATGCATTGAGGAAAATATATAATGTTCTTCTCCCCCTCTTGATCACCACCCATTTGCCTCATCTTTTGGTTTCCTGTCAGTCGGTTTTGGTGTTGGTATTCCACTCATGTTTAACAATGCTTTGCTCAGGGTATAAGAAGGAAAGGTAGCTGTTGATCTTGGAGAAAGGCTTTAACCCTGCCACTCCCACACACCAGTGCGTAACCTCATACTAAGAGAAAGGCTTTTACGGCCTCTTCTGCACAACAGTGTAACATTTCTATACAGTATGTTGTTCCATTCTACTGTCTGTATATTTAAACGTAACTTAATAAATAACTCTGCCTGCTTTAAAGCTTTGAGAATCTTTCCTTTAATCACAGATGATGTTGAAAGCTAAAGTGATTATAAATTTCGTTATCTAAACGTTCAGGTTAAATCCTACGTTTTCCTTTCAGCTCTCAGAAAGAACTTTACCTTTAAAGAATGAGAGGTTAAAGAATAACAGCAACTTTAATGGAGTCAGATTAATTATACTGGAGTCAGATAAATATCTGAATTATGCACGTCATCCTTCAACTGCCTTTTGTTCTGATTATTGGTTCAAAATAGCAGCATAAGCTTCCAGCCTTACACCTACAAAAATGCTAAATGAAAGAATCCTCCTGTTAATCAATAATGTAGCATTTGATTTTCGAAGGTTTACTGGACCCGACGGCTCTTCTCTCATTCTCTCTTATCTCCTTTCCCTCGTTCTCTTTTTTTTCCCAGGACAATTTGTCCAGACATTAAACAATGCTAAAAGAATGAATCCTTCTCTTCATCAATAATGTAGCGTTTGATTCTCCACATGAGCAGGGAGATGAGGGTTTGCAGGACACAACGGCTCCTCTTGTCCTTTCTCCTCTACAGTATAACAAAAATATGTCTAGACCTTCAGAAAAGACAGCATTTTCAAAGCAACACAAACAAAAACGAGACAGTGAGGATGAAATTATTGTTTGAAAAGGATGTCGTAAACTTTTAAATAATTTCTCTGTCAGATCTAATTTTCGCAGCTTTTATTAACTGGAAATTTGTGAACTAATATTTTAATGGAGATAACACATCAACGATTGACTTTTTTTTTTCAGAATTGTGAGATAAAAACTGTAAACTGCAAAGTCGTAATTGCAGAAAAAAAGTCGCAAATACCTTTTTACACTTTTATTCCTTGGCAGAAACAAGCTTAGTATTGAAAAAAGTGCTATACAAACAAATTTGACTTGACTTGCTTATGGCAATGCTTCAAGCAAAACCCATGTTATATTTGTTGACAGACGCCAGACTCACACCGATCTATAGCGTGTGTGTACACAGTCTATGAGTGATGGTTCTCTTGTGACCGGGTAGTCACGGTGACATTGAGAGGGTCTCTCTCAGCCTGCATGCATGCTGTGCCGTCTGTTCTGCTGGCATGTTGCCGTGCCAACAGGGGGCAGAGGATGAGAACGCTTCATCTTCTGAACACAGGACAATGTGTATGTGTATGTGTGTGTGTGTGTGAGAGAGAGAGAGATGAGGAGACAGTACAGCGGGAGGGAGAAGGCCAAATGTGTTTTCCATTGAGTCATAATAAGCGTGAGGTTTTTTTTCAGTCCTGCCGTGACTTGGCCTTCACTTCTGTTTCCAAAGTCAGCGCTATGATTCACTTTCTGTCCTATTTTTGTGTTAAAATCACTGTGCGTACATTAATGTGTGTGTAGTCAGTGTTATTTTAGCATCATTGAGATACTATTATAGTTTTATTAATATGTTGGATTAGCTTTCATTTTATTTTAAATGAATTCTATGGAATGTTTGATGAACAGCACCCCTACCATATAAAAATGAAAACACTGATTTGTCAATGGCAGGAAAATAGTTAAATATGTCTACATAGATTTTAGTATTTTTTTTTTAGTTATTTTAGAACATCAAGTAAAAGTAAATACAGATAATAAATGATTTCTTAGCAACTAGTAAAATTAGAATATATTTTTAATTTTTTTATTTTATTTCACTTAACGTTGATTCTATTTCAGTTAACATTTGTTTTATGGTTTTATTTTTAGTTAACTATAATAACCACTGTGCGTTAGTTTTACTTTAATATCAATAACTCACCGCATCGCCATCCTGTCCAGCGGTGCCATTCATGGGTGGAGTCACGTCCACCTCGACACTGGAGCTGTTTGGCAGATTTTTATCTATAACACAAACAGGAAATGTACTAAATGGACAAATACATAAAATAAATGACACATGTAAAAAAGTCCCCAAGTAAAATCATTTTAAGGCAGGTCTAAGATACCTTAGTCTTTAGCCGTTGTTTTTTCAGCACCTTACACAACAAACACTGTCTTTAAATTTTTTTGTCAAGTTTGAACTTGATATCTCCATTCTGTTTTTATATATACAGTATATAAGTCAGACTTATGTATAAGTCTGATTTGGTAAGGTGCATTGCATGTAGAAGGTTCATTTACCAGGCCTGGATATTACAATTTTGAACTTCCCCAATACCGTAATTTACATAACCGATCAAACTCTCACATTCTGTAGCTTTACATAATACTGTATTTATATAATTATTTAAGATACTTCAAAAATTAGCACTGTGTAGCCAATGTATATGTCTAAAAAAAATTGTCATACACATATTAGCCTGATCAAAAAACTAAAAAGAAAAAAAAAAAAAAGATGGAGAAAGTGCAGTAGATCGATTTGAAAGGGTTAAAGATGTTCTGAACAGACTGTGGTCACATCAAAGAAGCTGCGTGCTCTCAACTGCCCTGCTTTTGATGCTAATATGCTAATATGGAACTGTTAGCATAATTTTGCACTTGAAATGAAAGTGTATTCAACACACAAATGATATTATGGGATTTAAATATATTATGATACTTTATTTTGTTTCTATAAAGTCCGCAAGCAGTTGTTATCTTAAGAAGCTAATTTGAAATTGGTTGAAAAAAGCTGGGTCTTGTTCACTTCAGCAATGGATTTAACATACAATGGCAAATTTAAAAGAGCTTGGCTCAGTACATAATTTACCAGGAATAACTTAGCCATTATTTATCAGTCTTGAATTTATTAATGCATGTTATTTTTTCCAACTGTACCACTTACCAGCAACTCCATTTGAGTCCTCCACTTGGCATTTCTTTTTGGCAATTTTGTGAAGGATGGACGCCTTCTCACGAAATTTTCCTGAAAAATAGTCCAGAAAGAGAGTGAGTGATTTGGAATAACAAATTTCCCCAGGATATTTTCCCAGCTAAGTGAGCATGTTTCATTTCACTCACTGGATATGAAACCAACTGTATGCCATTTCTAAAAAAAAGTTGGTGAAATAGGGTCCTGGATGCTGATTAGCCATATTCAGCCATGTTAAAATACCTGATATAACATTCGACATGACACATCTGTTAACCTTTTGTGTATCCTTTGTGAAAAATAAGTGCACTTAAATGAATATATTTCTTAACATTTTTACATTTTGTTATTCATTATGTTTTAATAATCTTTTGTAATGCTTTAAACGGTATACTTATTTTGATGTTTTGACTAACATACTTAAGTGTTATTCAATATTACATTTAAAGTTAATATATTTTAAAGACACTAAATTGCAACGTAAACATTACAAATGTGCAAGTTCAAATATATAAAATATATGGCATACAAGTTTTAATAGAAATTACATTAAATTGCATTATATTCGGTAGTACACTTTAACCATATTTTATAATTATGAAAACACATATAAAGATACACTTAAACCCTACTGAAGTGGGTAAAAAAAGCACTCTTAAGTTCAGCTATTTGAATGTATTATAAATTTAAACTATAATACATTTTATCAATACAATTCATTTCAAGTGTCTGAGAACATTACATTCAGTTCGCACTTTTTAGGTGTGCCAATGTGTACTTCTTTTTCACAAAGGATATAACTGTGCAGCACCCACAGAGACCAAATGGTTTAGTTGCATATTGCCAAATTATTTAGTTAAAGAATATAATGTTTTAATGAGAAAATGTGTTCTTAATATTTTAATATTTATTAATTTGCGATCTTTTCTTATTTTTATGTTGTGACAGTATATGGGGAATATAGTGACTCCAGTACATGTCATGCACATGTAAGACTGGAGAAACTCGAAGAACTGTAAGAGAGGGCTACTCTCTGAGAAAACAAAGGAAATTAACATTTGAACTCTCTTGCTATATTACCATCCCCATTCGAGACACGAGTTGATCACCTCCCAATTTACACATCATTCCCTTCACCCATCGCTACCTGAATTCACCCAAATATCTATATGGTTTAATATGAACAAATATCGTACAGTATTATACATGTTTGGTATCATTTGAAATGTCTCAGTGTGACTGGTACAAAGGTGTCATTCCCACAGAAGTAAACCAAAAAGGTAATAAGGTTTAGGAGAGTTTAGAGATATCTTGTTAACTGCTGTGGGTGTGCCCCCATGTAAATCAACTTCTGTCCCCAGTAAGTCTGGGATGGTGATTAATGCAAATTCCCATTGTGAACTCATGTTTACATTTGAAAAGAGGTTTCTGCCTTGGTCTGAGTATTTAGGGAGATGCTAAAGAAGGCTCGTGGCGATTTGTAACTCAAATTAGCCTGTGATGCTAAGAATAGTTAAAACTACTGACGACTATTATTTGGCATCAATTCAAGTGTACTTGGTTTGCAAAGACAAGAAGTGAATTTCCGTTTAGGACAGCAAAATGCTGCTTGACCAACCTAAATTTGGGTGTGTCTTACCACTCTTTAATATAATGTTATTTTAGTCAAGTGTACGGGGGAAACCACGACATGACCAAACCAAAGCTACAATCAAACAAGTAATGTTGGTCAACTTTTATCTGTAGTAGTGGTCATGACCTCTGTCTAAAGAAAACATTACTTTTATTTAAGTGTATACAACCAAGGGGACTATATAAAAATAACTTTGATTGTGTAAGCGTGAATGCGACCATTTCAGGTATATAGCCAATTATTCACTATTTAGCACAGCCTCTTGTAACCTGTAGCTTGAAAAAAGGTCAAAATACCATTTGACCTTTAATGTAACCTTCAAACCAACAGAACATTAAACACTGTTTAAAAACATCTGTTTATACTGTAGGCAAAGTCTATAACTCAGTGTGGATAGAGCAGTACCAGAATCATGAAGAAAACATCAATACAGTTGCACAGCCTTTTCATGATCCATCAATTTGGAAGTAAATACTCAGGCGATCCTACACAAACAGTAGCAGTGTTTTCCAGTCTAATTCTTTGCATGAATGAAACTGCATGTGATTAAGCTTGTGTTGAAGTATATGTGTGAACATAATGTGTGGAGGGTTGGTTTACTAATGGAAAACATCCTGATCACTAAATGTCTTTGACCTTCCTGAGGATTCATTGGCTCTGATTGGCTGATAGAGAGACTATGCTGTCTGGCTCGATCAAAAGGCTGTGACCCCAATCAACATGCACATGTATGTTATGTGACCTACATATCACTAACACGGATTGTAATCTAAAGTGGTTTTGGAATTTTAGGATCTATGCTGAAGTCTGTTAGGACTATGTTTAAGTAGGTTGGTTTATGGTGTTGTAGGAATAGTTTGTAATGTAGGCAGGAGGTGGGCAATGTTTTCTAAAGTATTGTTAGTGTTCTGTAGTCTGCATGGTCTCCAGTTTCTCTAGTCTAAACAATGGAGGTTAATTGGGTTTCTCAATATCATGGCAAGTATTACCTTGTGAAAAAGAAGAAAATCGCTTTTTAAGGACTAGTATAACAAATGGCTAGAAGGAACTTCAACATTCTTATTCCCGGGTTGTTGACATCACAATCTCACAAAAAATCACAAAAAAATTTACATACACCCTGCCTCCGGAAACATACAACAAATGGGGTGAGGCCATGTTGGGCTGCTTTAGAGAAGAGGAAGAGTTGTTGTCGCTGTTTTTTTACGCCCCGGAAAAAGGCTGTCCTAAGGCCGACGAACTTAGTTAGAGAGGTTAACATGTATTTTTAACACTGTTCCTGAACATTCTATCCTCAATGTTTTTCTGTTTTTCACATTTTACGGAGAACAGCAGACAGACAGAGTACAATGCAGGCTATACGCACAATTCTCCTGAAATACGTAGCCATTCCATTTTGTTTGGACAATGTGTTGTTTCTGGATCACAACTTGTAATTATGTCTTATTATTTTTAGCTGTGTTTTCTATTAACAGTTCCAATTATAAGCTTTATGTAGTTGCTATAGCTATGATGTAAACAAAGGGCAAAGCTTTGCCTCCGCTAGCCTGCTAGCTAACATTACATTATTTGATGTAGTGTTTACTTTAGCTTTTGTAAGCTCTTGCATTTGTAAGGCTGTTCACCGCCCCTTAGGAAAATGATCCATGGTTTTGTGATCGATTACTGTTTGTATTATGATAGTTTTCCGACAAATATGATTAAATGGTAGATAACATCGCATCTATAAGAAATTGACAAAAAAACATACCATTTTGAAATGTCCTGTAAAATCTGTGCTTGAAATCCGTTCAGCACAATCCTCTTCTTTGTTAACATTGTCAGGGCCTGAATCGGGCTCGAAATGGTTGGAAATGTGCGCCATCGTTAAAGGTGGTATCAGTGATTTCAGGCCCAAAAATATTTGATCACATTCATCTAATCTTTCCTAACGATCCGTTGGCTGCCCGCCCCATAAGCATGCCGTCAAAAAAAAACGCGTGTCTGTAGGCAGCCTAGGCTCTGAGATCTGCACACAAAAACAAATGGTTTAGCCAAACACTCAAAACCAAAACAAATACTGTTCCAACCAATCACCGACAGGGGGAGGGTGTTGTGAGGTTTTGTGCTCGTGCACGGCTGCACGCGAAGTCAGAGCTGAAGAAAAATCTGGCTCAAAACCTCACAACACCCTCCCCCTGTCGGTGATTGGTTGGAACACTATTTGTTTTGGTTTTGAGTGTTTGGCTAAACCATTTGTTTTTGTGTGCAGATCTCAGAGCCTAGGCTGCCTACAGAGACGCGTTTTTTTGACGGCATGCTTATGGGGCGGGCAGCTAGCGGATCGTTAGGAAAGATTAGATGAATGTGATAAAAATATTTTTGGGCCTGAAATCACTGATACCACCTTTAATATTTACATCTGAGTAGTGTTCACGGTCATGAAGGGGCGTGACATTTCCCGAACACACGCTAAGAGCTGCCAATCACAACACACTGGGCCAGCTAACCAATCACAGCACATTTCGTATTTCGGGAGGAGGGGCTACTTTGAAAACGACGTGTTCAACTGTAAAAAATAACCAGACTGGGGAGAGAGCAGCTGTAATAATGTAAAAATTTGTTGTTTTGAACAATCAAGCATGAAGACATATTCTAGTACACCCCAAAAACAAAATCAATACTTCATAAAAGGGCATAATAGGAATCCTTTAAGAAACATAGTCAAGAAAATGTAGCCTACTCTCTTTAAGTACACTTAAGTGGCCTTTTATTTATTTAATAATATATTATATTCATTAATAATATATATACACCCCAAAAACAAAATCAAGACTTCGTAAAAGGGCATAATAGGATCCCTTTAAGAAACATAGTAATAAAAATGCACTATCTTTAAGTACACTTAAGTGGCCTCTTATTCATTTAAAAATATATTATCTGCATTAATAATATATCGTTGTTGGTTTACTCTGAATACAAGCAGACTATGGTAGAGTTACTCCAAATAGAGTCAGATTAAATATTGACTCATGTACCTTCCCATGCTGAATATTACATCAAAGTCTGTTTAGTGCGGAGGGGGGAACTAAAATTAGAACTTTGTAACTCTGTGTAACACACACACACACACACATGTGCGCACGCACACTGTGATTTGTCATTCTGTTGCCTTAGATGTTATGGATCCTCAAAGAGACTTAAGCAATTCAGCCATAACAGATGTCTAAGAACTGACATTACTGCATTAGTGAGACGAGAGAGAGAGAGAGAGAGGGGGGGGGGGGGGGGTTGCTGTTATTATTGCATTATCCCTGCGCTGCTGGTATTGCATAACTCTAGTTATAGAATGACTCACTCCTCTTCGTCTCAACACCGTGACGTACGTTTCTTAGCATCTATTTCTGTGCGTGTCTGAATGCAGCCAGGCACGTTATCTGACTCTCACGGGTTGCCGAGCAGTCACAGACAGTGACGAGTAATGCTGCTCTCTTATCGGAAAACTTTGTGTAGATTCAACCAACTATTCTGATAATTGCATTTTTTTAAAGACCCCAAATTAAACAAACCTTTTTTTTTTTTTTTTTTTTTTTTTTTTTCATGCATTGACGTATTTATTGAAACAGGATGTTTAGGAAGGAGCTATTTCTTTAAAAATGACTTGCTAGTCAGTTCCTAATCAGTGTCCTCCTTATTCTGGTGAGCACTTGATTGGCCAGAAATGTGTAGTACTGGATGAATCATTGATATGTTTCATCTGTTTTCCTGAAAAAAAGAGACTATGTATTTTAAATGATTATATCTGCTATAGGTTAGTTCTGTAAACATTTAGTTGCATGCTCAAAACTAATACTTGACCTCAAAGCTAGAAGACATGGACTTAAAGCCACAAAATTCTAATTTTAATTGCATGTGGTCGTTAACCCTATAAAGGCTTGTATTGTAATTGATATGCACATATTTTTAAATTGAAACCTCTAAATTATCAGTTGACTGCTACTTTACAGTTTTTTTAGCAAGTAAAAGGCCTTTTAGTCTAATTGTAAAAACATCTACTTCACGTTGTGGTTCATGTGTCTTTTTGTTGTGAAATCTTTACTGACTTTTGTATTGTTAGTAATATTTCAACATGAATATTTACTGGACTTAAGCAACTTAGGTTCCCTTTCAGTCGTTCACGTTCGACGTAGTCGACATCGACTGAATGGGATCACGCTTAGGGAGCCAGTCATCTTCGAGTACTATTGAAACGAGCCAATGGAATTGGTGTGCGTGATTCGCATCACATACTCCGCCCCCGCGGCACGGCATAAATACGTAAGTGGATGCACGCACTAGTTGCTTTTTGCTTTGGAGCCGAACATCTTTGATGTCTCTGAAGAGTACTGTTGTGTACAATGAGCGAGGGTGTTGGTGTTCTTCTAGAAAGACTCTTCTGGTGCTGGTGATTTCTACAGTGCAGTGCAGTGGTGGTCGCAAGCTTTGAGCTCTCAACTGCTGTTTTAACAGCAAACAAATTTCTATTGTGTGTGTGTTGACAGCTGGTTGAGGGCGGAAAAGTGAGTGCTTCACTGTTTCAGTTCGCTGAATTAAGTGTTGCCGCGGTCATTCCCTGTGTGCTCCGGCACTGGTGACGGGTCCCATTTTCTAAAAGAGCAACATGGGTGCGTTTGCGTCATTTTCAAGATGCCATTCCATCCGTGCATTTCAGGGTGCGGTAGGGCTCTGTCCCCCTCTGACGGTCACGAGAGTTGTATCACGTGTCTGGGCTTAAAGCACGCTGAAGCAGCTCTTGTGGATGAGTCATGTTCTCATTGCGGGAATATGACCATCTCGGTGTTGAGGTCGAGACTCGCCTTTGTTCATGAGGGTGGAGTCTCCATCCCCAGGCCCCGCTCTAGTGTTTCTTCTGGGCTACCTTCCCAGAAGAGGGCTGGAGTGCCGTCTGGGGTGGGTGAACTGAGGATTACAATGAGGGGTAATCCGCCCGGCAAAGCCCCATGGATCCCTCACTCCTCTTTCACACCGCAGCCGGTGGAGCTCCCCGATGAGCGTGCTGGTCCCTCTGTAGTGGACCGATCAGCCGTTTCATTCGGGGCCCCTCCAGAGGACAGGATGTCCATCGCAGCATCAGAGGGTGAGCTGGGCTCTGGAGATGACGACTCGGCTGCGCTGTCTCCCTCTGGGAGACCAGCGTTGCCCAAGCCGGATCCAGAGATGGCAGCCATGCTTAAAAAGGCTGCCGAGGCGGTAGGGCTCATGATTGGTTTCTCGGAGCGGGTCGGTCTGGTTCTCAGCTCGCCGCTCCAGTACCTTTCTTTCCTGAAGTGCATGAGGAGTTGACAAAGGCATGGACGGCACCTTTCTCTGCCAGAAACCT
Source organism: Scardinius erythrophthalmus (assembly GCF_964197995.2). Taxonomy (NCBI): domain Eukaryota; kingdom Metazoa; phylum Chordata; class Actinopteri; order Cypriniformes; family Leuciscidae; genus Scardinius; species Scardinius erythrophthalmus. Next base: position 13,291,580 of record NC_138222.1, on the reverse strand, counting down.
GAGTAGTTCCTCCCCCTCACTACCCTTGATGGGGGAGCGGCAAAGGGTTACGAGGCGATCCCTCCAGTGGAGAGGTCTGTTGTGATGAAATTGTGTCCAGCGACTGCTAACTCGTGGAAGAGGGATCCTCGTCTCCCCTCTAAGGCCTGTAAGTTTTCGTCCGTTCTGACGGGCAAAGCTTACAAAGCCTGTGGGCAAGCCACTTCCTCACTGCATGCTATGGCGTTGCTTCAGGTCCATCAGGCCCAGGCACTCATGAACATGCATGAGGGTAGCCCAGACCGTGTGCTCATGGGTGAGCTCCGTACTGCAACCGACCTTGCCCCATCTGGGATATGAAGGAGGCAGCTTGCGCGACCGGTCTGGTGATGTCGGCCCTTGTGGTCCAGGAGGGCCATCCTTGGCTCACCTGGTTGACATGAGAGAAGCGGACAAGGTTCGATTCCTGGACTCTCCCATTTCACAGGTTGGGTTATTGGGCGACGCGGTAGAGAATTTTGCCCAGCAGTTCTCTGCCGCCCAGAAGCAGACGGAGGCCATCCGTCACATCCTGCCCCAGCGGCCTGCTGCTGCCTCCACCCATCCGCCGACGGCAGGTCCTCCGCCTGCTCGTCGCCGAGGTCGCCCGTCTGCAGCCACCTCCGCTCCCACTGGACCGTTGCAGGAGCCTCTACCCAGGTCTCAACGTGGAGCCGGCCGCAGAAGGGGCACCCTGCCGCTTCAGGCGCTGCCAAGCCAGGTGGCAAGTGACAGCAAAAGCGTTCCTGAGCAGGCCTCCCAGGGTTGGAGGAATGCTCTTAGGAGATGGTCACCGATCCACTCCATCCGGTGGAGGGCCGGGTGAAGTTTTCTGTTCTATGTGTGTCTGGTTCCCACATACTCAAAGAAAGAACAATTTCTCCGTTCCTGGCCCCTAGAGAGCTACTTTGGTGGTGTGTGACTCTGCAAAGCCTTGCACCCTTCAGCCCCCTCTTATTCGCCAGCCGGCAGCTGGGTGCGGTTCGAGAACCCAGTCATCCGCCTTCTCACGCATCCCCTGCCACTTAGTGGAGTCAGGTAAGTGTTGCATTGCACACTCAGACCCCGCTTCGGGCCGCCTTCGGGCCCCTCGAGCTGGGTCCCTCTCCTCCACCTCGTTGCCCCACCTGGGTACGTTTGTGGTCCCCTGGTCCTTGGACCGGTTTGTGGAAGCCCAAAATGCTTCCCAACCGGTCCAGCTGGCCCCAAGTTGTACCATCAGACGCGGCTTGCGATTCATTTCGCTCGGCTTCCGCCTAGGCTCAGTGATATTCATCATACCTAGGTGTTGAGCATAGATGCTCCTAAAACTTTGTGATATTGAGCAGCGCAGTCCTACTGGTGAAGGACGCAATGTAGCCATTCCCTCCAGCCGATATAAAGACTGGCTTCTATAAGTCCGTACTTCATTGCGCCCTAAATATGTGGTGGGTTACAACCATCTTGGACCCGTGTCAACTGAAACCTCGATTCAGTTGATAAACACAGAGATGCATTCCCAAATGCTCCGTCCCAAAGGTTGGTCTGCAGCGTTCGACCTGAAAGACAGTATAAGACAGTGAGCCTTCTTGCATACAACTGTGCTAAAGTCAGGGAGGAGATGGAGCAGGTCTTGCTAGTTGGCTCTTATATGGCCCAACCAGACCTTTCCTCTCGACAGCCCTTCCTGACTCCTTCCTCTGAGTACATTCTCAGGTATGGGGCATGATGGTACCCGCGTTTAGACCTTGGAGAGTTCCAGGTCTGGTTCTAAAGAGAACGGGACACGGGGGTTCTGGTTACTACCGCAATAATTTTTATGCCGTAGAGACCATCACTTCTGTGAGCGCACAACACCTTAGAAGTGGAACCTATTCGTTGAATTGAGTCTTCTCTCCGTGAGGAGATCCCGAAGATGTTTGATCACTTCAGTGCTTCTTTCTTGCTAATGGGTTGGAGAGAGGGCTGTCTCCTTCACCTCAAAATGTTTTTGCCTCTGTATTGACAAACATCATGATGCAGTGGATACAAATCCATGGAAGCACGACTTGATCGTCAGGTTCCTGAGGGGAGCAAGGAGACTGAATCCGCCTTGCGCCCCCTCTTTACCCTCTTGGGACTTATCTCTGGTGCTACTTCACTGCAGAGACCTCCCTTGAGCCCTGCAAGTAGTGAGTTAAAAATCCTGTTTTTAGAGAAACAGTTCTCCTGCTTGCTCGGTCTCTATCTAGAGGGTAGGGACTTGCATGCATTTTCGGTCAACGAATCGTGCCTGAAATCGGGCCGGCTGACTCTCATGAAATCTGAGACCCCGGCCTGGATATGTGCCCAAGGTTCCTACCTCTCCTACGGGACCAAGTGGTGAGCCTGCAAGCGCTGCCCCGGAGGAGGCAGACCCAGCCCTGGCTTTCTCTGTCCGTCCGCTCTTTTGCGGTTATACGTGCTCAGAATGCAAAGCCTGGACCTCAGACCAGCTCTTGCCTGTTACGGAGACCAGCAGAAGGGAAGGCTGTTTCCAAGCAGAGGTTGGCCCACTACATGAGGTTGCCTTCATCTTGGTCAGAAAGTTTTCCCAAGGTGCATGTGTCCACCTGGGTGGTGAGCTCCTAAGAGGGTTAGTGAGAGTATTGCCCCAGTGACATTCCATATGCTGTACTTCCCGGTCATCCGCCCAGTCCATTTGTGTATTCTCCACGTTACCTCACTTTGGGCAGGATGTTGCTTCTGCAGCGTCCCTTCCTTCCATTGATAGGGCACGCTTCCCCAGCGGTCCTGTGGAACAGCAGTGACTTCCCTGGCCTAAGCCCTGTCCCTTCTCTGCCTCAAATTGCGGGGGGCCAGGAGGCTTTTGTCTAGGCATTGGAAGGTGGCAGCTCTAGTGGCATTTTTGAATGGGGGATCCCATTCAGTCTACGTCGACTACGTAGAACGTGAACGACTGAAAGGGAATGTCTCGGTTGCGTATGCAACCCTCGTTCCCTGAAGGAGAGAACGGAGACCCTTTGCCACTATCGCTAGAACACCGCTGACTCCGAGTTACGCTCGGCTCCTCAGCAGAAAAAGCAACTAGTGCGTGCATCCACTTCCGTATTTATGCCGTGGCGCGGGGGCGGAGTGTGTGATGCGAATCACGCACACCAATTCCATTGGTTCGTTTCAACAGTACTCGAAGATGACTGGCTCCCTAAGCGTGATCCCATTCAGTCGACGTCGACTACGTCTCCAATTCCCTCCTTCAGGGAACAAGGGTTGCATACGCAACCGAGACGTTTACTTGATTATCCTTACATCTTTTTCTTTTTTCTTTTTTTTTTAAATCATGTTCAAATGTGTGTATCAAATATGATCCATCAGGCTTTTGAGGAACGTTTATTTGTTCATCTCTCAATCATTGTATTGCTTTGCATTATATGGTTTGAAACTAGAGAGCTTTGATCATAATTTTTGCTCAATTTGGGCCTATGAAAAAATTTAGCTTTTTTTCCTCCTCGAGTTTGAGCACCCTATTCTCGGTTTATCATTCTATTATGAGCCATAAAAGCCAGTTGTATCAAATATGATGCTCAACAAAAACACATATAGTCTGCAAAACATTATTATTATTATTATTATTATTATTATTATTATTATTTGTCTAATGGTTCAATAAACTGTTCAATAAAATGTTTCGATTTTACATGGTTAATATATATAGCTCTAAATGTTTTACTTCAAATGTTTTCTGATCATGTTTACCTGCACATTTTGTCATGCATTTATATTACAAAAATAAATACTTTTCAAACAAAACAATCTTTTTCTTTCAGAACAAACAATGAAAAAACAAACAAACAAAAACCAAACGTTGAAATAAAAATAACCATGAAAATTTTTAATTAAACTAAATTAAGAAAGGAAACCACGATTTGCACTTATGTTAGTGAAATCTCGGCTACAGTGTCATGAAAGTAAAAAATGGCAAAGAAAACTCTCTCTCACACTCATAGCATCATAGGTAGAGAGGGGAAGCAGAAAGAGAGGAAAAATTAGGGTTGACAGAAAGATGCTTACCTTCCTCGGTCATTGAGTGATAATATTTTAGCTTGCCATAAGTCCCCAGCTCTACAATATCACAGACAGAGACAAGGGTAAGGAAATACACGCTTGCACATGTGGACGAGACCCCCCCCCCACCCCTCCCAACAGACACACAGACACACAAATATATATATATATATAAGTGTCAGTGAGAATGAGGAGGTAAGGTGGCTAAAAGCAAAATATGTTTCTATGTCGATCTCACAGGCATAAGTGCAAAAAAAACTGAACAAAAAGAAAAAAAGAAGAGAAAAATTACAAGTTTAATCAGATTGTCTTACTGCTGCAGGAGTCAAGGTGCATATGTTATTATAAGTCTGCTGGGAAAACAAATTTTTGTGTTTTATTAGTTTTTTATTAAATGTAGTAGTTAGTATAAGCATGCCTTTGAAAGATATTTAGAGATTTGCTTGAGCTACACTATGCTCCTTTAGAAATCATTCTAATATGCTGATTTGATACTCAATAAACATTTCATATTATTATAAATGTTGAAAACAGTTGTGCTGCTTCATGTTTTTTGGAAACTTTCAGGAGTCTTTGATGAATAGAAAGTTCAAAAGAACAGTATTTGAAATTGAAACCTTTTTTAACATTATACATGTCTTTATTGTCCCATTTGATGAATTTAATGCATCCTTGCTGAATATATATTATTATTATAATATAGTATTTTTGTATTAAATAAATTGTACTGACCTCAAACTTTTGAATGTTTGTGTACTCAATAAGGAAAGTTGATATCCATGAGCAGAATTTCATATTACGCATCCAAACGTTTTTGTCCATGCAGTCTATTATTGAGGTACAATTTATTTCAGACTCATCCTTCCTAAGTTAATAATAAGCTGCAAACTAGTCCAACTTACAAAGAGACAAAAGTATGGCTGTGAGACAGCAATACTAAAATGATGTATACAATGCTTAACCTAAGCAATTTTCATTTGAAACGATTTGATTTTAATTTTACTGTTACTTGTAGTGTTCAGTCTCAAACCATTGTGTCGTGATGCCATTAGCCATTTCTGGCATATGGAGTCCAAAATTCAAACAAAAATTAGGAACAAGGCCAAGTTTTGTGGTCTGCGCCGACTCGTGCGTATGATCCGCTCTGTGTTATCGTGTCTCTAGACCGGAGCAGATTTTGTGCGCGCTGCTGCGGTTTGTGTGACACTAACATCAAACCAGACTTCATTTAATACCAATGGAAAGTATATTTACACTGTTTGAATATTTCTCTAACCCCTATAAAGTGCACTATGTGCTATTCACCATTTAGAAAATGGTAAATGTGTGAACAAATGCACTGATTTTAGCTGCAATTTTAGGGTCTATTTATAGTGTAGGGGGGTGGGACGCTTCAGATTCTAGAAAGCATTTGATTGGGTAGGAAATCTGATGAGAAGCTGAAGTGCAGCGTGATGTCAACAAAATCATTGATCCATATTGACGAAAGTGAGAGACTGTACGTTTTGAATGCTTATCTTCTAAATACTAATTGTGTCATTGTTTTGGAGAACACTAGCTTATAACAGTAAGGCTAAAATATATATTTTTTTCAAAGTGTACTTTGAATAATCATAGTGTATGAAATGCACTATATAAATAAACTTGCCTTGCCTTGCCTAATTTTGATTTTATGGTGACTTCAAGTTTGATTTTAAATCTCAGATTTTCCTATCTGTAACCTATCTTCAAGATCTTCACAGATGTTGTAAACATGTTTTCGTTAAGTAATGAGTCTGGCAACCTTGCAGAATGACCTCTGCAACTGTTGACCAGTCATCCCAGCGGCACAAAGCTTTTAACATCGATTCGGCTGGGAAAGGGTGTGCGACTGCACGCAAGTGTGTGCGTGGGCTCACATTACATAATAAAGGTCACGTAAAATAACTTATCAGACTGTTATTGGCATGGGTGAATGTCTGTGCATGTTCGTGTGCAATCAGGTGGAAGGGCAGTATGACAGATAACAGCGTCTTTATGAATGTATGTGTGTCCGTTTGACAGAGCAGACAGATCATTCCAAAAATAGAGAAACTGTTGGTCCGGCATGGGGGTCGAGCTCAATAATCAATGCAAACTGCTGTGCAAGAGGTCAGACAATAAAAAAAAAAACACATGCACACACAGACAAAACCACTGCATATACGGTTTGTAATTTCTGAAGAGCGGGAAAGGTTGTGAGAGCTGTGGCAGTGATGAAGAGGGATGAATTACGTGTGCAAGTGGAAAATCAGGCAGTAGTCATTTATAATGTGTTCAATATCAATTAATGAACTTATGCAATTAATCAATTTATTTGCCGGGTGTGTGTGTAATAGCCTACTCCCAAACTACATGTGCCGGCACACATAAGGAATACTCGAAACAAATATAGTCAAGTCAAGTCAAGTCATCTTCATTTATATAGCGCTTTTAACAATGTAGATTGTTTCAAAGCAGCTTTACAGAGATAAGCGTATAATTTAAGGTAACAGAGATTGTTTTGGCTTTATAGCAGAGTTAAGTTATTTTCCATCTAAAGTTAGTTTTGATTGATTTGCTTCCGTCGCAACGATCATTTGTTATAAAAATTGGGGGCCGCTAAGACGACCCAATTCCCTCTACACAGACTTTAAACGCGAACCTGTGAGAAACGCTGATGGCGTTCACATGCGCATTAAAGCAACAACATGTAACTTTTCAACCTTCATAATATATTTCCAAGACCCTTGTGATAGTACATCGACTTACAATAGGTTGAATGAGACGTCTGCCAGAGCCTGACGGGGTCTGTATCGCTTTTACTGGCACTATGTAACTTCGGGGTGCGGGTAGTAACCAGAGCTCAAAAAGAACTACAAAATTCGACTGCTTTACGGCATACGTCACTTTGCCCACCACTTCCTCAAATGTGGCCAACCAGCGCGTTTGTTTTCGTACGTCTGTTTTCGTCATGGCTGAAGCAGCAGCGAAACGTAAGAAGTCCAAGGTTTTGTCGGAGTAGAGTCGAAATAGGAAAAGGGAGAGTGATAAACTGAAAGGCAGGACGAGGATCAATATTGGTCGAGCGTTTGCTCGCTGGCGTTAGCTTATGGAGGAGGAGTGTTACCAGACCGATGCTGACTTGGCCGTCATGCTGTTGAAGTAACTGTAAATTGCTTGCATACTATCTTTAGTTTTTCTAATCTGTTGTGTGCCTGGCTACGTTATGGAAACTATCTGGTCCTCCATTTATTTATCTTCATGAATCAGCTAGTAGATGAGCGAATTATCAATCTGGTAGCTAGTAAACACTAACATGGTAGTTTTAGATGGTTAGGATGCTATCGCTATCATTCTCGTTCAGATTTGAGCATTGCAATCGACATGCAAATCGCAAATGTTTGAGTTAAAATGTTTAGTCTACTAAACATGTATAAATTATGAAAGGGGGAAGATTAATAATATTATCATTGCCCATATGAAAAAAAACCTGCATGCTTCATATACAGTAACCGTAAATCATTTTACGACAGCGGTAATGGACAATTCCGCTTCCAACCTGTAGGGCGACCGCAGAGGAAAAGTTCCATGTTGTTGCTTTAAGAATTGGTTCTATAGTTATGTGTGTTTGAATATATGTTCGCAGTTTTTTAATTCCCTACAAACCAAGCCTAAACAAAGTACTTGTCTTTCCTTATAAATTTTGATAAAGAATTTTATTTTATTTTGTTGCTTTGGGGTAGGAACGCAAAACGAATTTTCCCGACAACGCTTTATCTGTATAGTGGTAAAGGGATCCTCCATAGGGAGAGACTAGTTGGCACTTCAGCACTGCGTTGTCATCGGTCCAGGCGAAGGTCCTTCATATATACAGTATTATGAACACAATCACGATGTGTTGCTGTGTTTATAAAACAGGTGCAGTTTTGCCAAGCTTGGACGTGATGCTGCGAGTGACCCAATGACCCAAAACTACAAAAAAAAAAAAACACTGTCACAGGGACAATTGTTGGACAATAAAACCCAAACCTGACACCTGGTTTTAGACCACAATAATTTATCAGTGTATATGGTGAAGAGCAGGGCTATTCAATTAGCTTCATTTGAGGGCTGGATTTTTAAATCGAAAAGTTGAGGAGGGCGGTGGGTTTAGCTGATTTAGCCTATTGAAACATTATTTGTTACTTATTGAAACATAACAGTATTAATAAATAAGCTAAAGTAAACCTAAAAAAAATATTGTATTTACTTGGAAATGTGGTACCCAACAGTATGCAGATTTATAAGACCATAATAAATAACTTATTTACAGCTGTGTGCAAATATATAAATTATACAAGCTCATAGCTATTGGTAAGAATTATTTTTTTTATAATTATTATAGGCTTAAATTAAAAATTCTGACAGTGAGACTTGGTAACCACAGGTAATACCATGCATGGCTACTCACTACACTACCACTGTATAAATAAATGCCTAAACACAGGTAGAAACTATACACACACTGAATTATATATTCCTCTACCCACATAGTATTCAATATAAATATTACATATTTCTGCCCAAACCATGGTAAATTACTACAGTACATTTAAATGTTTGTAAGGGTGGTGATTAGGGGATTTATAGTCTTCTAACTAGGTCATGGCACAATGTTTCTGCTGTTTACCTCATCAGTCGTGTTGGGAATGTTGAGGCTGTTTCATCCGATAAAACTAGTTAAATCATTGATTGATTTGTGGTTTGATAAGAGGAGGAGGATCAATTAATCTTAGGAATGACAGATACAAGTCCTTCACAGTGGCCAGAGAGTATTGAGCCATTCTTCTTCCAGAACAGTGGCCAGTGTCTATGTGATGCTGGTGGAGGAAAACATTTTCTAACTTGCTCCTCCAAAATTCCCCAAAGTGGCTCAAAAATATTTAAATCTGGTGACTGTACAGGCCATGGGAGATGTTCACCTTCACTTTAATGTTCATCAAACCATTCCGTAAGTCTTGTTGTGTGTATTTGTGCATTATCATGCTGATACACACCACTCCCTTTAGGGTACGATGTTTGAACCATTAGATGCATATGGTCCTCCAGAATGGTTCAGTAGTCCTTGGTAACGATGCTCCCATCAAGCTCAGTAGGAAATGGCATGATATTGCAGCCCAAACCATCACTGATTCACACCATGCTTCACTCTGGGCACACAACCGTCCGGGTGTTAAGGCTCTATGAGGCTTCTTCTCGCTGTAACTTCAAGTGAAGGTGAAGGTGGACTCATCAGAGAACAGTTCATGTTTCACATTGACCACAGCCCAACATTTAGCATTGGCACAAGTGACCAAAGGTTTGGCAATAGCAGCCCAACCATGAATATTGACTCTGTGGAGCTCCCGATGAGCAGTTTTGGTGGAAACAGGAGAGGTGAGGTGCGCATTTAATTATGCAGTTAGTTGGACAGTTTTATGGTTTTATGCTTTTTGGATTCAATCGGGATTAGTACATGGACATCCCTTTCAGACAGCTTCCTCTTGCCTTGACATTTACTCCCGTTGGTTGTGGTTCGTCCTTTGTGGTGGTATTTTTTTGTGGACATTACTTGCTGTCCTGGTCACAGATGAGCCAGTTAGACATGCACCAACAATTTGTCCTCTTTTGAACTCTGATATGTTGGCCATTATGTTGTGTGGATTGCAATATCGTATGCACAGCTGTGCTATTACTCTGCTAATTCAACCTTCACACTCTGCTCTTACTGAAGGAATATTGGCCTCCTGGCTGCGCATATAGGTGTGAAACCTCCAACACTATATTAGCCAGTGTTTCAGTTTCATTGTCCAATATTCAGAACATTTAACATTTTCTTAATGTACTTATCAATGAGGTGGCAAAAACTTAATGGATAAAACTTATTTCCTAATTCACTGCTGTAAAAGTGTATGACTTTCAAACATAATTAAAGGGATACTTCACCTCTGGAAAGATGAATGTGTATTTAAAATAGGTCATTTATGTAGAAGAAATGTGAAATTATTTTTGAATTTGGAGCTTTCTAGACTAAGAAAGCCAGAAAATGTATTTTTGGCTTATGTGGATGAAAGACAACAACTCCCAGAATGCACTTGCTTCGCTGCCCTAGGAGGCCACTCCCAAGCCACGCCTACCGGTAAGAGAGGGCAGTTGAAAACAACAAAGCTAAGCTACTAGCGAGTCTCCGTGATGAGTTTGCCCTGGATTTCGAGATCGCCCAAAATGTCCGGGATTCAGCTTTTGCGTTCTACAGTCGCCATTCATCATGTTTACTGTGGCGAGCAGGACGAGGCTGAGGGGCGCAGGAGAACGGCGCGAGGCCGGTGGCGTCATTACTGAGACGCGCCGGTCTCGCATCTCTCACGGATGAGCGGGAATTTTCTTAGCAATGTTAAAACGCACATCAACCGATCACTTGTTTAGCGTTCATGTAAACACTACATTCAGATTCACCAATCGGAATGAATTCAGCTAGATTGAAACAAAAGGTGTGCATGTAAACAATGAATGGCGACCGCAGAAAGCAAAAGCCGAATCCCGGACATTTTGGACGATCTCGACGGCTGGACATGTCTGGGAAAAAGAGGATGGCATTGGAAATCAAACGCACTGGCACTGATCTGTGATAGGTCTGTTAGCGCATTAGGTCCAACCCCCTATGGGCGGGTTTGAAAGGGTGGGAACTAGTGCTTGTAGTCTCAACAGAAATCCGCCCCTCTTACACTTCCTCCGACAATGACGCAAAATGATGATTTTTGCGTCATTGTGGGAGGAAGTGTAAGAGGTAAATACGGATTTCTCCCGTCTCAGGGGAAAATGACAGAGTGTTGCACGACCATTCAATAGTAGACTGGGTTTCTAACAATGCAAAGCTTAATGCAAATGGGTGGAGTGTTTCTTTAAGTCAATGTTCAATTGTAACTTCAGGCGAGTCAGTGTTTATTTTTCTGTTTCCTGGTTGCCATGACGACAGGCATAGTCACTTGATATACTGTAGCTAGCTACTTAGCAGTCAGCTTGCAATGTCACAATCAGCTATCTGGACTATATCTGTATTTACGATGCAGTATAAATGAATGCTTTTTTAAAATTTTTATTCTGGTTAAGTTGCTAAACAGAATTTTTTTTTATCTACAAATTTCACCTACCGAAAAGCTTGGATCTTTCTTTTCATTGTTCCATATATTCATGTTTTAAATTAACAGTTTTATAGAAGCAAAATAGTGCAGTTGAATACACCAGTTGAATAGACCAGTTGAACTACGCAAGGATGGACATTAAACTGCTCTTTTAATTCTTTCAAAGAAATCATATAAAATTGCATGAATTATTCTTGAACTGACCAAAGTATTTAAAGGAAAAGGGTTATATATTAAAAACATAATTTTTAACGTTAATAGTTATATTTTGATCATAAATCCACTATTGTTTTATATAGAATTGTTCTATAGTCTATACAGTATTTTAATCATCATAATTTAATCAACATCATAATAAACTGTAATTAAATTGCAGAAGAGTAATCCCTTACTTTACTTTTTCAAGGGAAAAGTAATTAAATTACAGTAATTGATTACTTAGTAATGTACCAACACTGCTAGCGTTCATATGATTAACCCAAATATACTGTTATGCATAAGTGGAACTGAATACCTTGAAATGATATTGAAAGTATAGATGAGCAACTAATAATGTTCAATTACTGATTTGGCCTTTAAAGTGTTTCAATTTTGAAAAAATCTCTAGCAGGGTTATTCTATGAAATGGGTCCCTTTCTTATTTGGAAATGGTCATATTTAGACCAAAATGAATAAATATCTTGCAGACAGTATAGAAGCATGGGCATATTTACAAATTACATTAAAAAAATGGATTGCTATGGAGTAAAGATCAGTGATAGAATGTCTGGTAACACTAGATTAGGGTCCAATTCTCAATATTAACTAGTTGCTTATTAGCATACATTTTAGGATATTGGCTGTGTATTAGTACTTATAAAAGCACATTTTAATATCTTATTCTGTATGACCTATTTCAAATAGGAATTTTACATTTCACTGAGACTGTTTTTGCTAAACGAATTTTAAATGATTTTACTCAAAGACACAAGCCACAATCGCACCATGCACTTCTGGCATATTTCAGCTGCGCACTGCATTCTAGGACGCTTTGGGTAATGCCTCCAGCGTGACCGGTGTCTGAAGCACATGTCTAAACACAACAATAACATTGGCCGGCGACAGCCTATGACGTCAGTACCGGTGCGTCCAGAGTATAAAAGGTCACCTGTAGAACACGTCAACAATTTATTTTGTCTTCAGGATCCGTTTGTTTATGTATGTGTGAAGACGATCACTCAGCCAAGCGTTTTAGGAAGTATGTACCTCCATATCAGAGATGACACTTGAGGACACACAACTTGTGTGTAATGTGTTGGGTAAGGATGTGTTATGTGTTTGGGAACTGAATGCGCTCATTGTAAGGTGCTCTTTGTGATGCCTTCGCGAGACTGACTGAAAGAGACAAGAGGTAAGAAGCTTTTACGTTGTTCCCACCTGAGGCCCGCCATAGCAGCAGGCAGGTTCGATCACGGAGGTGGTGGGCGGAGCAAAGGGAAAGTCTTATGAGATTTATTTCCCCTTCCGGTCTTACTAAAGTGTAAGGCCTAATTCTGTGGAATTAGATGTAGAGAGAGTGCAGGCAGGTGTTATTTTTAGATCTGCCCCCTCCGCTGGCCTGCACAATAGCAATGCTCAGTGGTGGCGATATCTGGAACCCAACAGGAATATTTTTTTCACCCTTATTTGCGAACCCTTCCTCGCCGTAGGGACCTTCGTGAGTGTCTAGGGAGCCAATTTTTCCTTGGGTTTGACTGAAGAGCAGAACCGTTCCCCTGAGTCAGTTCTTAAAGCAGGGTCCCCCAGTCCCTGGGATGAGCTCTTTCGATCTCAAGAACACAACAGGAAGAAGTTTTTTCGCCCCAGTTTGCAAACCCTTCTTTGTCGTAAGGCAGAGTGTCTAGGGTCTTGAGATCCTACAAAAATATTTCCAAGTGGTCGCAGCTAGCTCCCCTTTAGACATTGTCCTCATGGTTGAGTGTAAGTCGAATCCTTAAAGGGTTAGTTCACCCAAAAATGAAATTTCTGTCATTAATTACTCACCCTCATGTCGTTCCAAACCCGGAGGACCTTTGTTTATTTTTCGGAACACAAATTAAGATATTTTTGATATCAGCAACGTCATTACTACCTTTCTGGGCCTTGAAAGTGGTTAAGACATTGTTAAAATAGTCCATGTGACAAAAGTGGTTCAGCCTTAATGATATGAAGCGACGAGAATATTTTTGTGTGCATAAAAAAAATAAAAAAATAATGACTATTCAACAATTTCTTCTCTTCCCTGTCAGTCGCTGCCGCTTTTCACATAGTTAACTCTACTTCAGAACGCCGGTTCAGTTTTGGCCTGATCCTGCATGAGCACCACACACATGCATCGTGGTGCTCACGTGAACAGCACGAAGACTGACAGGGATGAGAATAAATTGTTGAATAAAGTGGGTTTTTTTTTTTGCGCACAAAAAGTATTCTCTTAGCTTCATAACATTAAGGTTGAACCACTTTAGTCACATGGACTACAATAACGATGTGTCAGTGTTTGTTTGGACTTTCAGTTTGAAATTTGATTGGTTCCTGCACTCCTTTGTATCCATGGTTACTGTCATTATCAGTTCAATTTTGTCACCTGTTTAGTCATCATGGTCATTTGTATCACTTGTAGAACACAGGTGATACAAATGACGTTGATGATGTTAATCAGTGTCCATCTGTGTTTGTATTTAAGGTCCTGTTAGGTATTAAGGTCTGTTCAGTCAGTCTTTGTCCGATATATGTTGTAGTGTGTGTGTGTGTGTGTGCGCGCGTGCGTGCGTGCGTGCGTGCGTGCGTGCGTGCGTGCGTGCGTGCGTGCGTGCGTGCGTGTGAACCCTCTGCCTGTCTTCTATGTACCAGTTTTATTCATATTGTGAGTAAAAGTAAAAGTTCCAAACATTGGAACTTTTGACTCTTCTTCTTCGTCTTCTTCTGCCTGCACCACACCGTGACAGAAGATTGGAACTGCCCAAAATGGATGATAGGGTAAAAATGATCGGCATGGCTCAAGAGAGACAAAACTTTTTTTCATTTATCAAGGACTTTTGCTGCCTTGCCGTCACCAGTGCCCTCGACGACGAGAGCCTGAGGACCTTGTTCCGGATTGGGGCCACATTTAACCATCCCATCGACCTCCCTGACACCACCGGACTGGACTGGAGGGAGATTGTCATCTGGTGTCTGGAGAGCATTGTGCATTGATCCGGAACACAGCCAGACCCAAGGGTTCTTCACGTCATGCCTGCCTAGCCTGAGCCCTCAGCCAAGATGGCCGCCACCTCGCCACCTGAGCCCTCAGCCAAGATGGCCGCTGCCTCACCGCTTGAGCCCTCAACCAAGATGGCTGCTGCCTCGCCGCCTGAGCCCTCAGCCAAGATGGCTGCCGCCTCACCGCCTGAGCTCTCAGCCAGGATGGCTGCCGCCATGCCAATACCTGTTCCCCATTCTGTTCCTCAACCTGTTCCTTCCCCAAGAACTGTTAATGTTCTTAGACCTGTTCCTGCTCCAAGAACTGTATCTGTCCCCGAGCCAGAATCGGTTCCTGAATTCTCACCCAGCCTCCCTCTCCCACCTCCTCCCATCTATCACCTCTCAACCCTTCTCCCGCCACTGCCTGTCATCCCCTCAGCTCCTCAAACCACCTTCGGGGAGGTGGGGTTGCCGTGGGTCTGCCAGGCTGCAGCTCCAGCCTGGTCGGTGGATACCCGGTCTTCGCCTCCAACCTCCGCGACCAGGACTCTACCTTGGCCCATCAATCCATCAGCTCAACCTTGGCTCCAACCTCCCCGTGACCCATCAGTCCACCAGCTCCGCTGGGCTCCCTCGTCCCTCCGGCTCTTCCTTGGTTGTTCGTCGGGCTGCCCTCACCTCGGTATTAATCTCCTCTGGCTTTGCCTCGTCATTTCATCCCTCTGGCTCCGTTGGGCTCCTTACTCCCTCCAGCTCCACCTTGGTCCTCTGTCGCTCCGGCTACACCGTGGCCTTCTGGATCCCTGCCTGCGCCTTGGTCGCCAGAGCTGTTGGCACCGCTATGTTCCTTGGGATCCTCAGAATTGCCTTGGCTCGTCGGCTCTCCGGCTACATCCGGGTCTCCACTACCACCTGCTCCGCCTCCGTCAGTCGGCCCCCTGGAGTTGTCAGTCCTTTCTCCATCATGGCTCCTCCCTCTGTCGTCTCCGCCCTGGCTGCATGCACAGCCTGCTCCGCCCTGGCTGCCTGCACCATCTGCTCTGCCCTGGTCCCTCCTGCCTTCTGTCTGCTCTTCACCTGCTCTTCGTCCTCCTCCTGAACCCCCCTCCCTCCCTCCGCAGTTGGTCTACGGCGCGAGGTCGCGCCTTCTGGGAGGGGGAGGTACTGTCATGTGTCAGTGTTTGTTTGGACTTTCAGTTTGAATTTTGATTGGTTCCTGTTCTCCTTTGTTCTTTTCCCACCACTCCTTTGTATCCATGGTTACTGTCATTGTCAGTTCAGTTGTCACCTGTTTAGTCATCATCATTTGTATCACCTGTGTTCTGTTAATCAGTGTTCATCTGTGTTTGTATTAAAGTTCCATCTGTTCAGTCAGTCTTTGTCCGATCTACTTCGTATTATGTGTGTGAACCCTCTGCCCGTCTTCTATGTACCAGTTTGATTTATATTGTGAGTAAAAGTTTGCATTGGACTCTTCTTGGTCTTCTTCTGCCTGCACCACACCGTTACATCTAGGCCTTGAAAGTGTTATGACGTTGCTATCTATTGGGGGTTCAGAAAGCTCTTGGATCAAAAATATCTTAATTTGTGTTCTGAAAAATGAAAAAAGGTCTTCTGGGTTTGGAACAAAATGAGGGTGAGTAATTACTGACAGAATTGTCATTTTTGGGTGAACTACCCTTTAATAGTAGGATTCCCATAAAGTTATTTTACTTTCGCTCATCCAAGGACTCTAAGTAATGTAGTGATTGGTCACCACATTAATGTAAAGTGGAGGGAGTTGTTCAGCTGATTTATCTGAAAGATTGGTGAGATTGTTATCTTGTAGAGCCTCTTCTGTATTATCATTACAAGGAAGACACAAGTTTAATAATATAAATTTTATTAACAAAAGATAAACAAGAATAACTAACACAACTACTAAATGAATACAATGAATGATAAAGGAATAAAGTGCATAAGATGCATAAAATACAAGTGATTAAGTTGGATGTGGTTATGGAAGAGTGACGTTATCTTATGGAAAGATAAACTGTTGTTCCTTTGAAACTAATAAGGTGGATAACCTTATTATGCATCAAACAAATAAATGAAAGATTATTTGTTATTAACTAGCATCAGCTATATTACCTCTAATGGAAAATGGAAAAATCATATACTGATAATAAACAACAATGCCAAGGTCTCTGGAAAGTGGGGTTGGTAAAGTGATATTTACATGTGGTCGAGTGAGCAGTCTGATGGCGGGAACGTCTTCCACTGGTTGTGCTGGGTGACAATGCAGAGGGTAAAAGAGCTGGAATATGTTTTAACAACTTTGAACATGAAGCTCTGTTGGATGCTGATCTCATGGAGCACACAAGGTTCCTAAAATCTGGAACACGCAGATAATGCCCTTAAGTATGTGCAGAAGGTCCTTAATTTGGAACACAGACAAAGGAACCTTGAAGTGAAGGTTTGCTTTCCTGAGCTTAACCTTGTTGCAAATGTTTCTCTGTGCATGTGTCTTCTGCCTCTCTGGGCCAGAAGACTTGGTCAGTCTGCTTTTGTCTCTCTGGCATGGAGACTCAGGATGTCCTGTAGATGTTACTGTCTCGCTGGACACAAACTCTGAACTTAGTGTTTGTTAATGTCTCTTTCCTCACAGAGTGGAGGCTCAGAACGTGGTTGTATCTGTTGCTGCCTCACAGGCTGTAGACTCATCATGGAATTGGTTTTGTTGTGGGAGTCTCAGTTGAGCATTTATAATGGCATGGCTAGCACTTTTGCCAAGCCCTCTTATACTTTCTTGTGATCTGCCGACCACAGAAGGTTCTGAGCTCTTCTGGTCTCTGGACACCAACAGGAAGTGGTCTGTTCGACTTGGACAAACCCTTCCAGTTGTACGACCAGCCGCGACACGCAACGATTCTATTTTAGAAATGGTTTCTATTTTTCTGCAACGTGGCGGCTGGAACAACAAACACAAAGTGTGGCAATGATAATCTCAGGTACTCTTTATGTGCTTTATTTAATGTTAAAAGCATGCAATGTGACTTTGAATATTTATTTAGTGCTCCCAGCTTTGTAGCTGTAAAAGCAACAATGGATAATTCACCTCAGATATTGAAATTAAACAAGTGGAAACAAGAACGTTCAAACTGTGAACAAACAAGTGTATTCTTTGACAAAGATTGTTTTAGTGACTCAGTAGCCTATGTATTTTTAATAATGTTTAAATGGTGTTATATTTGTGAATTTGATTATGTAGCCTACTTATCCATTTTCTTGCGATTGCTGTCAAGATTACTCTCTAGTGCTGTGCTCTTGCGGCGAGACTCCGCCCACACGCTGTTCTGATTGGCTGTGGGTTTTGATTGATTTCGGCGCATCTCGCAGTCGCGTCCCGTCTAGTGTGGACAGACAAATTATTTGTTGCTGGAATCTTATCGCATCGCGTCTGATTAGGACACTGTGTTAGGGTAGAGCGTACTTAGGCTTCCTCTTGCTATGGGGGGGTCGTTTTGCTGAAGTCTTTGCTCTGAGAGCTCCGTGGAGGCAGCGGACGGGTTTGTAAGCTCTTTTTGAGCCTCCCTTGATAATTGTCTTCAAGGTGGGCATTGATAGGCTTCCTCTTGCCTTAGAGAGTCTTCTTCAGAGCTCTGCCTGGATAGCAGTATTGAGTTGTCAGGCTCTTTTGTGAGCCTCTTTGGTAAGTTAGGTCTCCTCTAATTTTAGAGAGTATTCCTGCTGAGGCCTCCATTCGTAGAGCTCCCCTCAGATACTATACCAGGTCGTTGGCTCTCTGTGTGCCTCCTTGACATTTTTTTAGAGTGTTGCTAGGTCTCCTCTTGTTTTGAGAGTGGTTTTCCTGAGACCTCCACTCATCAGGGGTATAGTGCCCCCTGAAGTGGCAGGCAGGATAATCCTTATCCTTCGCCATATTCCCTTAAAGGTGTTCAGAAGAATACCAGGCCCTGAGCTCTCAGGATAGCCGCTGGTGCGCGTACCATTTAGGACAGGGAATTGTGACTCTGGTCCTAGCTCTGTGGAGTCATTGACTTTATGTCAGCTGTTACAGCATTCATTCCTTTAGCATGAATGCTGTCACAGCTGCATCCATCCAGCTGCATCCATCCCCCAAAGTGTCTTAGGACGCAGTGCAAGCTCCCATTTAGTAAGGCAACGTCTCGGTTTACGGATGTAACCGTGGTTCCCTGAGAAGGGGAATGAGACACTACAACCGGTTGCCATGCTTCGGGAATAGCTGACGACATCTCCTTCAGATAAAAGAAATTGTTAACGTGTTCTACAGGCGCCCTTTTATACTCTGGCCGCACCTGTAGTGATTGCTGTTGCCAGCCAATGTTATTATCATGTTTAGACGCATGATTCAGACACTGGTCACACTGAGGCATTCCCCAAATCCTAGGACGCAGTGTCTTGTTCCCCTTCTCAGGGAACCATGGTTACATTCATAACCCGGGATGTTTTCTTGAAGTCTCTTTTTAATTATCACAGGCAGAGATATGAAACATACACAACATATTACAAAATATTAAGTGAGATATATATTATTATATCCAAATTTATTTAAATACAGTATACTCACGTAGGGCGATATATAGCAAATCTCAACTGTTTGTTTATATCATTGCAAAATGTAAACTATATTAAAGCACAGCTCTAATCCACTAATTGCAACTATAAGGCATTAAGATATTATAAACATTAACATTATGATTTAATGTAAAGCTGCCTTGCATATAACAATGTGTATTGTGAAAAGTGCTATATAAATAAATAAATCAATGTGAAACAAAAAAGACACTTTTGCTTTTTTTGCGGCTCTGCCTGTGTGAGAAATATGCGTAACCCAGGTAATGTATCATAAAGTGGATAACTGTAATCTGAATAATTTAATAATAAAAATGAGATTACAGGAACTAAAAAAAAAAACAAGGATAAACTGTAAACACAGGGTTAGGGTGAGGGGAAAAAAAATCGAAAATCTAAAATAAAACGAATCATCTGGGTTTTTGTTTATGTGTCTAGAAAAATGCATATAATAACAGTAAAGGTCATTGTGAATTATTAACAGTTAAAAGTCATTATTCATACACACATTTCAATGAGAAACACAAAATGTGTCCATTTTGCTATGGGGTTATGGAGATATTAAGGTTATGGGTTACATGAAATGGAGCTCTAGCAAGCAAAAACACACATGGAAACTTTAAAGAATCAAACAGTATCTAGTATTCATCTCTGAATACTGAGAGGAAATTGAATAAACAGCACTACAGAT
Source organism: Scardinius erythrophthalmus (assembly GCF_964197995.2). NCBI lineage: Eukaryota > Metazoa > Chordata > Actinopteri > Cypriniformes > Leuciscidae > Scardinius > Scardinius erythrophthalmus. Next base: position 13,271,894 of record NC_138222.1, on the reverse strand, counting down.
AGCAGGGACAAGCAGGGACACGTGTTTGTGTGTGTGTTTTTGGGGTGACGTGGGTGGTCAGCTGTGACTGTGATGACAATGAGATTTAGAGAATAACTCACCAGAGTCAGCAAATTCTGAGGAAACCGCAGACAGAGAAAAACAGAAAGAGAGAGAGAGAGTGAGACAGAGAAAGAGATGAAAAAGAAAAAAAGCAGGAAAAACAGTAATTATAGTGCAAAGCCATGTAGTGAATAAAAAGATGAGATGTGCTACTAAAATCCTCATAAATGTTTTTAAAAAGTAATTGATATTTTTAAAATGTAATGTTTCAGTTAAGAGCCGAAAGCTTTCAAAAACCCTATTAAATCAAAATATCAGTTCTGTGGCTTTTAGTTCCGTCTTTTAGATTTGAACTCCAAAACAGAGATTGATGAAGCATTAAACTGACCAAAAATACTGTATAGATGACTCATTCTGCACTCACTCATTTGGTCCAATCAAAATGTTTTCTAAAATGAGAATGCCCCTCCCTCTAATGCCACCAACTTATTTAGTGTAACAGTTCTGGTTCTGGAAGTAAAAACATTAATTTTCTCAAAAAAGAAAACGTTTTTTAATGATAACTTTAAAGACAAACCTGCTGTGAGCTACAAGGTTTTTAATCAATTGTATGCTTTTGTTGAAGCTGCTTTTTGTTGTTATTTAACTTATTTTTTAAGGGGCCCTATTATGTGTTTTTTTTTTTTTTTTACAAAGTGCATGACAAATAAAGTTATTGACTCCTTAAAGAAATAATCGATTCTGAACTGCACAAAATATGTTGTCAGCAATTCATTCTCCTTTACTGTTACATACCTACGCAAGCATGTACCAAATTTGCCAGCCTATGGTCAAAACAATGAAAATCAATGGGGTCCAAAACAACATTGGATTGCATCTACTTTGACAATTTTCATCTTTGGGTGAACAATCACTTTATAGCTGGTTTTACTTCAGGACACATAATTTACAATTGATATATTAGAATGACAAAAGCTGATAATTTAGTGAATGTATTAGCAACAGCAGGAGTGTGATTTATCAGCCTAACCCATGTGTGAACACATGCAAACAATGTGTTAGGTGCATTCTGGTTAGGCGATACTGGCGTCATTTTTGTGGGAGCATTTTTCTCTGTTAACAGTTATTTTCTGGCATACAAGTTATGACATGCGTTTTATAAAACTGGAAATTATATTATCACACCAAACATACTGTAAATTTCAGAACTTATAACTTACAAATGTAAAAGAGCATTTATTGAAACCAAGATGCAAAAACTACTTGCTTAATACTGCTGCAAAATTGACATCACACAGATTAATGCACAGGGTTATGATAGTTAAATAAAACTAAAACCATAAAAAAAAACAAAAAACCTTTTGTTACTTGAAATAAAATAAACTTTAACTGAAATAAAATATTAAAAACCTTAAACTTGTTTTATTTCACTTGGTTGCCAAAGCAACTCTTCTAATTTTCTTTTAGTTGAAATGGATGTACTAAAATAACTAAATCAATTAAATTAAAAAAAAAAGTATAAAATATAAAAAAAAGCTAATAAAAATTACAAAAAAACTTTAACTGAAATTTAAATGAAAACAAACTAATTTTAATTGTATTAATGAAAAACTATAATAGTATATCAAATACAATCGGCTCCACGGCATCTACAGTACTTCGCTACATAAAATCACTACACTATTGACAATTGACAAAATTTTGCTAATGTGACCGCACCTTTACAATACATAATAAAATACCTATGTAACATGAAAGTTCCATGACACACAGTCTACAAAAATATCTGTCGTAAATCACTAGCTCTCACAATAGGGAAACATATGGAGGAATACATCTCCTCATTATTACAATAAAACTGATAGCAACTTATGTATCAGATGAAAGGAGAAATGGTGTTAAATGAAACGTATTTCAAATAAATAGCAGAATAGAAGAAAAACAGGAAATTATCACCCCCATTTTCTCATGAATGTAAAGCATATTTAATTTTGTATTGTAATGGAGTAATAGAAATTAGAAAAATACAATTAGAATCTATCTATCTATCTATCTATCTATCTATCTATCTATCTATCTATCTATCTATCTATCTATCTATCTATCTATCTATCTATCTATCTATCTATCTATCTATCTATCTATCTATCTATCTATCTATCATGTGCATAATTATCATGAAAAACTCTCCATGCACAAAATAGGAAAATAGGAAAAAAAATAAAAAAAATAAATGTAACATTATTTATTAGTTAGTTAGTTAGTTAGTTAGTTAGTTAGGGAATCACTTGTTGAAATAATTCTGCAATTCAGAGCATGATTCTGTTTTTAATTAATGTAGATAGAGAGAGAGAGAGAGAGAGAGAGAGAGAGAGAGAGAGAGAGAGAGAGAGAGAGAGAGAGAGAGAGAGAGAGAGAGAGAGAGAGAGAGAGAGAGAGAGTGTGTGTGTGTGTGTGTGTGTGTGTGTGTGTGTGTGTGTGTGTGTGTGTGTGTGTTACCTTCACTGAGAGGGTCAAGTGTGTGAATCATCAGCTGAAAGATGCTGTTCCTCATTAGGCTGTTGTGTAAAGAGGCAGAGCTTCCTCCTCTCTGCAGCCTTGGTTTGGCCTGTGATTGGAGGAGAAACATCAGTGACATCACTGTAGAGTATAATATAATAATAACTTTTATTTTATATAACCCATATAACCCAGCAAGAAGAGCACTGCAGTAGTCAATGTGTAAAAAAAAAAAAAAAAAAAAAAAAAACAAGTATAGATAAGCCTTTCTGTCACAGGAAAGGAGAGCATAGGGCGTAGTCTAGCAATATTTCTAATATAACTCCTAAACTTTTTCAATTAGTTTGGAACTCCAAAACAGAGCCATCCACATTTAGAATAAGTGAACCAGCTTACCGAAGCTGTCTTTTCACTATTAAGATTTTTGGTCATCCATGTTTTTATCTCAAAAATCCACATTTTACAGCCACCAGGCTTAGAGTGGATATACATCTTAGTATCGTCTGCATATAAGTGATAATTAACCCTGAGTGATCTTAAGAACAATCCAAGAGGGAATATATAAATGCTAAAAAGTAAGGGGCCTGAAATTGAACCCTGAGGGACACCAGTAGGGTCAGAGCCAATCTCAGGCCTGAAACCACTCTGGCAAACGGGCAGCGATCAGAGAGATAAAATCTAAACCAGGCTAAAACAGTCTCAGAAACTATTGAGTGGGAGGTTGTAAATAGTTAATAAGAAGTAATATAGTTTATATTCAACTGTATTATTGATTTGACTGCATGGACACTAGTGACTGGACGAAGACATCAGAGTTTTCTGCAGAACTGCTTCATAGATTGAATGAATTAAATGAATAATTTATATTAATGTAATATAATAATAATAATAATAAGTAATTTAATAATTTAATTTAATGATCTTTACAAAAGAACTGAATCAACACTGAACTGACTTCAGCTGAACAACGACACTATTTTCCTTTAGAGCTGTTGTACAGCTGAAATGAACTCTGTTTGCATCATTGAATAATTTTCCTGTCATCACTGTAAAGCTGCTTTGAAACAATCTTTATTGTATAAAGTGCTATATAAATAAAGGTGACTTGACATCACAATAAAGGCTTCAGAGTGACAGCATGGCAGCGCACACTCATGGAGTATAACCATGGCTCATCTTATGGAAGCAGCGTATTTGGCGATTTCTAAACTGAGGCTGGATGTCCTGACCGGTCAGGGTGATAGGGGGGAAGGGTTAAGGGCAGGTCTTCAGAGCAGCTGATGCTATAGCAACATGTCAGTGCAATCAGAAGAGTCAGCTGCTGGATAACACAGGCATACAGGTGTCAGGGCTGAGTGTGTGTTGTGCTGAGACAAACACTCAGTAAATTGTAAATCTATCTATATATCTATCTATCATCCAATAAACTATCTAAACAAAAAAGAAGGCAGTTTTTTTTGTCTTTTTTTTCTATTGTGGAACAGAGTGTAATAATGCAAGAATCATGCTTTACATTATAGCAAGGGCAACGCTGGGGTTTCTGGGCCTCCTGGCTAACTTCTCTGTCGAATTTCGCTATAAGTTGTAGGGGGGCTGGATATGAGAGAGTTGGCCCCCAATAGCGCGTACTGTCTGAATCATCCTAATCTTCCCCCCATTACGGTGCCCCTGTATCACAGCACAAACTCATATATGAACAAATGCACAGACACATACACATGGACAATACTTACCGACAGTTTGCTGTCATCCTCCACTTCACTAGGGCTCAACTTCACAGTCAAGAAATGAACAAAGAAAGAAAGAAAGAAAGAAAGAAAGAAAGAAAGAAAGAAAGAAAGAAAGAAAGAAAGAAAGAAAGAAAGAAAGAAAGAAAGAAAGAAAGAAAGAAAGAAAGAAAGAAAGAAAGAAAGAAAGAAAGAAAGAAAGAAAGAAAGAAAAGAGACAACAGTACAGTGATGTGAGACAGGACCAGCAGACAGTAGACTGACATCAGACTCCATAGAGGCACACTAACAACACATCAACTGACAGTCAAAGCTGGGACAGAGCTTGCAGAGTGTGTTTGACCTCTGACCTTACCGTGAGTGTGTGCTCTGACCTCATCAACAGTGTGTTTTGACTACCATAAAGGTAAAATGATGCCATAAAGAATCGCATGCGCAAGAGAAGCTTTGTAAAGGTGTAAATCGAGTTTAAAGCATAAGAAAAATGGTTTGCTGCATTTTACTGTTATTCGTAACTGTAATTCATGTATTGTGAAATTGCAGCTTCATGCTAACACAAAATAAATATGATCTGTATTCTTCGGACTTGCATTTGTCCATGCTTACATTTTTGCCAAATTTTTTTTCCCGGTGAAATACGACCAAGAGCATTGCAAGCCAGTGAACAGCGATTTGCAAGCGAAAACAAGAGTTTAAGAACCGCAAAACAGATTGGCTGCGTAAAACCAAAATTTGTGTAAAAATAAACTTTTGCAAATGTCTAAATGATTTGTTGTGTACGTAGGGCAAAAAGTTCCCAAAATAACCCGATATGTATGGTTCTGTCTTTCTTTTAGTTGTGAATATACAGTTTTTGCACAATTCTCTAACTAACTGATTTTTCCAAGGTGAGGAGGAAGACGGGTCCTTCTTCATGTAGCCAATCAAATTAGGTTCTCACTGACTCTCGATTTACTCTTATCTGATTGGTTCAATAAACACACAGAATGCCAATAATTTATTTTATTTTATTTTAGATGCCAAGACATTTATCTTCATTTAGTTCAGCATTGTTCTCGCTTTGGGAATAGTACTTTTAACACACAATACTTTTAAGTTTTAATATCATGTATATAATATATGTAATGTTGGAATTCTAAGTTAATTTGTTACATGATTTCTGTATTATAATCTTTTATTTCTCTTTCGAAAGCTACAATCGATGCTGCGATGCTCAGCGCATTGGGAACGTCTTTAGTCGTGACCAGCTGTGAATATTGTGTGTAACACGTCGATAGAATTCACCCGGAGGTAATTTAGCCTCAGTCGATGACGTCATCGGCGCGCACCCGCAACACAAGGCTATAAATAGATGAGCCACAGGTGCATCGTCAGGTCTTTTGTCTTCAGACCATTCTGTGCATGTGTGCGTTGAAAAACACTCTCTCTACTCTCATCTGTTCTCAGATCTTTGCTAGGAGTTAGTTTTTGTCAGGCAGTGTGCAAAAAATTCTCATTCTCAATCTTTTTCTCTCACATTAAAACAAAGAGTTTAAAAAGTAAAAAAAGGAAGAGAAATGAGCCAACAAATCAGTAAGCGTTGTGTTCCTCCATGCTCCCGTCCCATGTCTGAGCTGGATACACACGATTACTGTTTTGTTTGTTTGGGGGAAGAGCACGCGGTTCTGGCTATAGAGAAAGGCGGGTGCGAGCATTGTGACCAGCTCACAGTTAAGATGCTTCGCTTCCGTCTGAACTATTTCCAGTTCGCACCCGCATTACCATCGTGGGGCTCTCGTATGGATCTGCATGACGAGCAAGAGACGGGTCCGTCCCTTTCGCTTGCTGCGTCACCAGATCCTAACATCCCTTCTCGTGATCTCGAAGCGCGCTCCGGTGCTTCTTCGGTTCACGAGGGGGATGATATATCTCTTGGTTCTTCAGATCACGAGCAGCCAGCCTCTGAGCATTCCTCTCGCGAAAAGAAATCTGTCGAGGAATTGCTAGAAGTGGTTACTCGCGCGGTGGCCAGGTTACAGCTTGACTGGCCATGCGAACAAGAGACCCCCAAACGTAGTAAGCTAGAGGATAGGTTTCTGTCCGGTGGCGGGGGGGAGAGACCACAACATCAGTCTCTCCCCTTTTTCGAGGACCTCCATGATGAGCTGTCTAAGTCATGGAGTAAACCATATACTTCTCGCGTCTTTGTGCCTTCGACGTCGACTTTTTCGACTATCGTGGGTGCGAAGTCGCGGGGGTATACGGAGATGCCTCGGGTTGAAGAGACGCTCGCGAGCTATCTCTCGCCCGAAGCCGCATCTTCGATAAAGAAACCTACCCTCCCCACTAAACCTTGTCGTATAACATCATCACTAGTGGGTAAAGCTTACCAAGCTGCAGGTCAGGCTGGTGCTGCGCTGCACACTATGGCAGTGTTACAGGCGTACCAGGCTGACCTGTTGAAGGATTTGAGTGTGGGCAGTACCATCGACGAGGAAGCGTTCTCTGAGCTTCGTCGAGCCACAGATCTGTCTCTCCGTGCGACCAAGCAAACGGCCCGTGCCATCCGCCGTTCAATGAGTGCTTTAGTCAGCACGGAGAGGCACCTGTGGCTGAATCTGACAGGTATTAAAGAGAAAGATCGTTTGTTTCTGTTAGACTCCCCTGTTTCTCCCTCTGGTTTGTTTGGCGACTCCGTGAACACCGTAGTGACCAGATTTAAAGAGGTGAAGAAACACGAAGAAGCATTCGTTCAGTTCCTTCCTCGCTGCACTCAAGGGGAGGGGTCGTCTGCCACCCAGCCCCGCCCCGGTCCTTCAAAAGCCAGGGAGGTTAAAAAGCAGAGCGTGGCGGAGCGTGCTCCCCCTCGTAGAGACTGGGGACAGGCTCGCCGCGCTCAGCAACCTCCCAAGCCAGACCTCAGGACTATTATTAACAAGAAGCGAAAGTCCTGATGGTCTGGCGCCCAATCTGGTGGGGGTAGTCCCCCACGGGATGGGGCGCGTTCAAAATCCCCTCGCCCCTTCCCGCTACCCTCACAAAACCACTCCATCCCCGCCACCTCTCGTGCCTCGGGGGGCAGCGGTTTCCAGCGAAATGTTAGATGTTCCGTTGCTTCCTGCCGTCATTCAGGACGCGGAACATCTAACATCCCCTCAAAAGGAAGTATTAAAATTGATACCACTCTCAGAAAGTCTGGCAGCGTGGAAACTTCTGCCAGGCATTTCTGCGTGGGTATTAAGCACAGTACAGATAGGATACAGAATCCAATTTATTCGTCGTCCTCCGCGTTTCAACGGCGTGGTCTTCACTTCCGTGAAACCGGAGCTGATGCACGTACTGTCACAAGAGCTGCAAACTCTTCTGAGCAAAGAGGCCATAGAACATGTTCCTCTTCCAGAGAGAGAGTCAGGCTATTACAGCAGATACTTCCTGGTTCCCAAAAAGGATGGGGGGGTGCATCCAATCTTAGATCTTCGAGGCTTAAACCGTACAGTCAAAGCGCTCAAGTTCAAGATGTTAACCGTCAAGACGGTCGTGACGCAAATTCAACATCACGATTGGTTCATCACGATCGATCTGAAGGACGCATATTTTCATATAGAAATATTGCTACAACACAGGAAATTCCTGAGGTTCGCTTTCGGGGGCGAAGCGTACCAATTTCGGGTTCTTCCATTTGGCCTAGCCTTGTCACCCCGCACATACACAAAATGCATGGATGCAGCACTGGTTCCATTACGACTCCAGGGCATTCGCATTTTGAATTACATCGACGATTGGTTAATACTAGCACAATCGCGAGAGATGGCGCTCCAACACAGAGACATTGTGTTAGCTCATCTAGTTTCTCTAGGGTTGAGACTCAACACCAAGAAAAGTGTTCTTTCTCCTGCCCAGAGAACGACTTATCTCGGGATCGTTTGGGATTCGATCACGATGCGGGCACAACTGTCTCCCGCTCGAATCGAGACCATTCGGCAGACCATGAGCAAAGTCAGGCTAGGCCAAGATCGCACTGTTCGTCAGTACCAAAAAATTTTAGGTTTCATGGCATCAGCATCCACGGTGATTCCTCTGGGGCTGTTGCACATGAGACCGTTTCAGTTGTGGCTAAAAGCCAGAGGATTTCATCCAAGGGCCAATCCTCAAAGGCAAATAAAAGTGACGCGCCGCGGGCTTCGTACACTATCTCTGTGGCTCAGACCCCGGTTCCTCCCCTTGGGTCCCACTCTAGGGGCACCGTGTCGTTGCAGACTGCTAACGACGGACGCCTCCCTGATGGGCTGGGGAGCGGTCTTAGCGGTCTCCAGCTCAAGGGGAATGGGAGGGTCATCAGCTCGATTGGCACATCAATTGCCTCGAGCTGATGGCCGTATTTCTGGCTCTGAAATATTTTCTCCATCAATTGAGGGGCTGACATGTCCTAGTGCGGGTGGACAACACAGCAGCAGTCTCTTACTTAAATCACCAGGGAGGTCTGCGCTCACGCAATCTGAACAGAATAGCGAGGCAGATTTTTCTTTGGGCCCAGGACAAGTTCCTTTCACTCAGGGCAGTATACATTCCAGGGCATCTGAATGTGGGAGCAGATTTACTGTCCAGACAGACACTACCGACGGGGGAATGGAAACTCCACCCGGAAGTAGTAAAACAGATTTGGACCAAATTTTACAAAGCGGAAGTGGACCTCTTCGCCTCACAACAGACAGCGCAATGTCCCCTCTACTTCTCTCTGAGTCACCCAGCCCCCCTGGGTCTGGATGCGATGGCACACACATGGCCCAATATGCGCCTGTATGCGTTTCCTCCAGTTTCTCTGCTCCCAGGAGTTCTAGCCAGAGTTCGCCAACAAGGGTCTTGTCTCTTACTGATAGCGCCATGTTGGCCGAACAGAGTGTGGTTCTCGGAGATAATATCTCTCCTCGACGGCTCGCCATGGGCGATTCCGGAGAGGAGGGACCTTCTGTCTCAGGCGGAGGGCACGATATTCCATCCCAGGCCCGACCTGTGGAATCTTCACGTTTGGCCCCTGATGGGAACCAACTGAGGGACACTGGGCTTTCGCCTGCCGTTATTGAGACCATTCTAAGTGCTAGGGCTCCCTCCACTAGACAAAGTTATGCCGGTAAATGGGGTGTTTTTGAAAGATGGTGTGCTGTACACAATGTAGATCCAGTCAACTGCCAGGTTGCTTCAGTTCTGGACTTCATACAAGAGAAATTATCAACAGGCACATGCCCTGCCACTCTTAAGGTTTATGTGGCCGCTCTTACGGCTTGCCACGCCTTGGTTGACGGGGCGCCACTCGGGAGACACCCTCTGCTCTCTCGCTTCCTTCGTGGGGCCAGGCGACTGAGGCCTCCCATAAAAACCAAGATCCCTTCATGGGACTTAGCTATAGTTCTCGAGGGTCTGGTTGAAACCCCCTTTGAACCTATAGAATCAGCGTCTGATAAACTTCTGACTCTAAAAATGGTTTTTCTCATGGCAATAACTTCTTTGAAGAGAATTGGGGATATGCAGGCTCTGGCTATCTCTCCATCCTGCTTAGACTTTGCCCCAGGAATGGTGAAAGTGATTTTGCATCCTCATCCTGATTACCTGCCTAAGGTTCCATTTTCGGCTGTACATCTGGTCATTCTAGAAGCCTTCTGTCCTCCACCGTTCACAACGCCGGAGCAGGAGAAATCTCATAGACTGTGTCCAGTCCGTGCTCTTCAGGCTTACATCCACCGTACTAGCCAGTGGCGTAAGTCAGAGCAACTCTTCGTCTGTTATGGTGGTAGTAACAGAGGGGCAGCTGCCACCAAGCAGACCATGTCTCATTGGGTCAGGGATGCTATTGCTCTTGCTTATGAGGCGCGCGGTCAGGCTTCGCCTACAGGTCTTAGGGCTCACTCCACCAGGGGGGTCGCCTCTTCTAGTGCTTTGGCAAGGGGTGCCCCCCTACAACAGGTTTGTGATGCAGCAGGTTGGTCCTCTCCGCACACATTCATAAGATTCTATAGTTTGGATGTTCATGCCACTCCGGGCTCTCATGTCCTTGAGTCAACATCACAAGCTAATGTCTGAGGCCTTCTTGCGTTCTTGTGAGCACACCTGCACAACCGTGGGGGTCCAGACATTTCCAAGCACGGCGGCGTGGGTATTCTCGTTCCCAATGCGCTGAGCAGCGCAGCATCGATTGTAGCTTTCGAAAGGGAACGTTTCCGGTTACTTGACTGTAACCTTGTTCCCTGAGAAAGCGGAACGAGATGCTGCGCTACTTTACCGTGCGGAAGATGTCCCAGGACTGATCTTCAGACAAAATATCCTGACGATGCACCTGTGGCTCATCTATTTATAGCCTCGTGTTGCGGGTGCGTGCCGATGACGTCATCGACCGAGGCTATATTACCTCCGGGTCAATTCTATCGACGTGTTACACACAATATTTACAGCTGGTCACGACTAAAGACGTTCCCAATGCGCTGAGCAGCGCAGCATCTCGTTCCGCTTTCTCAGGGAACAAGGTTACAGTCAAGTAACCGGAAACGTTATAATTATAATTCTTTATTTCTTTTATTATTATGATTTTATGTTGTTATTATTATTTTAATTGTTGTATTTGTTTTGCTATATCTAGCCATATGTATATATATAATATTGTCTTTTTTATTTAGATTAATTATTATTTTCTCTACATAGAGATGTTACTCATATTCATACTCAGATGTTCAGTCGCTCTAAATCATTTTGATATGTTGTTTTAATGCTTTGGCAATACAAAATGTATTTTCTTGTCATGCCAATAAAGCTTTCTGAATTGAATTGAATTGAAATGAATCGTGCCAAAACTGTAAGCGCAGCTAAAAGACAGATGCTGCAAACAATGCTGCAATGCTGCAAACCATTTTTTTTTTTTGCACTTGAAACGCGATTTACACCTCTACAAATCTTCTCTTGCGAATGCAAATTTAATTTAAGCTTACAATCTTATGTACACTTCCACATATCTTACTCTGCACATGTGATTATGTATGGCATCATTTACCTTCATAGACTTCTGACATCTGACCTCTTTTGTTTGACCTCTCACCTCACTGAGAGTGTTTTAACCTCTAACCTCAAAGAATATATTTTGTGACTTCTGACCCAGTGTTTTGACCTTTGACATCGCCAAGTGTGCAGTTTCACCTCTGACCTTCTAGTGTGTTTTGTCCTCTGACATCAAGGGTGTTCTATTACCTCTGATTTCACAGAGAGTGTGCTCTGCTCTGACTTTTAACCTCACTGAGTGTATATTTTGACCTCTGACCTCACCAAATGTGTGCTTTGACGTCACTGTGTCTTATGAAATATAACCTTCCTATTTGTGTTCTGACCTCACAGTGTATTTTGACATTTCCAAAGTTTATACCTTAGACCCTACTGAATGTGTGTTTTGACCTCTAACCTCACCAAGTGTGTGTTGTCACCTCTCACCTCACAGAGAGTGTGTTAACAGTCACAATGTTAACTTAGGTACCAATAATCTATTGCATCTTTACTCCAACTGCCCACCATGCTGTCTGTAATTAATGTTTGTTGCCTCTGTTTTTTATGTTTGTATTGCAAATGTAATGTGATTTGCAACTGCAATCGCTCATTACTTGGACTGGGCAAATGTCCATTGTCCGTTTATGTGTAAACTGCTTGTTATTTACTGTTATTGTGAAGCGTCCTTGAGCTTGGGAAAGGCGCTATATAAATTAAACTTATTATTATTATTGTTATTTTGTCCTCTGCGAGTGTATTTTGACCTCTGACCTCACCTAATGTGTGCTGTGACCTCATTGTGTCTTATGAAATATGACCTTACTGATTATGTGCTGACCATGAAAAGACGTCAATAAAACAGCTTCAATGTCACTTAATGTTACATTTACCTCGGAAAAGCCATTCAGTGACCATAAACTCAGGGCTGGAATGGGGGGTAACGCGGGGGACAGAGTCTGGGGAGGAAATTTCAAGGGCACGGCGTTCCAGTTCAAATTGGTTCGATTTATATATATATATATATATATATAATTTTTTTATTTTTATTTTTTTGCAAATGTGCTACAGCAATTAACATTTTGTTAGAACCTCTGGTAAATTCTCTGTTAGTTTGTTTAGCTGTCTATTCAGAATCGTGATACCTGTTTAAAAAACAAAAACAAAATGTGATTCTCAATTTCCAGATTCTTGCAACTCATTGAGTAAAAACAGCATCATAATAACCTCATGGGATGAAACAGGTTAATTAATAAGCTACACTTTAAATTCTGAAAGAAAAAGAAAAAGAAAAAAGAATCAGCAGTTAAAATTATTTCAGAGAATTCTTATATTAGAACACAACTACAGGTAACGTGGTTTTTAAAAGAAAACTCCATGTCTATGGTAACATCTTTAAAACAAAATTTCTATAAAATGATAAACATCACATTTCAACCTGTTTAACCATTGTTTAAGAAAAGGGATGAGTCAATGTTACAATAATATTCTACCCTGCTGAAAACATTAATGATGTAAAGGAAAAACAATATAAAACATGATTTATTGATTTAAATAATTGGAACTTTATAGTTTATTTTGCTCCATCTGCCAAAAGTAGAACTGGAAATTATATTTGTTTTAGTTATGATTACATTATTAATCATATGTCATATGTAAACTAGTAAAACATTCCAAATTATCAAAGGAATTGTCTCCTGTTTCAAAAGATCTGTACACAAATCAGTTAAAAAGAGCTTGTGTACAAAACAAAAACATTCAGATTTTATGAAAATCAAGAAAAAATGCCTGATAAAAGCATAATCATAAGCAGTTTGTTCAATAACAGGGATTATGCGAAGAGCTCTTTCAATAGGACAGTTAATAATAACTTAATAATTTAAGTTCAAAACTGAAAGTTCCTTATTTTAAAGACTTTTATACTTATTTAAGAACTTACATGTGTCAAAATCTAGCAGTCAGTCACTGATTTCAAAAAGTGCACATAGTAAAAGGTATGTCAGTGCAGACAGGAACATAAAAATTTTTCGACAATAGTGATAGCATGCACTTTCAACAATTGCTGAAAAGGAATGAATACAAGTCTATAGACTATAGGGCTTCAACAACAATTGTACATGTACCATATGAAATAAATAAATAAAGCCAAACTGGTTTGTATTAAGTGAATAAAGTAATGCTGTTTTTGGAGTTGTTTAATCATAGAAAAATTGTCCAAAATATGTTTTTGAGTAAGTACATAACCAGCCAGTGTTAAAAGCTATCTGCTTGCCTTAGCTCAATTCTAAACGGTAAGATTGTAATGATGTTTTTAATTCCAGTGGTACTGGTGGATTTCCGTGGGAAATTCGAGCATGTCTTTGCGTCATTACGTCACATCTGTACACATAAAGAAGGTGTCTCGGCTAGTAGGCTATATTGCGTGTGAGGATGTTGGAGGTGGAGATTTATAGCCTTTTCTCACAGCACTTGATATAATTAAATGTCAATTTGATGGCGGATCCAGAAAGGTTCAAACGACATTCACCATGTGACAACTGGAGATTCACCCGTTGTAAAATGCAAAAGACTTCGGACTTCGTAGTGGCTACAGAAAAAAATAGACTGCAACCGGGCCCATGCGAAAACGCAACGCATTCTCATCCTAGGGCGTCATATACTGACGCTTTTGACATTTCGTCTACATCGAACGCACATGGCACCCTTTAGCGTCAATATGACACGCACAGAGCTTTGTTCGGTTATGGGTACGTTTAGGTCTGGGGTAGGGTTAGGGTTAGATCGCTAGGAGGCGCCTTCTGGCCCATATCTATCTGCGTCTCATATTGACGCTAAAGGGTGCCATGTGCGTTCGATGTAGACGAAATGTCAAAAGCGTCAGTATATGACGCCCTAGGATGAGAACGGGCTGGAAAACAAGGATAAATATCGGAAGGGCATTAAATGTTGTCACGCAATGCTGATGATGTTGTTAACATTAACAATTTGAGAACAAAGTATAATTTGCCCGGTTTGACGTGATATGATAAGTGATGGTTAGATTTAATCAGCGCGATTTACTGCAATGCTTTTTTTCCCTTAGTTGGTCAGAACAAAAGTGGATGTTACTAACTTTACTAACTTCAGATTACGTTTTCCGGTAAAAATTCTTATGTTGGTCATACTTCCAAAAAGTAGAATCTGTGATTCCGAATGACAGTACCCACACCGGCGCGGTGACTGACAGCCGCACATTCTCCTCAAAACATTGGATTCATCCGCACCAGTGATGCGCGGGTTGATCCAAAATGAGCGGGTGCCTGCGGTCACCCGCGGTTACGAGTCATCCAAAAATATTTTTAATGATATTCGGGTCGCGGTCGGTCGGGATGTTTGAAATAAAGATGCCAATTAAACCTTTGTAATTTATATAGTACTAGCCTACCTGTTTTTGTTCGTCTAAAATGCGTTAATAAAGACTTTATTAACATATTCTATGCCTGCATTTTGTGCTTGTGAGAGCTTCAATTGGGCATCCACCTGGTGAAATAGCCTAAGCCTACTAATACAAGTGGGAAATCCTTATTTACCTTTTGAATGTAGAGCGTTATTAACTTTTGAATAAATGCTGACGCGGGACAAAATGCCCGATTTCCCAACACGTTGAACTGAGCAATGCCATTGTACCATTTTAATAGGCTACTTTTAAACACATATAGCTCAGTAATGTCAGTTTTATGTATTTTCTGAGAGGGGGCAGGATTTTTGTTGGGAAAGTCGGGGGAGAGACGCACACATCGATTAGACTGGATAAACACATGCAGCATCTTAATTGTTAGGAAAATGAAACGAAATAAATGAATAAATCAAGACTTTATTACAACACTATTTCACTATATCATACAGCATTCAGAAAAAGAACAGTTTGCGCTCCTAAGGGCTTTCACACTTTTCCAAAAGTGGGCCTTCTCTCAGTTGACCTGATCATCACTGATCTGCACTGTGCCATGCCGAGGCACAAACCACGTAAAGTTGATAATTCCGTGAATAACTGCAATAGCAGAATTCGAAAAAGAGATGGCGACAAAGAGGAAAAACTACAGACTGCAGCTTTAACCTGTTCCTCAAATATAATGTAAGCTATGTTTGAAAAAAAATCTATCATGTTTTTAGTCACCATTTAAATTTTTATATTTCAAAAAACGAGTAGAAATATAATTGTCATTAAAACGTTATTATTATAAAACTTGCCATGTAGCCTACTGTACCTGATACATACCACAGTTAATTGATATTGAATCAAACTGAATCATAATCGAACCTGAATCTAACTGAATTGCAAGCTATTATGAAATTTTTGTCAATACCCAGCCCTACACAACAGCCTATGACCCTTAAAACAACACTTTGCAATAAACCAGTCACTCAAAGCCCAGTCTGGAGCAATGTGGTCCAATCTATTCTAATCCAGTTCAATCAAGAACTGGTTTATAGTCAGACGGTCTCTTAAAGTGGGTGGTTCTGCTCAGAGTATGCAGTAAACTGATGTAAAGCTCTCTGAGTTCTGTTCCAGTGTTCCCAATCCAACAGACTGTAATACAGCGAATCGAGCTGAAAGGTCATGTGCAGTGGACACTGCTACTAACATCAGTGGGATCAGTTCAGCAGGTAATGCAGAACCATTGGAGCCTCAATAGAGATGGAAAAGATGCTAAAAGTAGCTCTTAGGGCTAAATGAGCTCCAAGAGAACGTCCTGGAATAAATCAATTTGAATCTCGCATCTCTGCACATCTAGTTTACTTATCACCAACCTGAAACCAACTTGTACTGTGACTCTGTTAAAAATCAGCATCCATTTCCATGCTTTTATTCGATTGTAATTTAAATCTTTTTGCATCCACAGTGCTGAGAACACTAAAGTTGCTTTTTGTTTAGCGTCCTCATCATATTTCAAAATTCAAATATAACTCATAAATCAATAAAATACATAAGTAATAAAAACATAAATAAATCAAATGCATAATTGACATGCATATATACATACATACATACATACATTCATATATACATGCATAGCCAGCTTTCCAACTCTTGTTAATTAGTAACCCAATTTTCTGCAAGCAGAACTAATTACAAAAGCAGACACTCTTATCACCTATAGGGGATTTCAGGACGGCACAGACCTCAAAGCGCAAATCACAGAGGAGCCAAATCATCAATCTCCAACACTTAACAGAAAAAAAGGAAAAGCCTCCTCAAGTGAGTGTAACATCCTAAAGGCACTAAGATAAAATGTCTGTACAGTATGCCTCTTTAATCAACAAAACATCAAATCAGTGCCACTGTTGCTAATACACCTTGATCATTTTATGCTGGTAAATGGAATATGTGTAAACAAGGCCCATTGATTCGCTAAATAGTGCAGCTATACTCTACTCTATTATACCATTTTATTTAAACAGGCAACTTAGTTTGGCTTTCTCTAAGCAGCTCAGAGTAAGATTGAAGATGTGAATCAAATGTGAAGCTGATAAGAAGATGTGAGCTGACTAATTGGATGCATTACAGATCTAAGATTAAACCCATTACTTAAAGAGCATAATGCAGGTAAATTATTTTACAAAATGAATATATAACCATGTATGAAAATACCATATGAAAAGTTAATTGAGGATTTAATTTTTTTTACAAGACATTAGGGCACAAATTTAGTAGAAAAAGACAGTTCCCTTTCGTAAAGGGAACTCCCGCTGCATCGATACTCGATACTTTGGGGAATGCCTTCGGCATGAAGCGTCTGAAGTCAACTATGGAACTATTCCAATCTTGATTGGTGCAACGTCACCCGTGACGTCGCATGTGACGGTGATCCGGAAGCTACAAAAGGGTCACAGGAACCAGGAAATGTTAGCTTCTGGTCTTCAGCAAGCGCTCTATGTCATCTTGTCTGTTCTATTTGGTGTTGTTTGTCCCGTGAAAAGAGTATTATTTATGGCGAAAAAAAAAAAAAAAAAGAGAAGCTATTCAGGCAGTGTGCGTCCACTTGCCCACGTTATTTAAGCGAGGATGACACACACACGCTTTGTGTAGTTTGTCTGGGAGTGGAGCATGCTCGAGGGCGCTGTCTGTGCAAACTGTTTTCAATGAAAAAGCTCCGCTCCCGTTTGAGCTTGTTCGATCAATTAGATCAGGCTCGCGTTTCCAGTGCATCAGGTCCCGCGTCTGTTGAGGCAGCGCGCCGCTTGTATGCATGTGATTCGCACGTGGGGCTGGCATATGATACTGAGACGGTTGCGACCCTTTCTCAGTGTTTATTAACCAGCTCCACTGGTCTCGCGCACGGTTCGGAAGCCCGCGCTGCGGCTTCTTCCGACCGTGTTAAAGACACAGCGTTTGATTTATCTGGCTCTGAGGGGTTAGATATTATCTATTAACACTGAATCACGTGGATAGGGGGATTCGCCACCCCATATTCCCGTTAGTGAGGAGTTGCTGGAGGTTGTAATCAGGGCAGTGGTTAAATTAAATGTTAAATGGCCATATAATAAGCAGGAAGCGACTAAGAAAAATAAAATGAATGAGCGCTTCCTGCAGACCCAGTCACAATCTTCGTGTCAGAGCCTTCCCTTTTTCACTGATCTCCATACTGAGGTATCAAGATCGTGGAAAAATCCATTTTCATCTCAATTATTTTCCCCCATGTATATATTTACTCATCCATTAGGGAATCTAATGAAAATGGTTATTAGGTGATGGCTCGGGTTGAGGAATATTTTGCGAAATATTTTCTCCCCGACATTGCGTCACCCCTGATAGCTCAGACACTTCCCTCCAAATCTCGTACACCGAATTTGTTAGGGAAAGCATATATGGCGGTGGTCGAGCTGGTGCATGCCCACACACGATGGAGTTATTACAGGCATACCTGGCTGACCTCCTCAAGCAGGTGGATGATAACTGGGAGGTCTCACTCAATATTACTGAATATCATAGAGTATCTGACTTATCTCTCCGTATTATTAAAGAGACGGCCGTGCTATTGGCCGTTCTATGGCAGCACTAGTCGTCTCAGAGAGACATTTATGGCTTATTCGCTTGTGGATCGGGAAGAAAGACAGGGCTTTCCTTCTCGATGCTCCCCTTTCACCTTCTGGCCTCTTTGGCGACGCGGCAAGAACCGTTGTCGAGAGGCTTCAGGAGGCAGAGCGACAATCAGCTATCCCCAGTTGTCAGTCCAGGTCTCATGGGGTTGCTGCCAGGGGGCAGCCTCATGGGACAGCCGCCAGCTCCTCATATTTTGAGAAGGTTTCCTCTCGTGCCCCCCCGTATAAGGCTTGGAGCCAGAAGAAACATTCTCGCACGAAGCTCTCCATACCAAAGACAGGTCTGAGGACTGTCTCTCGGGCTATGAAGGCTTCAACTAAGAGGTCTTGTCGTAACACGCAGACCCTTATGGGCTTTCCCCCATGAGAGCGAGTACAGGAGGATCGCCCCCTTATGCAGCCCTTAGGAAATCGATGTTTGCTTCCCGCCGCCGATGGCGCTTCGGGACACATCGGCTTCCAGCGAAAAACAAATCGCAGTATCTGCCCGAAGACGTTGCGGCACTGTCGAGTTCGCCGCCTCTCAGGAGGTCTGTAGAGAGCATATTTCGGTTAGTTCCTGCCAGTTAGCTGCTTCAGGTCGAGCTGGTGCATGCCCACACACGATGGAGTTATTACAGGCATACCTGGCTGACCTCCTCAAGCAGGTGGATGATAACTGGGAGGTCTCACTCAATATTACTGAATATCATAGAGTATCTGACTTATCTCTCCGTATTATTAAAGAGACGGCCGTGCTATTGGCCGTTCTATGGCAGCACTAGTCGTCTCAGAGAGACATTTATGGCTTATTCGCTTGTGGATCGGGAAGAAAGACAGGGCTTTCCTTCTCGATGCTCCCCTTTCACCTTCTGGCCTCTTTGGCGACGCGGCAAGAACCGTTGTCGAGAGGCTTCAGGAGGCAGAGCGACAATCAGCTATCCCCAGTTGTCAGTCCAGGTCTCATGGGGTTGCTGCCAGGGGGCAGCCTCATGGGACAGCCGCCAGCTCCTCATATTTTGAGAAGGTTTCCTCTCGTGCCCCCCCGTATAAGGCTTGGAGCCAGAAGAAACATTCTCGCACGAAGCTCTCCATACCAAAGACAGGTCTGAGGACTGTCTCTCGGGCTATGAAGGCTTCAACTAAGAGGTCTTGTCGTAACACGCAGACCCTTATGGGCTTTCCCCCATGAGAGCGAGTACAGGAGGATCGCCCCCTTATGCAGCCCTTAGGAAATCGATGTTTGCTTCCCGCCGCCGATGGCGCTTCGGGACACATCGGCTTCCAGCGAAAAACAAATCGCAGTATCTGCCCGAAGACGTTGCGGCACTGTCGAGTTCGCCGCCTCTCAGGAGGTCTGTAGAGAGCATATTTCGGTTAGTTCCTGCCAGTTAGCTGCTTCAGGTCACCAAAGCCATTTGGAAATTTATAGCCGAGGCCAGTCTAGAGGGACTGGTCCCCATAAGGGCATATTTAGACACCCCGAGGGGTCTTCAAAATATAGCCTAGGGGGTCCTGCTTATGGTGGAGCTAATATACAAATATTATCTACTAAGGGTGGTTCACATGTCGGCCAGCCCCGAGCAGGGTCGGTTTTTGGAACGGGAAGTCTAGTCCCTCTTAACACAGGAAACCTCAAAGTGGGCTCTTCCTTGGTTACGGGAGCCCGGGTTTTACAGCCGGCACTTCATAGTTCCTATGAGGGGGGGAGTTAGGCCTTATTTTGGATCTCAGGGTACTGGATCAACCTCCGAGGGGGTTCAGATTCAAGTTACCGACTGTCAGTCAGACCAGCTCCGAGGACTGGTCTGTCTTGATAGATCCACAAGCTCCTTAACTCCTCTTTCCCTTCTAACCCCATCACAGGAAGTTTCCGAGATCCGCTTTTGGGGGGAAAAGCGCATCAGTTCTGGACTCTTCCAGTCGGCCTAGCCTTATCCCCTCGCACCTGCACTAAATGTATGGACACGGCCCTTGCTCCATTGAGACTTCAGGGGGTCCGTATCTTATAGATGACTGGCTCATTTTGGCTCAGTCAAAAAGAACTAGCAATTCAACATCGAGATGTTGTTTTGCGCCATCTGAGGTGCGTGGGGTTGAGACTCAATGTCAAGAAAAGTTCCTTAACTCCTCTTCAGAGGACCACGTCCCTGGGAGTAGAGTGGGACTTAGTCACAATGCGGGCACAATTGTCTCCTGCTTGTATAAATACTATCTTAAACACAATGAAGAGTATTAGGTTAGGCCAGGCTATCACTGTCAAACACTTTCGAAGAGTTTTGGGTCTAATGGCTGCAGCTTCCACGGTATTACCCTTTGGTCTGCTCCATATGAGGGCCTTGCAGTGGTGGCTCAGGAACAAGGGATTTTCTCCTCTGGGAAACCCTTTTCGTACGATCAGATTTACGCGCAGATGCCTTCGTTCTCTTGTCGTATGGAAGAAACAATGGTTCCTGTCTCAGGGCCCGGTTTTGGGAGCACCATGTGAGAGAAAAACTCTGACCACGGATGCGTCCCTCACGGGCTGGGGTGCGGTTATGGAGGGCCGTTACACCCGAGGTACTTGGAAAGACCATCATCTCACATTGTATATTAATCGCTTGGAGATGTTGGCTGTATTTTTTGCCCTGAGGCACTTCCTTGTAGACCTCAGAGGACATCATGTTCTTGTTAGGACAGACAATATGTCGGTGGTCTCTTATATCAACCGCCAAGGAGGTTTGAGATCTCGCCCTCTTTGTAGACTGGCGCATCAAATTCTTCTTTGGTCCCAGGACAAATTTCTCTCTGTCAGATCTATTTATATTCCTGGGGTTGAAAATATGGGAGCAGACATCCTGTCGAGGCAGGGGCCGAGGCCCGGGGAATGGTGGCTCCACCCTGAAGTGGTTGAGCTTATATGGAGAGAGTTTGGCCAGGCGGAGGTTGACCTGTTCGCTTCTCATGAGAACTCTCATTGCCCGCTCTGGTACTCTCTCTCACATCCAGCTCCTTTGGGCTTGGATGCCAGGGTACAGATGTGGCTAAGGTCACATCTGTACGCTTTTCCCCCGATCGCTCTGCTCCCTGGGGTTCTAGAAAGGGTCAGGAGGTATGGAGTGAGACTACTCCTTGTAGCTCCGTACTGGCCGGCCCAAATTTGGTTTTCGGACCTTATTAGTCTCTTGGAGAGTCCTCCATGGAAAATTCCTATTAGGAGAGATCTTCTGTCTCAGGCTGATGGTATATTATTTCATCCCCGACCAGAGTTATGGAGACTATGGGTCTGGCCCCTGAGGGGGTCCCACCCATATAATAGGTTGCCCTTTCCACCGAGGTGGTCAGGGCATCCATACTAGAACCCCACTCTACTAGGAACTAAACAATTAAGTTAGGGAGGGCATTGAACCCAGTTTATTACTGCCCACTGGCTTCAGTACTGGTGTTCCATCCCGCTCTCTAACGGGATCTCCTGTTCATGCTTAGGGCCTCTGTGGCGGCCTCAGTGCCCTCCGCAAGCCTCTAAGGGTGTTCTCGAAAGGACGTTCCCACTGAAACTCCATGTTCCTGTAGATTGGAGGATGAATCCTGTCATCCAGCCTATTGGCATCAGGCTGATGGGTTATCCCTGGCACCCATCATGTCCTGTGGGTGAGGTATACAAATATATATTTGAGATATATAAGTATGTATAGGAGAATCTATTGAGTCTGCTTCCTGCTCGTCTTACTCCCTGGAAGAGTGGTGGTGCTGCCCCCTCTTACTTACTAGCGTGGGAGCCACTCAACGTTATTTTTGCCCGGTACTGAGGTACTTGTAGGCAATGTTAAGATTCTTCAGGTATTCCATCCTCCATCGCATGTGTCGGATGGTCAAGGTCGTAGCCTTTGAGGTTCCTACATTAGGACTCAGGCTGAGAGGAGTCAGTCCATCTAGTTTATGAATCAAGGGTTAGGAGCTATTCCCTTTATTAAGAGTACAGTTGGTTATCTAAAACCACTCATATTTGAAGTACAAGGTGCGCTTCTGCCTTCACCTCTCATCTAATATTTTCTACTGTCTGGGGCTCCCAGCCATGAGGTCAGTCGAGCCTCCGGCTCCAGACCTCCCCTTCTTGCACCAAATCTTATGACAAGCTAGTTTGGATCTGCCCTCTACTCATTCTATCGTCCGTGAGTGTACCAGATGCTTTATACCAGGGCGTTTTTTCTCTCAGTGTGGCGGCGTGGGGATTCGTTCCCCAAAGTATCGAGTATCGATGCAGCGGGAGTTCCCTTTACGAAAGGGAACGTCTCGGGTTACGTATGTAACCCTCGTTCCCTGAGTAGGGAACGAGACGCTGCATCCCTCGGCCACACTTTTCGCGCCCCTGAGAACGACTTGCTTTGACCAATTAGAAGCTAACATTTCCTGGTTCCTGTGACCCTTTTGTAGCTTCCGGATCACCGTCACATGCGACGTCACGGGTGACGTTGCACCAATCAAGATTGGAATAGTTCCATAGTTGACTTCAGACGCTTCATGCCGAAGGCATTCCCCAAAGTATCGAGTATCGATGCAGCGTCTCGTTCCCTACTCAGGGAACGAGGGTTACATACGTAACCCGAGACGTTTCTTTGACAGTTTTTTTTTTAACATCGCGCAATTTTATGTCTCGAGAGGGAGTTGTCAGCCAGTGGTTCGGCCGGCAACATGATAATAATCTGTACAATATTGTGATCTGAGCACAGTGTTACATATCATTAGCTAACGTGTATTTATCTATAAGCTAACACTGGTCTCTCACCAAGACACCTGCCCTGTTCTCCACTGGTTCTCCTCACACCACAACTCAATTTGTCTCCTCTGACCGTTGTTCTATCTAATCTTGGCCTGACCCTGCTCTCTTGGCTGCATAGCAGGCTCATAATTGTATGGCTATGGTCTGTCATACGAGTGTGAATAAACATTTACAATTTCCTCAGCGTCCGAACTGTCATTGCGATCCATTGTTTTCCTTTTGTTTAAATTGACCGTGCTCCCTCCCGTTACGTCACTTCTGGTTTGCCATTTTTCAGACACGGAAGTAAAAGATCAAAGAAATTCTCACAAAAATGACTACAGAAGCCTCAGTAGCATATTTATAGGTATATAAAAAAAAAAAATAAAAAAAAAAATCGTACATTATTTTTCTATTCAATGACTCACTGGGGGCTCTAACCTGCAATATGCTCTTTAACCCCCTGGGGTCGGCGATCACACCGGCATGATCAGCTCGCTTTTTTTCTTATCAGTGCAAAACATATTACATATAAGTGTTATTCATCATTCAATCATGTTAAGTGTCTATTTTTTGTGTGTATACTCGCAATAAAAACAAAGTGTTGTGCTTTTTGCCAAATAAAGAAAAATAAACATAATGCGAGTTCTGCCTTCTCTCTGTCAGTGAAGTCCATTCTGAAACGCGTCTGAATACTCAGTCACACGGGCATTCAGGCACACAAGCATAAAGCTTGAATTCTCTTCCTTTAAATGAAGTAATTTATTTAAAAAACAAACATTCTCAGTTTATGTAATCTGTATGAAAAGAGAGAGATGTCAGTCGTTCTCAGTTCAGCTCATTATAGCTCATTAACTGTTAATGTGAACACGCCCACGGAGAGCGCGCACTATTCAAATGCAAATGATCTGAGGCAATCCATGCAAACGTGTCAACGCCCTCATCAGCTCGATAAAACACATCAAGTTTAATCAGACTTGTGTACTTTAGGTCGTCTTGCGACGCTGTGAGGAATAATACTATCGTAATAATAATCCTGGGAAATTTACCTCAGAAGTCCTGGTTAGTTTCACTTCGAGGAGCAACAGATCCAGCTGAGAACTGTGAATAGTAAGTTATTTATTCTTAAGTGCTTTGTTCTAATCGCGATATGCAATAGTGTCTGTAAACCGCAAAAAGACTGTTTAAATATGAATCGCGTGTCTGTGTGTGAATGAATGAACTGCAGAGATGCGCGCTGTTGTTTACTACAGAACAGCTTGCATCTGTGCTGTATAAGCAATGTATTAAACTGCAAATTAACATTTATATGCTAATATATCATAAAAACAATATGTTACAGATGAAATATGAATGTTTAGACAAGATTTTGTTGATTAGTTTTGAACGTTGATAAAGTTTTTACTGTAAAAAAGACTACTGTCACATTAAATAACCTTTTGTTCGCCAATTTCTGCTCATATGTTAAATATATAGTGTAACGATATTAGCTCAAAGGGGAAATATTAATAATAATCCATAATTACTAATTATGATTAATTATTCATATTTGGGTCAGTTAATTAGATTAACTTTGAGGTAAGCCAATTAATATTACAATCAATTAATCAGTTCCAACGAACTCTTTGATTATTCATTTATTCTAAGAAAAGTGTATCTTTCATGGTCACTGAAAAATAATTATTCCTTAGCATGTACAGAAATTAGAGCATACTGTAACAAGATCAAATCGTAAAAGGGACTTTGTATGCAAACAGAGGATCAGAAATCAAATTCATAGTTGTGCACAAGTTTTATCGTGCACAAGTTTTAAGATTGTTACTGTCTTCCCATTGTCTCTCTCCTGCACATGCGGCCACATTATTTTGGGTCGTAAAACTCTTTGTGTTTCCTAGTAACAAGACACCGTCCTGCCAGTGTGTTAGCGTCATTTAGGATGTTAAGTTTTGGTGAAAGTTTCACAATGAGTTTGCTGGATTATTCATTAAATAAATGAATTGTGTGTGTCCAGGGCCGGAGTGGGGCCACTTTTCAGCCCGGGAGTTTCAGGCCCAAAACCGGCCCACTTTTTCCATGGTGGAATTCCAAATGAGCACTTTTTCCAAATGGATAAATGAAGCAACAGTTCAGCTCTTACTATTGTGTAGTTTGTATTAATACCATGGTTCAACAAATAATGTAAAGGTTAAATAATAATTCACTTAGACTTTATAAGAAGCAATTGCAACTTTATTTCACGCAATTCTGACTTTATATCTTGCAATTCTGATTTTATAACACGCAATTGCGACTTTATTTCACGCAATTCTGACTTTATATCTTGCAATTCTGACTTTATAACACGCGATTGCGACTTTATTTCATGCAATTCTGACTTTATATCTCACAATTCTGAGAAATAAAGTCAGAATTGCGAGATGTAAACTCGCAATTGTGAGATAAAAAGTTGCAATTATCTTTTAAAAATGTTTTATTCTGTGGCGGAAACAAGCTTCCATACCTCCTGGCCTCTTCCTCCCATCCATCCTCCCTGACGCGTACCGTTACGGTAGGGCCGGCCCAACTATCGGTAGGCGGTGCCGCGGTAGCCTACCTGAGAAAATGTTTTGGAAAAGACGGGCTATGGACCCAACCAACTCTATAGGAGGGGAGGGAATAACTCCCTCACATAGTACAACCCATGCAGAGGCTGCGCGCTGCGGTGTCAGAATGCGGAACGTGTGTAGCCTAATGTAACTAACGTGACAAATGTGAAAGAAAAAAAAAAAAAAAAAAAGTGAAGCGGCCCACCGGGAATTCTTCCGATTCTCCCGATTACCCACCCCGGGCCTGTGTGTGTCCGATTGGTCCAGACGCTACAATAGTATGGGATGTTTTGTAAAAAATAAAGCAGGTTTATTGAATTATCAACTAAGATTTTATTATAGTGTTTGTTCCAATATTCAAACTAATGAATCCTTAACTTTGAAATGTGTATGATAAAATGTATACTTTTTACAAAGAAAGATTACACTTGAAATATTGTTAAAATTGTAATTATTGTTGATTTACATGTGAAAAGTTTTTAATAAAATAAAAAAAAAAAAGTACAAGGTAGATGTAAGCAACATCTTAATAGGTCAATATAAGCCTTCTCATTATTTATTATTGTTTTTTATTAGTGACACATTTGGGGAGAGGATATATTCCAAAACTTTCTGAAAATACAGTATGAGAATTAACTGCATAGTCACTAGAAATGTTTACCTATATATATATACAATATATATTATACAATTTGCATATTATACAATTTGCATGCATACAATTCTTTCTTGTGGTTCTCATTGACACACCTGAATGAAAGGCTCATTATGCAGCTCATTATGCGGGTCCTTGTCTTCTCAGGTGTGAATCAGAGCATTATTCATGATCATTCACGCCCCCACGCATATTGCCTTTCCAAACAAAACGTGTCTTACAAAGTTTAAATCAATGTATTGTTTTATGTGAATGATTAGGCAGGATGATTTGCAGATCATTTTGAAGCAAAAACTCTAGTCGACATCATCCATTAGTCAAAAGTATTGTGGACACATATTTAGTATGTGTTTTGTGGCCTTATTTCAGAAACTTATATTTTTAGTTTTTTCAATAACCATGCATAAACATTATTCTCTCAAAAATACAAACATGTACATACATGTTACACCTTTGCCATTAATGTTTATAAGCAACTGAAAAAAACACAAATGTCAGGGCATGTCAAAACATCTCAAGGACTCCAGAGGGGAGTAGGAGACCATTTTTCTAGAGACACACCCTCCTCTGTGTGCCGATTATCTATAAACTCTTAAAAACCTTATTACCTTTTGTTTTACTTATTTGGGAATGATACCTTTGTACCAGTCGCACTGAGACATTTCAAATAATATCAAACATGTGTAATACTGTATGATAATTATTCACATTGAAACATATATATTTTTGGGTGAATTCAGGTAGGGATGGGTGAAGGGAAGAAATGTAGATTAGGATTGCTTAGGTGAGAGGTGCTAGTTTCACAAGAGAGAGTTCAAATGTTAATTTACAGAAAGGTCCTTTGTCTCCTCGAGGACTGTTCGTTCCTCAACCAGTTCTTCCAGTTTTTCCAGTCTTACAGGTGCATCCCTAATTTTTACTTTAAATGGTGGTTGTGTAAACACACTGCTGACACACATTTATGTTCAAACACCATGTAAAAGTGAATTTTGGTAGGTCCTCTTCGAATGTCTACAGAACGAGCCAATGAATGTTGGTGTGCATGAATTGCGTCACGTGCCCCACCCCGCAGCGCGGGTATAAACAGGAAGCGGGCGCACGCACTCATTGTCTTTCACTTCAGAGCTGAGAGGTTTTTTGACTTCACGAGTGCTGCAAGAAGAGACTCTACAAGTTGGAAAATTCATCTCATCTCTGTTCCAGCATTGGTGTGACGGTGCGATCAGCGGTGGCCGCGAGCATTACAGCTCACAACTGCTCTGCCCTACAAAGGCAAAAGACCTTAAGTTGCTAGAGTGTGGAACTGAGAAAAATGACTTTAAAGATTTTTAGTTGTCCCACCAAATTAATTATAGGTAGGACACTGGAAATCTGGCAAATAGATGTTTTAGTAATGAATATTATATACATAAAAAAAATCTTGAGCTCAAACTTGACTTTTGACAACTATTTTAAAGTTACTGTACTCTGCCTTTGTATTGTCAGCAAAAAGTGAGAAGTCATGCCAAGGTAAAAGGCAGTAACTTCCACATTATCAATATTTGGTTGCTGATCACCATTAACATAATCATTATAGTAACACCTGTATAAAATCTAGTGATCATGGCATTTATTTTGTATGATTTACAATTATTTATAGCCATCTACTTATTGCTATCCTGTGCTTTGGTTGCATTCTGATGGCATTATTAATACATTAGACATGACAAAATACCTCCATAGATATATTAGTCCAGCGTTGGCTCGACCGTGTCTAAGGCGGTGCTGAAGGCGCCGGCGAAGTTTTGGCACTCTGCCAGCTAGATGCATGAGGTCTGGTACCCGAACTGGGTGAGGCTGGGCTTTAGTTCTTTGTTGTATTCATCTGCTACGGCATGTGTAACATTTATCTGTCAACTCTGCATAATCCTTCGCGATCGATGTCGCACGTTTGTCCATGGAGCGGTTTCAGACCATACTAAATGTTCTGACCGCATTTGTGCAGGACAAAGGACATCAGAAGTTAGAGGGACTGATGGCAGCTGTGCAAAGTACACAGGCTACACCGTAATTGTAATTTTAATGGACAGTAAAACAAAAGCAGAACACCGTACAATCTGGTAGGTAGCATTATTTTATAGAACACCGGCACAGTAACATATTGACACGCGGCTAAACAAAGGCAGAGTACCATAACTTAATTTGAGCGTTCCAAAACAAAGCCAAAGAGCGGTACCTGGTGTAAAGGTGTTCTGCCTTGGTTTCTCATGGGCTTTTGGAAGTTACTGTAAGGGTGTACTCACACTAGGTACGGTTGCCATGAACCGGGCCCGAGTACGATTGTCCCCCCTCCCCACTCCCCCACTGGCCTGCACTCACATAGGGTTTCAGCATTCGTGCCGGAGCACGCTTACGTCATTATGGTGTGACGGTTTCGGGATAAACAGGAAGAGCGGCGCATCGCTCTGAGTCCATCGCTCTGTTTACTTTGTGGATAATTTTGAGTCGTTTGGTCCACAGCCCTCTCACAGCCTGTTGTTAAACAGATCTATCGCCTTTGTGGCACGAAAATTTTCACGTAATCGTGCTGCTCGTATGAGGAGGTTTGCGTCACGCGTCCTGTTCCGTGCTCCAGCACGGTTAGCGCTCACACTGCATGCGAACCGCGCCCGAGTCCAACTGAACCGTGCTCTGGCCCACCTCTTCCAACCGGGCCAGGGCCGGCTAATCGAGCCGCGCCCGGGCACGGTTCGGAGCACTCACACTAGTCAAACGAACCGCGCTTTGGTGGTCAAACGCACTCGGGCACGGTTCAAACTGGCTAGTGTGAGTACACCCTAAAAGACAGCTCATTATTTTCTCGAAAAAACAATGGAATTGATTCAAGATACTCATCCACATGATAAAGGAGGTTCTGAATGTGCCAAAAATATAAATAACTCATTTTCAACCAAAAACGAAGTTACGGTGTTTTGCCTTTGCACGGCAGTGCTGTTTTCACAGCATTACACTATGTGTGTGTGTGTCGGTTCGGTGGGCGTTTCCTGAGTTTATACTCATTACAGCCGCGGCTACCCCTGGGTGCCTCAGCGTGGAAAGAGTTTTGTTTTCTCTTTTTTGTTTTCATCTGAAAGAGCATCAGAGTGACCCTGCATCCTTTTCAGGATATTATTCCGCTTGTGTGTTTCTGGATGCGGTCATTCCCTGGCACCAGCAGACGGCCACAATAGTTGCCTCTTGTGTTTGGGCATTCAGCACGCTGAGGCAACTTTTGTGAATAGTTCATGTTCCCATTGCAGGAATATGACTATGGTAGCGTTAAGATCAAGACTCGTGTACCTCAAGGGAGGTGCAGTACCCTCGCCTATGCCCCGATCTAGAGCCTATTCCCTCTCTCGAGGCAATCTCCGTGGGCCCCTCACGCCTCACAAACACTGCCGCTGCCGGAGTCTTCAAAAGAGCGTGCTGGTCCTTCTCATGGACGACCAGTCATGTCTTTTGGGGCTCCTCTTGACGATCAGATGTTGGTCGCAGCATCGGAGGGGGAGCTTCAGTCCTCTGAAGATGAGGATTCGGCTGTGTTATCCCCTTCGGGGAGTGTAGCGTCACCCTAGTCCGATCCAGAATGGGTGGCTATGCTTTCCCGGACCACCGAGAAGGTCGGGCTTGCGTGGAATCCTCCACCACGTCCCGAACCTTCTCGGTTGGAGGACTGGTTTCTCAGGGCGGGCCGTGCTGGTTCTCAGTGCGCTGCCCCAGTACCATTCTTCCTGGAGGTGCATGAGGAGCTCACTAGGATGTGGACGGCACCGTATAGTGTCAAAAGCAATCCTAGTGGCTCCTCCC
Source organism: Scardinius erythrophthalmus (assembly GCF_964197995.2). NCBI lineage: Eukaryota > Metazoa > Chordata > Actinopteri > Cypriniformes > Leuciscidae > Scardinius > Scardinius erythrophthalmus. The sequence continues at coordinate 13,241,765 of NC_138222.1, read as the reverse complement.
TCCTCACCACCCTTAATGGCGGAGTGGCTAAGGGGTATGTGGATGTCCTGCCACTGGAGCGTGCCGTTGCGATGCAACTGTGTCCAGCGTCCGCTTCCTCCTGGTGGGGCAATCCACGCCTCCCGTCCAAGGCATGTAAGTTTTCGTCCGCTCTCACGGCGAAGGCTTACAGAGCCTGTGGACAGGCTGCTTCCGCCCTCCATGCCATGGCGCTTCTGCAGGTCCACCAGGCCCAGGCGCTCATGGACATGCACAAGGGTGGTTCTGACCCAGAGCTCCTCCGGAAGCTCCGTGCGGCAACTGACATCTGGATGGTCAGTTGACTGATGAAGGAAACAGCTCAACTTGGCAGATATGAGGGACACCGATAAATATCGGTTCCTGGATGCCCCTCTTTCCCAGGTTGGGTTATTCTGCGACGCGGTCGAGAGCTTTGCCCAGCAGTTCTCGGCCGCCCAGAAGCAGATGGAGGCCCTCCGGCACATCCTGCCCCAGCGGACCACTGCTGCTCCACCCGTCCGCCGGCCGCAGACCCTCCGTCCGCTCGTTGCCGAGGTCGACCTCCTATGGTGCCCTCCGCTCCCGTGAAGCCTCCGCAGCAGCCATCACCCAGGATCAGATCACCCTGGCTAAGCACCGAAGTAGGCCTATTCTGAGGTCCAGAATAGGCTCTAGATCGGGGCATAGGCGAGGGTACTGCACCTCCCTTGAGGTAAACGAGTCTTGATCTTAACGCTGCCATAGTCATATTCCTGCAATGGGAACATGAACTATTCACAAAAGTTGCCTCAGCGTGCTGAATGCCCAAACACAAGAGGCAACTATTGTGGCCGTCTGCTGGTGCCAGGGAATGACCGCATCCAGAAACACACAAGCGGAATAATATCCTGAAAAGGATGCAGGGTCACTCTGATGCTCTTTCAGATGAAAACAAAAAAGAGAAAACAAAACTCTTTCCGCGCTGAGGCACCCAGGGGTAGCCGCGGCTGTAATGAGTATAAACTCAGGAAACGCCCACCGAACCGACACACACACACACAGTGTAATGCTGTGAAAACAGCACTGCCGTGCAAAGGCAAAACACCGTAACTTCGTTTTTGGTTGCCTCAGCGTGCTGAATGCCCAAACACAAAGGCAACTATTGTGGCCGTCTGCTGGTGCCAGGGAATGACCGCATCCAGAAACGCACAAGCGGAATGATATCCTGAAAAGGATGCAGGGTCACTCTGATGCTGTCAAAGATATTAGAAAAAGCAGTGTCTTCACAACTGTGTTCCTTTCTTGAAAGAAATGATATCTGCGAAGATTTCCAGTCTGGATTTAGACCGTACCATAGTACCGAGTCACAAATGATTTGCTCTTATCAGCCGATCGTGGTTGTGTCTCTCTATTAGTGTTACTCGATCTTAGTGCTGCATTTGACACTATCGACCACAACATTTTTTTAAATAGACTCGAAAATTATGTTGGCATTAGTGGAATTGCACTAGCATGGTTTAAATCATACTTATCTGAACGTTATCAGTTTGTAGCAGTAAATGAAGAGATGTCTCATCGATCACAAGTTCAGTATGGCGTACCACAAGGCTCAGTACTTGGACCGTTGCTGTTCACTCTGTACATGCTACCATTAGGAGATATCATTAGGAAACATGGCATTAGCTTTCACTGTTATGCCGACGATACTCAGCTGTATATTTCTTCAAAACCTAACGAAACTTACCAATTCACAAAATTAACGGAATGCATAGCTGATATAAAAAATTGGATGACTCATAATTTCCTACTACTTAATTCTGAAAAAATAGAGATTCTAATTATTGGACAAAAAACTTCCTCACGTAATAACCTAGAATACTGTCTAACACTTGATGGCTGCTCTGTAAAGTCTTCGTCGTCGGTTAGGAACCTGGGTGTGCTCTTTGATACCAATCTTTCATTTGAAAGTCACGTGTCTAGTATCTGTAAAACCGCATTTTTCCATCTTAAAAATATATCTAAATTACGCCATATGCTCTCATTGACAAATGCGGAACAATTAGTTCATGCGTTCATGACCTCAAGGCTAGATTATTGTAATGCTCTACTGGGTGGTTGTCCTGTACGCTTAATAAACAAACTACAGCTGGTCCAAAACGCAGCAGCTCGAGTTCTTACCAGAACCAGGAAGTACGACCATATTAGCCCGGTTCTGTCAAAACTGCACTGGCTGCCTATTAAACATCGCATCAATTTTAAAATATTGCTGATCACTTACAAAGCACTAAATGGTTTAGCTCTGCAGTACTTGAGTGAGCTCTTAACGCATTATAGTCCTTCACGTCTATTGCGATCTCAAAATTCCGGCCAGTTGATAATACCTAGAATATCAAAGTCGACTGCTCCTTCTCCTATTTAGCACCAAAACTTTGGAACAGTCTTCCTACCATTGTCCGGGAAGCAGACACACTCTGTCAGTTCAAAGCTAGATTAAAGACACATCTCTTTGACCTAGCATTCACATAATACATTATAGACTTCTATAATTCAATGTTAGGCTGCATAGATTAGGTCAGCTGGAACCGGGAACACTTCCCATAAATCCTGATGTACTCGTTACATCATAAGAAGAATGGCATCTAAACTAATTTTAGTGTCTTTGTTTATCCCGAGGTTTTCCCGCAGCCTGCCGGATCCAGGCCGTATCCAGATCTTATGAAGGACCTCCGCCTGGACCCGATCCAACGCAGTGCTGAAGTGCCAACTAGTCTCTCCCTATGGAAGATCCCTTTACCACTCTACAGATAAAGCGTTGTCGGGAAACTCAATTCGCGTACCTACCCCGAATTGATAAAATAAAATAAAATTCTGTATCAAAAATTACAAGGAAACGCCAGTACTTTGTTTAGGCTTGGTTTGTAGGGAATTCCAAACCTGCGCACATATATTCAAACGCACATAACTATAGAACCAATTCTTAAAGGGGTCATATAATGTCATTTTTGTACAAGCTAATATGATTCTTTAGGGTCTAAATTAAAAGTTTGTAATATACTTTAATTAAAAATTCTCATTAGTATTGTAAGAAAACACTAATTTTACCTGGTCAAAAACAGCTCTGTTTTCAGCACGCCGTTCAAGTGCATGTGTCTTTAAATGATAATGAGCTTTGCTCACCCCGCCTACACTGTTCTGTGCATACACCGTTTGTAACACAACACAATAACCATAACGCGTTGTTTATTATAAACATGGGATTATGAATTATATTGAGAACGTCATACATAGAAAACATGCCGTAATGTACCTTAGTGTAAAAATAGCCACATTCATCGTGAAGCGTGCAGCAAGCGATTTGCAAAGATTAATATAAAGATTAATATAAAGGTTAATAAAACGTTACACTCACTTCTTCTGGAGGTGCAGCAGGAACACGAATAGTTGGTACTGATCCTTTTTTCAGGAGCAGCTTCTTAGCAAAACCAGCTTTATACTGACCCTCGTTTATAAAGCAGTCTGGTGAAATGATTCGCGCAAACATGAAAACAATGACGTTGATCGTGGGGAATATTCCCTTCGAAAACAAACTCAGCCACTGTGTCTTCAGCTGTACGAATTTAGGAACATCAAAATGACTGCTGTGTTCCTTATTACACCCAAGAACACCACAATGTGACGTCACAAAATCGAACAGGTTGATTCAGGAGATGGGAAAACATATAAGAAGATTTTAAAAAAAAACACTGGATGGATTTTTATCATTTTATGATGGTTGTGTACAGGCACTGCCAACACACATTTCAGTACAATCAACTTGTAAAAGTGCATGTACCATTATATGACCCCTTGTCATATATACACCTGGGCATGTGAACGCCATCAGCGTTTCTCACAGGTTCGCGTTTTAAGTCTGTGTAGAGAGAATGGTGTCGTCTTAGCGGCCCCAAATTTAATAACAAATGATCGTTGCGATGGAAGCGAATCAATCAAAATCAACTTTAGCTGGAAAATAACTTTATTAAAGAACCGCTATAAAGCCAAAACAATCTCTGTTACCTTAAATTATACATTTATCTCTGTAAAGCTGCTTTGAAACAATCTACATTGTTAAAAGCGCTATATAAATGAAGATGACTTGAATTAACCCAGGCCTCAAGCTGCAGGAAGTTGACCCTGCCCATCCAGGCCGCTGCCAAATCAGGAGGCAAGCGGAGGTGCAAATGACCCTGAGACGGGCGACCCAGAGGTGGATCAGACTGCTCTTCAGGAGATGGTGAACGTGCCGCTCCTTCCCCCGGTGGAGGGCCTGGCAGAGAATATTTTGTTTCCTTTTGTTTTTGTTTCGCCACTGGCCCCCGGGTGACCCACAATTTCAATAAAGAGCAGTTTCTGAAACCTCTGGGTCCCAAGAGGATGCGCTTGGCGGTCGATGACGCTATGCCTTGTCACCCTCAGGCCCCTCTTTCATCGTCAGCGAGCAGCAGTGGCTGTGTCCCGGACGCACTGACGCCACCGCACACTCACTCTGCCCTTCGACAGAAGCAGGTACGTGTTGCACCACACATTCAGATCCCACTCTGGGCCACTATGCCGTCCGAGTCGGGTCCCTGCATTCTGCCACGTTGCCCCACCGCAGGTACGTCTGTGAAGCAGTCTCCAAGCAGAGGATGGCTCACTGGATAGTGGATGACATCACCTTGGCTTACAAAGCCCAAGGAGTGCCTTGCCCGCCTGGGTTGAGAGGCCACTCCACTAGGAGTGTCGCTTCTTCTTGGGCGCTGGCACACAGCGCCTCACTGACAGACATCTGTAGAGCTGCGGGCTGGCCGACACCTAACACGTTCGCTAAGTTGTATAGCCTACGTGTTGAGCTGGTTTCTTCCTGTGTGTTCGCTTCAACCAGCCGGTAACACCGAAGTTCCCGTTCTAGTGATGGCTTGCTACGCCACTTCCCTCCACATGGAGCGGCCATCACTATCTCGGCTCCTCAGCGAAAAACAATGAGTGGGTGCACCCGCTTCCTGTTTATACCCGCACTGCGGGGCGGGGCGTGTGACGCAATTCACGCACGCCAAAGTTCATTGGCTCATTCTGTAAACACTCGAAGATGATAGGTGAAGATGATAGTCGAAGATGATAGTCTCCTTGAAGTGATCCCAATTACATTGTCACGTCGACGTAACGTCTCCCGTTCCCTCCTTCAGGGAACGAGGGTTACATTAGTAACCGAGATGTTTTTTTTTTGCACAGACCAGCACAGCGACACACTGTATCAGTAGTATGAGGGATGTTGGTTGCCAGACAGACTCACCAGAGCTGTAGGTGTGTGACGAGACACGAGATTGGGTTCACAAGAACGAGACGAGATAAGATTTTTGCACAGTATTTTTAAGAAATCCTCAATGACAAAATCCATAACTAGGAAAACTGCATTTTGAAATGCTTTAACTAATCATTTTGCAATGAATGTCATTTCAGTTCTACTTTCTGAGCATGAATTATCATATGCATTGAAAGACAACAATATACAAGCACTGTAAAAGGTTTTGCCACAAACTCAACTGACTGGCTTCTCTCCTGTATGATTTAACAGTCTTTTCATACCTTACTGTACATGAATTATGAGCTTTAAGAACTTCTGATTGAGGCTGTGTGTGACCTCCTAATTGAACTCCTTTCCACAAATTTAACATAGAAAAAAAAAACAGTATAAATAACAAAAATAAATAACAGTTTTTACTCTCTCAATATTCAAAGTGCAAACAGAGACCAGAACAGAGACCAGAGCTAAGAGGTGGTAACAACTACACTGCCCAGCCTAAGATAGGTTTGAGATTGAGAGACAGGCTATTGTTTCAAATTCGCTGTATTGGGAGAGGCAGTGCTGAGCACGCATTCAACAAGATAAGATATTTATCAGACGCTTAGGCTCTGTTGCGCAACGAATCCTCTGGCATGGTCTTGTCAGTCATCTCGCCTTACTCTCATCACGTGAACTGTGATTCCTGCTGCACTGTGTGCTACTCTGCAGCTCCTGCTGGATGAGCAGAGCAGACATTTACAATAGTTTACAATTGAATCAACCTTTATCCAACTGAATTAAATGGTTTTTATTTCAGGGGTGCAAACACATGTATGGTCAAAAAAGAGAGAGGTAATCGAAGCCCTCGTCCCGCGGCAAATATCCAGATACTACATTGCCACCATCCCCAACCCACCCCTATAGGCACATAGAGTCAAATGAAATTTAGAAAATCTATCTTGCACTTCTTCTTCTTGCTTTACTGCTACTTCCTGAAAACAATTTCACCTGATGATTTGAATAGCTCTTTTTGTAAAGAATTAATAATTCTAGGATGATTGGGGTAATTGTGTAGGGTAGGCCTAGTCAGTGCTTGAAGTGGGGGGAAAAAGGTGCCGGAACTCTCTTGCCTTACTCTCACCGCCTTCACCCAGGGCCGGATTAACAATTTCCTGTGCCCTGGACAACCAGACTCAAGACCCCCGTAGTTAGGGGGGTTCGGGGGCATGCTCCCCCGAGAAAATTTGGATTTCTCTGATCTACATATGTGCAATTTAGGACTTTTGAAGGCCAAAAAATTATAAGAAATAGGCTATCTTTAAAACCTTGTCATTAGATTATTTATCAATAGGCTACCTGCTCTCTCCTCATCTTTATATTTATTTTCTCTCAGTCTTCTTATCCTGGCCTATTTCTTCCCCTCCTAAAGCTGAACTTAGTCTTTTCATTTTCGTCTGTGTCAATGACGAAAGTAAACATAGGCTCAACAGATATATATATACGTTTTATGAATCATTTTCTTAGACAAGTTAATTCACTCAAGGCTACCAGGAAAGCTGTAGCCTAAGTCAGTATTGCCATTAGGAACCTTCTGCAAGCTTTGGAATTTGAAAACGTCTGTTTTTAAATGTTAAAAGTAATTTTAAATAATACAAATTATATATAATGTCATATTCTGTGTTAATTTTGACCATGAACCACACGCTGTCACTTTAATTCAGCGCGTGCAGCACAGCGAAAATAGACTCGTGTGGAAACGATCGTTGGACTGCTGTATATGCACCGCTCCTGGAACGCATTGCCGGACCGCATCCGCGTGCAGTGCGAAAGTTCTAGTCTAACCTGTTAATATGGGTGCGGAAAAAAAATAAGCTCCGCATACGCATTGCAAACGGAGTATATGTGAAATGGGCGTGACACTGACGCTTTTTCTGTCAGTGGTAGAGTACCGGCTACATGCGAGAAGTAGCGGTACGCAAGAAAACCTGCAGGTACGCTTTGGAGTAAAATGCAGAAGTGCCGGTACTGCGTACCGGTGAGTACCGCCCCACTTCGAGCACTGGGCCTAGTGCATCTGCATAGAAACTAATAAACAAAATACAAATATAAATAAAATAAAACACAAATACACGAGAAATAAAGCAGTGCTTTATGTTTTTCAGGTAAATTAACTGTATTAAGTATTAATACAGTTTATCTTTTGACTAAACTTTGATTAACTTTGGTGACACAAACAGCTGCAGGTATATTGGGTGCTGTCCCTTTAAGACGAATGCACGTATCTAATACCGGTAATGACAACGCGTCTGTTTTATTTTGACTGCATTTACAGGGAAACTTGTTGAGACGGACACTGGCTTATTTTTTCGTGCACATGTCTGTTCAAACACAAATAGATAAGAAAGAAAAGGGAATTCGGTGTTCACGAACTTCACGTGCTGTCTGCGACTGCATGGCTCTGTGCGCCGACAGACCATCTACATTTGGATGTTAAACATAATAGCCTATATATAGCCTGATACAGCAAAGACAAAGTCGGCAGTATTGACGGCAAAATAGGCTACAGAAGATTTCGTTCTGTAGGCCTATTGACGATTGGCAATATTTGAAAATCGATAATTAGGTCTATTTTTTAAATTACAATTATATATGCATTTGTCAAAACCGAGAGACTTTCAAGCATCAAAATGTAATTTATTAATATGTATTTGCGCCTTCTATTTTGTCTGAAAACTTCCAACACTCTTGCGTGTCGCGTGAAAAATAGGCGTCGGTTGCGGTTCTATTTCAAGCACGCGGTTTCGGCGCGGCTCGAGAAGTGTGTGTGTCACGCAGGCATTGTGCTCTAACACAAGCTCTAACCAGTTAACATGAGAGCCGACATAAAAACGGACACTCCACGCCACGCAGAGAGAAATGTGATGCAGTGGCAGATCCAGAGTGAGACAGAAACACTAGTGGTTCACGCTTGCGCACATACTGCTGGTTTGGCGCGCAGTGTTCTGGTTCTGATTCGCTTATTTCCTATTTACCTGTTGGTGGACGCAATCCAGAATTACTGTTGGTTAAATTATAATCAGACTCTCTCAACCCCCCCCCCCTCCTCCTCCTAAAAAAAAACTCTTCGGATCTGCACGATTCACACAAGTCACCCAAACTGACGTGAAAAAAGCGGGAGGCGCCGAAAAGCGCGCTGTTTGCACCCCTGTTATTTCTATTAAAAAAGCAAAACGATAGTGGAGGCGGTCGGCACCATAATGTAATGTAAATGTACCGGTGGCATATTCTATGCTAATTTCAGCTTTTCACCTCGACAAAAAATCTTGTCACATTTTAATATTGCGCTTCGTCGCGAGATCTCGTCACACCCCTACTGCATAGTGTTGGTACACAACCATCATTCTCAAAGTTGTTGCTTCTGCTAGAGTCTCTACTTCATCAGTGAGTGACTCAGGTTCATACATATAGGGTTGAACACCTGCATTTATGTTGTGAATCATATTGCTTCTCCTGATTTGTTATTGCCGTAGGATCAGCATGAGCTGAAGAGGCCACACCCTCTTCTGGAAAGGGGACGGGGATCAGCAGCTCAATTGCATACGTGTTTTTGCTCACACCCAGATAAAGGCAAATCTCCAGCAGCTCATCTTCCCAATGGCTGTGGTGCTTGAGGGGCAAGGCGGCTCGGCCATTCTCAGCCTGACTGCAGCGACAGGTGCATCCCTGCATGGGCATACGAGTCCGGCGACTCATGGCTTGGCAGCGCGGGAATCCCTTCCTTGCGCCCCTCCTGGACCTGCGAGGACACAAGTGTGCATGCACAGGGAAAAGAATCTGGTCTCTCGAGGAGAGTCATGAATGGCATTGAACAGCAATGGTGACGAGGCTCCATTTGATTCGGGTATGCCTCATCACACGCTGCCATCCTGGTTGTTACAGCACCCCTCCTCTCTCACACACCCACTCCAGTCGGGAAGCTGACGAAGGGCAGCGATTTAAGTGACGGGTGGCGATGATAATAAGGGTGAGGCAGCCCTTCCGTCACAACAGTTATTCCCTATATCAGTAAGCACTGTTTTTACCTCCTTGAAAGGCCTTGATTGTACTCTTCTTGATTGTGTTTTCTTCGGGGAACATACACATCACAATATTCCTAATTTAAATGTCAGTAGGAAAAAAAAATACTATGGAAGACAATAGGGTCCATCAACTGTTTGGTTACAGAGATTCTTCATAATATCTTATTTTGTGTTCAGCAGAAGAAATACATTTATACAGGTTTGAAACAACTTGAGGGTGAGTAAATTATGGCAGAATTTTAATTTTGAAGTCAACTAATCCTTTAAATTAAATCCTGGTCCAGACTGTGAAATTAATTTCTGTCCTTACAACTGTCGCTTCTGCTATTGTATGATATCAGCCAAATGAGAATATCTTGAAAAATAGCCAAACAACACTGACACCAAAGTAATTAAATGGAGTCAACTTAATTTTGACTAAGGAAGTCAAGTGACAGTACTATAGTTTTTGCGCGTGTGTGTGTCAAGGTCACCTTGGAGATGGTATGAGGGCCAACAAAACAGAATTGAAAAAGGTTGTGATCATGAGCACAGGCTGCTGAATGAACATTGACAGAGCAAATTTAGTCATTATGATAATTAGCCTTTCACAAGCCTCATCATAGTGACTGATTGCAATCAGACCTGCTTTAATCTACAAAGTACTACAGACTCGAACACTGTGACCACTGTATGCTTGCACACACACACACACACACACACACACACACACACACACACACACACACACACACACACACACACACACACACACACACACACATTAATATCCATTCAGGGAATAAAACTAAATTATACTCTATTACACTTTAATGTAAAATACCCTAACATGCAAGAATTGGGTGAATTTCAGAATTTAACAATTTAACAACTGGTATTTGAATTGGAATAACAGGTGGAATTTACATCATTGGAATTCAAAGAAATGTAACAAATTCTAATGATTCAACAAAATAGGAAGATGAGAACCTCCTTAGATGTTTAAAATTTATATCCAAAAGTCTGTGGTCACTAATTTAATACATTGGGTGAGGTAATAATTACATTTTATGTACTGAGTGAATTGAAAAATAAACACGAAAGTATTTTGCATGTCCCACTTTTGTTTTAATGAAAACATTTGTCCATCTTTATTGACTTACTCACATAAAGCAATACTATATAATACTATAAATAAAATATCAGCTGATTGATTTCTTGTATTGTCGCCAAATGTGAACTACTTATGTTATCACCCAGCTCTAATCTGCTAAATGTGACTATTAGGCATTAAGATATTATAAACATCATGATTTTCTGAAAAGCTGAAAAAAAAATGTGCTTTGTGAAAAACGCTACATTTGACTGATTGACAAATAAAATATTCCTCTTTGAGATTTTGAAGTTAGTCTTCTGTCAAGCCCTTTAGGAAACCTAATAACCAAAATAAAAGTGCATTCAAACCATCATGATGTTGCTTAATTTCATATGGACAGAAAAGTCATTTCAAATGTGTTGTGAAAATGGCAGCAGGACAACAGTCAGCAAGTATATCTCCAGATTCTACACAACAGCAGCATGCGCACAAACAAAAGCATCACACACACAGATGATAATGCATCAGTAAGGAAAGTCCTGTCTCGCTGTTCTGCCTTCAACATTAGCTAATTTTCTAATATTTTAAAATAGCTTATATCGATTGAGCCTCAGGTTTCTGCCTCCATCTCTCTGGCAGCTCCTCACCTTCAGTCCTCATCACTAGTGACCTTGCCACTCAGGATCAAATACACTATACACTAACGGGATCTGCTTACATACATACACACAGGTAATTATACGCATACACAGCGGCTGACAGCTGGAGAAGAGGACCCTTACCCATTATATGATAATCTACATGTTTAATTGATCTAGATTGTGTTTACTCATTTTGTTGTCTATACATTTTTGCATGACAGTGGAAACTTATGTTGCGTAAATGGCACTTTCCACAAAGTCTCATTACTTAAAAACATTTCCTAATGTTGTTTTGGAGTCTCCTACAACAGGTTTACATGCATCAAAGGTCAAAAAACTGTTAAATTTCCTCATAATATACATTTGCACATCACCACATTTTCAAACGACTCATCAGATGAATCAATCTCTCAAAATCCCACCTTTCCACGAGCTACTCTGCTCTGATTGGCCAGACAGCTCAGTCTGTTGTGATTGGTTTACCGCGTACAGCGCGCGCGTCGAAAACAAAAACGCCCATTGCCATAACAACGTCAGCTGTCCTGAGGCTTCCTACACCGTAAACTAAAGACAGTAACGAACAATGACGTTGATTTTACCATATCAATGCGAGCGCAAGTCCAATGATGAAACACTGGAAGAACTAGTTATTCAACCCGAACCTCCATCGCAAGGACGTTTCTCAGTGATACACTACTCAGTTTGAGATACATTATGAGATGTTGCAACTGTAATTCCTCACCATCAGCATTAACAAGTGCATGTCCATCAACAAACCGATTATTTTACTTGTACTAATTTTTTTACCGAGTATATTGCAGTGAACATGTGAAAACTGTATCAATAACAGTGCATGTATGCAATGTATACATTAGCCGAGCTCTAGCGTGAATAACTGATGTAACATAAACGTTGGTAAAACAAATCTTGCTCCAAGTACCGTATCCAGACATAATATTTTAAACTAATCTTTCCTCAAAGTAGTGAGAATGACAGACAATCTGCATTAATAGACACAGTTATAGGTAATAGTGGCCCACAACTGATTAACAGAAGTATTTAAGTAAGACAGTGATAACGTGAGTTAACCAGTTAGCAGGAGACTTACACAATATAAAACTCAAAACCAAGTATTTCATCGGTTTGCGAATCCTGCATTGAACTCCGAGATTTGAGAAGCAGTCGTCAGTGAAATAAAGGGAACACAGCAAAAGTTTAGGATTATACTGCTGTGATATCATGGTAACTTTAACCACTGATTCTTCACATGCTCGTCCTTGGGCAGTGAAAAAAAAACTGGCTTTATCTTCACATTGTAGAGCACAGCGTCTTCTTGACATGATGCTATCCAGTATCCACAGGAATCAGCTGCAGGTTGGAGGTTCAAGTTTTCCTGGTATCTGTGCTTGCAATAAGTGGGCGGGCAATATGCTAATGTTTCGTCTTGGCGTTGTTTGAAAAACAATTAATTTCATTCAGTCGACTCAGAGTCGACTCTTACTTTTGAAAGACAATAACTTTATATACGGTTCACTTTAAGATTTAAAACTTTGCAGGATGTTTTCATTCACTTAGAGCTATGTTACACACTACATGAAAGGTCATTTTCAAAAATCCATAATAGAGGCCCTTTAAAAAAATGACTTCATTGACTGTTCTATTTTGTACCCTATCCTTGAGTAAACTCAGAATCTCAGATGTATTTCTCATGGATGCATGATTGCAATAATCTATTTTTATTTAAGAGAGAGATGGAAATGCACCTCTATTTCACATTTCCATTTACTATTCATACACTCTTCTAATGCTGATGAGCGCTGATATCAGCACAGTGATCTGGAGGCGTGGAAGTCCAGAGACACCAGTGAGCACACACACACACACACAAACAAACGTTACAAGGTCAAGCTTTCACTGGTTTCATATGGACAGGAAGTGTTATTTTTAGCATTCAAGGGGTGACACAATCAAGACCCCTTAGTCCCTTAAGTTTATAGAAAGTAACATGTTATTAAAGCAAAAATTACCAAAAGCTTCAACCTAATCCTGCTCCTATCCTAAACTGAAATAACCTGAGATCCTGTTTGTCTGTATGTCACTAGCTGGTTGTCCAGTAAATCCTCATTTGATGTGGTGTTCCCCAAGGCTTTATGCTTAAACTGCTCTAAAGGCCCGTTCACACCAATGATGATAACTATAAAGATAATGATAAAGATATAGTTCTAAAAATCGTTCTCCATATTAAGGAATAGGAGAGTTCACATCACAACTATAACGATAAAGATATGAGGAACGGTATCGTTGGGATCACTTTCAGAAAGATTTTTTTCCAGCTGTTGAACGCTAAAACACTGATAGTCAATAAGAATCCGCTCGCACATTTAAAATGCAGACTGACATTGTGGAGAAGTTGATCGCCGAGGTACAGAAAAATCCACCACTGTTTGACAAGTCAAACCCCCTTTTCAAGGTCACGTTAAAAAAAAATGTATATATGGAAAGCAATCGGTCGTACCCTTAGAATAAATGGTGAGAAGTATTAACGATGAGATCATTATGCAGGCAAGCAAATATTCAAACAAAAGGGAGGGAAGGCTGCAAGGAAAGAAAAGGAGGGCGGAGGAATCTAATGAAAGCTTTTTTTATACATTGCGTCACTTCAGTTTGGTTATTTAAGAAATATATTATAAATAATAATAAAGCGAGATACCTTGTTGAAATATGTGAGATATGTGGTTTATATAAACTGCAAAGGTAAAGTATAAATTAAAATGATTGTGACCGATGTAAGGGGGAGGAGAATTGATACGTGCGTCACGTTTAGCCGATAAAACTCTTCCGCATAGGGTACACCCATGTATCCATGGCTTATGACTCCTCTGGAAGCCTCCTCACTCCTCGATCCTCGCCTCCTCGCGGTGCAATAAGAGAATTGAGATGTCCTTCAAGATGGCTGAGCTCGATCGGTTTCCGGGTCATAGAATGGAGGACGGAGAAGCGAGGAAACGAGGAGGGATATTGAGAAGCACCCTATGTGTCGACACACCTCACAGAAGAGAGGGGTGGGGTGAGCAGTTGCTCATTATCATTTAAAGGTCCCATGACATGAAATTTCCACTTTCTGAGGTTTTTTAACATTAATATGAGTTCCCCTGTCTGTATATGGTCCCAAAGTTTCTAGAAATTTTAATCGGTGTAAATTGAGCTTTTGCTATCTTTCTCTGCCTTTGAGAAAATGGAAGCTCAACCAGGTTGATCTTGAATCTCCTCCTTATGACGTTATAAGGAGAAATGTTACCTCCCCTTTCTCTGCTTTGCCCACCCAGAGAATATTTCTCGCCCATGGGAAAATGAGCTAGGAAGTAGAAACGCGCGCGCGATTTTAGTTTGTCCACGAGAGATATCATGGCTTTTGAGCGAGCAAAGCATAATAATTGCTCAATAATAATTGGATGTACAAATGAACACCGAAGGGTACACACAGCTACACACCTTGGACAAGTAAGTCAACAAATTATATATTTGTGTGTTGCTTTACTGTTTATGGTTACCTAGCTTCTTACACGTAGAATGTGGCTGTCACATTAGCTATGCAGCTGCAGTTACTTGCTTGTAAAGGTACGTAGACAGCATCAAGTTACACACACTGTAACGCTGTTGGTTATATGGCGTGCGCGATATCCGCATTTCAAGATCGCAGAGCTTGATGTAATTGTAATAAGATAAATTACAGACGTTACAGATCTCTCATGTAAAGGCAACAGTAGGTTCGCGTTAGCTACATGATAATAACTGTAAACCATCCAAATAAAGTACCGTATCCAGACATAATATTTTAAACTAACCATTCGGAAACGTCCTGCTGGAGCCGCTGAGTTGCAACTTCTTCATCCGTTGCTTCTCCATCTGGATCAGATGCTGGGTCAAACTGAAATACTTGAACGACTGCGTGTCTTCGTGCCATTGCAATAGGCTATATCCAATATAAACAAACATGCATGGTACCGTTGCACAAGATGGTCATAGGCCACACCCACCCTCCACCTTGCGCCACCTTTCTCCTCCTCATTAGTATTTAAAGCTACAGACACCAAAACGGCCCGTCTGAAGGAAGCTCATTCTGGGACTGGCTTGTAGTGGCTATAATTCTGCACCGAGGCTGAATTTTTGGAAAGAGATTTCAGATACAGTACTAAGGACCACTAAGGCCTATATTAAAGCCTACAAAAAGTAGCATGTCATGGGACCTTTAAAGAGACATGCTGTGAACAGAGCTGTTTTTGAGGAGGAAAAAAGGGTGTTGTTTTACACAACCATTGAGGAATATTAACCAAAGTATGTAACAAACTTTACATGAAGACCCTAAAGAATCATACCAACTTGAGGAAAATGGGCATGCGATGACCCCTTTTAACATTCCTTAACATTGTGACTTCCAAGGAAACATTTAACTTGGTGTTACTGCAAGTTATTGCAAGAACAAAGATTACATCAGCTCATATTAATCTGAGCTGTCACAGTGTAACCCTAATAACAACGTATGAGGTATTTGCCAAACCTACCTGAAAAAAAGTGACCACAGAACTGTGATAGAAATCTGATAATTATACAAGATGTAAAAATATTCTTGATGGATGGATGGATGGATAGAAAGTATTTAAAAAATAATGATAATAAAAAATGGGAAGTTTGAAAAAATTCCGGTCAGAATTCTGCTGACTGAAATAATTTGGTACTTAAACAGGCCTTAATTTTCCATCAAGTGAAGGCTAATCATAACATGTTTGCCCACCCACAAGTCCTCTCAAATTAATGAGAAGAGATAGATCAAAGCTATATATTTTTAATCTCTCTAATCTCCTTATTAGCCTGGTGGAAAAAAAATATATACTTTATTGTATTTAAAATATATTTCCTTTTTCAATAGTACATTGCAAATATACTAACAAAAATTAAAAACCTTTAAATATATTAAAAGTATATTAGCATCATGCTTTTACCTATTTTCACAATACAACTTTTAACACACTTTAAAATACAAAATATACTTGAAGTGAAAATTATGTTTATTTTTTAAAAGTGTATGTATTTGCACTTTATTAATAATTAAAAACAAGCATAGTTTTAACATATTTCACTATAAGTGCACTATAAGTATACATTGGTAAATATATGCTTAGTTAAACTTTTAAGAAATATGCTAAACACAAGCATACTTTTAATATATTTCTAAATAGTATACTATAAGTATTTTGGTAATAAATATATGCTTAGTTACACTTTTAAGAAATATGCTAAACACAAGCATACTTTTAATATATTTATAAAAAGTACCCTACAAGTACTTTGGTAATAATTATATGCTTAGTTACATTTTTAAGAAATATGCTAAACACAAGCATATTTTTAGTGAAATTTTAGTGTATTTAAAGAAAACAAACTTATGTTGCTCTTACTTGAAGTACATTTTATGAGTACTTTGTGTAAGCACATCTCAAATCACCAGATTTTTGAATCAGGCCTATTGAAAGGTGATTGACAGTTAGGAAAATGTTAGCAACGTGTCCATTTTAGGTGTCTAAATTGTGTTGCCTTTGAGTCATTCATGTAAAAATCTGTTTATTTAATTGTTTTTTTAGTAAAGCTGCAAGTCTTTTCTAGAACCCTCACCTACTCGTGGTGGAGAGGTTTGTGTGTCCCGGTGAACCTGAGAGCCATGTTGTCTGGAGCTTCATGCTCCTGGTAGGGTCTCCCTGGGCAAACTGGTCTCGGGAGAGGGAACAGACTAAGAATGGTTCAACCACTGCCTTGTGGCCCGGGAGGGAGAAGGCTAAGAGAGCACACCCCGACAGAAAAGCAACCTCTAGGTAGGCCAATCCCCCGCCTAAAGGTCAAACTTTGATTACAGAAACACTGAACGATATATCATACACCTTAGAATTGGGAGGAAGAGGGCCTTCAACTGGAAGGAGGATGAAGCCTTGTGGTCAAAGCCAACAGGAAGCCACAAGGCGAAAACTTCTTAATCCTAAATCTATCACAAAGATTGGAACATGGAATGTGCGCTCAATGCATATTACAGGAAAAGCGGAGACCATCGCAAATGAAATGAAGGCATATGGCATCCATATCCTTGGAATTGCCGAAGCCAGGTGGAAGGAAGCAGGACAAACATGGCTCTCATCAGGAGAATCAATCATATACTCCAGGCACATGGGAGATAATGCGGCTCATTCAGATGGGGTAGCACCTCACATAAGTGCATCGTCGTTAACATCATCCAGTGCTACGCCCCCACAAATGAAGCAGAGGAGGAGGCATGTCATGTAGAGTGTTGTCGAGAAGCCAGGGAGAAGTTTAGGAAGGCTCAGTACAATGGAGTGGTTTTCAAAATGCCAGTTGTGGTTTATTTTAGAAGCTGCATTTCACAAGGTGCAGTCCACATAGTACAAAAAAATAAAAATAAAAATAAATAAACTTAATGCAACATATACTGGTGCTAAAAACAAAAGAAAAAATGCTGTGAGCATCAAAACTGGCAATAAACAAGGCCTAGTGGTGCATATCCACAAAAATATCAGCATTAGTGATGTTACGTATGTGACTGAAGCTTCGATGTACGTATCGCACATGTGACACAATTTCTAGTGAAGCCCCGTATCGGGGTGTGTATTGGTTTACTAGAGTCACGTGATCGACGACGAAAAAAACTCACTTTCTGTCCAATCACGTGTGCGTTTCACTTTGGGTGTCAGAAGGCTCGAAGCCCAGATCTTATTTAACGAGTCATTGTTGGCTCAGTCTGGTTGATGTGTTTGTGAGGAGAGAAAATGAATTTATTTAATGAACAAATCAAACACAAACATGTAAGACTTTTATTTGTACACATAACATTGAAACTATGGAGTGTGTTGTGGTTGCTTCATCTGCCAGAGCTTCTAACACAGGCTTCTGGCTGCTTTATTTTAAATAAGCACCAGATGGCGCTGGTCTCGACACTCTCGAAGCTTTGAATCTTTTCCCGGAACAGTCAGGGGAAAGCCTCAGTGATTCACAAGGCTTATTTCCCCATCCCTAATCAGCATGTCTCACCTCAGACATGTTCCAGCGTTTGAACAGTATACACAGGATGCAACATTCCCCCCTCAAACATGCTCAGAAAATGGTTTAAATTTACAAGTTTCCCGCCAAACACTAGTGAGACAAACCATTGTCACGGGGTGGAACCTTTCCCCGTAACACTCATCACTGAACTCCACAGCAAAACATTGGCACCTAAATAATATAACTAATGTTCAAGAATTCATTTCTGACATGCAATAATCACAATACAAACATGCATAACATACAACCACAAACTCAAACATTTAACACCTCATAGCACTCATGTCTCTCTCCATCTTGAAAAAGGGTGTGCTCTGGCTAAGCGCACTACCAGAGCCTACCTCCAAAACACTGGCTCAGACAGTTAACTATCTAACATGTGCTATAATATGCAAACTTACACAATAAAGAAATAATTTAAAACAAACAATGGTTCTCTATTATCAGTCAAAACATTAACACGTTGAACACTTGGGGCCCTATTTTAACGATCTGAAACGCAAGTGTCAAAGCACAAAGCGCAAGTAACTTTGTGGGCGGGTCTTGGCGCTGTTGCTATTTTCCCGGCGGGATAAATGACTCTTGCGCCAGGCGCAAATCTAAAATGGGTTGGTCTGAAGTAGCTTCATTATTCATAGGTGTGGTTTGGGTGTAACGTGAAATAAACCAATCAGAGCGTCATCTCACATTCCCTTTAAGAGCAGACGCGCTTTTTCCATAGCGGATTGCTATTGTAACAGTGGATTTGCCAGGCGCGCCAGGAGCGGTTCACAGCCGAGGAGAGCAACGCTCTCGTCAGGGACGTTGGGGATGGAGAAACCCACCCAAATTAACTTCGGTTAAAAAGGCGTATTGGGTAAATGTGTAAGCTAGATGTATGCTTTTATAATAAATTGTCTATCTATCTATCTATCTATCTATCTATCTATCTATCTATCTATCTATCTATCTATCTATCTATCTATCTATCTATCGTAATAATGTATGATTGGCAAAAATGGCAAAAATGAAAACTGCTGCTTCTGTGTAGATGAGAGAATCAAAGTGTATGCGCGTTGTGCACACGCTACATTGATTATGGCCAAGCATGCACCCTTAAAATAGCATATGAATAACATGCGCAACGCACCACTGACTTTAAACTATTTTTTCCTGGTTAGTGGCGCAATTGTTTTCTAAACCTGCAAAATAGCATGAAGGAACGTTTGCGCCGGAACACGCCTCCTTTTTTGCGCTGAACCGCCCAGGGAGCGCAAGTTCATTCCCTAGTTTAGCGACGTGCTTCTGTGGAGGGAAAAGCGCGCTTTGCGCGGGTGCAAAATAGGAATGATACATGCGTCGGTGTACAAAGTCAATTGCGCTGGGTGCAAGATAGGGCCCTTGATGTTAGTATTGTCCATCCAGATATACATTTTCAACATACAATACATAAACTATTCAGCACACATTCCTGCAATCAGCACACCACGTAAATTCAAAATACCACTAGGCTGGCACTCTAGTGATGATGTCACTGACCTGGTTCCTCATCACAAGGCAAAAGAAGACCACAACAGTAACTCCATAGGTAAGCGCTACAATGTGTCACTATTCACCATCAAAGATTAAACAAGCAGACTTCCAAATAGAACTTAGAAACCGCTTTACAGCACTACAAGAAATGGAAGAGGAATCCAGAACAATAGAAAACCACTGGCAGCAAGTAAAGGAAGCATTTACAGGGGCCTGCGAAGCATCAGTTGGGCCCAAGAAAAGAAAACACCAGGAATGGCTCTCACCTGACACCCTGATCAGAGTAGAGGAAAGGAAGAAATTAAAGGAGGTATTAAACAATTGCAAAAAAAAGAGCAGCCAAGAAAACAGCTGGGGAAGCATATAGCAGAGCAGACAGGGAGGTAAAAAGGAGTGCTAAGAGAGATAAGAGAAACTTTGTAGCCAAGCTTACAGCGGAAGCGGAGGAAGCTGCAAGGCAGAACAACATCAAAGCTTTCTACGACAACATCCGACTCCTGACCAAAAAATACCAGAAAGGGAACCACCAAGTTAAAGATAAGGGAGGAAGGACATTGAATACACAAGAAGAACAAATGAAGAGGTGGGTCGAGCACTTCTCGCACCAACTGAACCAACCATCTCCGGCAGTAAGAGCAAACATGCAACCTGCATAAGTCCCCCTGCCAGTTGACTGACGGCCAACCAAAGCAGAGATTAGAAAAGCCATCATGCTCTCCAAGCACAACAAGACACCACGTCCAGATAAGATACCGGCAGAAGCTCTTAAAGCAGTAGAAACATCCTCGCAAATACTACTGTATATGACCTGTTTGGTAGGATCTGAAAGGAAGAAGACCTGCCTGGGGAATGGAAGGAAGGCCATCTGGTAAAAATACCCAAGAAAGGCAACCTAAACCTCTGCGACAACTACATGGGTATAATGTTTCTATCCGTACCAGGCAAAATCCTAAACCGGATAATCTTGCAATGTCTCAAGGCAGCAGTGGACGCAGAGCTTAGAGACAACCAAGCTGGATTCAGGCAAAATAGATCATGTGCCGATCAAATAGCAACCCTGCGAATCATCCTCTTTAAGTCACCACTTTACACAGTATTTCTGGACTTCGAGAAAGCATTCGACAGTCTGGATAGGGAAGTGCTGTGGCAACTGATGAGACACTACGGCATACCAGAGAAGTTCACCAACATCATTAAGAACACCTATTCGGGAATGCAATGTAGAATCATACATGAAGGCCAGCTGACAGAGGCTTTTCACATCACAACAGGAGTAAGGCAAGGCTGCTTACTCTCCCCACTTCTATTCCTCTTAGCGGTCGACTGGATCATGCGGCAAGCCACGGACAACAGGCGCAATGGGATCCAGTGGACCCTGATCACACAACTGGATGACCTAGACTTCGCAGATGATATCGCATTACTGTCCCAAAACCACCAACAAATGCAAGAGAAATTGAGAGAGGTAGAACAGAAGCAGCCAAGACAGGACTCAATATTAGCATACAGAAGACCAAAGTGCTCTAGGCCAATACAAAGACGCTGGCCAGCTTGATGGTTAACCACCAACCACTAGAGGACGTCAACTCCTTCATTTACCTGGGAAGTGATGTAGCGAGTGATGGCGGATCAGAAGGAGATGTTAAGAGGAGAATAGGCAAGGCAAAAGATGCATTTGGCATAATGGGGGCCATATGGAGAGCACGTAACATCACACTCAAGACCAAAATACGGCTATTCAACCCTCTACGGATCTGAGACGTGGAAAACAACAAAGAACCTCCTGAATGAGCTACAGTACAAGTCTTCACCAACCACTACCTCAGACGTATTCTTAACATCAGATGGCCTGATAAAATAAAGAACGAAGCGCTGTGGGGAAGAGCAAAGCAGCCTGCAATAGAAGTGGAAATAAAGAAACGAAAATGGAGATGGATTGGGCACACACTGTGGAAACCGAAGAATTCCATCACACGTCAAGCCCTGCAGTGGAACCCACAGGGCAAACGTGGTAGAGGAAGACCAAGAAACACCTGGAGGAGGAGTGTCACACCTGGAGGAGGAGTGTCACAGCCGAGATGGAAAGATCTGGCTACAGATGGCAAGATCTGGAGAAGATGACACACAACAGGATGAGGTGGAGAAATATTGTCAGTGGCCTATGCTCCTCCTTGGAGTAACAGGCTTAATTATTAATTTTAATTATTTAAAGCTACAAGTCACTTGTTTTAGTTGTCCTGGCATACAATATTTTGCACAACTTCTAATTTCCTCTTTGCAACAGAGGTGAAGAGAGTGCATGTTAGCATGACCACAATAGACACGTTCATGGGAAATACCCTAGGTTTAAATAAACCACAATTATCAATATACAACATACCCTCTAATACTCACAGGTTGCTTTATTGCTGCAAATAACTATCTGTGACTTTTTGATTGAACTTTGCTCACTGTAAGTTGTGTTGGGCTTCTTCTAATCTCATGTTCAATGTAACTCATAGAGTGCTGTATAGTGACGACAGACAAGAGGATAAAAATTGACACTCATGTCCAGCTTGATGAAGATATAGCCAAAGCTTTCAAAGGTAAACTGAGAAGACAACGGAATTCTAATGCATTTCTATGCAAATTATTATACATATATTCAAACATGTATACAAAAATGTTAATCATTGGTTAATTTTATATAAATTATACTTCCCTTTCACAGATCCTGTGATAAAGAAGTCTTCAAATACAACAGTGTCTGAACCACAAGCCCTCAGTTGCTGAAACCGAGTCGTCCACTTGAAGATGTGACATTCAAACTCTTCTGTTTCTTTGGTTCAGCCATTTGTAGGCCTAAGTTTGTAAATAATGCATTATTCACATCTGCACATTGTTTTTCCTTAACTTTTATTTTTTCAGAAAATTGCATTGTGATGCTTATTTAGTGATGTAATATTCATAGTGTACTTTTCAGTAATACAGGTATAACTGAAAAGTTCTACAATTTATTTGATAAATATAGCTCTGCCATAGCATTTCACTGATCTTTGTTATAATGTATTTTGTTCAAGAGATTATCTATGCTGCTGTACTTTTTTAATGTACTCTTTATTTTGCAATGTGCACAAGATACTATATTAAAGTTGTCTTGATTTCAAAGTCTGTGTATGTCTTAACATTTATATTTAATTATTTTTGCACTTTTAATATACTATTTTGAATACTGAATAAAACAGCTTTATAATAAACTATTAGTGTAATGCTAATACATTTTTAATGAGCTGAAATGCTATTTAAATGTTCTTGAAGTACATTAAAATTAAGCTTCAAATATATTATAACTGTAGTTTAAGACATGAAAGTATATTTTTAATGAGCTGTAAAGAAATACACTTAAATGCACTAAATTGACTTGAATTGGTTCCATTTTTTTATATATTAAAGTATAGTGCAAATACCTTAAAATTTATCTTAGTATAGTACAATTTAAATATATTTCTTTTTCACCTGGGTATATTGCTTGTATGTTTCGAAGGCACTCATAATGAATTTGTAATGTACTTGTAACACAAATAAAGTACACTTTAATATCACTAATCAAGCTTGTAATTAGTCCCAACACAAAAGTATATCTTAAAGTATACTAAGTATACTTTAAATTGTTACAATTTAGTACACAAAAGTACACTAAATACACATAAAGTTATGCTTTACTACAATTTAATTACTACTAAAATATACTTAGTAGAAAATTAGTTGTTTCAAAATAGCACACTTCAAGTAAACTAGTCATTAACACACTTTAAGTATACTGATAATTAGTTTGGCAGCAAGTATAATAAGCTTTCTTTTTCTTTTTTTTTTTTTACCAGGGTAACTATAGTTAATAAGGAGATTAGAGAGATTAAAAATGATCACAAAATCCCTAGCAAACACATCACACCTTCCCTTGCACCATTTCATGGTGTGACAGTTTTCTCCCTGCGTTAGCGAGATGGGCTACAAATATGTTAATGTTCTTGAAGCCGGAAGAGAACAACAAAAACAACTTCAAGGTCATGGATTTTAATACATAATGAGACAGGTAAACACATAATAATAAAATGTATACCTTAAATGCAGTGTAAGCATTTAAAATGTCTGTAGATAAAAATGTCTGCCAAATGCATATATGTACTGTACATGTCTGCATCTTCCAACTGCATTTGATGTTTGGATCTTTTACTCAGCCTTGTGTTAATTTGGTTCCCTGTCAATTATTTTTTTTACAAACAAACAAACAAACAAACAAACAAACAGACAATTAAACAAATAAATAAATAAAGGTAGAATACCCAGGCTGCTCTTTTTGATATAATGAAATGATCTACACTGCCAAAATATATGACTTCTTTCAATTCTTCAAAGACAATCAACAGTTTTATGTTAATTAAAGCTAAATTGTGCGTGTTTGTGTGTGGGAAGCATATGCGAAGATTGTTGGATAGAGATGAAGTATCTGTTGTTTGAGCATCAGGAAGGAGAAATGAAAAAATAAAAACCTCTTATTCACAATCTCACAAAAAAGTTTATAGAGTAGACAGTGTAAAACACACAAGCGCTCTTCCAGAATCCATTGAGAAAGCAATTTAAGGATCAGTGAGCAGCAAAATTTTGCTGAATATAAAATGTATATTATATATGATATTACATATATTATATTCTTATATTTTACGATTCATTATATTTCATTAAAAAAAACAAGTCTGTACTCTGTAGGCCTACTACATATTTATAATGCTTTTTAAAGCTGTGCACAGATTAATCAGATTAACAGCACACCGGCATCAAATTCTTTTGGAATCATTTATAAGTCAGGTCTCTTGTGTGATAGTGCTATATAAAGCCAAGCACACACCACAAGATTGAAGTTTGTTGCCCGAAGGCATCTCACGGCAATAGGGGGACATTTTTAAGACACCATGTCAAGATAAAAATAGTACAACTTTTGACATGCATTGCATCAAATCAATAACAGTTTTAAAATAATGCGATATCTGGTGGTGGGACAAGATTATTTACATAAATATCCATACTTGCATTATCAAAGAAACGAACGTGGCGTTTATACTTGACATGTTCACCGTTGCACTATTCTTTGAAAGAAGAGGGGGCGAAGAAATAATAGCAAATAGATATAATAATATTTGAATTAATCTTTCTAAAGTGACACTGTCCAACAGTGAAACCAGTGGATACAATTTCAGAGGGAGGAAGCCACTCTTTTGCATCCATTGAGTTCACACTACTAAAACAATTCATGGTGCTATTACAGTTTACAGGTAGTTTCAGTGAATGTAAAATTATCACATTCAATCAGATGTTCGCACAACCAGGAGTCTTTGGTAAAAAAAGTGAAAAAAAAAAAAATTGGTACATTTGGCCATTGACCTGCATAAAGTCGGCATGAAATGGAATTTGTGATAGTCTTTTTTACCCTGTTGTGACATATTTTCCAGTGAAACAGTGGGGACTTTAGGGCGGGACTTCATTTTGTCCATGATGGTTGAATTGTCAATTTTTATTTCATGGTGATTTTAACATCTTCTGTTTACCAATGATTTATTGACTAATGGTCTGAAAAGAAGATTATAAACAATACTATCCAAACAACATAAAATATACATAAAATATGTTTTCTGTCCTGTAAAGTTAATGATTATTGTATTACGAAGCTATATGAAAATGTTTCAATTCATAAAGGAAAATTGATTTTTAACAAATAATGTTCATATGAAAAAAACTATTGCTGAGTCCCATTTCGCATACTATCCATCCTAAATAGTATGCGAAACTAGAATTAGTACATCCCAAATCGTAGTACTATGTTGAAATGAGTATTCCAAAGATTCCCGGATGGTCTACTATTTCCGGTTAGAATTCGAAGTGTAGATCAATGCACACTCTAACGACTAATATTGCCCACAACCCATTGCGTGCGGGAGGGAGGAGCTTTGTGGTGATGGTGGTGATGTAAACATGGCAGTCGGATGCAGCAGCGGAGATGCGCCCTCAGTTTTTAAGTGTAAGAATTCAAATGTTTAACCCTAATTAAAGTTATATTTTATTGTCTCGTAATATAAATGGGTTTATGTTGTGCCAAAAAATTACCGTGTTTATCTTGTAGGGTCCGATGAAGATACTGAGCGCCTTATTGGGGTTATCACAGGCTACAAAACAATAAATAAAAAGGCTCTAGTACAGTGTCATGCAAGTGTCTTTTTTTATGTATTTCTTTTGATGTTTCTGTCTTAGATTTATACCTTACTATAAACCCTTATGAAAATAAACACCTTTTACTACACTAACCATAGTTTAACCACACTGACTTATTTGTAGTAACGTTAATACTGTGGCTGTACAAATGTTAACTTTATCAGTCCAACCAAAGAAACATACTACACTTTTACCATAGTAAAAGCATGGTTCATTTTCATCTGGGTATTTTTGAGTATTATACATAAGTATAAAATTAAGTATAAAATACGTTAAACAATAGTTATACTATAAACTTTAAATATTTTAACTCATAAAATAAGTAGCTTTCGTTACACATTGCACATGAATGTCAGAACCAGCCGCCTCACAAACTACCTGCCTTTGGTTGATCTACGACGACGCCCTGCTTCACTCCTCAATTTGGTAAAACACATTGTAAATGTATTGTGGAAAACAAGATGGGAATAGTAAATAAAATTATATTGGACATATAAGAATGAATGAAATGTAAAATGTTTTGTAAACAGTCGCGGTGTGCGTAACTAAGCAACCACGTTCTCATTCACGTTGCCTCGTGCCCAGAACGTGCATACTCTTTTGCTTCACACTCAAAAGTATGTACTTTTTCCTCACAAAAAAAGTACATACTTTTAGGTCGTAGTATAAGTAGGCGACTTGGGACTCAGCCTATATTACTATTATGGAGTAGGTTGTGTAAGCTAAATGCTTTTGCATTAACCTTTAACCCAGGAAACATTCAAGTTAATTTATGATTTTACATAGCTAAGTTAATTTACATTAGACTTAAAAAAAAAGAAAAAAAGAAAAAAAAATCAGAGAAGAGACTTTTCAGAAATTGTAAAGGAAGCTGACGAATGAAGATCAGGAAAATCTTAGTATTCTCCATTCCTAGTCTATATTATATTCATACACTCGAGATAAATCCAGATTTACTGGGCAGCTTTTAGAGCTCATACCTCCAAAACTAATTTCCATCTCTTGTCACAAGGTAAGACTAAATCTCTGGGGATAATCGGAACGTCAGTAACAAATCTCACAGAAAGGTCCTTTACCTGAAACAGTATAGATTCAAAGACTCTAATCGCACGAGCCATGACGCAGCGCTGAACCAAGACATTCTTGAGTCATGTTTCACACCGTAAAGAACATACGAATTAACAGCTTCCTAAAGCACCAACCATGTTTTTCCTTCCCTTTAGCTAGGCTGTTTTTCACAAAAGCTTCACCTCACTTCATATCACTATAGAGACCTGTCTGTTGTCAAAGCAATTAGCGTTGAAGAAAGACAGCGGTGGCCATCCTTGACAAATCAGCCTAAACTACCAGGGCACATCTGTTCTACTGCACTTATTATGTCTATAATATTATGTTTTTGACATCAATAAATAGAGATTCCCTACCTCCAGATGAACTTTTCTAACCCTGTATGACTGAAGACTCCATGTCTGAAATACGACAGCGGATTCGAGCAGAAGTCCGAGGAGCCTTTGATATCCCCATTTTATTCTTTCTTTTAACAGGACATATTTTGTGCAGCTTAACCCAGCAAGGCTTCGCTGACATTTGACACTGTTTAATCCCTTGTGAACAGAATGACACAATGAGCATGATTCCACAATCCAACAATTCCCTACTGCTGCAATACAGTCTCCTTTTAGATCCAGTGCCGCAAGACTCATCCTGGCTGACCTAAGCCCAAAGTATACTTAGTTTTTTTTACGTGTACACTGGCACAGGGGTTCTCGATGAGGGGGGTCCCAATAGCCTGGCTGGGGGTCCATGAAATAATTTGCTAAACCTTATTTTATGGGCTGTAAGTCACCTGCAGCAACTTATATTCCAGAGTGACTTATATAATGCATTTAACGTCAAATAAGCAAAACGTATACACAAAGTTTTTAAAGACATATTTATCATGTCTGTTAGGAAAGTTTAGGCCTACCCTGAGTTTCGGTTCATTTTTGTGACGCACTCCAGAAAACAGTTCACGGAGACCAAGACTGCAGAAAGTGCATCCTGTTTGTTTTCTTTATTTTACAAAAGAAAAACATTTTGTTGTTATGTTTTACTCTTATCTGTATGACCATAAATAAGTTGTTTCCGCTGCTATAGACCTTATGCGTCAGAGAAACAAGCGTGCAGCCATCTTTAGAATTTTGTGTTTGAACTTCTGAAGCTCTGTATATTTATATGGCATTGCTGTCGAAGAGTACTTAACTGGTGAAGTGGATTTTCTTATTATAGAGTTAAAGGGATACTTCAGGATTTAGCATTAAGCTTTGTATTAGTAGAAAACCTGTAGTATTTTCGAATTACCGTGCTTTCCACCCTCATATCCCCCTGAGAGGAGAGATTTATGTATTTTTTGTCTGGAAAAAATCCTCCGATGACGCAAAAATCGTCATTCCCTTTCGTTGTCACTCCGAGTTACGTCGGATGACGACGAATGGGGTTTCGCTTAGAAATCCTATCATCTTCGAGTATTAAAACACGAGCCAATGGCAAAGAAATGCCATGGGTCTGCGGAATTTGCATAGCGTAACTCCGCCCCACCCTGGGGGTATATAAGGAAGTCGCTGGCAAGATGCAGATATGTTTTCGCTTCGGAGCCAAGTTGATCTACTTCACTCCACAGCCAAATCCTGAGTTCATCTCTTTATCTCTTCGAGACGAGCCTCTCTCCAGGTGTTGGTGTGACAGCGAGTTCCAGCGAGTGCACATTCCCTGCTGATCTGTGCAGTGATTTGCCAGAGTTTGTGTGTTCTCTCCCTGGTCGCTTCAACACTCTGCGGAGAAATCTCCTTTCACAAAAGAGCATTGCACGCGGCACGTCTTTTTAAAGATGCCTCGCCCGTGCACTTCTGGTTGCGGTCTATTTGTATCTGACTCTGATGGGCACAATCGCTGTCTTGTGTGTCTGGGTGTCGATCACGCCAGGGCAGCGTTTGTGGATGAGTCATGTTCCCACTGCGGGAACATGCCCATCGCACGGTTGAGATCGAGACTCAATGATCTTAATGTGAGAGTCCCCTCATCCGCACCCCGATCTACTGGTCCCGAGAGGGCTGGTCCTTCGGCTGGCGGCCAGGGTGATCTGAGGGTTACAGTGTGGAACAAAGCGCCGACTATTCCACGCTCCACACTTCCCTCTGTTCCCGTGCAACCCGCGAGTGTCCGCGTGGAAACCGCTGTACAGTCCTCTGACTTGCCGCGAGTTTCATTCGGCGCTCCAGAGGAAGACTCAATGTCGATCGCTGCATCACAAGGTGGGCAGGAGTCCTCGGGAAGTGAGGATTCGGCTGTGCTGCCACCCTCGGGTGTCCCAGCATTGTCCGAGTCTGATCCCGAGATGACGGCCATGCTTTCCCGGGCAGCCGCGGCGATCGGTCTTGAGTGGTCCCCGCCACCTGGGCCGGTTCGTTCGCGGCTGGACGATTGGTTTTTGGGTGCGGCTGCTGATCCGCGTCGGCGGCCAACCCCAATGCCTTTTTTCCCGGATGTGCATGAGGAGGTCACGAGGTCCTGGAAGGCACCATTGTCTTCCCGTGATCGCTCGGCGACCGCCTCCGCCTTGCCTCCCCTTGATCAGGCGGCCGCCAAAGGGTACACTGGGGTTCCCCAGGTTGAACGCTCTGTTGCGATGCAGTTGTGTCCTCAGAGTGCTTCTTCCCGCGGGGACCCAAAGCACCCCTCCAAGGCCTGTAGGTTCTCTTCCACCCTTGTGGCGAAGGCCTACAGAGCTGCGGGGCTGGCGGCCTCCTCACTGCATGCCATGGCGACTCTGCAGGTCTACCAGGCCCAGATGTTGCGTGACATGCACGAGGGGAGGTCTGACCCAGCACTCTTTGATGAGTTGCGTGCCGCCACCGACCTTGCTCTCCGAGCGACGAAGGTGACCGCACGCTCACTGGGTCAGGTGATGGCCACTTCGGTGGTCCAGGAGCGACACCTATGGCTAAACCTGGCTGATATGCGGGAGGCCGAGCGGACCCGGTTCCTCGACACCCCCATATCCCAGGCTGGCCTGTTCGGCGGTGCAGTCGAGGACTTCGCCCAGCAGTTCTCGACTGCCCAGAAGCAGACTGAGGCTTTAAAACACGTCCTGCCCCGGCGGCCCGCTGCTCCGGCAGCGCAGTCGTCGGCACAGGTGCCTCAGCTCGCTCGCCGCCGAGGGCGCCCTCCTACGGTTCCCCCCCCTCCCGATCGGCCCCCGCAGTCCCCTGCTTCCGGGTCGCGTCGGAGAGGAAGCCGTAGGAAGGCGCCACAGCCCTCTCCCGCCCCGTGCCCCGCTAAACGCCAGGCTAAGCGGCGCTCCTGAGACGGGCTGCTCAGAGATGGCGTTGAGTTCTGTTCAGGAGCCGGTTGCAGGGCCGCTCCTTCCCCCGGTGGAGGGCCGGGGGAGAATCCTTGGTTTTCCCATCCCCGCTGCTCGTCCCACGACGGGCAGCACCCTAAAATGGTTAAAGAAAGAACTCACTACCCCATCTCTGAGCACACGGAGTGTGCGGATGAGAGCATGCGCCGCCCACGGGCCACGCTCCTCTCGTCCCCCTCTGTCGCCAGACCCCTGCCAGAGCACGCCCCCGTGGGACGCTGGTCCTCCCCTGGCCTCCTCTGGCAGGACGCGGCTAATGACCGTGCCCCCGCACTGGGCCGCTATGCCACCCACGCCTGGGCCGGTCATTCCGCCTCGCTGCACCCCCGACGGAACGTCTGTGGTTCGTATGACCCCGCTGGTGCACTTTCTGGAAGCCTGGCTAGAGCTTCCCAGATTGTCCCGCTGGGTCGCGAGAACCATCAGGCTCGGCTACGCGATTCAGTTCGCGCGATCTCCTCCCCGCTACAGCGGAGTCCGCTTCACTATGGTCGGTGGCAATGCCCCTGTCATGAGAGCGGAGGTCGCCACCCTACTGGCGAAGGGTGCGATCGAGATTGTCCCTCCAGCCGAAATGAGGTCCGGCTTCTACAGCCCTTACTTCATTGTTCCGAAGAAATCGGGTGGGTTACGACCGATCCTGGACCTGCGCGTCCTGAACCGCTCCCTCCACAGGCTGCCGTTCAAGATGCTCATGGCCAAACGCATTTTCGAGTGTGTGCGGCCACAGGATTGGTTTGCAGCGATCGACCTGAAGGACGCCTACTTCCATGTCTCCATTTTACCTCGACACAGACCGTTTCTACGGTTTGCTTTCGAGGGGCGGGCATACCAGTACGCGGTTCTCCCTTTCGGGCTAGCCCTGTCTCCTCGCGTCTTTACGAAGGTCGTCGAGGCAGCCCTTGTTCCCCTCCGGGAACACGGGGTTCGCATCCTGAACTATCTCGACGACTGGCTGATCCTAGCTCACTCTCGAGACCAGGTTTGCGAACACAGGGATCTTGTGCTCCGGCACCTAGCTCGTCTGGGCCTTCGGGTCAACTGGGAGAAGAGCAAACTCTGCCCAGTGCAGAGGATCTCTTTTCTCGGTATGGAAATCGACTCGGTCGCCATGTGCGCGCAGCTTACGAGCGAGCGCGCGCAGTCACTGCTGACTTGTCTTCGCCAGTTCGAGGGCAAGAGTGCGGTCCCACTGAAACTTTTTCAGAGGCTCCTGGGGCATATGGCATCCGCAGCCGCAGTAACGCCGCTCGGATTGCTTCATATGAGACCGCTTCAGCTTTGGCTTCGCGATCGAGTCCCGAGGTGGGCATGGCAACACGGCAAGCTCCGGGTCCCAGTGACTCCGGCCTGCCGTCAAACCTTCACCCCGTGGTCGAACCTCAGCTTTCTACGGGCCGGAGTGCCCTTAGAACGAGTTTCCCGGCATGTTGTTGTCACAACAGATGCCTCCACCACGGGCTGGGGCGCCATGTGCAATGGTCATGCTGCCGCGGGCTCCTGGACAGGACCCCAGCGCCTTTGGCATGTCAATTGCCTCGAGTTGCTGGCTGTACGTCTCGCCCTGCACCGTTTCCATGCGTTGCTCAGGGGTCAGCACGTACTAGTCCGATCAGACAATACCGCAACAGTAGCGTACATCAACCATGAAGGTGGTCTACGCTCCCGCCGTATGTCGCAACTCGCCCGCCACCTCCTTATATGGAGTCAGAAGCATCTGAGGTCGCTTTGAGCCATTTATATCCCGGGACACCTGAACCAGGCGGCCGACGAGCTGTCTCGAGTTCAGCCTCTCGCTGGAGAATGGCGACTCCATCCCCGGACGGTTCAGCTGATTTGGGATCAGTTCGGCGACGCACAGGTAGACCTGTTTGCCTCCCACGACTCGTCCCATTGCGACCTGTTTTATTCCCTGACCGAGGGCACGCTCGGCACGGATGCACTGGCGCACAGCTGGCCGAGGGGCCTACGCAAGTATGCGTTTCCCCCAGTGAGCCTTCTTGCGCGGACCCTGCGCAAGATCAGGGAGGACAAGGAGCAGGTTATATTGGTTGCCCCATACTGGCCCAGCCACACCTGGTTCTCAGAACTCATACTCCTTGCGACAGCACCTCCCTGGCCAATTCCTCTGAGGAAGGACCTCCTTTCTCAGGGACGGGGCACCCTTTGGCACCCTCGTCCCGGTCTTTGGAACCTCCACGTGTGGCTTCTGGACGGGACGAGGCAGGTTTGAGTACCCTACCACCAGCGGTGGTGGCTACCATCACTTCCGCTAGAGCATCGTCCACGAGACATGCCTATGCGTTGAAGTGGAACCTCTTCGTCAACTGGTGTTCTTCCAAACAGCAAGAACCCACGAAATGCCCGATCAGTGTCGTGCTTTCCTTCCTGCAAGAAGGGTTGGAGCGAAGGCTGTCTCCCTCCACCCTGAAAGTGTATGTTGCCGCCATTGCCGCACATCACGATGCAGTTGAAGGTAAGTCTCTGGGGAAGCATGACCTGATCATCAGGTTCCTGAGGGGAGCGAGGAGACTAAATCCTCCTCGCCCTCCCCTC
The DNA here is from genome assembly GCF_964197995.2 of Scardinius erythrophthalmus. Lineage (NCBI taxonomy): Eukaryota > Metazoa > Chordata > Actinopteri > Cypriniformes > Leuciscidae > Scardinius > Scardinius erythrophthalmus. Next base: position 13,208,875 of record NC_138222.1, on the reverse strand, counting down.
GTACCCTCTTGGGACCTCTCAGTGGTTCTGACTGCCCTGCAGAGTGCTCCATTTGAGCCTTTGCAATCAGTGGAGCTTAAGTTCCTGTCAATGAAGACAGCGCTCCTGGTTGCATTGGCCTCCATCAAGAGGGTAGGGGACCTGCAGGCATTTTCGGTTGACGAAGCGTGCCTGGAATTCGGGCCGGCTAACTCTCACGTGATCCTGAGACCCCGGCTTGGATATGTGCCCAAGGTTCCTACCACACCCTTTCGAGATCAGGTAGTGAACCGGCAAGCGCTGCCCTTGGAGGAGGCAGACCCAGCCTTGGCACTGCTCTGTCCAGTACGCGCCCTTCGTGCTTACGTAGACAGAACGCAGTGTTTCAGGACCTCAGACCAGCTCTTTGTCTGTCATGGTGGGAAGCTGAAGGGAAAGGCTCTCTCCAAACAAAGGTTGTCTCACTGGATAGTGGACGCCATTGCTTTGGCTTACCAGCAGCAAGGTCGACCGTGCCCCCTTGGTGTGACGGCCCACTCCACTCGGAGTGTGGCATCCTCTTGGGCTCTAGCGCATGGCGCCTCGCTAACAGACATCTGCAGAGCTGCAGGCTGGGCGACACCTAACACATTTGCGAGATTTTACAATCTCCGAGTAGAGCCAGTTTCTTCTCATGTACTCGCTTCAACTAGCCGGTACTAGATTCTGCTCAGGTGTCTTCGCTTGCTCGCCATTCCTCTCCACGGACGGGATACGTGCGCTATTTCCTCAGGTGAGCCTCATAAGCCCTGAGTCTCCTCCAGCACTGATGACGTCAACGCCAGAGTTATGCCACGGGCAGCTTTCGCGCTTGGCTAGGTGCCACCATGTGCATGGTTCCCTTCGGGCGACCCCCACATGTGTATTCCACTGTAAGCCTCTTTGAGCATGTGTCTTTCCCTTGGCAAGCCACCTTGCCACCCCTGGGGTTGAAATATTCCACCTGCGGCTGGACACCCCAGTGTTACTCCGTATGCAGCCCTTCGGGGTCATATGTGTATTCCAAGTCCCCCCCTTCGGGTTGGGCATGATTGCATATTTCCACTGGATATGCTTCCCAGTGTACCTTGGTATTCCTGTGTTAAGTAGGACTCCTTCGTCCGTGCTAGTTTCACGACAGGGAGCTCAGACTTACGCAGGGCACTGGTAGACAGTCGAGAGGTGGCGTGATTATACGGGAACCCCATTCGTCGTCATCCGACGTAACTCGGAGTGACAACGAAAGGGAACGTCTCGGTTACGTATGTAACCCTCGTTCCCTGAGTAGGGAACGGAGACGTTACGTCTCCCTGCCACTTCCGCTGTACCGCTGGAACGCCTGAGTTCAGTCTCGGCTCCTCAGCGAAGACATATCTGCATCTTGCCAGCGACTTCCTTATATACCCCCATGGTGGGGCGGAGTTACGCTATGCAAATTCCGCAGACCCATGGCATTTCTTTGCCATTGGCTCGTGTTTTAATACTCGAAGATGATAGGATTTCTAAGCGAAACCCCATTCGTCGTCATCCGACGTAACGTCTCCGTTCCCTACTCAGGGAACGAGGGTTACATACGTAACCGAGACGTTTTGCGTCATCGGAGGATTTTCTGGCCAGAGGCTAAAAACTACAGCCAGTAGTAGGGGCTGTTCCGCATTTGTTCAACCCGCCCATAGAGGGTGCGATCTCACTCACATAATGTACACACAGTCAGCCTTCTTTCTTTGGAAGCTAAGCTTGCAGGCTCTTGTTCTGTGAAGAAAGCTGAGTAGTAGGAGAAAGCTGAGTAGTAGGGGTTACCATCCTCCTTTTCCCGGACTTGTCCGGCGGGCGAGATCGTTCAAAATGTCCGGGATTCGGCTTTTGCTTTTCTGCAGTCGTCATTCATTGTTTACATGCACACCTTTTGTTTCAATCTAACTGAATTCATTCCGATTGGTGAATCTGAATGTAGAGTTTACATGAACGCTAAACAAGTGATCGGTTGATGTGCGTTTTAACATACGAGACCGGCGCGTCTCAGTAATGACGCCACCGGCCTCGCGCCGTTCTCCCGCGGCCATCAGCCTCGTCCTGCTCGCCACAGTAAACATGATGAATGGCGACTGTAGAACGCAAAAGCCGAATCCCGGACATTTTGGGCGATCTCGAAATCCCAGGCAGACTCGTCACGGAGACTCACTGGTAGCCTAACCTTGTTGTTTTCAACTGCGCTCTCTAACCGGTAGGCGTGGCCTCCTAGGGCAGCGAAGCAAGTGCATTCTGGGAGTTGTTGTCTTTCATCCACATAAGCCAAAAATACATTTTCTGGCTTTTCTCAGTCTAGAAAGCTCCAAATTAAAAAATATCTTTTTTAATCTAATTTTTTTATCTAATTTCTTCTACATAAATGACCTATTTTAAATACACATTCATCTTTCCAGAGGTGAAGTATCCCTTTAACAAAAGATATCATGATCATTGTAATGGGATATCATAATAAATTACAGTAGACGGTGAAGATTTTAAAACGAGTGGTTTGTTCATAAATTACCTTCATGCTGTGGAAATACAAACCGCAATGAGCGCAGTGCTGAAAAAGGTGGGGCTACATAAGGTCTATAAGGAAAAATATTCAAGTGATCACGTCAGTGCCTTACGCTAACACACAACATATCAGTTCTAGTGTTGCTAACAGGACATTACAGCCTATTCATCATGAAACTAAAAATGCAGTCAGCTAAAAATAGAAAAAGTTATTCTGTCCAGGCAAGTTTTGTGGAACAACTGATTTAGTGCAAAACAAATTAAATGCGCATGTGTGACCTGCACGTACAGAGTATGCATGGTTACAAAAATCGGGTGATGCGCGTACTATTATGGTGATGAAATTTGAAATTTGAAAATATGAAATTTCGCTAACCTCTTACAATAACAAAGGTGTAGATTGATGACGCAGTGAATAAGCAGAATCATAGAACTTGTCGTCATGCCGTAGGATCTAATAATGTTTATGGATGAGTGAATACATTAATGATTTTTAACATGACTGTGGTATGAAGAGACAGATATCAGTGCCACACGCGAGTCCCGCGGATATAAAGAATGAGGACATTTCATTCTACCGAACTACCCGCAAGTACTGAATTAATACTCAAACTTATGGAAGCTTGTTTCCGCCACTGAATAATAAATAAATAATAATATTTGCAACTTTTTATCTAACAATTCTGACTTTTTTTCTCACAATTGCGAGATATGAAGTCAGAATTGTGACTTTTTTTCACAGAATTGCGAGATATGAAGTCAGAATTGTGAGAAATAAAGTCGCAATTGTGAGAAATAAAGTCGCAATTGCGAGATATAAAGTCGCAATTCTGAGATATAAAGTCGCAATTGCGAGATATAAAGTCGCAATTCTGAGAAATAAAGTTGCAATTGCGAGATATAAAGTCGCAATTCTGAGAAATAAAGTCGCAATTCTGAGAAATAAAGTCACAAATGGGAGATATAAAGTCAGAATTGCATGTTATAAAGTTGCAATTGCGTATTATAAAGTCAGAATTGTGAGATATGAACTATTCTGAGGTAAAAAAAAAAATCTGTCTTTTTTCCCTTAGAATTCGACTTTATATCTCACAATTGTGAGTTTATAAACTCGGAATTTCTCAATTCTGAGAAAAGATGTCAGAATTGCAAGATATAAACTCGCAATTATGTGTTATAAAGTCAGAATTGCGTGATATAAAGTCGCAATTGCGAGAAAAAAAGTCTGAATTCTGATTTTATAACACAATTCTGACTTTACATCTCGCAATTCTGACTTTATAACACGCAATTGCGACTTTATTTCACGCAATTCTGACTTTATATCTCGCAATACTGACTTTATGTGTCGCAATTCTGACTTTATAACACGCAATTGTGACTTTATTTCACGCAATTCTGACTTTATATCTTTATATCAGAATTGCGAGATATAAAGTCAGAATTGCGTGAAATAAAGTCGCAATTGCGTGTTATAAAGTCGCAATTATCTTTTAAAATGTTATATTTTGTGGCGGAAACAAGCTTCCATACAAACTGGTCAGTTTATGTAACAGAATAAAATTGTGAGGTAACACAGCGCTGTTTCACTTGGTCTACACTATCATACTAAACTGTATTTGTGTGTGTTGAAAGTTATAATGTTATTCTATGTGTTAGTTTGTCGGCTGTATGAGAGCAGTAAGCTAGATCAACATTTGAATAACATACTGATCATATTCTAACATTTCATCATGTTGAGCTATATAACATTGATTTGTTTTATGTACATTTGCTCACCTGTAGCTCACCTAATAAAGTACATGCAAGAGCGGCTTCTCTATCAAGTTATGAAGCTCTGTCAAGTCGAAGTTTGTCACGGACGTGGAGCTCTCGGCATCTCGAAAACGCCACTGATCCTCGATACTGATCCTTGTTTTATTTCTCCTTTTTTCCCAAAGTCTGCTAGCCAAGTTTGCTTAGTTTTTTAATATTTTGATACAAAATTCTTACATATTATACCTTTAAAGGTGCACTGTGTAATATTTAGGAGGATCTGTTGACAGAAATGCAATATCATATACATAACTATGTTTTCAGTGAACCGTTGTTTTTATCACCTTAGAACAGGGATGTCCAATCCTGCTCCTGGAGGGCCACTGTCCTGCAGAGTTTAGCTCCAACCCCAATTAAACACACCTGAACCAGATAATCAAGGTCTTAGGCATTCTAGAAACTTACAGGAAGGTGTGTTGAGGCAGGCTAGAGCTAAACTCTGCAGGACAGTGGCCCTCCAGTGGCCCTCCAGGACTGAGTTTGGACACCCCTGCCTTAGAATGAGCAGTTTCTATCTACATACACCGCGGGTCCCCTTACATGTTAAGTCACCATTGTGCGCCGTTATGTTTCTACAGTAGCCCTAAACGGACAAACATGTTTTGTCACTATGTTGTTCTTAGTGCAAAGAAACTAGCTAAAATCAGCAAATAAAACAGACACAATGATGAACAAGTAACAATAATATTTGCAAAAACTTTCCGTTTTACTGAATAATTAGGCTAAGTAAACATAATTTCTTACTTTATCTTTGTAAAGAAACCTCATTGCTTAACTGGCTACTCTCTGCTGTCTCAGACGCCATCATATTTTATTGTCAGTCACCGTCTGTTGGTTGCAATTTGCAACCTCACCACTAGATGCACTAAAAATCACACACTGCACCTTTAAGCCAAGAACAGACGTTTTAAAAACAGTTATGTGTATTTAAAAGGGACATGGGTAATTTCCCATGTAAATATAGTAGCCAATCATAACAGTGGGCATTTATGCTGTATTAATAATATTTGTTTATTATTAATAATATTAATAATATTATGTTATTTATATTACACCTTAAAAGGCAATGTTACCAGACATCACAATCCTGTTTGAGTATGTGCTGTTGCGGCCATGTGATGTACTAGAGGTAACTGCAAGGATGCTGCTTTCAATAATTGCTGCATTGATCCCAAAGCCAGTTTGCTGAATCTGTGGATGTTTTGAGTTAAATGTGCAAATGGTAAAAAATTGTGCAGAGTGTCCAAATTAAACTGATTAGATGTGTCCTATCACTGTGCAAGCAACACCTTGAGTTAAAAATCTAATTTTACGTCAACAAAAATTATTTGATTTGATTTATTAGACAAAAAAAATTGTGAAATACACTCAAATGTCAAGGATAGCACAATAAAGTTGTCTTCACGAGCGCTTACACAGATACACACGGGAGTGTTTGAAAGCAGGCGTCTATCAGTGGATCTGCCTATCAGTGGATATATGAGGGATGGATATATTTGACATGCTGTGATCAAATTTGACCTCCGACGAAATTCTGGCAGTGTCAGAAGATTTGAGTCATAGTCCTGTAGTGTGACATTTCACACCATCCGTCAACCGTCAACAACCGTCAAATTGTCTTCGTTTTTCAAAACAGGCTATGACCAAAATTAATGTTTGAGATTTCTTTGTAGCCACCACATGTAATGCAGCTCACTGTCACCGTGTCATTGATTGATGATTTAAAACTCCGGTCAAGTTTTCTTGTGTGCGTCCGCTTTTAACGCGTCTTGACTGCCATTAATGACAACTGAGATCTTACAGTGTGACATGGCAAAAAGCAAGGATCATGTTCGTACAGTCTGACAAGCAACAATCTTAAAGGACTATCGTAAATTGCACAGTGTGCACCCGGCTTTAATTGATCTAACAGTTTTGAATGATTCACTGTGTCAAAAGCTTTGTGGAGATCCAAGAGTACCATTCCACACATTTTACCTCCATCAATCTGCTTCCTTATAAAATCTGTGAAATAAAGTAAGGAAGTATCAGTTGAATAGGATCTTCTAAAACATGATTGAAAATCATAAATTAAACCATTCTTTCATACATACTGATACATCTATTTATACACAATCTTTTCTAAATTTGTTTAAGCCAAACTAAGAATGGAGACAGGATTTCCAGGATCATATCTATTTCCTTTTTTGTATAATGGATTGATCTTTATGCCAGATGGGACTATACCTTTCCTAAAGAAAGATTTACAGTAAATTCAACAGTTGGAACTATAATATATATGCAGCATCTCTTAAAAATCTAGCTGGAATTCCATCTAGACACATGAAGATCTTCTAACATATTAGTAATTCTGTTACTTTAGTAAAAATGAAACAGTTAGGTAATGCCCCCCTTTTTTAGATAAAATCTCTTAACAAAATGAATTCCATACATTCCTTTAATCCTCTCGTTCTCCTTAGTTCTCCTATAAATCAAAAGAGCCTTATTCCAGCTTTTTATTAATTCCATTATTTCCTGATTCATCCAAGGACTAGATCTTTGCTTAACTCTCACCTGTCTAAGGGGGGCAATTCTATCCATTACTTTAAGAAATAAAACTCATATGTCAATTAATTTAACTGCAATGTGTCCAAGCATCATCAACCATTGAGGTATTCTGAATGTCATTTAACTCAATAAGTTGATCTTTAAATGCTTCAATACTTTATTTTTTAACAATCTAGTCAGTACTGTTTTATGATTACTACGTTTTAATTTACTAAGTTTCCTTGTACAGAAGATCGCTAATGCCATATTCTATTACTCCTTTCTGAGAAATATACTTTACATCAGACACCAGAATAAGATCTATGGCACTTTCCCCACTTTCCCAAACTAGATTTGATTATAATTTGGGATAAATGAAATCATTTACATAATGACTGCAGGGCATTAGAATTATCCTCTATTCTTTTACATATATCATTATTAAAATCCCCCATACAAATACATTCTTTTGTCAAGGCATTATAATTATTTTAAACAAAGTCCCTCGTAAAAATCTTTGGGACGATAACAAACTCCAAACATTATTGGCTTAGTCGCAGGTATTAACAAGTCCAAGAACAATAACTCAAATTACAATAACTCACATTAAAATGAATGTCCGATCTAATAAAAATACAAACACCCCTTCCGTGTTTGTTGCGATCCTTCCTAGGTGCGTTATAATTTTATACACATATCATTATCACCTACTGATGAATCTAATCATGTTTCTGTTAAGTAAAAAAGACCCAGTTTACAATTTTTAAGTAACCACCTTAAGATTTTCTTGAGGAACAATGATGGAGAGTAGATCTTTCAGGCGAAATCTGACGTAAACAAATGATGTTTTATTAACAAAGTTCGGGAGGAGCACGTTCAAATAATCAAGTAATCAATCAACTCATCAAACAATTACCATGTCTACCCTATCAGCATGAGAGGAAGCATATATATATTCACTCTGTCAACTCATCTAACTTCCTTGACAGTTTTCAGCATCCCTCCACCACCCCGACTCCTCACTCTTGGCTTGTTCTTTCACAGCCACGAATACGGGGGGAGTACTCTGGGTTCGGGCCGAATACCGAGCCCGGAGCCCTCTCCTCAGACAGCACGCCAAATACGCATTTATTCTATCTGACTTATTTGTAAGTGTGAACTCGTGAATGGACAATAAATCAATATTTCACAGATTTAGCTCTGTTGTGGACAAAAAAGTGCTGTTTTTCAATGGATGCTAGTCATGGAAATTTTACCCAAGTGCGACGGATTGGAACGATTCATCTATTTCATAACAAAGGTATGAAGTTGATTTTGCATTTTGTCGTTTGCACAAATTACAATATTACTATTGCTGGAGGGTCTATATTGTAACACCGTAGATTGACACTAAACCCTTAGAGCTTTCAAATGATGTATAATTTGTTATTATTCTCAATATTTTTAAACAGTTTTCTATATAGTAAACGTAAATGATGGTAAACAAAGTGACGTCAACCCAGAGTCAAAGGGTTTTTAAGGGACGCTCCTTTGGAAATTGTGAAACTTCTCTGTGGTGCTTGAAGATGCTTTGACAACTGCAGGGGTTAGGGATTAGGCTCAAGGTTAAACTGCGGTATTAGATCATGATTATTGTTAGTCGAGGCCTCGTTGCAGTAGCAGAGACAAATGGATTACGCTACACAAAGCCTGCAGGATTATTTCGGCTGCATCCATGACTACTGCATCACAAATGAAGAGCTTATGCCTTAATGAAGAACCAAAACACAGGAAACTGCAGGAAAACTATACTCACAGTCATGCATGAGCATATGCATATGTAGTGTATGCCATAAAGACAACTTCTACCTGTTGCCTGGCAACATTTGAGTTCTGACTCGGGTCCAGTATTGTGTGTTTAGAATTTATATATGTTTCTTCATCATCCTCAGGATCTCTTGTGCATGCCGACAGCTCTATGTTCTGTTGTCCCCCAAATCCTGCAGTCTGGCAAAATAACCTTTCAATCACTGTCCACGTATTATTAACCAAATAATAAAAGTCCCTCCAGGACAGAAGTTGTAGATCCCTGGCCTACACAACGCCATCAATGTGAGGACTGCGATGAGGACCTCAAGGGCTGAGAGCGGCTATTGGTATAGGGCCTAGTACAAGATTACTATTGCATAGTTAGAAATAGGCCTAATCATTTGCATTTTTCTGCTTATCCATTGGTCTTCAAACTTTGGTATCTTTGGATTTGGGAAGCTGGTTGGGTCATTGTGGTATTTCCTATTACTTGACTAATCCTACCCAGAAATACCTCTCTACAATCAGACCAGTGACCAAATTACTTATCCAATCCCCAATTCAAATGGGGGGTCTACAGTGGTTGGACAGACAGAGGAAGGAAGAGATGTTGTCAACTCACCTTTGGCTGAGCCTCCACTTCCACCACCTGGTTTCTGTTCGTGACGCTCTTGACAAGAGTCTCTACCGTCCCATTGAACTTCATGAAGAGCACATAGGTGGCGTAGACGAGCAGCATGCTGATACTCTCCAAGTACGTGATGTAGTTATCCAGGAAGAAAACTATGAGCATAATGAGGCCGATGATGTAGAAGGTGACGTCCCTGAAAAGAGGCCACCACGTCAGGTTCAGGATCTCCTTGGAGAATACAGCACACATTCCAATGACGAACAAGATGTTGAACACAGCGGAGCCGACAATGGTTCCGATGCCCACATTACTGTGGGAAATGAATACGCCGATGACGGAGGTGAAGAGCTCAGGAGCCGAGCCCCCGGCCGCCATAAAGGTGGCGCCCGCCACGTCATCTGAGATTTTGAGTTTCTCTGTAATGACTGTGAGTGCGGGGACAAAAAACTCGTCACAAACGATGGCAAGGGCAATGAACATGTAGATCATGCCGAACATGTGTAACACGACAGCGCCACGCCGACGGTCCTCTAGGCTGAACAGGTCAGTCGGATAGTCCCCTTGACTCTCGTTTGACTCTGCGGACGAGCGCATGGCTATGGGCGTGTCCTCCGAGAGGTTACTGTAGTAACCCAGGTGTGTGGATAGCAGTGTTCTGTGTGGGGCGTGGCTCTGAAGCCCCTCCCACTGAGCAGTAGAGTGCCATGAGAAGGCCACTGCACTTATTGCTACGAGACTGATGAGGAGGCTGATCACCCGCGCAGGCCTGAGTTTTCTCCATAAGCGCTTGCGGGCACAAACAATCTGACTGTGCTGCACGTCGGAGGCCATGGCCATTCTCTCTGCTTCAACACTCATGTGCTCTCTTGTTACGCTACGGTTAGGCTTAGCGCATGCTGAGAATGCTACTTGTACAATAAATCTGTAGAATCCAGATGTCCTTCAGCACACCAGAGGCTTCCTCATATTAGCCTGAGAAAAATAATCACACAGAAAGGGTGGGGTGGGGGTTAATCACACATCACACAAAGCCAACAAGATCTATGCTGCAATACGTATGTCCAAGTGCACTAAGTAAATGGTGTGTGTGTGTGTGTGTGTGTGTGTGTGTGTGTGTGTGTGTGTGTGTGTGTGTGTGTGCAATGTGTGAATCTGTGAGCATCTGCGATCGCTGACTTGCTCTTACTCACAGCTGCGTCTGCATTTTCAAGGTCACAGTGAAACAGCACAATGTCAAAAGCATGTCTGCATCCCTCTCATGCCCTACGCAGCAGTTTCACAGCATGAACCTTATATAACCAAAAATAAGATCTAAATAAAAGCTCAAATTCTTCAACAGCGATACTACTGCCTTTGCCATTCTACTGACTGCCATGAACAAAAATGTTTTCATTTTGACACATTATTATCTATAAAAATGTTTTCTGAAGACCTAAATTTATTAGATTGCCACATAACAATGATTCTGGACATCTGAATGGAACTTTCATAGTTTAATTTTAGATCTACTCCTGCCAGTGTTACAACACATTTAAAAGCCTTTTCTTCCTCACTATATCAAGACTATTCCTTCCTCAATGATCATGATATTAAAATACTAGAATGAATTAAAGTAATGAGGTCTGATTAAAATAGGTCTTTTATTTACATATTTTCTTTAAAGCATATTAAAGCGATTTACTAGTATGGCCTTATATTGTATTGAAGCATTTATAGGCTTAGTGGCTGGAAAAAATACAAATTAAGTAATACAAAAATTAAAAATACAAATGCTAAATTGTAAAAAAAAAAAAAAAAAAAAAAAAACATTGTCCAGAAACTATAGTGCAGTATGAATGTGCAGTACAAAAACTGGAAGTGTTGAGTCAGTTACGATTAGTTAGCTGTACTAAATCTGTCTTTATTTTGTTTTACTTTTACTGAAAATAATACATATTCTTAGTATTACAAATAATAGTTGTATTAATAAGTATTATCATAATAATGGAAAATTGGAGCTGGTTTAATTTGTTGTTTTGGGAATACTGATATTTGGATAGGCTATATGTAGGTAAATAATGATATACATAAACAAATGTATTTCTCTAAACTCCTTACTATGCTCGTCGCGTTGTTATTCTCTCTTACCCAGTCATTTGTCATTCATGTTATGAACATCATCAGTAAATTTTTTCCATGCGTGGCAATGTCACTTCTAATAATGCTGTCATTTATAATGCTGTTATTAAAGGGGGGTATGGCTGTCATACCTGAATAATCACAGTCTGTCTGACATGCAACAGACCTGTGATTCTCATGACCTCTGAGCTCTGTGTGCCGAAATATGATTGTTATAGGCTAAATAATCAATAGTCTGATATATGCAGGTAAGTTCTGATCTAACGCAACGTTGTCTGCTCATACTCTTAATAAACACTATTGATGCATCATGTGCAGTGTACAACGCACCATTTCTGAACTGTATATTAAAAGCAAATAAACACATTGATAAACTCACTGATCGAATAAATGAAAAAATGTGACTTACATTCAGAGGTGATGGATGAAAGCGACGGTTCGGCGCGACGCATACAGCAGGTTGACAGTCCGCGTGCGTCCTCTCTCGTGCCCTCCAGTAATTTCTTTCCGACTATGATGATGCTGATGATGTTATTTAGGGGCGGAGCTCCGAGAGCGCGTCTCTGTGTCCAATTTCATGCTCTTATTCCCAGACATTACCTATAGCGAGGAGCGAAGTTCAAACCGACCACAGCCCCTCTCTCTTTCTGTGTGTGTGTGTGTGTGTGAGAGAGAGAAAGAGAGAGAGAGAGAGAGAGAGAGAGAGAGAGAGAGAGAGAGAGAGAGAGAATGCGCACCGTGTCGCCCAACACGATTCCGCGCAGCCCTGTGGTTCTGTGACATCACAATGGCCCAAGTGGAAGCGTTACCGTGGTTACAGCAGCAGCGTTCTCCGACAAGCGAAGTCTAACATCATCACGAGTTTGACTGATAGAAAAAGCACTAATCATCATGTTCACACATACTCCCCCTCCCTCCTCATTCATAATTGACATGACACTGACGTGTTGTTTTTAAACGGTGCCTCTGGTTATGGTAACATATAGTACAGATACCTTTACTTTATACAAATAAATTAATATAAATATTTTTTTTTCTGTAATCAATAACAGTAATGCGATTTACAGAGAAGTTTTTATGAAAGCTGTGTCGCACAAAAAAAAAAAAAAAAAAGCCCTTATTTGCTTCATCATGACTCTGTCCATGTTGAGTGAGTTCATTTATTCAGTTTCTTGAGCGAGCTGACAGGGAGCTGACTCTTCATTTTTATTATTCAAAAATAATGGCTGTGTTTACTTGTAGGCTACTCTCTGGAGACAGAGGTGTTTAAGTGTTGGGGTGTAGGAGTGTTGCTGGTGTTAGTCGGGTTGTTGTTGTTGTTGTTGTTGTGTGTGTGTGTGTGTGTGTGTGTGTGTGTGTGTGTGTGTGTGTGTGTGTGTGTGTTGGTCTTTGTGATTTATGAGGACATTTCATATGAATACACACAACATTATGAGGACATTTAGGATTATGAGGACATGGCCGGTGTCCTCATAATTCTGGCAACGTAGAAGTGCTCCAATAGCTAGGGGGAGCTGAAATCCAAAATTTCTCCACATGTCTTTATAATTCACATAAACCTGAATTTGTGTATAACGTGTGTATCGGAAGTGCGCTACTGTAGGCCGGACTTGGTACTGCACCTGCTCATTAATTATTAATACGTGTGTATGAAATCGCGGCTTCTGATTGGCTGATCGCTAGAAGTCCTCATAATGTATGAATTTGTCAAACTCAAACCATGTTTACACAGATCTACGACAATGACGGTATTGGAAAAGATATAATTCTAAGTATAAAATAATAGCTATAAAGTTATAAATAAAAAGCACTGCACACTGAACCCTCTTCTACCACCTGACCGAAGCCTTTTCTCTGTGGATGTCTGACAACGACGATATCACGAGTCTTAAGGTAAGATTAATGATAAGCACAAATCTACTCTTTATGTTAAAATCTGTTTTAGTTTATAACGATTTAAACTATTATTGTTAATAAGACGATTGTGAAATTAAAGAGCATGAACTGTTAATCAAGTTATAGCTTTGGTGAAACATAGCATGATTTATCTTTGTGTTCTGATAAAGCGAGATTAATTCATAATTTAGTGTTGATTAATGTTTAATCATTTATTAACAGTCAAATCGGCAGCTTTATTGCTAACGTAGCCTACTTACAAGTTTAAGAAAGATAACGTACTAAGTAAACAGTACTATTTCGGGACAAAAATTAGTAATTACCATTAGCAACGTTAGCTCATCACGTTATTGTCGTTTAAGATCACATTATTTTGCGAAATGTCGTAATAGTGCTTCACTACGGTGATGCATTGCTGCCACATACATATTTTTCCACTCAATTATGTCGTAATAACTAGATCTTATGTCTTAATAACGAGATGTAACGTTATATGTTGTTTTAACATTTTTTTTCTCGTAATAACGAGATGTTATGTCGTTAAAAAGACATCTTTTTCTCATAATAACGAGATGTTATGTCGTTAAAACGACACATGTTCTAGGCCTTATAATGACACGTGTAGTCATGTACAAAATATGCCTTTAGTTTATCCACATAAAATGTAGGCTATCATGTCTTTATCATACATATAGTTCAAAAAGCTTACGCAGCAGCCCCCAATGGACATTCATGTTAAAATATCTTTATGTACACACCTTATATTAATAAACCATGTGTTGCCTACAGCAGTGTTTCCCAAACTTTTTTTCTGGGGAACCACATTTTAAAGTCGATAAATCCTTGTGACCCAATAAACATTAATCCCATATAGTTAATATATCACGAAGAGAATTTATGCATTAACAAAATATGTATGACCATTTTTAAGGTCAGTTAAACTTCCACTTAATTTAAAAGAGATACAGATATTTGACAAAGCATTTTTTTATTTTATTTACCTGTTGTTAACAATAAGTAAAATGCAGAGGTGAAATGAGAAAGGAAGAGTTGACAGGGCATCTCATTGTTTTCATATTCTCATCATTACAGTGTACACAATTTATACTTAATGAGACAAAGTCCTATTACGTCCACATGCAACGCACATGGTACCCTTAAGCGTCAATATGAGACGCAGATAGAAATGCGTCTCATATTGACGCTAAAGGGTGCCATGTGCGTTGCATGTGGACGAAATGTCAAAAGCGTCAGTATATGACGCCCTAGGATGAGAACGCGTTTATAGCACACTGAAAAATAGTGCTCGACTTGGCGACCCATACAAAATCTCCCGCGACCCACTTGTGGTCGGGACCCGCCTTTGGGAATGACTGGCCTACAGGTTAACAGATGAGCCCAGAATACGAACATTGCTTTTAATTACACATTAGGCTAAGCGTTTTCTTCCCATAGAAAATCCTTATTATAAAGAAAAAGCTTATGTGGCTTAATAGGCTACTTCAGTGATAAAGATCAAATGCTGTACACACCTTATTAATAAACCATACTATCCTACAGAAGAGCAGATGAGCCTAGAACCAGAATATGAACGCAACTTATTTAATTACACTTTAAGCGTTTTCCTCTCATAGAAACCTTTTATTATAAAGACAACTTAACGTGTCTTTCTATGGGAGGATGGCATTGCGGTGCAAGTGGTATTCAATGCAAAACAAAAATGAAAAACATAAGTAGCCAATACAATAAACAAATTATTGTGGCATTAATTAGCCCACAAATAATATTTATTTTAAAGCCTAAACAAATTTATTTAAAGAAAAACACCAGCATTGGGCATTTATCTGTATAGGCTAAGTGTTTCAGCCGCCCTTTTCAAACTGGCGCAATACAATGCAACAGAATTTGATTTGTTAAACCTGAAGAGGACTTATGCGTCTGGCATGGCTGCTCGCTCTAACGTTAACCTAGATAAATGTTCGCTATTATTAAGTGCATACCCAAGTGTTTGTGCGGGGTGTGGAGCGCGCACTGCATGACATGGTGGAGGCGTCGGTGCCATCACTCGCATTTTCCTAGTGGAAACAACTTAAAATACTCAGAAAAGAATAATACACCAGTCGCAACTACTTTTATTTGTGTAAACTCACAACAAGAAGAAAACGTTGTGCTTTCGGAAAAGAAATCGAACAGGGCATGCTTTCATGATCTCTGTGAATTGGAGCGCGTCTCAAACATTAACTGAAAAACAGCATAGGCTATAGACAAGCCTCACCGCTTGAGCGCGGAATAGGCTATAAATGAACCCAGGATTGAATATAAACGTGCAATTAGTCCTAATTGCTTAAATGAATGACTACTAGTCTAGAAAAATCTTTATGGTAACTCTAATCAATAGCCTACATTTAATATTTGACATTATTTAATTAGTAATTTGGATCCAGCTCTTTACATTAAATCAGTTGAGTTAGCATAGGCCTAACTAGTTAATGAAATAAAGTTTAAATAAAGATGCTAACCATATATTTCTATATAGCATTGCTTATTCCACCACACAAAGGACTGTTTATAATGTGACAATCCGTTATACATGTGAAGATTGTAGCCTGTATCTTGAAGATTATTGTATTGTATTTTATCTTCTGTTGTAAAGACGAAGATTGACATTTTGTTAATTAACAAAATAAAAAAATAAGAACAAAATGTTTTGACTACTTTTTCTTTAAATATATCTCTAGGTAATGAAGATATAGCCTATTAACAAAAAAAAAACCTATATATTATATTATTTGAAAAAAACGTATAGGCCTATATAAAATATTTTTTTTTTTTTTAAAAAGGGCCTCATTGATTAATTTTGCCTGGGGCCCCAGTCAGTGTTCGCCTCTGATTGGGGCTGCTACTATTTGCTTAAGCTTTTTGAACGTAAAAGTGTGATAAAGGCGTGATAGGCTATCAGTTTTATGTGGATAAAGGTAGAGCTTCACAATTAATCGTTAAAAGATCGAGATCTCGATTCGACTTGCCAATTTACACATTCAACAATTTTAATCACGGAAGAAGAGCCGGAAACTGGGACTCACGCGTTATCTGTGCGCACAGCCACACACACAAGCGGGTCGCACACCGGACGCGCCGCGCTGCGCAGCGCCACGTTTTTTAAATTCGAACACATTAAAGAAAAATTTGTTATTTAGTATTCATCTCTGCTTGTAATTTGTGTGTTTGTTCTTATTTTATTACTGACTGTTCACATGTTTTAAATAATGTGTGAACTTTATCAGTTAATCCGGTCGCACACCGGACGCGCAGCGCAGTGCCACGTCTTTCAAATTCGAACACATTATTCTCTATGAGAGTACACACACCGGCGGCGTCTGTCCGCGGCGCCCAGCAACGGCTCAGGACCGTGTTCAAAACCCTGCCGTGCCACACAGCGCCATTTACATAGTTTTAAATTAAATTTATATTTATGTGTCTCAAATCGTAGTTAATGTATATACGGACTTAACCCTGTGCTGCAATATACATTTAGTTTTATATTTATTTACAGAAAT
This sequence comes from Scardinius erythrophthalmus, assembly GCF_964197995.2. Taxonomy (NCBI): domain Eukaryota; kingdom Metazoa; phylum Chordata; class Actinopteri; order Cypriniformes; family Leuciscidae; genus Scardinius; species Scardinius erythrophthalmus. Next base: position 13,192,021 of record NC_138222.1, on the reverse strand, counting down.
CAGAAAATTGCTGATGCTAACGGATTTTCAGGTGACAGTTGTCCTAGACGTGGCGCTGCGCGTCCGGTGTGCGGCCGGCTTTAGGCTAGTAGTTTTTAATGTAGTAGCTATCAAAAAACTTCAACTGAGCTTTAAGTAGACCTAATAAATGAAAAGCAAAGTTATTATAAACTTAAATCTCAATTAAACACTTATCTTAAACCACAGTATGAGATGGTTAAAAACAAAACAAAGTACCAGCGGCCAGACGAAACAAACGTATATAAAAGCAATGCTATTCAACGCAACACCATACCCAATAATGTTGATAGTGTGTCTTGTTAAGAATCTATAATAGGTCTAGCCTGGTGTAATACCTTTGAATGTTGTCAATGTTTAATTGTCATTTTTTATTTATTTAAATATTACGTTCTTTTTGTTTACTGCATTTATTTAAATTTGACTGAAGCAAGAGTATTATATCTATCTTGTTTGGTAACCTAATGTTCAGGATGTGTAGATCTTTAAAATAATAAAGCTTTTCAGAATCGTGAGAGAATCGTGATCTTGATTCCAAGCAAAAAAAATTTGTGATTCTCATTTTAGCCAGAATCGTGCAGCTCTAGATAAAGGCATATTTTGTACATGACTACACATGTCCTTATAAGGCCAAGAAAATATGCCGTTTTAATGACATATATCGTTACTGCGAGAAAAAGATGTCGTTTTAACGACATAACATCTCATTATTACGAGAAAATATGTCGTTAAAACAACATAAGATCTCGTTTTTATGACATTATTGAGTGGAAAAAATAATATGTATGTGGCAGCAATGCATCACCGTACTTCACGGCTTTAGCTGTTACTGTAACCCATTAATCTAATCTGAATGCTAACGTTAGTGAAATAATTATTTGTGCATCCCTAAGAAATGCAACAGCTTCTGTAATGATAACTTTAATGTTGTCATTTTACTTAGTCTGAGCTTACTATACATCGCTATGAGTTATAAAAAAATGTCTGTTAAGGTTTCAGGTCTTTAATGTTTCAGTTTCATATGTAACTGTCTCAATTTTGGGTTTGTTCTTGTCATGTTTCTGTGTCTTGTCATGCTTCATGTCTGTCATGTGATTCCCTCTTTGTCATGTGATCCTGCCATGTGTCTTGTCATTGGTTAATTGTCTGATCATTGTTCACAGGTGTCCCTTGTCTTTAGTCTGTGGCTGAGTCCCAATTCGCCTACTTATACTACGACCTAAAAGTATGTACTTTTTTTGTGATGAAAAAGTACATACTTTTGAGTGTGTAGCAAAAAAGTATGCACGTTCTGGGACATACTTCGATGACGTCATGCAACATGAATTTGAACGTGGTTGCCTAGTTACGCACACCGCGACTGTTAACAAAACATTTAACATTTTATTCATTCTTATATATTCAATATAATTTTATTTACTATTCCCATCTTTTTTTCCACAATACATTTACAATGTGTTTACCAAATTGAGGAGTGAAGCAGGGCGTCGTCGTAGATCAACCAAACGCAGGTCGTTTGTGAGGCGGCTGGTTCTGACATTCATGTGCAAATGTGTGTAACGAAAGCTAGCGCTACTTATTTTCTGAGTTAAAATATTTAAAGTTTATAGTGTAACTATTGTTTAACGTATTTTATACTTAATCTTATACTTATGTATAATACTTAAAAATACCCCGATGAAAATGAACCATGCTTTTACTATAGTAAAAGTGTAGTGACCATGTTTCTTTGGTTGGACTGATAAAGTTAACATATGTACAGCCACAGTATTACTACAAATAAGTCAGACAGAAACATCAAAATAAATACATTAAAAAAAGACACTTGCATGACACTGTACTAGAGCCTTTTTATTTATTGTTTTGTAGCCTGCAATGAGGCGCTCAGTATCTTCATCGGACCCTACAAGATAAACACGGTACTTTTTTGGCACAACATAAACCCATTAATATTACGATACAATAAAATGTAACTTTAATTAGGGTTAAACATTTGAATTCTTACACTTAAAAACTGAGGGCGCATCTCCGTTGCTGCATCCGACTGCCATGTTTACATCACCATCATCACCGCAAAGCTCCTCCCTCCCGCACGCAATGGGCTGTGGGCAATATTAGCCGTTAGAGTCTGCATTGATCTGCACTTCGAATTCTAACCGGAAATAGTAGACCATCCGGGTATCTTTGGAATACTCATTTCAACATACTACGATTTGGGACGTACTAATTCTAGTTTCGCATACTATTTAGGACGGATAGTATGCGAATTGGGACTCAGCATGTGTATTTAAGCCCCCTCATGTTTGTCATGTTTCTTTGTCTAGTATTATTAATTCATGTAACCACTGTTGTGTGAGTTTGTTCATAGTGTTTTGTCTTGTTTCATGCCATGCTTTTGTTTCACATTTTTGGATTATTTTGTCAAAGCTGCGCTTGGGTTCCCAAGGCTTGCCATCAGTGGATCCTCCTTACAGTCACCCTGTCTGTCTAATCATTAAGCTCAGTGTTATTCAGTATTACAAATATCAAGGATATGTTTTCACAATGTTTCTTTCATTATGTACGATGATTTTATGTATAAAACAATAAATCACAAAAAATGACTTGCTTTTCTGGACCTTTGTAGAAAATGGCAGGAATAAGGCCCAGGAGAGGTAAAAAAAAAACCCAGAAGAGGAGGCTGTATATTATGCATCAATGTGTAAAGACATGGGTGGATTTGTTGCTAAATATATAAATTCATTTAAAGGTAAGTAACACAGACCTATGTTTAAGTCAGGGATTTCCAACCCTGCTCTAAATCTTAAGTTAAAACTTTTCTCTGACTAATCAGACTAATTCTTTGTTAGGTCGGGGAGTGTTCACCACTTCTCACTTTCATAAAGGAGATTTTCTGATTGAATATCGAGGATAGGTCATAAATAAAGAAGAATTTGAAAGACGACTCAGATTTTGAATGGCCATGGAGACACCGGTATAGATAACACTAATTTCTTAAATGTTAATTTGCTCTAAACAATTATTCAAACATTAAGCTTAAATCAAGTTGAGAATTTGTGTTATTTAATAATTAAAGTATACTTTGTTGTTAATCTACGCAGGTAACTTCGGAGACTGAAGAACGTGCCTCACTCGTCAGTGGAGATGGGAGTAAAACATCACAGATGGTAAGTGTTTATGAAAAGTGGATGAAAGATTGGATGAAAGAAAAATCTACACGCCACAGTCCACAGGCTGCGTGCTCGTTTGTCCCCGGGGGACACCACACACGAGGAGAAATCGGCCCAAAACAATCCAACATGTTAGATAATCCCCGATTTGAGATCGGAGCGGTCCCGAAGTCATTCCGAGCAGACGAGAGCAGTCTTAACACACCACACACGGCAGGAATATCTGATCAGATTATTTTACGATATCGGAGCATCCTTAAGATTGTCGGAAGGGGTGAATCGGGACTAAAATCGGCCTAATTATCCTGCCGTGTGAACCAGGCTTAATGTTGCGTTAAAGGAGTCAAAACCTTGTATTACATTGGATACCTACTGCTGTATTATAGTCTTTCAGGCCCTTCTAAAAAAGAAAAGTGGAAAAAAAATAAACACAGAGCTCCACAGACCCTTATTTCTAAAGGCATTATTGTCTCGCGAGACCTGATGCGATATTTTGGCTGTCGTGGACGGTCATTTTAATAATGCAAATGTGGGGCGCATTGATTGGTGGCAGGAAGGAGGGGGGTTGACACCACAGGTGACGCTTTAGCATATCATTCCAAAATGACATCATGGCGCAAGTTATGAATGAACCCAACCTGGCCGCGACCGGCTTCCCGGCCAGTGTAAAAGTATGAGGCGCCGTTTAGGGCTTAAATCAAACTTCATTCACGCACACATATATGAAACACGCTTGCATACATACTAAGTAGTCACACATACATGTATATGAACTCTCCACGCACATACTCATATGAGACGCGAGCACACACACACACAAACTAGACGGCGCCTCATATATAAGCGTTAGGCAATCAATATACAATAGCCGAATTCATGATGATCTCAGTGATTTGTTGTTTGCAAAGTAACGTTAGCAGCCATTCCCCATGTTTACCTCGAAGCTAATACTCCCGCTAGCATACAATAGCCGCATTAGCAGTTAGCTGCTGTTTGTTAACGTTACACACAGTAGAGCAATAAAAACTCAGTCTTACCGTTTCAATTTCAGGCAAGTCTCTGATGGTTGGAATTGCACCTTTTTCCAAACAGAGCTTCGAGGCCAACTTCGCCTGATATTGCCCCAAATTTGTGAATGATTCCTGTGTGAAATGTTTAGCGCAGACTCCTAACGATAAGCCAGTTGAAAGGGTTGTTGGGACAGCGTCATTAAAAATGAATTTCATCCACTGGTCACTGATAGTTTGGTCCGTTTTTGGTAGAGAAAACACATTTACATGTTGATTCTGTCAGTCAACAACAGAGCAACTCAGGTGTGTACTCGGTTTCTCCATCTTTCTCGACTGAACTGAATATGAGGGGGAGAGGGGCGGGCTTCCCGCGGCATAGGTTTGCGGTGTCCATATATGGTATATCCTGCCCCGTCAAGACGGAGCTGAAATCAAAATCTCGTATTTGAGTGCGCGTGCACGCGCGCTGGTTTATTTACCCTGAGGTAAACAAACGCTTCACTTTTAAATATCGGCTTCTCGGCCAGTGTATAATCGTTAGGCAATCATAACATACACTGATTCTCGTGGAAAAGTGAAAATTGCAGGTTATGACTCCTTTAATAGAGCTGGTAAGTCCCGCCCCCTCCGCTAAACCCACTGGACCTCTAGGTTGAAAAATCGTCAATGCAAGTGAATGGGAGAAAATAATTATTTTCTGGTCCCGTTTGAATTGTGCCTTGAATGTAAACATATGTTGTCTGTGAATTTTTAATATAATTTTTTGTGTAAAGAATGCTACAATTTAGCAGGTAGAAGTTTGATACGGTTAGACTTTGTGTGAGAGCACTTTGTGGACTACAACTCTTCGCTGCTTTCGGCGCGTTTGAAACGTCAACACCACTCGCACACGGACACTAGCTCACGGATCCCGCTAAACATGGCTGTGTCTTTGGTGCACTTCACCGCTTTCTTTCAGGGAGAGGACAAAATTGTTGAGGTTGGCGAAAACCACGGGTAAGTCAACTTTATGGGGTGACGTCACATAGGCGACATGTAGTCTTTCTCGTTATGTCTTTTCCACAACTGCTAGCCGAAGAATCATACCATATACTGTCAAACTCGTAACATGAAAAATTATATAAAAAATTCACAGACAACATGTGTTCACATTCATGGCACAATTTTTTTACAGATGGGCGGGACTTACCAGCTCTATAGGGAACAATGGCGCTTTTCACTCAGTCGATTCACGATGCACTTGGGATTAAAGTTAACAAAGTGAGTTTAGTCATACACACAGAAGTCATACATCAACAACAGTAAAGGAGAAGGGCTTCAAGTTATACATTTCATTCGACATTCACAAATACGAAAAAAAGGAAAAACGATTGCATCACACATCAATTACTCTCTTCTATGGTGAATAAACCCTTTATGCTCCCACGTCATCAATACACTGATTACACGTGCAGTGTAAAACAGGCATTTCCCTTATTGGACCATGAATTGTGTTTTATGTCCTCATAATTACTGCTGATGTCATGTTGTGGGGGATGGGTGAAGATCCAGGTTTAGGTTACTACAGTCAGATTGGGATATGTGTTGTGTTTTATGTCCTCATAATTACTGTTGATGTCATGTTGTGGGGGATGGGTGATGATCGAGGTTAGTTTACTACAGTCAGATTGGGATATGTGTTGTGGTTTATGGTTCTATAAAAGTTCTATAGGTCTTATAGTTTTATTCTATATATACTCGTTCAAACACGCAGGTTTCTGTTAAAGTGGTTCATCAATCATGTTGAGAATTTAATTTGTTAATACTTTGTTGTTAATCTACACAGGTAACTTCGGAGATTGAAGAACGTGCCTCACTCGTCAGTGGAGATGGGAGTAAAACATCACAGATGGTAAGTGTTTATGAAAAGTGAATGCATTTTGGGTCTTGTAGTTTTATTCTATACTCGTTCAAACACACAGGTTTCTGTTAAAATGGGATATCAATTATGTTGAGTATTTAATTTGTTAATACTTTGTTGTTCCAGGGTTAGGTTACTACAGTCAGATTGGGATATGTGTTGTGTTTTATGTCCTCATAATTACTGTTGATGTCATGTTGTGGGGGTTGGGTGAAGATCTAGGTTTCTCTTAGTACAGCCAGACTGGACCATTGATTAATTTACTGATAAAACCTACATTGGTTATGATATTTAATTGATTTAAACCCCAAACCTTTTAGTTAAACTTCTAACATCTGTTTGAAATTTACTTCACTTGAAATGGGTTAATCAGATTAATTTAAATTTAATATTTTAATGGAATTGTTTTTAAGATTTTTTTTTTCTCAACAGATTTGCAAACATGACATCATTCATTCAAGCTTGGATAAATGTGCCAGCTGTAATGGGCCCTATTCTGCATTCAAGTGGATTGGTGTAAAGTGTAAGAGTAAGTACTATGGTTTTGCCTAGTAAAAGATACTGTAATGTGTACGGTAATGTGTTAGCGGTATCTATTCATTTATTAATTTCCAAACCCTTTTGGTAGATACCATCTAATTTAGAGCAAATCTCAGGAACCAAACTTATATTTATTATTCTATCTAGTTTACTCATGTTTCTGGCATCAATCTTGCTACAACAAGAATGTGATACCTTATCATTAATGAGCTGATGAATTGAATCAGGCTTGTTTGATTAGAGAGACAAAGAAAACGTGCAGTGTTGGGGGTACTCCAGGACAGGTTGGAACCACTGGTTTATAGTATATTTATTGTAAAGGTTATCAAGTGTATAGGCTAAGGTACATACAGACACTATATTTTTACCAAAGTAATAGTTTTCAGAGTGGTCATTATGTGATAATTTTATTTGCTCCTAACATTTGCTATACTTAAGACTCAAATTGTTTGTTTTTTGTTAGAAAACCTAGATTTAACCGATTCTAATCCAAGTGATGACAGTGATGACAGTGATGCTGAGGAGACAGATCGACTAACACGAAGTGAAATTGGTAAAAGTGCATAAACATACAAATGGCAAATCATTAAAGTCAAGTTTACCATATGATGCACCACTATGTACACCGATCAGGCATAACAATATGACCACTGACAGGTGAAGTGAATAACACTGATTATCTCTTCTCCATGGCACCTATTAGTGGGTGGGATATATTCGTCAGGAAGTGAACATTTTGTCCAGAAAGTATTGATTAGAATTGTGAAAAATTAGTAAGTGTAAAGAGCGAGTTTGACAAGGGCCAAATTGTGATGGCTAGACGACTGGGTGAGAGCATCTCTAAAACTGCAGCTCTTGTGGATGTTCCCAGTGTGCAGTGGTTAGTATCTTTCAAAAGTGGTCCAAGGAAGGAACAGTGGTGAACCAGCAACAGGATCATAGACAGCCAAGGCACTTTGATGCATGTGGGGAGTGAATGCTGACCTGTGTGGTCCAATCCAACAGGTGAGCTACTGAAGCTCAAACTGCTGAAGTAGTTCATGCTGATAGAAAGGTGTCCGAATTCACAGTGTATCACAATTTTTTGCATATGGGGCTGCAAAAGTGGGACCAACATAATATTAGAAGGGGGGTCATAATGTTATACCTGATCGGTGTGTATACATATATTATTAGTATCCCAAGGTGGGAAAGTCAAGTCAAGTCAAGTCAACTTTATTTATATAGCGCTTTTCACAATACAGATTGTATCAAAGCAGCTTCACAGTATTAAATAAAATAGTACATCAGTGTTTGTTTCTGGTGTAAAACATCCACGTTTGGTAATGCAGATCAATAGCACTGGTGAATCGATTAATCAATTTAAGTATCCCCAACTGAGCAAGCCAAAGGCAACAGTGGCAAGGAACCGAAAAACTCCATCAGGTGACCTAATGGAGAAAAAAAAACTTGGGAGAACCCAGGCTCAGTCGGGAGCCAGTTCTCCTCTGGCGTTTATGAAGTAGAGACCGGATTTAACTGTAAGATTAAAATATTATATGAATGCCTGGCTGAAGAGATGCGTCTTTAATCTAGTTTTAAACTGGGAGAGCGAATCTGAGCAACGAACAGTATCAGGAAGGCTATTCCAGAGTTTTGGGGCTAAATGTGAAAATGCTCTCCCTCCTTTGGTGGATCTGGATATCCTAGGTATGACCAGAAGCCTCGAATTTAGTGATCTTAAAGAGCGCGATGGATTATAGGGCGATAGAAGATCCGTTAAATAAACTGGAGCTAAGCCGTTTAGGGCTTTATAAGTCAGTAGCAATACCTTGTAATTAATACGGAACTTTATAGGTAACCAATGTAGTGATGATAAAATTGGTGTTATATGGTCAAACTTTCTTGATCTAGTAAGAACTCTAGCGGCGGCATTTTGGACTAACTGTAGCTTGTTTATTGAGGATGCAGGACAACCAGCTAATAAAGCATTACAGTAATCTAGTCTCGAGGTCATGAATGCATGAACTAGCTTTTCTGCATCAGAAACAGATAGCATGTTACGTAACTTAGCAATATTTCTAAGGTGAAAAAAGGCTGTTTTTGTAACATATGAAATATGATTTTCAAAAGACAAGTTACAATCTAATATAACACCCAGGTCTTTTACTGTAGAGGATAAAGTAACAGGACACCCTACTATGTTAAAGTTGTATTGTAAGAGGTTTTGTGGGCGGTTTTTTGAACCGACAAGTATTACCTCTGTCTTATCTGGATTTAATAAAAGAAAATTGTGCGTCATCCAATCTTTTATATCTTTAACACACTCTGTCAATTTGGATAATTTAGCGTTTTCATCCGGCCGTGATGAAATATATAGTTGAGTGTCATCAGCATAACAATGGAAACTAATTCCATGTTTCCTTATAATATTTCCAAGTGGCAGCATATATATTGAGAATAACAGAGGGCCCAACACAGATCCTTGCGGCACTCCATAGTTTACTGGAGTTATGATCGATTTTTCTCCGTTTAAATAGACAAAATGGTAGCGGTCAGATAGGTATGATCTGAACCAGCTTAATGCTTGTCCTTGAACACCGGTATAGTTTTGTAGCCGATCTAAGAGTATTGTGTGATCTATAGTATCGAACGCAGCACTAAGATCAAGTAAAACTAGTATTGAGATACAGCCTTGGTCAGAAGCTAAAAGTAAATCATTTGTGATTTTAACAAGCGCAGTTTCAGTGCTATGATGCGGCCTGAACCCAGACTGAAACTTTTCATAGGTGTCATTTTCTTGCAAGAAAGAGCCCAGTTGGGCAGACACAACTTTTTCTAATATTTTGGACATAAAAGGAAGATTTGAAATGGGTCTATAATTTGCTAGGTTATTTGGGTCTAATTGTGGTTTCTTAATGAGAGGTTTTATAACTGCCAATTTAAATGTTCTTGGAACATGACCTAAAGATAAAGACGAGTTAATAATATTGAGGAGAGGCTCTTCCACTACAGGTAACACTTCCTTCAGTAGTTTAGTTGGTATGGGATCTAATAAACATGTTGTTGTTTTAGAGGAAGTGATATATTTATGTAACTCTTTTTGTTCTATAGTTGTAAAGCACTGTAATTGTTCTTGCGGGGTGATAATCGAGGCTGAATTATAAGGCGCGATTGAAGATTGAACGTTTACAATTGTGGATCTGATGTTTTCTATTTTCTCAGTGAAAAAATTCATGAAATCATTACTACTAAACTGTAACGGAATATTTTGTTCAGGTGACGCTTGTTTATTTGTTAGTCTAGCCACGGTGTTAAATAAGAACCTAGGATTGTTTTGGTTATTTTCTATTAGTTTGCGGAGGTGCTCAGCCTTGGCCGCTTTTAGGGCCTTTTTATAGCGTGACGTACTGTCTTTCCAAGCGATTCTAAAAACCTCTAAATTAGTTTGTTTCCATTTACGCTCTAAATTACGGGTTTCTCTCTTTAGAACACGAGTAGTATTGTTGTACCATGGTGCTTTAATTTTCTCTCTGACCTTTTTTAGTCTCATAGGTGCAACAATATCCCATTTTCCAGAGAGAACGGTGCTCATAGTGCTGGTTAGTTCGTCTAGTTCATCTGTTTGTTTAGGTTCAGGCAGCAGCTGATACAGATCCGATAAGCAATTTGAAAAATTATCTATGGGGAATGGAAGGATTGTTCTGCCTAATCGATAACGCGGCGCAGCATGATATATTACCGGGGTACGTAATATGCAAGTTACCATGTAATGGTCAGTTACATCATCACTTTGCGGAATGATATCTATATCGGTTGGATCGGTTCCATGTGATATAATTAAATCGAGTGTATGATTAAAACGATGAGTTGGTCCGGTAACGTTTTGCTTAACCCCAAAGGAGTTTAATAAGTCTATAAACGCAGCCCCTAACGCACCAAAAGGTAGACTACTTGCATCTGATATATTCGCCATTTTAACAGATGGACAGTAAGTTAGCAACGACACTACCAGTGATGCTATCAATTAATACTAATTTCTGACAAGCGTCTTAGATATAATCCGTCTTTTAAGTGGTACGGGTGTAGAGTAGACGCACGATAGGTGAAAAATGTTTGTAAGTGAGTGTTGAGAAGACGCGTTCAGCCGTGATCCCCGGGAGTAACCTATAAGAGTATCCAGCGTTGGATCACTAACAGGCTTGAGACACGTCTGCTCAACAGTCCGCGTTGTAACTATGAGGTTTGAGCAGTAGAGCAGTAGTGCTTCTCAGTGAGGAAAAGTAGAAAATGTTTGTTGTAAGTAAGTTTAAAGAGTAAAATCAAGAATTATAAATCAAATCGATAGAGCTCCAAAGACAACAACGCGTTCAGACGCGACGCATGCGCATTCGACAACAGGAAGCAATTAAACATTAATCTTACAAGAATGGTAAAATCTGCCTACAGTGGGGCAAAAAAGTATTTAGTCAGCCACCAATTGTGCAAGTTCTCCCACTTAAAAAGATGAGAGAGTCCTGTAATCATAGGTACACTTCAGCTATGAGAGGCAAATTGAGAAAAAAAATCCAGAAAATCACATTGTAGGATTTTTAATGAATTTATTTGCAAATTATGGTGGAAAATAAGTATTTGGTCACCTACAAACAAGCAAGATTTCTGGCTCTCACAGACCTGTAACTTCTTCAAGAGGCTCCTCTGTCCTCCACTCGTTACCTGTATTAATGGCACCTGTTTGAACTTGTTATCAGTATAAAAGACACCTGTCCACAACCTCAAACAGTCACACTCCAAACTCCACTATGGCCAAGAACAAAGAGCTGTCAAAGGACACCATCCATCCATCCATCCATCTTCTACCGCTTATCCGGGGCCGGGTCGCGGGGGCAGCAGTCTAAGCAGGGATGCCCAGACTTCCCTCTCCCTAGACACTTCCTCCAGCTCTTCCGGGGGGACACCGAGGCGTTCCCAGGCCAGCCGGGAGACATAGTCTCTCCAGCGTGTCCTAGGTCTTCCCCGGGGTCTCCTCCCAGTGGGACATGCCCGGAACACCTTCCCGGGAAGGCGTCCAGGAGGCATCCGGAAAAGATGCCCGAGCCACCTCAACTGACCCCTCTCGATGTGGAGGAGCAGCGGCTCTACTCTGAGCTCCTCCCGAGTGACCGAGCTTCTCACCCTATCTCTAAGGGATCGCCCAGCCACCCTGCGGAGAAAGCTCATTTCGGCCGCTTGTATCCGGGATCTTGTCCTTTCAGTCATGACCCACAGCTCATGACCATAGGTGAGAGTAGGAACGTAGATTGACTGGTAAATCGAGAGCTTCGCCTTGCGGCTCAGCTCCTTCTTTACCACGACAGACCGGTACAGGGACCGCATTACTGCAGAAGCTGCACCGATCCGCCTGTCAATCTCCCGTTCCATCCTTCCCTCACTCGTGAACAAGACCCCAAGATACTTGAACTCCTCCACTTGAGGCAGGAGCTCTCCACCAACCTGAAGCGAGCAAGCCACCCTTTTCCGACTGAGAACCATGGCCTCGGACTTGGAGGTGCTGATTTTCATCCCAGCCGCTTCACACTCGGCTGCAAACCGTCCCAGTGCATGCTGGAGGTCCTGGTCTGATGAGGCCAACACGACAACATCATCCGCAAAGAGCAGAGATGAAATCGCGTGGTCCCCAAACCCGACCCCCTCCGGCCCCTGGCTGCGCCTAGAAATTCTGTCCATAAAAATTATGAACAGAACCGGCGACAAAGGGCAGCCCTGCCGAAGTCCAACACGCACCGGGAACAAGTCTGACTTACTGCTGGCAATACGAACCAAGCTCCTGCTCCGGTCGTACTGGGACCGGATAGCCCTTAGCAAAGGGCCCCGGACCCCATACTCCCGGAGCACCCTCCACAGGCCGCCGCGAGGGACACAGTCGAATGCCTTCTCCAAATCCACAAAGCACATGTAGATTGGTTGGGCAAACTCCCATGAGCCCTCCAGCACCCTGTAGAGGGTATAGAGCTGGTCCAGTGTTCCACGACCGGGACGAAAACCACACTGTTCCTCCTGAATCCGAGGTTCTACTATAGGCCGGATTCTCCTCTCCAGTACCCTGGCATAGACTTTCCCAGGGAGGCTGAGAAGTGTGATCCCCTATAGTTGGAGCACACCCTCCGATCCCCCTTCTTGAAGAGAAGAGAGGGACCACCACCCCGGTCTGCCAGTCCAAAGGTACTGTCCCCAACCGCCACGCGATGTTGCAGAGGCGTGTCAGCCAAGACAGCCCCACAACATCCAGAGACTTGAGGTACTCAGGGCGGATCTCATCCACCCCCGGTGCCTTGCCACCGAGGAGTTTCTTGACTACCTCGGTGACTTCAGCTTGGGTGATGGACGAGTCCGCCTCCGAGCCCTCAGCCTCTGCTTCCTCAATGGAAGACGTGACGGCGGGATTGAGGAGATCCTCTTTTCATCATTGCTTTTGGCTGATCGATTGCCTCCTGTCTACCCTGCTGCTGCTACCCTGCCTGCTGCTGCTGTGTTGCATTAGTTTGCGTCTCGCGCTCGCGCCTTCCGTGCGCTCTTTATTTATTTCTTGTTTTCTCGTGCGCCTTTTACGAGTTAGCACAGTATTTACATGTGATAAATGCTGGGAGATAGTAAAGCTGACGGGGGAGATTTCAGAACTAGAAACACGCATCCAAACTTTAATCGAGGTTAATTGTAAGTGTGCAAGGGCTTTAGATACTGCTTTGGATGCGACTAGCTTAGTGAACTCTGTACATTGTTCGGTTCCGGCTGAAGTAGAGCCTGTGTAGCAGGGCAACTGGGTGATGGTGAGACGCTGTAGTCGCGGGATAAAACACCACTCTTCCGTTCCGATTACAACATCAAACAGATTCTCCCCTCTCAGTGAAACACCCACCGAGAATCGTGTTGATTTTGCCCTAGTTATTGGCAATTCTATTACACGGAACGTGAAAATACACCAGCCACCATAGTCACATGTTTGCCGGGAGCCAAAGCGCCTGACATCAAAGCAAATTTAAAAGTGCTGGCTAATGCTAATCGTAAATTCTCTAAGATTATTATTCATGTCGGCACAAATGATGTTCAACTCCGCCAGTCGGAGATCACCAAAATTTACATTATAGAGGTGTGTGAACTTTCAAGTACGATGTCAGGCACTGTAATTTGCTCTGGCCCCCTTCCTGTTCGCAGGAGTGATGAGATAGTTAGTAGATTGTGTTCACTCAACGGCTGGCTGTCTAATTGGTGTCCGCGTAATAACATAGAATTCATAGAAAATTGGAAAAGTTTTTGGGGCAGACCTGACCTGTTGAAAAGAGATGGTATTCATCCCTCCTGGAATGGTGCTGCTCTTCTCTCTAGTAATATGGCTCATAGTCTTAGAGCTCAAACATGACAATCTGGGGCTCAGGTCAGGAAGCAGACAGACTGGCTAAACCGACTGTCTGCTAGCGGCCTCGCGTCACCAAGGTCAGATAAATCCCATCCCATAGAGCCTCTTTCACCTAGCTATCATCATAGAGACTGTGTCTGTTCCCCGAATTAGGACATACAAAATACTCCTAAACCCATTCAAGGGTAAAAATGTAATTGATGTTCAACAATTAAAAAACAGATATAACAGATGAACAAATGATAAAGCTCGGGTTGCTTAATATTCGATCGCTTACTTCAAAAGCACTCATTGTTAATGATATGATTTCAGATAATAACCTAGATGTGCTGTGTCTGACAGAAACCTGGCTAAAACCAAACGATTACGTTACTTTAAATGAGTCCACCCCCTAAACATGAACCTCGTCTGAAAGGCAAAGGGCACATAGTGTTGGTGTAATTTATAGTAATATCTTCAGAATTACTGAGAAGTCTTATTTTAAATAAAATTCTTTTGAAGTGTTGTTGCTAAATGTACCACTATCTAGTGTAAATGATAAATCATGTTTGAGATTTGTGCTGGCTACTGTATACAGGCCACCAGGGCACCAAACAGACTTTATCAAAGAATTTGCTGATTTTCTATCAGAGTTAGTACTGACTGCAGATAAAGTCCTAATTGTTGGTGATTTTAATATACATGTGGACAACGAAAAATATGCATTGGGATTGGCATTTAAAGACATTCTGAACTCTACTGGAGTTAGACAACACGTGTCAGGACCTACTCATCGTCGTAATCATACTCTAGATCTAATATTATCACACGGAATAGATGTGGATGCCGTTGAAATTCTGCAGCAGAGCGATGACATCTCAGATCATTACCTAGTCTCGTGTAAACTTCATTTAGCCAAGGCTGCAAAGTCCGTGTTTCAATTATGCTAGACCTATCACTTCTGCTACTAAAGATTGCTTTATTAATAATCTTCCTAAACAGTTTCATCATCTCAGCATCCCAGATAGTTTAGAAGAACTAGATATTACAACAGAAACGTTTAACTCTCTCTTTTCCAGCACTTTAGACACAGTTGCTCTGTTGCGCTTAAAGAAGATTAAAGAAAATAGTCCAACGCCGTGGTATAACGAGCACACTCGGGCCCTTAAGAGAGCAGCCAGAAAAATGGAGCGCAACTGGAAGAAAACACAACTAGAGGTATTTCGCATTTCATGGAAAGAGAGCTCTATTACTTACAGAGAGGCCTTAAAAGCTGCTAGATCTGCTTATTTTTCAACCCTATTAGAAGAAAATAAACATAATCCTAGGTATTTATTTGAAACGGTGGCTAAACTAACGAAAAATAAATCTTCAACCCCAGATGTTTCCAAGCAGCACAGCAGCAATGACTTTATGAACTTCTTTACTAACTAGATTGATAATATCATGGAAAAAAATTATAACTATGCAACCGTCTACTACAGTATCGCATCAGGCAGTGCATTGTAGTCTCCCTGAAGAACAATTTGATTCATTCATTGCTATAGGAGAAGAAGAATTTACTAAACTCGTTAAATCATCTAAATCTACGTGTGTTAGACCCTATACCGACTAAGCTACTGAAAGAAATACTTCCAGAGGTCATAGATCCTCTTCTTAATATCAGTAATTCGTCTTTGTCTCTAGGATACGTACCAAAACCCTTTAAGCTGGCTATGATTAAACCGCTTAAAAACACAACTTGATCCTACAGAATTAGTCAATTACAGGCCGATCTCGAATCTACCTTTTCTGTCAAAGATACTAGAAAAAGCAGTGTCTTCACAACTGTGTTCCTTTCTTGAAAGAAATGATATCTGCGAGGATTTCCAGTCCGGATTTAGACCGTACCATAGTACTGAGACAGCTCTCATTAGAGTCACAAATGATTTGCTCTCATCATCCTATCGTGGTTGTATCTCGCTATTAGTGTTACTCGATCTTAGTGCTGCATTTGACACCACTGACCACAACATTCGGTAACACTTTATTTCGATAGTCCACTTTAGACATTCTACTAACTATAAGTAACTTTGCAACTACATGTCAACTACCTGTCATTAGAGTATTAGTAGACTGTCTGCTTAATATTTGCTAACACTCTTTTTTGTTGGTCCCCTAACAGACATTCTACTGACTATAAGTTACTTGGCAACTACAAGTCAACTTATTCTCCTAACCCGAATCCTAACATCTAAACTTAACCTACCAGTCTATTGACTGTCTATTACAGCCTACTAATACTCTAATGAGAGTTAGTTGACATGTAGTTGAAAAGTTACTTATAGTTAGTAGAATGTCTAAAGTGGACTATCGAAATAAAGTGTAACCCAACATTCTTTTAAATAGACTCAAACATTATATTGTAGGGTTGTGCCGATAGTATCGTGTATCGACGATAGTCAGAGATATCGCTGCTGGCAGATGCCTTTGACGATATCAATGCGATAATTGGCTCGTTTTCCCATTAATGTTTTAAATAATAATTATTATTATTATTATTATTAAGCTAGTATTGTTATTAAATTAATTAGGAACTACAATTATATTTGCCTTGCCTAAATTCATAACGGCATCACCACATAACCACACTTGCGACATCACCGACACGCGTGTATGAAGACTCCTCAAAGAAAATGTTTTTAAAACAGACTAAAAAACTACATCCCACAACAAAATTTAAATGCAAGGTTATCCATTCACAAATTGTCAAGAGTGCTTGTCTTAACAGACGCATCATCATTCTTATACAGAGCCAAGATGAAGATGGCATCTTTGTTCATCAGTATTTTGTTTCCATAGCACATTAACAAACCATTTAATGACACCAATAACACTAAAAACAATACAATTACAAAATATTAATGATAATAATATCAATAAAATTAAATAGGCCTAATAAAAGTCTTTAGTTCACGAACGTAGCACAACTCTGCCATCTGTGAAAATCACAAGCAACTTCAAACACTTGTTTAATAAGAAATATTCTTCTAATTTTTTCACTGTCAATAATGTAAGTCCACAAGAGAAATATTAAGCCAGTAAATTAAGATATTTGCTATACCGTTATATCCACTGTCATCTCTGAGAGAACGCGCCATTAATGCAGCGAAAGCGCAGTCCGTTTCTGCTTTCATTTTCAGGGAATGATCGCGTTTACATGCACGTTATTAACTCGATTATGCTGAATAAACTGACAATGCATGTGGCCATGTAAACGCATTAACCCGTTTTCCTTTATCAGAGTCAAGTCATAGGTTTAAGCTGCGTTATTTGGGCTTATTGAAGTGCGTTGCGCATATGTGAAGAGCATCTAGACAGAGAGAGCACTGGTAGGAGGACATATATCGCAGACTCTGACTCTTTCTTGACTCAAGAAATTATTATTTCATCTCATCTCGTGCAGAAGTACAGTCAAAATGCTGCATCTGTAACGGCATGAGAGGATAATGTGTGTCCATTTCCCGCTGACATGTTGGATTTAGATACAAGGATGATTAGGATCTTTTTTTACTTCACTATACCGGGAAATAATCTGATTTAGCCTATTAATAAACACTCCACCTTTGCTAGCAAATTAGAAAAATATTCTCATATATAAAACGAAGTAATAAAACAAGCAAATTGATGAGTAAATAAGCAAGTTAATAATCAATTAAGCAGGCCCCGCCCCCCTCACGATAATATCGTGTATCGCCAATCTCACAGACTGACGCACGGACGATATGAAAATGGAGCATATCGCCCAACACTATTATATTGGCATTAGTGGAAATGCACTAGCATGGTTTAAGTCATACTTATCTGACCGTTATCAGTTTGTAGCAGTAAATGAAGAGATGTCTCATCGATCACAAGTTCAGTATGGCGTACCACAAGGCTCAGTACTAGGACGGCTGCTGTTCACTCTGTACATGCTACCCTTAGGAGATATCATTAGGAAACATGGCATTAGTTTTCACTGTTATGCTGATGATACTTAGCTCTATATTGCTTCACGCCCTGACGAAACTTACCAATTCACAAAATTAACGGAATGCACAGCTGATATAAAAAATGATCTGATGAAGGACCTGCACTGGACCCGATGACAACGCAGTGCTGAAGTGCCAACTAGTCTTTCCCTATGGAGGATCCCTTTACCACTCTACAGATAAAGCGTTGTCGGGAAACTCAATTTGCGTACCTACCCCGAATTGATAAAATAAAATTCTGTATTAAAATTATAAGGAAACACCAGTACTTTGTTTAGGCTTGGTTTGTAGGGAATTACAAACCTGCGTACATATATTCAAACGCACATAACTATAGAACCAATCCTCAATGCGCATGCGAACGCCATCAGCGTTTCTCACAGGTTCGCGTTTAAAGTTTGTGTAGAGAGAATGGTGTCGTCTTAGCGGCCCCTAATTTAATAACAAATGATCGTTGCGACGGAAGCGAATCAATCAAAACTAACTTTAGTTGGAAGATAACTTTATTAAAGAACCGCTATAAAGCCAAAACAATCTCTGTTACCATAAATTATACGCTTATCTGTAAAGCTGCTTTGAAACAATCTACATTGTTAAAAGCGCTATATAAATGAAGATGACTGACTTGACTTGTGAAAACCTTGTGAAGACTTACAGAAAACGTTTGAACTCTGTCATTGTCAACAAAGGGTATATAACAAAGTATTGAGAAACTTTTGTAATTGACCAAATACTTATTTTCCACCATAATTTGCAAATAAATTCATTAAAAATCCTACAATTTTTTTTCTCATTTTGTCTCTCATAGTTGAAGTGTACCTATGATGAAAATTACAGGCCTCTCTCATCTTTTTAAGTGGGAGAACTTGCACAATTGGTGGCTGACTAAATACTTTTTGCCCCACTGTACATACTTGCTTCCCTAATAAAAACAAGCAGGCCAAAACAGCCACTCAACACTTTAGGCAAGACTAGCAATCATTCAAATAAGGCTAGACCAAAGATAATTATTAGACTGGTTGAAAGAATAGGGAGATGAGATCTAGTCATCATGGTGTTTACTCTAGTTTATGCTTGTATATAAATAAACATGTGACACCAAAACCTTAATAGTAAACTATATTATTCATACCACCGCACTAAAGCGAGTTAGGCGACCTGTCGAGGATCTTCCAGGCACCTCAGATGGTATGGGCATCTATCGCATTTAACTAGCATGTTTAGCAAGGTTTGATTCAGTTCATGTAGACCAAGCAGTGCCTACTGTATGTTACTGTATTTTATCATTCCTTTCATAGATGATGACTCTGCCTTAGAAAGCCCATCTACAGGTAAGACAAGACGGAAGTTTTTAACTACTAATCCATTTTAAGGATATATTAAATGTTAGTCGAAGCTAAAAATCAGTGGCATATATAATCTAGATTTTGGTCTGGATCACTTTTTGCATTTGCTTGATTGATTTAAATAGTACATGTGTTTCTGTTTTGTTTTTAAGCAGTTTACCAAAACAAGTAAAAAGAAGAAGAAGTGCAGCAGTTGGGAAGAGCATGAACAAACTGGTAAAAAAACAAACAAAAATGCACAATGAACACTTTATTAGACAATCGTGAAGATCAAGCCGCCTTAGCATCTGTTTCTGTGAGCCGCTATACGTAGGTCATCCGCCATATTGGAACGGTCAAAGCGGTTGGGGATGCCAAGTCCACGATATCCCACTAAACACTACTTTTAAACTATTGCAGTGTATTATTCTTGCGGTTTAAAGGTTAAAGAATTTTTTTCGCCAGCTGTCTTAAACATAATAAAAAAATTAAATTATAAATGTAAGGTTATTGTGTTGAGGATAGGGAAGTTATACTATGTAATGTTACAGAGATCTGGCAACCACGCCAAGCAGGGCTGCGCGAGCTGAATGAGTCTGCAGGGGCAGCTATATATGTGTATAATCGTCTACATCTGCCGTAGAGTTAAAGCACATGATTTTCATATGATTAAGGTTGTCTTTGATGTTAAATAATTTTACACATAAGCTAATGAAAATAGTGGTAAAAGCCTTTTTAAATATTTTTGGTTGATGTTGAGATTTTTACTTACCTGTGAAAGGTTATACCATTTTTGGGGGGGTATTTATATCACGACGGTTTGTACTGCACAGTGTTGTGGCATATTTACCAAACAGTAAGTGACGTCAGCAGCAGCTGACATGTGGAGCATTCCAAGATGGCGGACACATCTACGTGCCTGGAGCGCTTGAAGGCGGCATCTAGTTATATATATCTATGGGCTAGACTAAAGATAATTATTATACTGGTTGGAAGAATAGGAAGATGAGATCTAGTCATCATTGTGTTTATCCTAGGAATCTGTTTTTCTCTTTTGTAGTCTTTCCTGAAAAACCTGCTGAAAAGAAGGATGCCAGAAGGAAACAAAAACAGCAATGGTCTCCAACTGAAATGACAGCAGTAATGAGACACTTTAAAAACCATATTACACTGGGAAAACACAAGAGAAAGAGACAGACACAAAACATTTAGTGTTTTGATGGCGTTGTTAATTTGTTTTGGTTTTATATGTATGGGCAAGGTTATACATTGTTTAGTGATATGATATAATATGCTTTGTTCATTAAGTTTATCAAAGGTAAATGGTAAAGTGCTTTACCTAAGTGCTTTATTTTTGTATTTGAAAAAGCACACATTAAACTTTGCTTCTTGTTTCCATACTTGTTGTACTGTTTTATGTTCTCACATATATAATTATTTGTTATATATAATATATTATTATTATATATAACAAATGGCCTATTGACTCGCAGTACCTGGATAAGCCTTGTGTTACCAGTTTCAGCATGAGAATGTTGCCTTTACTTTGTTAAATCGTTTGTCCCCATAAATCACTTTTGTCCTTATAATACACAACATTTTCACGTTTGTGTTTGTGTTAAACCGTCTGTCCTCATAGATCACTTTTGTCCTAATAATACACAACATTTTCATATTTGTGTTTGTGTTTTTAAGTTTTCCATTAAAGGTGTTCCTGGGGGTGCATATAAAAATATATGGCTTGGTTGTCCAAGGATATTGGAAGACAAAAAGCTCACACATTCACACTTAGTGTAAAAGATGAACAGAAAAACAATTACTCTTGATTCTGATTGAGCTAATTATTGCAGCATTAAATTGTTTTTGCATTGAATTATGTGTATGCTTAGTTAAAGAGATGAGTTTGTAAACTTAAACTGATCAAGTGTGTCTAAATTCTGAATTGGGCTGTGGTGGCTTTCAAAGTTTAGGAGCTCAGGGCATTATTAACAGACCAGAACTTTGTGACCAGAAGGTTTGACTGACAGTGTTACGACTGCTCCGAGACACGAAGTAGGAGATCCAAATGCAGCTTTATTTTGTGGGGCAATCCAGAGGCGTAATCCAACATACAGGCTAGGGTCATACACAGGAAAGCAGTCCAAAACAAAGAAACAAACAAAACAGGCAGGGACCAGAGGCAAGAGAGTAATCCAGGAAACAGGGCAAGATATCCAAAAACAAGAAACAAGACAACCAGGGAAACGCTCAGAATAGCAGTGTAACACTTAACAAGACTTCGCGGTGAGTGAATGAATGAACAATATATAGACAGACTAACAGGATGATGAGACAGGTGAATGCAATCAGTGAATGAGGTACAGGTGAATGTGATCAGTGATAAGTGATGATGAGTCCGGGCAGTGAGTTATGGGAAATGTAGTTAGTGAGTGAATATGATAGTCTGATGTGGACTGCCCTCTGGTGGCTCACAAGGGCAGCTCTAGCTGGTGATCGTTACAGACAGTAGTCTCATAAGGGTTCACAAATATATTGAAGTGCTAAGCCATTTGTACTCAGGTCAAGTCAAGTCAAGTCAAGTATATTTATATAGCGCTTTTCACAATACAGATTGTATCAAAGCAGCTTCACAGTATTAAATTAAAATAATACAACAAGGTTTGTTTCTAGTGGAATTTATTGATTGATAAAATAAAATTAAATATCCCCAAAATATCCCCAACTGAGCAAGCCAAAGGCAAAAGTGGCAAGGAACCGAAAAACTTGAATTTAATTTTTTGAATTTATTGATCTTAAAGAGCGCGATGGATTATAGGGCGATCAAGATCCATTAAATAGACTGGAGCTAAACCGTTTAGGGCTTTATAAGTCAGTAGCAATACCTTGTAAATAATACGGGACTTTATAGGTAACCAATGTAGTGATGATAAAATCGGTGTTGTATGATCATATTTTCTTGATCTAGTAAGAACTCTAGCGGCGGCATTTTGGACTAACTGTAGCTTGTTTATTGAGGATGCAGGACAACCAGCTAATAAAGCATTACAGTAATCTAGTCTCGATGTCATGAATGCATGAACTAACTTTTCTGCATCAGAAACTGATAGCATATTACGTAGCTTAGCAATGTTTCTAAGGTGGAAAAAGGCTGTTTTTGTAACATATGAAATATGATTTTCAAAAGACAGGTTACAGTCTAATATAACACCCAGGTCTTTTACTGTAGAGGATAAAGTAACAGGACATCCTACTATGTTAAAGTTGTAGTGTGAGAGGTTTTGTAGGTGGTTTTTTGAACCGATAAGTAGTACCTCTGTCTTGTCTGGATTTAATAAAAGAAAATTACGCATCATCCAATCTTTTATATCTTTAACACACTCTGTCAATTTGGATAATTTAGCGTTTTCATCCGGCCGTGATGAAATATATATTTGAGTGTCATCAGCATAACAATGGAAACTAATTCCATGTTTCCTTATAATATTTCCAAGTGGCATCATATATATTGAGAATAACAGAGGGCCCAACACAGATCCCTGCGGCACTCCATAGTTTACTGGAGTTATGATCGATTTTTCTCCATTTAAATAGACAAAATGGTATCGGTCAAATAGGTATGATCTGAACCAGCTTAATGCTTGTCCTTGAACACCAGTATAATTTTGTAGTCGATCTAAGAGTATTGTGTGATCTATAGTGTCGAACGCAGCACTAAGATCAAGTAAAACTAGTATTGAGATACAGCCTTGGTCAGAAGCTAAGAGTAAATCATTTGTGATTTTAACGAGCGCCAGTTTAAATGTTCTTGGAACATGACCTAAAGTTAAAGATGAGTTAATAATATTGAGGAGAGGCTCTTCCACTATAGGTAACACTTATTTCAATAGTTTAGTTGGTATAGGATCTAATAAACATGTTGTTTTAGATGAAATGATAAGTTTATTTAACTCTTTTTGTTCTATAGTTGTAAAGCACTGTAATTGTTCTTGCGGGGTGATAATTGAGGCTGAATTATAAGGCGCGATTGAAGATTGAACGTTTACAATTGTGGTTCTGATGTTTTCTATTTTCTCAGTGAAGAAGTTCATGAAATCATTACTACTAAACTGTAACGGAATATTTTGTTCAGGTGACGCTTGTTTATTTGTTAGTCTAGCCACGGTGTTAAATAAGAACCTTGGATTATTTTGGTTATTTTCTATTAGTTTGCGGATGTGCTCAACCCTGGCCTCTTTTAGGGCCTTTTTATAACGTGACATACTGTCTTTCCACGCGATTCTAAAGACCTCTAAGTTAGTTTGTTTCCATTTACGCTCTAAATTACGGGTTTCTCTCTTTAGAACACGCGTAGTATTGTTGTACCATGGTGCTTTAATTTTCTCTCTGACCTTTTTTAATCTAATGGGTGCAACAATATCCAGTGTTCCAGAGAGAATGGTGCTCATAGTGCTAGTTAGTTCTTGTCAGTGATGTCATTTTAATACTCAATGCCTTTATTTTGTGTATGTTTAGATATGTCCTATTAATACATGTGTGTCCCTTTAATACACAATAATGGCATGTGTGTGTGTGTTATAGCTACTGTCCTTATAATAACGGTTTGTGGCATGGGCGGGGCTTGCATGTAATTATAATATGTCCTCATAATTGTGTATTTTGTCAGGTTGTTACATTTTCACTTGTGTTGAGTGTAAACAAATTCTGAAGTGAAATCTGTGTTGTGTGGCTCAAACTAATTTTTTTGATGTGCACCACAACTCTGTAGAGCAAGTGGAAAGGGGTGTCCCCCTAATACAGCAAAAAACTTGTTTGGGCTCAAGTGTCCTTGTAATACACATAAACCCGTATGTGTGTGTGTGTGTGTGTGTGTGTGTGTGTGTGTGTGTGTGTGTGTGTGTGTGTGTGTGTGTGTGATGTTTGGGAATGTTTATTCGGGTAATTGCTTTTATGCACTGTGCAGATCTATGCAGGACTTTTTTGCTGAATCTATTACAATTGCCCACGCAGAATCCAGAACACTCTCGCCCTCATTAGCACACACACACACATTCTCGCGGTCTCATTACGATTTATGGACACAATTCAAAGTGAGTAATGATTTACAGTCTGCTATAGTCCCAGCAAACACTATTGGTTGCAATTAGGTAATGTTGTAGCACAACGTTTTAAAAACGTCTTTTTTTTTTAAATGGATAAATAATGTAGGCCTAACCAAAATAAGACGTTTTAAAAACGTTGTTAAAATACCACACTGGTATGTTATATTTATGTAGTCAAAAATAAAATAAAAATAAACGTACATATCACGTTTGTTTACTACAAAAACGAAACTAGACCAAACTAACCCAGCCAGCACCAGACGTCATTTGGACGTTGTTTTTTGTGCTAAATCAAGTTGGCCCGTCAATAAATGAGCTATATACGTTCCCATATACGTTCGCAAACCATATCTACATGATTTGGCATGGCAGAAATCCAGCAAAAAGCGCTCCCTGGTGGTTTATATCTCGTTGAAAACACTTGTGCTGTAGGCTATATTAGTTGGCTACACCTATTTCTGAACATTTGTTAACAATCACTACATAAAAAAAATATATATATATATATATATATATATATATATATATATATATATATATATATATGACTTCAAATATTGTTTTACATTTTCAATGCTTTCATGCTCATTCCATTTACAGTTTGATGATGGCCACATTGTCACGGTTCATGAATCCACTGTCTCTCTCTCGTCTTGTGTATTGTGTGTGTGTGTGTGTGTGTGTGTGTGTGTCTGTGAGCGTGGTCACTGATCACTGCTGATCAGCAGCGCCAGCTGGTACCAATTGTTTGGGCCTTTATATGTGCAACTGGTGTCTCATGTTGTCAGATCGTTGTGGTTCCCGTGCTGTCATCTGGATTGTGGATTTCCCCTCTGTTCTTTGTCGTGTCTGTCGTTTGGATTCCTGCACTCAGATTCTGATTCACAACCTGATTCACAAGCACCATCACGAGGGATACACCACTGGATTTCGAGCACCATCACGAGTTGTCCACCGAGGTCCCTGCGTTACTTACCATCGAAGCTTGTGACCGTCTGGCCCACCATTTGTGTTGTGACTTTCTGTGTTGTTTACCTGACTGGCTACTGATTATCACCTTCTTAATAAAGCATTATTTGCAATTGCATCCTGCCTCTGTCTTCGTCACAGAACGATCTGACCACATTATGGATGCAGCAAGTGCAACAAGTTCGGACGATTCTGCTTCTCACAGCATAGCGAGGATGGATCAACAAGAGGAGAGTATTGCCAGCACAGGTCGGGTGGTCCAAGCTCTTGTGACGCAGGTGTCCGAGCTCACCCAGCAACTTCAACATCTGAGGAGTCCCGCTGCGTCGCCCACACCGCCCGTTCAGCCCATTCCACCAGAGCCGCCCCATCAGCACGAGCCACGCTTACCCACACCTGAAGGGTACTCAGGTGAGCCCAAGTATTGCAGAGCATTCCTTACCCGTTGCTCGATGTACTTTTCATTACAGCCGCAGACGTTTCGCAATGAACAGACCAAAGTGGCATTCGTTCTCACACTATTGTCGGGCAAGGCGGCTCTTTGGGGAACGGCGGTGTGGGGGAATCAAGATCCATTCTGCACCTCATTCCAGGCACTCTCCGAGGAGATGAAGAGGGTTTTCGATCGTGCGGTGGCGGGTAGGGAGGCGGCCAGACTACTCGCCGATCTCCGCCAGTGAGAGTGCTCAGTGTCGGAATATTCCATCCAGTTCCGCACCCTGGCCGCAGAGTACCATTGGAACGAGGAGGCACAGTGGGACCGATTCCTGCATGGGTTGGCTGACCGTGTCCAGAGGGAAATTTACATGCTGGACCTCCCTCATAACTTGAATGGACTCATCGAGCTGGCGCTATGAGTCGACGCTCGATTGAGCAGGATGGGCCGGTTTTAGCAGAGTCATCAGTTCTGCAGCACGGAGGATTCACGCACCGGCAGGAGGGACACGGTCAGCCCCGTCTCCGATCCCGAGCCCATGCAGGTGGGTAGAGCTTGGCTTTCCAAGAGAGAAAGGCGGAGATCCCAAGGGCTTTGCCTATACTGTGGTAAAGCGGGCACACTTCATCCACTCCTGCCCAGTAAAAGATCAAGCTCGGTAGTAACAATGAGGCTACTATCAGGTAGGGTGATGAATGGAAGACCGCGTTTAATACCCCCAGGGGGCACTTTGAATACTTGGTCATGCCGTTCGGGCTGTCAAACTCCCCAGCGGTCTTCCAAACACTCGTCAATGGCGTGCTGAGAGATATGGTTGACCAGTTCATATATGTTTACCTGGATGACATATTGATTTTTCTCATCTTCTCTCCAGGATCACGTTCAGCACGTCAGACGAGTGCTTCAAAGGTTGCTAGGGAATGGGCTTTTTGTCAAGGCGGAGAAATGCGTTTTACATGCACAGTCTGTTCCTTTCCTAGGGTACATCATCTCGTCTGAGGGAGTGTGTATGGATCCTGACAAGGTTAAGGCTGTGATAGATTGGCCAAGTCCGGATTCCCGTAAGGCCCTGCAGAGGTTTCTGGGGTTTGCCAATTTCTATCGGCGTTTCATTCGCAACTTCAGCCAACTAGCCGCACCTCTGACTGCCTTGACCTCCCCCAGAACGACGTTCAGGTGGTCCGATACAGCCGAGGCTGTATTCGCTAAACTTAAGAGTCGCTTCGTTGAGTCGCTCCCATCCTCGTTGCCCCTGATCCATCACGTCAGTTCGTGGTGGAGGTCGACGCGTCAGAGGTGGGGGTAGGAGCAGTACTTTCCCAACGCTCTTCCACAGACGACAAGATGCATCCTTGCGCGTTTTTGTCTCATCGTTTATCACCTGCCGAACGTAACTATGACATTGGTAACAGAGAGTTGTTGGCAGTCAAGTTAGCGCTGGAGGAATGGTGACACTGGTTAGAAGGGTCTGGGGTACCTTTTATAGTATGGACCGATCACAAGAACCTAGAATATATCAGAACCGCCAAAAGACTCAACTCTAGGCAGGCTCGGTGGGCACTTTTTTCCGGACGTTTTGACTTTTCTCTCTCGTACCGCCCGGGTTCCAAGAACATTAAACCCGACTTTTTATCTCATATTTTTGATCAGTCCCAACGCCCGTCCACTCCCGAGTGTATTTTACCGAGACCCTATTTGTCTCCACTCTCAGGTGAGAGATCGAATCAAAGGACATGTCGGCCTTAGAAGGGGTAACGTCTCCGCCCGATTGCCCACCGAATCGTTTATTTGTGCCAGAGGAGTATCAGCGGCTCATTTTATCCCCTTGCCTAAAGTACCCTCAGCCAAGGAGACAGCGGTAACTGATATAGATCACGTCTTTCATTTACATGGCCTCCCGATGGACATGGTTTCTGACAGGGGTCCCCAATTTGAGTCCAAATTTTGGCAAGAGTTTTGTAAACTACTGGGGGCGAGTGTCAGTTTATCTTCGGGGTTTCATCCCCAAAGCAATGGACAAACCGAGAGAGCCAACCAAGATTTGGAGAGAGTGTTGCGATGTTTGGTCTCCAAGAATCCTTCCTCCTGGAGTCAACAACTCTCGATGGTGGAGTACGCCCACAATTCGTTACCAGTGTCATCCACGGGCCTCTCTCCGTTTGAATGTAGTTTAGGTTACCAGCCACCAGTTTTTCCCAGTATGGAATCCGAAGTCGCGGTCCCCTCTGCTCACACCTTCATCCAAGGTGCCGTCACACATGGAA
Organism: Scardinius erythrophthalmus; assembly: GCF_964197995.2. Classification (NCBI taxonomy): domain Eukaryota; kingdom Metazoa; phylum Chordata; class Actinopteri; order Cypriniformes; family Leuciscidae; genus Scardinius; species Scardinius erythrophthalmus. The sequence continues at coordinate 13,163,905 of NC_138222.1, read as the reverse complement.
CAGAGCCCGTGAGACTCTTCTCCAGGTGGGGGCGCGCACCAAGGCTAAGGCCGATCGCCACAGGTCGAAGCCTCCCGTATACGTCGTTGGTCAAAAAGTGTGGCTTTCTACTAAGAACATTCCTCTCCGATCCGTATCTAACAAACTGGCTCCTAAATTTATTGGCCCGTTCACTGTCACCAAGATCATTAGTCCGGTGGCAGTCCGACTCAAACTTCATCCTGCGTACAGGAGAATTCATCCCGCCTTCCATGTGTCAAAGATAAAACTTGTGTTTCATGCACGCATTAATCCGCCGGTCCCGGTTCCTCTCCCGCCGCGTCTCGTAGACGGGGAACCAACATATTCGGTTAAACGTATTCTGGATTCGAGAAGGAGGGGACGCGGATTCCAGTACTTGGTGGACTGGGAGGGTTACGGTCCGGAGGAGAGAAGTTGGGTTCCTGCTAGGGACATTCTGGATCACTCCCTGATCGATGATTACAATCGACAGGTAAGTCCGTCGAGGAACGCCAGGAGGCGTTCCTAGGGGAGGGGGTACTGTCACAGTTCATGAATCCACTGTCTCTCTCTCGTCTTGTGTATTGTGTGTGTGTCTGAGGGCGTGGTCACTGATCACTGCTGATCAGCAGCGCCAGCTGGTACCAATTGTTTGTGCCTTTATATGTGCAGTAACTGGTGTCTCATGTTGTCAGATCGTTGATGTTCTCCGGTGTGTTCCCGTTCTGTTCCCGTGCTGTCATCTGGATTGTGGATTTCTCCTCTGGTCTTCTGTCTGTCGTGTCTGTCGTTTGGATTCCTGCACTCTGCACTGGATTCACGAGCACCGCCACGAGGGATACACCACTGGATTTCGAGCACCATCACGAGTTGTCCACCGAGGTCCCTGCGTTACTTACCATTGAAGCTTGTGACCGTCTGACCCACCATCTGTGTTGTGACTTTCTGTGTTGTTTACCTGACTGGCTACTGATTATCACCTTCTTAATAAAGCGTTATTTGCAATTGCATCCTGCCTCTGTCTTCGTCACACACATGCTATCCACTTAATAATGAATCAAGTTTCAGGATATTTTTTTCTGAATGTCAAATAAATAATTCTCTCCATCAATTCTACATTTATGTAAATGCTGCGTGACTTCTATGTGTTTTAATGGGCGCGCTCGCTGAAAATTCGAGCCGCATCTTAACTGGAGCAGAGGGCGTTTACCATGGAAACTGATAAGATGCAAAACTCCGTCTCTCACTGTTGTTTTAACTACTTTCAGGTAAGTTTAATCCCTAAAATTACACAACTAGTACATACAAATGTTTCTGACACTTTCTTTCATGTAAATGACTCGCTTCCGTTGAATTTACTTTATGGTTTAGTGTCTTCGAAAAAGGCCGTTAGCATCTCAACCGTTAGGCTAACTAGAGGTTTTTTTTTTTGTTTTTTTTTTTTTTTTTTAATTGAATTGCTAAGAACATACAAAATCAATGCCAGGGGTAAATACAATTGCGAGTACAGCTACAAATTATATATTCAGGAGAATATTATGCAAATGACACAGTGAGACAGTTTTAAGGGCTTTGGAATTGCTGGATGTACTGAGAGTGTCCAGGTAGGATTTAAGTTCCTTATAGAAAATAAAAAAGTAGGGCTTAGCATCCTGAAATTTACATTTGTGTAAAAAGAATTTTGCTAGAAAAATAAAGAGGTTTATCAAAAAATATTGGTCCTTTACATCTTTATCAAAGTTGTGTTGACCAAATAAAACATCTTTGTATAACAAAGAGAAGCTCTGTGATGAAAATGTGCGAACAAAGATAGAAACATCCTTCCAGAACAGACTTGTATATGTGCATTCCCAGAAGAGATGAGAAATGGATTCGTGTTCAGCACCACAAAAAGAACATAAAGAGTCAATATCAGGAAACATCTTTTTTAAGTAAAGCTTCACAGGATAAAAAAGATGAAGTAATTTGTAAGACACAAGCATTAAGCTGGTTTAGATCGTATTTATCTGACCGCTACCATTTTGTTTATTTAAATGGAGAAAAATCTATCATAACTCCAGTAAACTATGGAGTGCCGCAGGGATCTGTGTTAGGCCCTCTATTATTCTCAATATATATGATGCCACTTGGAAATATTATAAGGAAACATGGAATTAGTTTCCATTGTTATGCTGATGACACTCAAATCTATATTTCATCACGGCCAGATGAAAACGCTAAATTATCCAAATTGACAGAGTGTGTTAAAGATATAAAAGATTGGATGACGCATAATTTTCTTTTATTAAATCCAGACAAGACAGAGGTACTACTTATCGGTTCAAAAAACCACCCACAAAACCTCTCACAATACAACTTTAACATAGTAGGATGTCCTGTTACTTCATCCTCTACAGTAAAAGACCTGGGTGTTATATTAGACTGCAACCTCTTTTTCAAAGATCTTTTGAAAATCATATTTCATATGTTACAAGAACAGCCTTTTTCCACCTTAAAAACATTGCTAAGCTACGTAATATGCTATCTGTTTCTGATGCAGAAAAGTTATTCATGACCTCGAGACTAGATTACTGTAATGCGTTATTAGCCGGTTGTCCTGCATCCTCAATAAACAAGCTACAGTTAGTCCAAAATGCCGCCGCTAGAGTTCTAACTAGATCAAGAAAATATGATCATATAACACCGATTTTATCATCCCTACATTGGTTACCTATAAAGTCCCGTATTAATTACAAGGTATTGCTACTGACTTATAAAGCCCTAAACGGCTTAGCTCCAGTCTATTTAACGGATCTTCTATCGCCCTATAATCCATCGCGCTCTTTAAGGTCACTAAATTCAAGGCTTTTGGTCATACCTAGGATATCTAGGTCCACCAAAGGAGGGAGAGCATTTTCACATTTAGCACCAAAACTCTGGAATAGTCTTCCGGATACTGTTCGTTGCTCAGACTCGCTCTCCCAGTTTAAAACTAGATTAAAGACGCATCTCTTCAGCCAGGCATTCATATAATACTTTTAATCCTACAGTTAAATCCGACCTCTAGTTCATAAACACCAGAGGAGAACTGGCCCCCGACTGAGCCCGGGTTCTCCCAAGGTTTTTTTTTCTCCATTAGGTCACCTGATGGAGTTTTTCGGTTCCTTGCCACTGTTGCCTTTGGCTTGCTCAGTTGGGGATATTTGGGGATATTTAATTTAATTAATCAATCAACGATACTATTGATCAGCATTACCAAACGTAGACGTTCCACTAGAAACAAACATTGATGTATTGTTCTAATTTATTACTGTGAAGCTGCTTTGATACAACCTGTGTTGTGAAAAGCGCTATATAAATAAACTTGACTTGACTTGACTTGACTTGACATCCTTAACCTTATTGGTTATTAAATATTTAGATGACAAAGTCCACACTTTCTTCCATGGAATATTGACAAATTGACCATTCCAGTACGACACAATGTATGGGAGAGAAACAATCTCATTTTGAAATAGCTGTCTAATTTTTTTGTTCCGACTACAAGAGTTAGATAAAAAACAAATATTTCCAATCATTGTATCAAAAGGATGAGCAACTGATAAAGAAATCTGGGATCTAGCTGAATCTCTGAGAAGAGTTATTGCTCCATAAGGGATGGCATCCATTACAATAGCAAACACTCGTGGAGTGACAGGTATATTGTACTTGTTCAAAAACTCTGAATATGAATACAGGTATCCATCAGAATTGATTAATTGAGAAACCAAAATAAAATTATTTTTAACCCAGTTTGGGAAAAACAATGACTTATTTTTATAGATAATATCACAATTATTCCAAATAAAGTACCGGTGAGGACTAAAATTGTGTTTATAAATTAGGTACCAGGCCAAAAGCGCTTGTTTATGAAAATTTGACAATTTAAGGGGCAATTTGGTGATATTATAATTACATAACAATAGGAAAGGGAGACCACCCACCTTAGAGAAAACAAGACTAGGAAGAGTATTCCAGAATGAATCAGGGTTAGTTAAATACTGTTTTAACCAATTTATCTTGAAAGTGTTATTTAAAGAAGTAAAATCTAGAAAGTTTAGACCACCACATTCATAATTATTAATAACCACAGACTTTTTAATATAATGCCTCTTATGCTTCCACAGAAAATCAAATAGCATTCTATCAATATCTGTGTCACATGCCTGTCCTGTCTTGTTATGCACATGGGTGTTTTATTGTTTTGAGCCATGTGCTCATGTCTGTCGTTTAGCCCCTCCCATCTTGTTATCCAGTTATTGGTTAATTTGCCCCACCTGTTGTGTTCGTTACCCTCCTTTGTTTGTTCCCCTATTTAGCCTCCTTGTGTTTGTAGTCTTGTGCTGGTTCGTTGTCTTGTACACGTCTCCCGTTTCCCCGTGACCCGTTTTGGTATGTTCACTTTTGAAGTTGTTGTTTTGGTATTCAGTAATGTTTTCCCCCTCGTGGGTTTTGTTTTGTGTTTAAGTGTTTCTTTTTCCAATAAATATTATTTTCCTTTGCACTTGAGTCCTCTCTTAGTTTTCTTTAGTTAACGTGACAGAACGAACCAGCCATTTTGAGGACTCAGCAAAAGGGGATACACTATGTCTAGCAGTGGGATTTCTCAAACTGGAAAGTTGGAGCCTCGTCTGAACATCTTCCAGTGTTTTGCGCTATGGGCCCAGCAGACGGAGGAGATCAAGATGGCCAAATCCCTCGAATCTCAGTCCATCAAGAGGGAACCATCTTTTGAGGGAACCCGTCTGGCCAGATTTTCTGGTACCCGTGGTGGCCACAGAAGAGGAGGGTCTAGAGACGACATCTGTTACCACTCTTCGCCTCAGTCTTTCATCGACTCTGAGCCGCTGATGATTGACCCAGAGCCCTCTTCATCGTGGTTCCTGGCCGATCTGGAGCCTGCTCCTCGCCATCCCAGACGGAGGAGGAGAAGGAGGAACCCCTCTGTGACTGCTCCGGTGGTCCCAGTGCCGGTGGTCCCAGTGCCGGTGGTCCCAGCGCCGGTGGTCCCAGTGGTCCCAGTACAGGTGGTCCAGAGTCCGGTGGCTCCTAAACACAGGAGGAGGAGAAAGGCTCCCTCCGTAACGGTTCACGTCACGTATGCCCAGCCAGAGACTGTTCACGTCCAGCCAGAGACTGTTCACGTCCAGCCAGAGACTGTTCACGTCCAGCCAGAGACTGTTCACGTCCAGCCAGAGACTGTTCACGTCCAGCCAGAGACTGTTCACGCCCAGCCAGAGACTGTTCATGTCACGTCTGCCCAGCCAGAGACTGTTCACGTCACGTCTGCCCAGCCAGAGACTGTTCACGTCACGTCTGCCCAGCCAGAGACTGTTCACGTCACGTCTGCCCAGCCAGAGACTGTTCACGTCACGTCTGCCCAGCCAGAGACTGTTCACGTCACGTCTGCCCAGCCAGAGACTGTTCACGTCACGTCTGCCCAGCCAGGGACTGTTCACGTCATGTCTGCCGAGCCTGTGTCTTCGGACAAGATGGTCGTCGCTGCCGCCGAGCCTGTTCAAGTCACATCTGCCGAGCCTGTGTCTTCGGACAAGATGGCCGCCGCCGAGCCTGTTCACGTCACGCCTGCCGAGCCTGTGTCTTCGGACAAGATGGCCGCCGCCGAGCCTGTTCACGTCACGCCTGCTGAGCCTGTGTCCCCTGACAAGATGGCCGCCGTCGAGCCTGTGTCTGAGCCGGTGGTGTCTGTTCCTGAGCCTGAGCCCTCAGTGACCGCGACACTGGCCATTATGGCCACAGCCATGTGGTGTGTGTGGGCTACGCACACACTTGAGCCGGTGGTGTCTGTTCTTGAGCCGGTGGTGTCTGTTCCTGAGCCGGTGGTGTCTGTTCCTGAGCCGGTGGTGTCTGTTCCTGAGCCGGTGGTGTCTGTTCCTGAGCCGGTGGTGTCTGTTCCTGAGCCGGTGGTGTCTGTTCCTGAGCCGGAGCCAGAGCCAGTGTCTGTTCCTGAGCCGGTGCCAGAGCCAGTGTCTGTTCCTGAGCCGGTGATGTCTGTTCCTGTTCCTGAGCCGGGGCCAGTGTCTGTTCCTGAACCGAGGCCAGTGTCTGTTCCTGAGCCGGGGCCAGTGTCTGTTCCTGAGCCGGGGCCAGTGTCTGTTCCTGAGCCGGGGCCAGTGTCTGTTCCTGAGCCGGGGCCAGTGTCTGTTCCTGAGCCGGGGCCAGTGTCTGTTCCTGAGCCGGGGCCAGTGTCTGTTCCTGAGCCGGGGCCAGTGTCTGTTCCTGAGCCGGGGCCAGTGTCTGTTCCTGAGCCGGGGCCAGTGTCTGTTCCTGAGCCGGGGCCAGTGTCTGTTCCTGAGCCGGGGCCAGTGTCTGTTCCTGAGCCGGGGCCAGTGTCTGTTCCTGAGCCGGAGCCAGTGTCTGTTCCTGAGCCGGAGCCTGTGTCTGTTCCAGTTCCTGAGCCGGAGCCAGTGTCTGTGTCTGTTCCTGAACCTGAGCCGGTAGGGCCAGTTCCAGTGCCCGAGCCGGTGGTGCCAGTTCCAGTGCCCGAGCCGGTGGTGCCAGTTCCAGTGCCCGAGCCGGTGGTGCCATTGCCCGAGCCGTTGGTGCCAGTTCCAGTGCCCGAGCCGGTGGTGCCAGTTCCAGTGCCCGAGCCGGTGGTGCCAGTTCCAGTGCCCGTGCCAGTTCCAGTGCCCGAGCCGGTGGTGCCAGTTCCAGTGCCCGAGCCGGTGGTGCCAGTTCCAGTGCCCGTGCCAGTTCCAGTGCCCGAGTCGGTGGTGCCAGTTCCAGTGCCCGAGCCGGTGGTGCCAGTTCCAGTTCCAGTGCCCGAGCCGTTGGTGTCAGTTCCAGTTCCAGTGCCCGAGCCGTTGGTGTCAGTTCCAGTGCCCGAGCCGGTGGTGCCAGTTCCAGTGCCCGATCCGGTGGTTCCAGTGCCCGAGCCGGTGGTGCCAGTTCTAGTGCCAGTTCCAGTGCCTGAGCCGGTGGTGTCTGTTCCAGTGCCCAAGCCGGTGGTTCCAGTTCCTGAACCCTGGCCGCCCGAGGGGTCGTCTCCGCCCTGGCCGCCCGAGGGAAAGTCTCCGCCCTGGCCGCCCGAGGGAAAGTCTCCGCCCTGGCCGCCCGAGGGAAAGTCTCCGCCCTGGCCGCCCGAGGGAAAGTCTCCGCCCTGGCCGCCCGAGGGAAAGTCTCCGCCCTGGTCGCCCGATGGACGGTCTGTTCCTCCCTGGCCGCCCTGGTCTCTCCCTCCCGTCCCGCCCTGGTCCGTCCCGCCCTGGTCCGTCCCTCCCGTCCCACCCTGGTCCGTCCCGCCCTGGTCCGTCCCTCCCGTCCCGCCCTGGTCCGTCCCTCCCGTCCCGCCCTGGTCCGTCCCTCCCGTCCCGCCCTGGTCCGTCCCTCCCGTCCCGCCCTGGTCCGTCCCTCCCGTCCCGCCCTGGTCCGTCCCTCCTGTCCTAGTGGAGCGTCTGGTAGCCGCTCCTTAAGGAGGGGGTTATGTCACATGCCTGTCCTGTCTTGTTATGCACATGGGTGTTTTATTGTTTTGAGCCATGTGCTCATGTCTGTCGTTTAGCCCCTCCCATCTTGTTATCCAGTTATTGGTTAATTTGCCCCACCTGTTGTGTTCGTTACCCTCCTTTGTTTGTTCCCCTATTTAGCCTCCTTGTGTTTGTAGTCTTGTGCTGGTTCGTTGTCTTGTACACGTCTCCCGTTTCCCCGTGACCCGTTTTGGTATGTTCACTTTTGAAGTTGTTGTTTTGGTATTCAGTAATGTTTTCCCCCTCGTGGGTTTTGTTTTGTGTTTAAGTGTTTCTTTTTCCAATAAATATTATTTTCCTTTGCACTTGAGTCCTCTCTTAGTTTTCTTTAGTTAACGTGACAATCTGCACATGCAGCTTTATCCACATATAAGGAGAGAGCAGGGTAAGTCATTCTTGAGATACCCTCAGCTTTAGCAATAAGAGTTCGTCCTCTCAGAGATAAATCTCTCTGTAACCATGAATTGAATTTCCTTTTAGCTTTCTCAACAACTGGGTTAAAGTTCAGTCTGCATCTGACTTTGTCATCCTTACATATGGATATACCCAGATAGGTCACCTGTGACTTAACTGGAATACCATAAAGAGAAAGAGAAGGACAGGTTTTAATAGCTAACAACTCACATTTATTAAGATTTAAGTTTAAACCGGAAGCTTTGGAGAAAAATTTAATGTGTTGGATTGCAATCGGAATCTGTAATTCGTTTTTTAAGAACAGGGTAGTGTCGTCAGCTAGCTGACTAATAAGAATATGTTTGTTGGCAATAGTAATACCTTGCAGATGAGTACTCAGAAGAAAGGAAGAAAGAAGTTGTGCAGCCACAAGAAATAAATAAGGGGATACAGGGCAGCCCTGACGAACTCCTCTTGACAATTGAAATCTAGGAGAGGTACCTGATTTAAGGTGGATGGAACAGTTGGCATTATTATAAAGAGTTCTTATAAACTTGCAAAATGGATCACCAAACCCAAGCTTTTGGAGAGCTAGAAAAATAAACTCGTGTTCAAGAGAGTCAAAAGCTTTGTAAAAATCTAGAATAAGACTGTCATCATCAACTAATTCGCTATAGTCTAATAAATCTAGAACAAGTCAGATATTGTTTGCTATATGTCTTTTTGGCATAAATCCTGATTGAGTCTCATCAATAACTGAACTCAGAACACACTTAAGTCTTTTGGCCAAAGCCCAAGCTAATATTTTATAATCATTATTAAGAAGACAGATGGGTCGCCAATTATTTATCAATGTTGTATCTTTTTTAGGTTTAGGTATCAGAGTTAAAAGCCCTTGAGTTAAGCTAGAAGGCAAAGTTTCTGACTGAATACTCTCCAAAAACATATTTAGCAGGAACGGTGCCAATTCTTTAGCAAAGCTTTTATAAAACTCGGCCGTTAGGCCATCGGTTCCAGGAGATTTGTTATTTTTAAGGCCCTCAATCCCCTCAATTACTTCAGTGATTGTTATAGTTTTATCACAGGCAAGCTGCTCATCTTTAGATATAGATTTAACCTCCTTTAATGACTGAAAAAAAAGGGAGGCTGAGTCGTTACAGTAATTAGATGTATATAGTTTTGAATAGAAGTTACTACAAAAAGATGCAATATCCTTAGAATTATCAGTCAACATGCCATTGACTTGCAGAGAACTAATAGAAAGATTCCTAGAGTTGTGTTTTTCCATTCTAAAAAAATAAGCAGAGCTCTGTTCACCTTGTTCTAGCCAATTCCTCCTTGAACGAACATAAGAGCCTTCAGCTTTGTATTTATACATATTGTCTAATTTAGATTGGAGCTCTGCAAGTTCTGATAAATCAGTTTCGGATAAGCTTACCTGAATTTTGCTCTGAAGTGTTATAATCTTTGATATGACCTTCTCTTCTTCATACCTTCTCTGTTTTGCCAAATTGCTGCTAAAATGTCTAATACATATTCCTACTTCATATTTTAACAAATCCCAATTTAAGCTAAATTTATTTTCAGAAGAAGCTTTCACCCAGTAATATCGAATCAGAAAGGAAATTCTTTTTTTCAGATCATCATGCTTAAGTACAGATGAATTCATTTTCCAATAAGAGGCTCTGGAATTTATATTTGAGTGTCCTGTGGATAGAGGAGTAGAAAGAAGAATAGTGTGGTGATCCGTTAAAGGAGAGGCAAGAATACTAACCGAAACATTATAATCTTTGAAAGAGTATGGTACAAGCCAATAATCTAAACGAGAAAGTCTTGAGCGATTCTTGTTACCCCATGTATAAGATTTAGTATTTGGGAACTTCTCCCTCCAAATATCAACTAAATCCAACTTCTCCATGAACATTTTCAATTTTAAATTAGGAGAAGTAGACTGCCTAGGAGGAAATCTATCAAGATTATTATCAGGAGTGATGTTAAAATCTCCACCAATACAAATTACAGCATCAGGAAATTTATTAGACCATAATAAAATTTTGTCTCCTATCTCATCAAGTAACAAGTCATTTTCTCTAGAGGTATTATACCCATAAATGTTTACCAATAAAACAAATATATTATTAATACAAATGACCAAAATAAGAAAGTGTCCCATAGGATCTATATAACTCTGTAACACTGAACCTGCAAAATGGTTTTTCACTATCATAACACCAGCAGAATGTTCTGAACCATGGGCCATCCAAACCTCATTGCCCCATTGGCTTTTCCAAAAAGAAATGTCATTGGAAACAGAGTGAGACTTCTGGAAAAAACAAAAGTCAGTTTTAAAAGATTTAGCATACAAAAACAATGCTTTGCGCTTTACATTGTCACGCAACCCCCTGGCATTGAGAGAAACAATTGAAATAGACATTTAAAAGAACAGAACAAGAGAAATAACAAAAATACCAGTAGTAGAACCCTCAAGGGAAAAAAAGTGCATCAATAGGCAGCTGACTAATAGTGTCGGGTAAATCTTCGGCATGAACTCAGTCAATCAAGTTAGTGAGCTTTCTTAAAATGAAATCTGTTACACCCACTAAAAATAAACTGGTTAACCTTAAGGTGGATGAATTTCAGATCCATCAACAAAGGCACGACCCCCAATGAAGTGAGCTTTCTTTCCCTCCTTTCGAGCCTTATCTACAGCAGGCCAAAGCAGCTGTCTTCTTTCTCGATCAGTCGCGATGAGATCCTCAGTGAAGCGAAGTTGATTGGCACGAAGAAACTCCGACGTCCTCGCTGCCTTCCACACACCGTCTCTCGTAACTCGCGAAGAAAATTGAATGATGATCGATCGCGGTCGTGAACTATTCTGGATCCTCCTTCCAATGCGGTGAACTGTGTCGATTTTGTCTGCTAGGCTGCTTCTTCCCTCAGGGAAAGTGGCTTCACAGATACGGATGGATTCCGCTCTTACATCCTCTCTTTCCTTCTCGGTAACACCGTGTAAGCGTAGATTCCAGCGACGGGAGTATCTTTCCAAGTCAGTGAGACGTTGTTCACAAAATCCCATCTTCTTCTCTTCAGTGTTCAATCTTTTCTCAACGTGACTGACTTGGCCTTTGATGTCATTTAGTTCAGCACATACGAAGTCCACTGTTTTTTTTAAAACTTCAATTTTTAGGGCATTTTCACCCACCATTTTCTCTAAGGTGTCAGAGCGAGTGTTAATCAAGGTGGAGAGCGTCGAAACAACAGAGGAGATATCATCATCTGTTTTGCCCTTCTTGGATGGAGGTTTAGCTGGGCTGTCTGGAAGTGGTGTTTTAGCCCCAGGCAAAGTTTCTTCCATAGACACATAGTTGTGAAAGTCCGTCTTGTCAGATTGCCGCGAAACACGCGACATATCTTTCCTTTTGTCAGCGGATGACTTCATATTTCGAATGTCAGAGAAAGCAGAAATCTAGATGTGGGTGATTTTGCGTAAAAGTAACTTTAAGGAGTGATATTTATGCCGTTATTAAAGATTGTCAGCAGAGCTCGGCAAAAGTTGTGTTAGCAGGATGCCATCTTGGACCAGCCTCCGGCTAACTAGAGGTAAGTTAGGTTAAGCTGTAAGACTTGAGCTGTAAGTTTGGGCTTTTAATCGCATTTTATGTGTAGATGAGAGATTTTGATAGTTTTGTAAAGGTTTTGCTGGCAATTGTTCAATGGATGAAAGGAAGTATAGCTAATTTATTTAACCTAAAAGTATGCACTGTACGGTACATTCATAGTTTTCACGTGACGTCACTCAATCAAGCCTAACGTTACAATTTATCTATGACTGAAATCTTGCACGTATGTAGAGGGAAAACTCCAGTGTAGGCCTATACTTCACATTTTGGACAACCATTGTTTTTTACATTTATATTTTGGCTATTGTTTTCTTTCTCACTTTAGATGCTGGAGAAAAAAACAGCCAGGCTAAAGCATTCAAAGTGGAAACTTCTGTCGTGGCTCAACAATCCTTGCAAGCTCTTTCACTTAAATAATTCATTTATAATTCACTTCACTGTAGCCCAAGCTCACATTTCAATCATTAATTTCAAGATTCGAATGTTGGCCGTGTCTAAATCAGTAACTGAATATACGAACTGTGATTTTTTTTTTAGTAGGCTACGAGAGCTTTTAGAGAATCAAGATTTCTTTAATAACGTTGCGTTCGTGTGCTTAGTGAATGAGACCAAAATGATGCTTAAATCTACACTTCAAGCAACAAAGGTGAACTCGCTAGGATTCTGGGACCGGATTCACGAAAACCTTAAGAAGTTAAGAAAAGTCTTATGATAAACTAAGAAGTAGGATGTTCCTTCTAGAAAAAAAAAAAAGTTCTCAAATTTTCCTTGAGAAAATGAAAGGCTTTGGTGTTATTTGATTGAAAGACGGGTAGGCCTATTGCTGAAGACTCGATAAATGAAAAACACCTAGTCCATGTTTTTAAACTGCCTGTAGATTACCGTATCATAATACGCGCCCAGACTATTGTCCTCGCGACTGGCTTTACGGGAGTTAATCACTCAGCGCTTTGATTTCACTGCATCGTATCAAGTTAAAATATTTTAAAAGAGCCTGTCTCAAGGTGCAGCGGTCTTTCCCATTCATTTGCGCTCCGTAGGCTATTTTCTTGCGCTGCCTGCAGAGATGCGTCTCATCATCAGTAGTTTAGGGCTGCGTCCGAAATCGCACTCTCTTCTTGAGTAGGCCTAGGTAGACCTACTTATACTTTGTGACCGCAAAAAAAGTATGTTCTATTTGTGTCATCATAATATATATACACACAATGCCTTTTCACTGCAACTTCAAAGGAAGCAATACAATGTTGTCGAAACTAGCGCTGGTTGTGCTTTGGATGTAAATTACCTTGAAGTGATCCTCACACACTACATCGGTCTTTTGTGATTCTACCCATGTGACGCGAGCTAGTTGAAGAAGTGTTAGAGCTTTGGCTAATGGCTATTTATTTAAATATATTGTTAATAATTTGCATAGGCCTAGTTAATATTGTTCTGTGGTGTTCAGTTTATACAGGTTTTTCAAATGCTATTTAATAAAAATATATATATTTTTTTCTCTCAAAATCTTTTTTTTTTTTTGCCCCATAAAACTGAATTAATTACATAAAAGTACATTTAATTAAAACAACAATAAAAACCCCAAACTAGCTACACTTTAATTTTCTTCGCTTTCAGAGTGTAAGAGGGGAGGGGACTGAAATTTAAATCATTGCAATTAAATCAGTTGTTTGTGTCTAATACCAGTTATCACTTCGTCGCCTTAACAACATATAAAAGTGTACATGTCCAATTTGGGTCTGTCAAAGAAGAATAAAAAAAAATGTCATGATTATTGTAGACTGTTAAATAAATAGTCTTGCTAGATTAAAGCTTTAATGCAGTGCCTTATTTCTGTTCAAAAAATATGTTCAGTGCAATTCAATGTCATCCAATTAGGCTACCTATAGGCTAGCTAAAAGGCAACATTCTCAGAAAGTTCTGGCTAAACGTTCTTACAGTAACGTTTATGGTATTTAATAACGTCCTCCCAACGTCAGCACAAACATCGTTCATGGAACGTTTTTAAAACATTTAAATAAACAAAAACTGGACGTTCTGAACGTCCAGAGAACATAAAAATAAAAAATAAAAAAGTGTCTATAACTTAATGGAATATCAAAACGTCCTTAGAACAGCTTGGATGTTGAACTATTTTCTGAATCCTTTAATTTCTTTAAAACACCCTCTTTTGTTGGTCATCATGTATACGTTTAGAAATCCTCGCCAAACTCCAGTGTTCCTTCTTTCTCTTGAAGATAATCACCAGGAACACGAGGAGATGATTCTATAATACTAGATGTTTCTATTTTCCACCAGCTTTACACTACATAGTGTGTTCATGGCAGGCTTTATTCCCTTAAATTTACTGCCGTTTCAAAAGCCTCACGCTGTCCTCTAGCGGCGAGACAATATAACTGCGTCTCCAGATAAAACTTAAGACTAAACTTTACAATAATAATAAGAAACAGTATTGAACATTAGTTTTTATTTTACACCTGTATATACAAACGATTATTATTAGCATTATTGTTTTACTTTTGTCACAAAAACTTTGATTAATATAATATCTAGCAGCAGCATTATATGTTTTTCATACATCGCAGTTCAAACTGTTCACTTCCTTCAGTGCTGAAACTATGAGAAAATACAGCATGTGATCTACAAAGGACACTGAACACCTGCAATGCATGATTTTCTGGTTCCAAAATTAATCTAAAATACAAAATCAGTAGTTTCATTTAAAAATTGTCTTCACATGACTAGACTTTAATTTAGGTTAATAAAAAGACTAAAAAGTAAATGCATCACATTTAATGCAATTGCAACTAGAAAGTAATATTTCACATTTTAAAATTAAATTAATAAATTAATAAAAAAAATAAAAATGCATTTTTGGTTCTGTGCATTGCACATATTAATCTAACAGATTAATACTAACAGATATTTTATCAATCCATGTATTTATGGCTTACTGTACACTGAATGTGTGTTTAACATGTTCATCTTAGCAGTGTGTGTGTGTGACCTGTATACATTACTGTACATTACTGTATTTAAAACACTTGTGTATATGCTATGATTAACACTGCACACTCACTCACTATTCACTACATAGTGAAATCCACAGTCGACTAAATGAGAAAATGAGTGGAAACTTCTGTAGATACATACACTATTTTTGTGTTTTACTGTCATCACATAAATGTAGTGTTTTGGTCAGTTTGTCTAGAGCAAGAGACGATCATGAACTCTCCAGATAAAGTGTTTCTCAGTTCAGTCCTCTTTCAGTCCTCGTCTTCTCCTCTGCTGCTCCAGTCTCTGAAGCCCTTCCTCTCGCCCCAATGCATGCTGGGTACCTGCTCTGTGAGCCGCCTCGGTCGCTGCAATGTCAATCTGAGCGTATTTACTGGAGCTTTTCCCTGAACAGAACCAGAACAAGACAGATGTTGATGTTGGCCTGAAAAAGTTTCATTTATTACTTTTAAAATATTCACTATTATATTACTAAAATATTACTTTTATTCAGAAAGGCTCATACATCAAAATTTATCAAATGTGACAGTAAAAACATTTATGTCACAAAATATTTTTGTTTTAAATAAATGCTGTTCTTTTGAACTTTCTATTCATCAAATAATCCTGAAAAAAATATATCACGGTTTCCACAAAAGTATCGGGCAGCACAACTGTTTTCAACATTGATAATAATAAGAAATGTTTCTTGAGCAGCAAATCAGCATATTAGAAGGATTTCTGAAGGATCATGTGATGATGAAAATTCAGCTTTTCATCACAGGAATAAATTACATAATACATTATATTTAATTTAAAAAATATTAGCAAAAAACACATACAGTACATAGATACCTATTTTAAATAACTACAATAGCCATTTACAAATAAATAATGATAAACAATATACACTGTATTTAGTGAAATTGATATTTTCAGATGTTTGTACTTGCATTAAAGTGAGTGGCATTTATTATTGTATTTGAACTTCAGGTTGTTTTGCTTTAAAAAGTAAAATCTGTTTTTGTCAGATGGGTTGTATCTTGAATGTGACTTTGAATGACTTGAAAGCAGGTGCTTTGTTTGTTTAACTTAATAATGAATAATTAATATTATGGAAGCTTGTGTCTGCCCCAGTATACCAAATTAAAAAGGTAACTGTGACTATCTTACCAGCTGAGTATTTTCTTTTTAATTTTTTGCAATTGCAATTGCAAGTTTGTCGATTCTGAAACACCGAATGGTTCAACTTAGTCACATCGTCAGTGATAAACCCAGGGTCATAGGTTGTTTCGGGTCTTAGATCATCAGACACCCTAGCCTGGGCGGCCCAGCAGGGTGTGATCAGTCTCGCCTTGTGTCCAAGTAGCGCACTACCCCATGGATCACCCTCTGGATCCACAGCCACCTTGATGCTTTTTCCACAGCTTATGTGGTGTTCTTGGTGGCTGTTCTTTCCTGCAACCCTCTAATACTAAGAAGATGTAGAGACTGTCCTGCAAAGCCCCTGCAGCGGGCCCTCCACCCATGCCTTCAACATAACATTCCTCTGCCAATTCAAGATACTTGGCCTTCTTGCGCTCATGGGCCTCCTCTATCCGGCCTTCCCAAGGCATAGTAAGTTTCAACATGACAACTTGCTTGGAACAGTCAGATGTTAAGACCAAATCTAGGCTGAGTGTCATCCTTGCAATGATTTCTGGAAACTTCACCTGCTTCCCTAGGTCAACCTTCAGCAGCCAATCATGAGCTGAGGCTAGCAGCCACCTGAGGTTTCTCTCTCACCCTGATGAAGGCGATGTTGTGCCTTACTGGGAGCTGATGTTTTCTCTATTGGATTGCAATGTAGATGGTGTCAGCTACTGCCCTCAGCACCTGGTCATTGCACCACCTCTACCTCCCCTCTCCCAACGCTTTCGGGCAGCAGCTCAAGATGTGCTCTAAGGATCCTCTTGCCAGGCACAGTGGGTATGCTGGGGTATTAGCTAAACCACAGCAATGCAGGTTGGCTGGGCTTGGAAGGACATCATACACTGACTGGATCAGAAACTTGAGTCTAGCTGGTTCTGTCTTCCAAAGTTCTGCCCAGGTGATCTTACGTGCAGTTGTATGGTCCCAATTAGTCCAAGCTCCCTGCATGCACATAGCCACTGTCCTACTCCGACGTTCCTCTTCTACCTCTGCCCAGATCTAACCCTTGGATCAGCTGACGTCTCTCTCACTCTCCCCGTCTCTCTCCTACCAAACCCGGCTTGTCCAGCTGCCACAGAGCCTACCAACATGCCATGTCTCAGCCTCGCTTCAGCCCGCTTAACTGCCTCCGTGCCCGCCACTTCCTCCCAGGAAAAAAAACGTCAAAAATCAAAATGACCTTTATTTTTTATTCTGTGGTGGAAACAAGCCTCCATTTAATATATATATATATATATATATATATATATATATATATATATATGGTGTTGATGTGTACACACTACTAATTATTATTTGCTTGCTTTGCACCTCTGATGGCCGTGCTGGACTCCTGCAGCTCTAGTTCCATGTAATGCAGCTGTTTTTTGGACATGGGGCTGGTGGGAATATTCACGTATGTTACTGCATCTCCTCTGAGCCTGTCCGTCACCACTGATCCGTCCACTGCAAACGCAAACACTCCACCTGAAACGCACAGATCAGACCCACATCAAACACACACATCTACAGAAAACACCACAGACCTCGGGCAAAGTGAGTTCACCTTCAGTGAGATGATGAGAAACCCTTTGTGAAGAAGCACAGCTGTCTATGAGCTCAAACCTGCTCCCCTCCTCCAACTGTCACAGAAAGAGAGAGAGAGAGAATAAGATGTTCATCCATGGAAAAACACACCTTCATTAGTCCCGATTCCTGTTTAAAAGTAACATGTCCACACCAGTTTAATCTGTAACTTGTCTATACAGGTCCAGCCTTTATGCTTTACAAATGCAGTTTTCAGGTGACTGCCTGCTAATAACACACTGTTGCATGTGGCATTCAGTTGTATTTATGTATTCAGTTGTATCGCTTAACACTTTGATGCACAAGTCATTAAATTAAGGAAAAAAATCTCAATGTTTCTTTTTTCATTGCATGCAATGAAAAGAGATTAAATATAAGGTATTTTTAAAATGCTAATTACTAATGACATTAGACCATGTGGCTATGATAAGCGCACAATGATTAAGGAATACCAACAAACAGTCTTTAATATTAAATCCAAAAGGTAACACGCAGGAGATCAACCAGAAAACAGAATAGCACAACCACATTTAAACTAAGACAAAACCAAACACTGAATAAAGGGAACTAGGGGTTTAAATACACAAGGAGGATAATCAACAGGACTAGAGATAACAAACTGTTCCTGTTCCTTGTGTTTCTATGGTTACTCAGGCAAACGGGAACAGAACCGAACCAAATCAAAACACAAAAAAACGAACAAAGTTGTGACTAGGGGTAGGCGATCTGACGATTTTATATTGTGATCGATTTTGAAGACGTCCACTACTTTTCAAGCGAATCGTAGAGATTGTGATCTTTTATGTCCTTGTAATAATCTTAAAATACTGCAATGACTGCCTACTAGATGGCTGTGCTGACTGTCCATATTATATCATGCGTCTTTATCATGTGTCTGTCTTTCATGCATGGGGACCCATTTGAAAAACAACTCAACAGTACCCCTGCTACCCGACCCGAGCCCAACGGGTCCCGAAAAACTCGCGTGTTCCAGGTTGGGGTCAGGTTTAATTAATAGCCTTGGGTTCGGGTTTGTAACTTAGAAAAACTATATAGGCTATACAGTACATGCCGTGTGGCTGCTTGCTGTGTTGTGACCATAAGAGCACGCGAGAGAGAAAGTACGTGCGTTTCAGCCGTCCTCCTCTGATTGCAGTATTGTGACCGAAATAGTGCGCACAGGAGCACAAGAGCAAAAAAGTTTTGTAAAATGATATATGAATCATTTTTATTTTATCATATATCATTTTACAAAACTGTTTTGCGCATGTGCTCCCGCACGCACTATTTCAGTCACAACACTGCAATCAGAGGACGGTGCCGAAACCATCAACTCTCGATACTGTTCTCTTCCTTCATAACTCGAACTGAGAAGGATATATTGGTGTAAATAGTTGTGCAACTGCGCAAACTTTGCTTTGTTCGAATGTTTGAGTCCCAGGGAATTTGTGACTATTTCAACCACAATCACTATTTTCTACCTGTTCAACCACATCAAAGTTTCGTAATAGTCAGACCTGCAAACTCCTCAGAGTAAAAAAGGTGACAGTGTCGCGCGGGGGGGGGGGGGGGGGGGCACATACAAATGCAAATGACACATTTCTGAGTGCTCTATTAAACAGAAATTTCATGTTTAATCCCATGCAACAAGAGATTAACACGTTTGCCAAATTGCTTTATTTTACACTTTCTCTCGCATCAGCTGTTGTGTAAACAGTAGGGGTGTAACTGTTCACAAAATTCACGGTTCGATATGATACACTTGTGTCACGGTTCGGTTTGGTATCCAAATACCACGGTTCGGTTTGGTACATTTTTGATACAGCAAAAAGAAAGAAATACCAGAGAAATTTCCTGGATTTATTTATTTTTTAATCTTTTTTTTAAATTAAAACTAACATCATAAAGTATGACATTTTTTTACTTTGAGCAATTCTGGAGCTATAACTTAATTGACTCTTCTTAGGAGCATATAAAACAAAACAGCTCCTTGGAAAAAAATATTGTAGTAGTTATAAACAAAGGTTTATTTTAGTTCAGAATGATTAACATTTGAGGCAATTGTATTCATAACATTGTCAAAATAAAACCGATGTAATGTTACTTGAAGGCATTGTAGCCTACTATTCCTGCCAAGCTTACATGGTTGCAGTGAGTGTTACTACGGTAAATCCATGGTGAATGTTGCTGATCTGTGGACGCTGGATAGTTCATTCATGCCACAATGTTTATTCCTGGTTTCCACGTCAGTGCTGTTTGATCCGTTAATAACGGAGAAATCTGAATGTTTCTCACTAGATCTCGCAGCGATGTTATTACGTCTGTGGCGAATTCAAACGCTTTCTTTACTGGATCTCTTATCAGCGCTGTGTAGTAACAGTGTCGCTTGATCAAGATCGGCTCGCGCTGCTTTGGTCCAAACTGATAAACGGTCCGTCAACCACGAGCAGTTTCGTTCCGCTTGCATTACGTTGATGTTGGACAATGTTGTGGTCGCGCCGGCGGATTATGAGCGCGCCCACCACGCGCAACGCGCCTGCATTTGAAATAACGAAATTTCAAATGTATTTTGAAATTTCAAAATACCCCCCCCCCCCCAAAAAAAACAAAAACTCTCCGGTTCTACGCGATTCACGTAAATGACCCAATTGACCAAGAAAACGGCGATTGTCGCCGAAAAGCGACAAGTTTGCAGGTATGAATAGTAAATCCATGTGTTCTCTTACGAGAGGCTCTCTCGTATTGCGTAAGTTAGCTTACGCTACGGGTAAAGTCATCTTTTCTCGAGATATGAAGCCCAAAATTATCCTTAATTTTTATATCTTGTCAACGGAGTGCAGCAGCTAGCAGACCTAGAGCGGGCCATCTAGCGCGCTCATTGGCTGCTCCGCGGCAACTGCAGCAGCCTACCACTTGAGTCTGGCGTGACGTCACAGCCCGCCAAAATGACCGTGGCCTAGCGTATATAAGGAAGGCTCGGAAGCTGCTAACCTGATTTTTGTCTCTTCAGCGAAGCTCTTCACATCACTGGACTCTGAGAGAAGCCGCCGCCGTTGAATCAAGCGACCAGCAAGCAGGACAGCGCCTGAGGAAGCCGGTCGTCTTTGCTGCCTACTACGCTATCCGGCGTCATATCCTTTTTCTGCTGTGTGTGTTCGCCGCTGCGACACACATTCTGAGAAAATTCCTACAAGGCGTTGTTTCAAATGCCTCGCACCTCTCTCCCCGTTCTCTCTCTCCCTCTGTTCGAGCCGCGCAAACTGCGCTGCTCACAAGGGATGTCAGAAGCGGACGGTCACGGGCTAGCTTCCTTTACGTTACAAGAAAGCTACCCCGCCCTCACTCACTGGCAAAAGGAGAAAAGAGTGTTTTAGTCCCGCCGAGGCCGGACCAACCTCCATTTCTCACATATTTCTCAGTCCCCTCTTAAGCTCAGGCGACTGGAAATACCAATATTGCAATAATTGTTATAATACATGCACGCCTGCAAACTAATGCTGACGCAAAACACGATGACGCTCGCCCCTCTTCCCGCGCTCTTCCCCTCTGTTCGAGCCGCGCAAACGGCGCCGCTCACAAGGGATGTAAGAAGTGGACGGTCACGGGCTAGCTTCCTTTACGTTACAAGAAAGCTACCCCGCCCCTCCCGCCTCATTCGCACGCGTCACTCACCGGCGAAAGGAGAAAACAGTGTTTAGTCCCACCGAGGCCGGACCAACCTCCATTTCTCACACATTTCTCAGTCCCCTCCTAAGTTCAGGCGACTGGAAATATCAATATTGCAGTAAACGAGCCTGTTATAATACATGCACGCCTGCAAACAAACGCCGTCACAAGACATGATGATGCTCTCTGGCTATTCGCCTATTACAACCCATCTTCCTGCTCTCTCTCCCTTTGTTCGAGCCGCGCAAACTGCGCCGTTCTCAAGGGATGTCAGAGCGGATGGTCACGAGCAATGTTCAGCACCCTGCGTGCCTCACTCACCTGCGAAAGGAAGAAGAGAGAGTGTTTTAGTCCCGCCGAGGCCGGACCAACCTCCAATTCTCACACATTTCTCAGTCCCCTCTAAGTTCAGGTGGCTGGAAATACTAATATTGCAGTAAACGAGCCTGTTATAATACACGCACGCCTGCAAGCAAACGCCGACACAAAACATGACGCTCTCTTATATGCTCGCGCTAACTGAAAGCTTATGTGTTCTCCCCCTGTGGCTCAATGGTGGAACCTTAGGCTTTCGCGCCAGAGACCCTTGTTCGAATCCTGGCTCTGGCAACAGATAAAAATTATGCTGTTCGCTTCTCCGAGCTGGCACCCTCCCGCTCACAGGTGCTTGAGTATTTATGAGCGTCTAAACATATGAGCCGTCATAGCATTTCGCTCTGTCAGTCCCCTTACAAGGCGACTGCAGATGTGTATTTTGCAGCCAACGAGCACGTTGTACAACCCGCTCGCCTGCACCCAAACACCGTCTTTACGGCACCCCAGAGAAATCTCATAAGAGTATAATTCTGGTTATCCGGCTCGCGCCGATGGTGTCTTGAGTGTAGAAAATGTGCCCGCTTCCCAGTGTTCACCCCTACACACAAGCACGGTTCCCCTTGTGTCATTTACTCATGCAGAGCCCACTCTAGAGCTGGCATATGCCGCTCGAGTGTTAAATGTAGGAAATGTGCCCACAAAACAGTGTCCACACCTACTCACTGCCTGCTCTGCTACACTTTTATCCCAGGGGACGGAACCTTAATGCCACATACCGGCCGTGTTGTGAACGTAAGTCCTGTGCCCGAACACGAGCGCTCACACTTACTGATAAACACTGTATCCAGAGCTCTCAGACCTATCTTAGATCTGAGATATTTGAACAAAGCTCTCATGAGACGGCCGTTCAAAACCCTCACGACCAGACAAATCCTCGCGCAAATTCGCCCGAGGGACTGGTTTATTTCTCTCAATCTGAAAGAATACGCATACTTTCAGATTCAGATTTTACCCTGTCACAGGCCATTCTTGAGATTCACCTTCAACGGTTAGGTATATCAATTCGCCGTCCCGCCGTTTGGCCTGTCTCTAGCACCCCGTGCATTCACGAAGTGCATGGACGCGGCCCTCGCTTCCCTGAGAAATCAGGGTATGTGAATTTTGAATTATTTGGACGATTGGCTGATTTTGGCACAGTCAGAGATAGAACTCATATCTCACAGAACAGTGCTTCTCAGCCATCTGGAAAGCCTGGGTCTCACGGTCAAATGGACCAAGAGCTCATTGCTGCCCCGTCAGTCAACCTCTTGTCTGGGAATAGAGCTGGACTCGGTGGCGATGACGACCCGCTTGTCAACAGAGTGTGCGCGCCGTGTTCGGCATCTGGCTGCGTCTTTCCAGAAGGGCAGCGTTGTTCCTCTGAAAACATTTCAGAGAATGTTGGGCTATATGGCTTTAGCTGCAGCTGTGCTCCAGCTGGGTCTACTGCGTATGCGCCCTTCTACAACGTTGGCTGAATGCTCGAGTGCCTCACCGAGCCTGGGCTGCCGGCGGCTCGCGAATCAGAGTGACTCAGAGCTGCGTCTCAGCTCTGCAGCCCTGGATAGCGGCCAAATGGTACCAGTTGGGAGTGACAATGGGAGATGTCTCGTACCAAAAGGTGATCTCGACGACACCTTCCTAGGTTGGGGCACTCTTTTCGGGGGCAGACCGGTCTATGACCTCTGGTCAGACCGGGAGAAAAGCCTTCACATAAACTGTCTAGAGATGATACCGGTCGAGAATACGCTGAAGCAATTCCTCCCATACCTGCGGGGCCACCAAATACTGGTCGGCACGGACAACATGTCTGTGGTGTCCTACGTGAACCGCCAGGGCGGTGTCAGATCCTGAAATCTCTGCGCTCTGGCGGAACGCCTCCTCGTTTGGGCTCAGCTCTCACTGCGCTCGCTCAGAGCCGCGCATGTGCAGGGCCACCTGAACGATGGCCCAGATAAACTGTCCAGTTACTGTGGCGTCTTTTTTTTGGTGAAGCGAAAGTCGACCTCTTTGCGTCAAAAGACAACGCTCATTGCCCAAGGTTCTTTTAGAAGAACAAGGACACGCTGGCCCAAGCCTGGCCCAGCTGCCCGCTGTATGCTTTCCCTCCGATCTCACTGCTACCACAGGTCATCAGGAGAATCAGGGAAGCGTGCCACTCGGTGCTCCTCATAGCCCCGCGCTGGAAGAACCAAACGTGGTTCCCAGAGCTGATGCGGCTGGCAGACTCAGCCCCATGGCCGATCCCAGTGAGAGGTGATCTCCTCTCTCAAGCTGGCGGTTCGATTTGGCATCCTCATCCAGAGCGCTGGTTTCTGCATGCATGGATAATCAACAGATACCCGTTGCCCTGCCAGAAGGGGTTGTAAACACGATCACACAGTCTAGAACTCCCTCTGCGAGACGGCTCTACACGTCTAAATGGTCTGTGTTTAACAAATGGTGCACTGTCAAAATTTAGACCCACATACTTGTGGGGTTTCGTGGGTGCTTTGCTTCCTTCAAGAGCGGTTGGACATGGGCAGGTCCCCCTCCACGCTCATAGTATATGTCGCGGCTATTGTAGCGTTCGCAGAGTCGACGCTCGGCCAGGCAATAGGAAGGAACGAGCTCATCATCCGCTTCCTTAAAGGAGCCAGGAGGATGAATCCCCCGCGGCCCCCATCGGTTCCTATTTGGGATCTTTCTTTGGTCTTGGAGGCCCTGAAAGCTCATTCCTTCGAACCTGGAAACTGGATTTGAAATACCTCACGCTCAAATGTTTTTCTGATAGCTCCGTCATCAGTCAAACGTGTGGGTGACTTACACGCGTTATCAGTTAACGCTGCGTGTCTCGAGTTTGGACCTAATGACTCTAAAGTCATTTTCAAACCGAGACATGGTTATGTCCCCAAAGTGATGGGCACTCTTTTCAGAGCGCAGGTCATTTCCCTCTCAGCCGGCATCCGGCAGCGAGGTCAATAGTAACCTCCTCTGCCCTGTCAGAGCACTGAGAAATTACATCACGCGCTCCGCCGCTATCAGGCGCTCGGAGCAATTTTCGTTTCGTTTGGAGGGCGCACCAAGGGTCTCGCCGCCTCGAAACACAGCCTGTCCAGATGGATAGTGGACGTTATTGCGGCAGCTTACGTGTATAAAAATCTGCAGTGCCCTTTGGGCATCAGGGCTCATTCCACCAGAGGCATGGCCTCATCGTGGGCTTGGTCCAGCGGAATTTCCATTCATGACATTTATACAGCGGCAGGCTGGGCCTCCCCCTCTACATTTGTTAGGTTTTACAACCTGGAAGTTCCCGCCCTGCAGGCTAAACTTCTATCAGTCTAAGTCGTGTGTACGCCCTGCCCAGACTCATTGTGCGTGGGCTACCCTACGCGATTTAGCTCCCCTGGTTGAGCTGCACTATAAGGGTTGTGTTAAGTCAGTATAGACCGGCCGAGCCGTTCTACACTCCCTATTGTGTGCTAATGAACATGCGCTGGCCCACTCTGTTGGCCACCTGTTTCCCACTTTTCTGTGTTCCCCGGGTTTCCCCCGGGACTCATGTAGTGGATGCTAGGCCCTCATTGGGCGTGACGTCACGATAAGCTCAGTGGTAGGTTGCTGCAGTTGCCGCGGAGCAGCCAATGAGCGCGCTAGATGGCCCGCTCTAGGTCTGCTAGCTGCTGCACTGCGTTGACAAGATATAAAAATTAAGGATAATTTTTGGCTTCATATCTCGAGAAAAGATGACTTTACCCGTAGCGTAAGCTAACTTACGCAATACTCATTCCCTCTTCTAGAGAGAACCGAGTATCGTTTTCTCCTTTTTTTTTTCTTGTGTGCTGACTGATGAGGGGGCCACTGTGCCTTGGTGAAACGGTATTTGTACATGTAGACTTTTTTTTTTTAATTATAGTTGCAAGCAGGGTTCGAAATGACTTAGGACTCTATCCCCTAAAATTTAATTATTAAATTATTAAAAATTCTTAAGACTACCTTGCTACACTATATACTGTAGGCAAAATTGGGGTTCGAAATGACTTAGGACTCTATTAGGCAAAATTATATGGATCAATGTTGAAGGTGGGATAATGGTCTTGGGATGTTTTTCATGGTTTGGGCTAGGCCCAATATTGTAGTGGTGTCTGGAGAAGTGGCTATAATCTAAGAGGTAAACCTCTAACTCTGGAGCAACAAAGTTACAAGTTCTTTTTTCTCTTTTTCTCTCCATGATGCAGGATTCTAAATTTAGAAAAATAATATTAGCTTCCTAGATAGCTTACCAAGCTCTCATATACTCATTCATGCTCAAATCACATTCACTTTAATCAACTCACAGACTTGACTTAAGTCCTGGTTATCTTTCGTAATCACTGACTGGACAAGTAGGTTGTTATGCTAGCTTTGAATAACTAGTCTAGCTGCTAGGTCTGCTATGGAAGCTTGTTTCCGCCACAGAATAAAACATTTTAAAAGATAATTGCGACTATTTATCTCACAATTGCGAGTTTACATCTCGCAATTCTGACTTTATTTCTCAGAATTGCGAGATAAAAAGTCAGAATTAAAGCCAGAATTGCGTGAAATAAAGTCGCAATTGTGTGTTATAAAGTCAGAATTGCGAAATATAAAGACAGAATTGCGTGAAATAAAGTCGCAATTGCGTCTTATAAAGTCAAAATTCTGACTTTTTTTCTCGCAATTGTGTGTCACATCTCTTCTCAGAATTGTGAGATATAAACTAACAATTGTGATAT
Organism: Scardinius erythrophthalmus; assembly: GCF_964197995.2. Lineage (NCBI taxonomy): Eukaryota > Metazoa > Chordata > Actinopteri > Cypriniformes > Leuciscidae > Scardinius > Scardinius erythrophthalmus. Next base: position 13,137,883 of record NC_138222.1, on the reverse strand, counting down.
ATAAAGTCCAATTCTAAGGGAAAAAAAGTTCTGATTTCTCACAATTCTGACTTTATAACACACAATTGCGACTTTATATCATGCAATTCTGACTTCATATCTCCCAATTGCGTATTATAAAGTCAGAATTGCAAGATATAAACTGAGAAAAAAGTCAGAATTTCAAGTATATTTCACGCAATTGCGAGTTTATATCTCATAATTCTGACTTTATAACACGCAATTGTGACTATATCACGCAATTTTGACTTAATAATAACACACAATTGCGACTTTATATCACATAATTTTTAGATAAAAAGTCAGAATTGTGAGATGTAAACTCGGAATTAAAAAAAGTCAGAATTGTGAGATTAAAAAGTCGCAATTACCTTTTTTTTTCACTCAGTGGCGGAAACAAGCTTCCATAGTCTGCTGTTAGCTGGCAGATCATTTGGCTTCATACACATAAGTTACAGCTTGCAAGAAACGTTGACAAACGTACTCTTCTATTACGTTAATGCAACTTTTGATATAGGAACTCGAACTCCTAATATTTTACTATAAGCAATTATGGAGATATAAACATAATTGAAGCACTTACAGGATTTTCATTCAGGATTTCACTCTTTGTGAGGTTTCGTTTTGCCGCGTTCAGCTAGTGTCTGCGAGCGGCGATATTTTTTTTCCCAGGATGGTAGGGGAAGACTCATGAATATTAATCAGGGAAGTCATCCCTGATTGGTCTGATGACCTACCCCTAACCCCACCCCTAAACCTACCCGCCACTGGAGGTCTGATGATCTACCCCTAACCCCGCCCTAAACCTACCCGTCACTGGGGTTAAAACCAATCAGGGATGACTTCCCTAATTAATATTCATGAGTCTTCCCCTACCATCCTGGGAAAAAAAATATCGCCAGCGGGAGCACCACAACAACAATCTGTGACGCTGTATAGGAACTCACTCGGCTAATAGCAGCCCTGATTGCTGCCTCGCGCTAGGAAATAAATTAATTACTGTTATAAGTATAAAATGTCACTAAAGACCTATAATTTGCACAATCATTTTTAATGTTAAAATATATTTGTCGGGGAAAAATAAATAAATAAAAAATAAATAAATAATCCCAAAATAAATTCTTATAGGGGGTCCCTAATGACTTATGGAGGGTCCGTGTTCCCCCCCCCCCCCCCCAGACCCCCTCATTTCGAACCCTGGTTGCAAGCAATAATAAAATACAGCATATTGCAAACAAAAAAAAGGTATACTGTGAGAAACGGACCTCGGGTTCGGGTCAGGCTCGGGCTTAAAATATAACCATAATGTTCGGGTCGGGTCGGGTTAAATTATTTCGGGTAGGGGCCGGGTTTGGGCTTAAGTTTAAAGCCTGTGCAGAGTCAGACCTCTACTCAACAGCAGTAGGGTTGTGCAGTGAATCACATTTTTTAGTTTCTGTTTCGATTTGGACTTCCAACGATTTTGAAAACGTGATAATAAGGATAAAATGATCATTGGTGTGCTTTTGCCCCTCCTTAAAAGCCTCAACTTAACATCCAAATCAGTCAAATCATGTAACATGGCTGTCTCTTGCAGGACATGCTTTATTTTACAAAGAGTTATCAAAAGCGTGAAACTTCAAAGCGTAACAGCTAAAGAGACTGATCCCCGCTAGCTTTCTGTGTGACTGTTGCAAGACAGAGCGGAATACGGGTGAGCAAAGTATACTTGAGGTTTCAGGGTCACCTAAATTGTCAAATACACACAAAAATATGTCAAAATGTCCGTCTTTGTGAGTATTTACATAAGTATTTAATTCAATTATGGGTGGGGGACAGAGGAAACCACCATGGAGGAGACGATGGACTGGAGGTACTGTATGTACCAGAGAGGAGATTCTGATGACCCAGAGCACAGCCGTGAATGCCCCCAGTGGAACCGATGGTATGAGGAGCCAGAGTGGAGTCAGAGATCCGACCACCAGTGGTGGAGCCAGGTGAGTTGGAGACCCAGGCCGAGCCGAGGAGACAGAGACGGAGCGACACTGTAGGTCCTGGAGGACAAGGTAGAGCAGTGGTAAGGTGGAGCAGTGGTGAGGTAGAGTGGCTGAGGTGAAGCCAGAATGCTGGAGGATTGAGGCGTGGCCGGTGGGACCAAGGACCAAGGTGGAGCCAGAGGGAAGGCAGAGCACGACGGAGCCGAATGGGTGGAGGGACGAAATGCAGCCGAAGGCTCGGAAGTCCGTGGCCTAAGCAGAGTGATAACTGACCAAGGCGAAACCGGAGGGACGAGGGAGCCCGTGGAGCCGTAAGGACGAGGGTCCCATGTGAAGCCGACTGGTCGAAGGGCTGAGGTGAAGTTAAGGGCTTGGTGGCCCAAGGCCAGGGATCTACTTGCCAAGGTGGAGCTGGAGACCGGAAGACCCGAGGCTGATCCACACAGCAGAGTGGAGCCAACAGAGGAGGAGCCGAGGAATTGAGGAAAGTCAGCCAGTAGAGGAGGCGGGATAGATAGGCTGGGTGAGGCCATCAGCGATGAAGGAGACTTGGAGCTGGGCAGAACCATCAGTGACATGAGGCTTTGGGGATTTAACTCTTATAATTCCTCATACAACAGTACAGAGGACAGGCACAGGTTATCCTCAGTGGCAGAAATGGCAGGCAATCCATATTTCAGCAGCACAAATCTTGTCTATAGCCGCTTTCCGACCGGAGGAACCTTTTCACAGTTCCTAGAACTATTGACTAAAGTACCCGGATGTTCCTGCGGTGCGAACACGCCGACTAGGAACGATTTTAGTTCTAGGAACTCCATTTGTAGGAACTAATTTAGGTCCTACTTCAGAGTAGGGTCTAAACCAGTACTATAGGAACTACCCGTGACGTTAGTGTACGCTGATTGACCGAACGCACGCGGAACACCAGCACCCGCCATTTTTAAAACAGCTAGAATGTAAACACACAGATTATAGCCTATATTTACTCCATAAACTAACTATACAAACATGGAAAACAGTGATAGATGGGTCTCTAAACCTTTATGCTGAAGAGAAAATCCAACGCAACTTTGAGGGGACCAAGCCAAACATGATTATGTTTATCTGCCCAGCTAGCAACACTGGACATCAACCACACGGCATAACGTTAGGCTAATAACCTTTTTTCATATACTGTCTACTTTCTATAACAGTTCTGTCTAATAAGATATTAAACAGTACTGTTAGACAGATTGCTAACTAATAAACACAGAGAATGCGAGCATTGTTTGCTCTGGCGTTCTCAGCGCCGCCAAAATAAAGGTCTGTCACGCCGTCAAAATAAAAGTCACCGTGCTTGCGTCACTCCCTTACCCCTCCTACCAGTTCCTATGGACACTTGGCCAGTGCGAACGCAAACAGCAAAACCGAGTTTGGGGAAGAGTAGTTCTTAGAACTGTTTAGAAGTGGACAGTTCCTAGAACTAAGTTCCTGTAACTACTTGGTCGGAAAGCGGCTTATGTAGCAAATTAGCTCAAAAGGGAAATATGAATAATTAATCATAACTCGTTATAATTAATTATAAATATTTGGATCAGTTAATCGAATTAAATTCATGTAACTGACTTACTGAATATTTCAATCAATTAACTGAATCTTTCAATCAATTAATCTGTTCATCCAGCGAACACTCAGTATTGATCGTCTAATAACTTTCTTGGCATGTAGCTGTGATCCCAATCGTAAAATTGACATTCATTTATAAGCAGACCAGAATCAACATGTACGAATGTGCACAAAAGTTTTTTAACACACAATCACACATACATGGGTAAAATGGAAAGTGAAAAAGGCTGAAAAACCGCAACAGAACAGAGGAATGAAACTATGAAAAGAGTAATTTAACCTTCTAGAAGAACCTTACTTACCAGTGCCTTACTACAAAGCTCCTTTGTTAACAAAGGGGTTCACAACTTTAGCTAAACAGCGATTTAGTATATCGTACGATACTTGCAGTTGTCTTAGCTGTTTAAGACCGCCCGAATATACAGTCACGAGGAGAAAGTCTTGATAGTTCGGTCCGATGGTGCTGAAGTTGCAATCGATTTCTTCCGAGTTGAATGAAGAAGCGATGGTAAACTTGTAGAGTTAGTTGACTCTGTTATGGTCGAGGAAGGTACACGACTCGATGTGTGTTGAGGCGAGGCCGGATGAGGTTTCACGTGAACTTAAGTTCCCCAGAGGTCACACCTTTGAGTTTTGGCTTGACCAAGGAGAAAGGTGCAATTCTCAAGTGGGAAAGTTAATTTGTTTGAAAAGATAACTCATTTGCATTATTGGAGTAAGCTGGTGTTTGTGTCCATTTATACTCTGATAAATATTACAAAAACACACTGCATTCTCTAAGAAGGTGATGTCCACCAAAATGTGAGTCATTAAGCGAGGAATATTTTGACAGCAGACACCACTTAGATAGGGCTACATTAACTAGTAGTAGGGCTGTCGTGATAACCGCAATATTGTAGTACTGCACTACTGACAAGCCAACCACAGAGGAATGCAAGTAACCACGATATTCGTGTGTTTTCTTTTTTCATAAGGCTACCCTTCTTGTTTTGAACTTAGTGCATGTGTATTGAATGCTAAATAAGTTAATAATGATAAAAATACCATTTTTATCATGGTGATTTGTAGCTACAGAGGCTTTGTGGATTTGCACTTATATAGCACACGTACGTCTGCAAGATGTCTGTTAAAGATCACTTCATCTGGAAAGCATCTGCTGTTTACTAACAGCAGGAAACGTCCTATAGACGTATTGCAGATGAGCAAACACTCTTAAAAATATGTCTTCCAGATGTAAACACGCACATCAAATAGACGTCTCCGTGATGTACGTGTGCTATCAGACAGCTGTCACTATTACTAGCTATTCACTAGTAAATGTGAGAGATTGACTGAGCGCGTGCGATTACCTGCGTCGGTCTTTGATGTCAAGTCACATTCGTGAAAAGGTTGCTGTGTCCAAGGAAAGCAAAATATTTGTCATATCATCCCTTTAACGTTTAAGGGTATTTACCATGAATGGCATCAGCGGCAGTGCTGGTCAATGCATTGAATCAATGCCATTGGTCTCTATTAAGTGAAGCATCAGCTTCAGTGTTAACCATGCGACGCATTGCTAGTCAGCTGAGCCTTGAAAAGTGGAGCTCAAAGTTAAAAATAATTAACACCTTGTTTCATTACATCTATATTTTAATGAATCAGCATTTTTGAATGTGTTTGTTGAATGAACGGTTTAATGACTCCGTTTAAAGACCGTTGCCGTATGTAACTGCGCGCTGAGTAACAGCTTTTCAATGCGCAGAGACGCTGTTTATTTTCGGTTACATTGGTTACTGAAAATGTCCTTGTTTTTGTGCATGCTGACCACATCATAATTCTTATTTATATAGCAACAAATAAATCAAAATAAATAAATAAATAAATGGCGATAATACCACATATTGCACTATTGAGCCACTCAAAATTACTGCAAAGGAAATTCCTTCACCGCGACAGCCCTAACTAGTAGTTCTATCATCAGGCATGCATAATGCTATACAATATAAAAAGAAAATATACAAACAGTAATAATACACAAAAATGTACTGGTGAAATGCATGTTAATTCATTAGACAGATTTGTCAATGGATTAGTGGAGATAATTCCATTTCTATGGGACTGCATGTTTGTTTCTTGTAGCCTGTACTGTTCTCTTATTGAGAACAATCAATGTCCCAAGTGTCTTTGAAGTGTATGAGTAGAGTAAAAGGGTGATAATTCACAGTGGGGCAACCAGACATCAGGGAGTCTGCTTGGGTGAGGAGTTGTGAAGATTAAGTGTAACAATGGTGTGTTTGATCGGTCCAGTCGTTACATCCATGTTCGGTGGTAACACGCAGGAGATCACTGAACCAAACACTGAACAAAGGGAACTAAGAGCTTAAACAAACAAGGAGGCTAATCAACAAAACTAGAGACAGGTGTGAAACATAATCATTAAGTTAACCATAGAAACAATCAAGGATTGGGAAACCAGGCAAACAAGAACAGATGAGAACCAAACCAAAACACAATGAAACTAACATACTCATAACTTCAACTTAGACTTATATTATTAATTTATTATTTTATTTCAGTTCATCCATTTTTCATCTAATATTTATATTTTATTTTATTTCAGCTTTGTTTTAACTGTGACTTTTAATAGTTTTGGTGTTAGTTGACAATAACAACACTGGTCTCAAGAAAATTTGACCTAGCATCTGCAGTCCTTGGCCCTTATAAAGAAGACACAACACTCTTTTAAAAATCTGTTGTGCATTAAAGGGTTTATCGAGCACAGGTGTGTTAATTGCACTGTGTTGGGTTGCATTTGTATTTTTGTATATTGTATTTTCTATCAAATGTAATTCAAAAGGAATATCTTCACCTCTGGACTCCTCTCTGTTGTTCGACCATCCATAATTTCATAGGCAGGATCTGTTCTTCCTTTTTCTGCCCAGATTCTCTCTTTGTTATCTGCACAAGATAATCATAGCACAAGGTCAGAATATACAGTATGAGTGACAAGGGTATGTTTTGTCTTCTGTAAATTGTGTTTTTCCTGGCTGATTTGCATGGAAAATTATACACTGTAGGTTTTGGTCAGAAGGTGCGCAAAAAAAGAGAAGCGTGCAGGTCCGTTTACATAAACATATGCTTAGTTTCATTCCACCAAAGAAGAAACACAGTAACATTAAAGCACTAGTTTTTTTTTGTTTTTTTTTTTTTTTTTATAATCGCTAGAACACAATTTTCAATACTTAGGTTACTTTTTCAGAACTTTCTAAACAGTGATCACAACAGCAGTTTATGTGCACTAAACTGTGGATTATTTATCATTGCTTTGGCACAAAATGCATTCAATGACTACATCTTTCAAATGACAAAAAAAAAAAAAAAAAACATTTATCACTTAAACACAACCACCACCAAAACTCTAAATACCTACAATTTGGACATGTTTGCATTCTCTTTCAAAACTGTTAAACTTAAGTTCAAAACCTAACAAAATTGAATAAGACAGCAATTTGCCACCTTTCTGCAGTAATATTGAAATACATTCCGGTCTAAAAAATGAAATACTATCACTCTCTACTGCTTATAATTCACTGCAGTATGTTACATAGTCCATGCTTATATTACAGACAGAACAAAATTATAAGATTATAAGTTAAGTTTTCTCCTTTTGTATAGATGGTAATGAAATTGAAAGACTAACACTTGTGTAGGTGTTCAGCTACATCTAATTGTTTAGATAGTATTTGATTTTTTTGAGTCAGATCATATTTCAATATGGTATTACGGGTAGAAATGTAGCAAATTTCTTATTCATTTTTGTATTATGTTAGATTTTTAACTTGAGTTTTTTTAATTATAATTATTTAAGTTGTTGTGCTCAGTGTAAAGAGTTTTGAAAAAGTGACCCAAGTATTGAGAAATGTGTTAGCGATTATAAAAAATAAAAAAGTAAACTAGTGTAGGGGCAAGTCATTTTCAAATGTTCATGCTGGATGTTTTATTATTCAACTTGCTTGCAAAAACAAGTACACTTTACCATACTTTTTTTTTTAAAGTACTTATTATGAAAATAATATACTTTAAAAGAATTTGCAACCTGTGTGAACTGAATGTAATGCATGTTAACTGCAATTAAATGTAAATGTATTGTTTAAAAGGGAAATTAGATTAAATTAAAAGCACCTTAAAGCATGACTAAATATATTTAAAACAATAATTAAAAAAAATTACTTGAAACCTTTAAGTTTGACATTATTACAAAGTGCACTTTTTAAAAGTGTACTTAAGTGTGTTTAAAGACAGTGATGAAAGTGTTCTCTCTTTAACTCTTTCATGCATGAATTATGATAACCTCAGTCAGGATTTATTTTCCTATGTGGTTTTATTGCTCTTAGGGCATGAAAAACCACTCAGATGCTCCCTCCAGTGTACCAGAGTATGTCAATTTACCCTTATTAGCTGATAATTCTGATTATGTTCAAGATGGACACATTTCTAGCATAGCCCTCCTCTGAGAAAACCTAGTGATACGTTTTTTTCAATCTCATCTGAAATGAGCAGTGTTGGGGATAATGCATTACAATTAACATGCATAACGCATTCAGATTACTTTGTTGATGTTACAAGTAACGTGCATTACGCAATCAGATTTTTTTTTAATGTTATGAGTAATGTATTACAAGTAACATGCATTACGAACTCAGATTACTTTTTGATCTAACAAGTAATGTATTACAAGCAACAAACATTACGTAAACATTACTTTTTGATCTAACAAGTAAAGTAATAAATTACAAGTAATGTGCATTACGTAATCAGATTACTTTTTGATGTTACAGGTAAAGAAACACATTACAAGTAACGTGCATTACGAAATCAGATTACTTTTTGATCTAACAAGCAATGCATTACAAGTCACATATATTATGTGATCACATTACTTTTTTGATGTCAATGAAAATTACATTCTAATAATACAAATACATTTATTTACAGTAAAAAAAAGTCACTGCAGAATACATATTTAAAAAAAAAAGATACATAAAAATAAGTGGCTGGTGAACTGGGAGAAGAATAGAGTAAACTTTAAAGTTATTTACACAATGTGTATCTGATATTAATAAAACGTGTCTAATTATAATGGAAAGGATTATTATTGCCTCTTCCATAGACATCAGTGTGTATTTTACAAACTCTAAATGTATTGGGTTTTTTTTAGTACTTATGTGAATTTATATGTCTGAAACCTAAAATAAACATTATGTGGTTGAAAACACTGAAAAGTTGTGATTTATGACAGCTCTGAGCGCGCCTGTCTCTGGCTCAGTGCCAGCCTACACGCAAAAGCACATTTGAATTTAGCAGTTGATCACGTGATGCACTGACCGTTCTAATCACACCGGTGTGATCGTACGCTCCAGGGACCAGCCAAGACTGATCACACCGGTGTGATCGTACATGCGAAAGGGCTAGTAACAATTCAATTATTAAAGCTAATGATAGACGGTTAGCACTCAACACGAATGGTAATTCTGGACGGTGCCCAATAATTTCTTGTTTAAAAATAAAATAAAAGAAGTCAATTTAAAAATTATTCATCATTATTACCCTTGTAATACATATTTAGTCAGTATGTCATGTGTTTAACTGTCAGTATCCTATCCTGGTAGAGCATTTCTTTTTCACTATGATGTTTCTGACAGTGATATCTTTATTTGTATGATGGATAAATACCATTGTTGGGAAAAGTTACTATTAAAAGTATTGCATTACAATAAAAAAGTAACTACTTAGAGGTAAGAAAAGTAACACATTACTTTCCAAAAAAAGTAACTAAATTTCTTTTTATGGAAAGAAATACGATACTTTTCTGACCTGGCTTGATGCTTGCGCTCTTTTCCAGTGTTTTTTTTTTTTTAATGATAAGTGTATTTTGTTCTCTAATGTTGAAATGTAAGTTTTGAAAATGAAAAAAAAAAAAAAAAAAAATTACATTGGATGAATCATGTGTCTTGTTTTAAATCCCATTTTAGCTCAGAAGTCAGAAATAACTTATGACACATGCATCTCCAACATCAACCTTGTATCGAACTCACTTTCAAGTCCTTGAGCTTCTTCACCCATTCAAATCCTCAAAGACGACGAATGGAAAACAACAATATAGATGGGTTTTGCAGAAGAGTAAAGCTAATTATTAATACGATTAGACAGACTTCTGGAGTGATGAGGAAGAGAAGATTGAGTTGGGTTAGAGATGAGACAAAGTCCAGTGTGAGAGATTTGGGGTTGACGTTCTCTTACCTTCTTCAGGTATTTGTTGCAGAGAGACTGGCCTATTGGGATACTCAATGGAAGAGCAGACAGACTCTGGGATGTTCGAATTGTTTCTACTCAGTTCTCTGCTCTGGTCCTGGACAAAAATTGAGAGTCTGGATGGAGGCGTGAATCTCAGCAGCCGGCAGTTTCCCTCTCCTTTCCTGCACTGGAGGCAGTTCTCATAGAGGACAGTGTGTACTGTTTGAACGGGGCGTCTAGATGATGACATCGCCTCATAAACGCTGCTACTGACTGATTTCCCAGCAGGATTGTAGTGTGCCAGGAGATCAGACAGACAGGAGATGTATCCCTCAGATCGCTCCTCCTCATTGGTCTGTGAATGTTCAGATAAGGGCTTCCATGGATCCTGATTGGTCAAAGATAAGTCGCTGATCTCCACTGGCTGCTGATTGGTGTCTGGTCCAGTGGGAGGGGCTGAATTTTCACCTGCTGAAGTAACACCTGCTTCTTTGAGAGTGTGTCTGTACGTTCCTCACATATAAATCTCACTTTATATTAATTTTATATTATTTATATTAAAATGCGCTGTGTATTACTAAATGAATACGGGAGGTGTCCAGACACTTGTGAAAAAGAAGTGCACTTAATTGTATTGAATGTGCACTTCCAATCTTAAAAGTATATTTTAAAATACTATATTTACAGATAATAGAATATTAATGAAATAAAAGGCCACTTAAGTGTACTTAAAAAGAGAACACTTCAATGTACTTAAGAAGAAAAGCGGTTCATGTCAAATAAAAAGTTTACTTTAACATACATTTTAAATCATCGCTTTAATAATCCTCTGTCATGTTTTAAAGAAGTACACTTATTTTGATGTGTTGAGTAACATACTAAAGGACATGTAATATACTGGATTATAATTTTAACTGTAGTGTGTTGATGGATATATTATATTTAAAGTTAATATATTTTAAATTTAATAAATTGCAACTTTATCATTACAAGTGTATAATTGCAAATATATTTAAGTATATATTTAACACACACACACACACACACACACACACACACACACACACACACACACACACACATATATATATATATATATATATATACAGTCGTGCTCAGAATTAATCATACCCCTGGTAAATATGATCAAAATGGCTGTAAAAAAATAAATCTGCATCGTTTATCCTTTTGATCTTTCATTCAAAAAATTGGCAAAAATCTAACCTTTCATTGAAGTAAAAGAATTGAAAGTGGGGGGGAAATCACATTATGAAATAAATGTTTTTCTCCAAAACACGTTGGCCACAATTATTCATACCCCTTTTATGAGTAAAATATCTCTGAAGTATATTCCCATTAATATTTACCTTTTTTAGCACACCAGGGTGACTAGGAACATGAAATTGTCCAGCTATGACTTCTTGTTTCACAGGAGTTTAAATATGAGGAAGCACAAATGCCAAATTCCCTGAATCATCCATCACAATGAATAAAACCAAAGAATATAGTTTTGATTTGCAACAAAAGATTGTTGAGCATCACAAAATAGAGAGTGGCTGTAAGAAAAACAGCTAAAGAATTGAAAATCCACATTTTGACCATCAGGGCAATAATTAAGAAGTTATAATCAACTAAAAATGTTACGAATCTGCCAGGAAGAGGACGTGTGTCTATATTGTCTTAATGCACAGTGAGGAGGAAAGTTTGAGTGGCCAAAGACTCTCCAATAATCACAGATGGAGAATTGCAGAGATTACTTGAGTCTTGGGGGTCAGAAAGCCTAAAAAAAAATGATCAAACAACCCCTACATCACCACATGTTGTTTGGGAGGTTTTCAAGAAAAATGCTCCTCGCTCATCCAAAAACAAACTCCAGCATATTCAGTTGTCAGACTGTTGACTGGAACTTCAAATGGCACAGAGTTCTGTGGTCAGATGAAACTAAAAAAAGAGCTTTTTGGCAGCAAACACGCTAGATGCGCTTGGTGCACACAAGGATAAAAAGTACCCCATGTGTACAATTTAATATACCATTGGATCTTTAATGTTGTGGGCCTATTTTTCTGCTGGAGGTCCTGGACTTCTTATTCAGATACATGGCATCGTGGATTCTATCAAATATCAACAGATAAAAAATCAAAACCTGACGGCCTCTGCTAGAAATCATATAATGGGCTGTGGTTGGATTTTCCATCAGGACAACGATCCAAAACAAACATCAAAATTAACACAAAAATGTGTTAGGGAGCACAAAATAAAGCTTCTGCCATGACCGTCCCAGTCCCCTGAACTGATGAGTGGAGTGAACTGAAGAGAAGATGCACCAACATGGATCTGGGAATCTGAAGGATCTGGAGAGATTCTGTATGGAGGAATGGTCTTTGATCTCTTATCAGGTGTTCTCCAAACTCATCAGGCATTATAGAAGAAGACTCAGAGCAGTTATCTTGGCAAAATGAGATTGCAAAAAGGTATTTAATAAAAGGGTATGAATAATTGTGGCCAACTTTTGATTTTGGCCATTTTTTTGAATGAAAGATCAAAAGGATAAATGATGCAGATTTATTTTTTACAGCCATTTTTGATCATATTTACCAGGGGTATGATTAATTCTGAGCACGACTGTATATATACACACATATACACACACACACACACACACACACACACACACACACACACACATATATATAGTGCATACATTAAAGTATATTTTAGGATATCATAAATGCTTGGTAGCAAAGAAAATAGAAGCTATAGAAGCTATTACAAAACTACATATAAAGATGTACTAAAGTCCTACTAAAGTGGGTCAAAAAACACTCTAAAGTCAATTTCATTTAATATAAATTAACATGCAATTTAATGCCCTAAAACATTTCATTCTGTTCACACTTAATAAGTAGTCTTTTTAAAAGCATGTTAAAGTGTACTTCTTTTTCTTATGTAGACTCCTTAAATAACCCTTTAAGTATTTCACTATGGGATATGCAGAATGAGGGAGAGGTTGTAAAGAGATATACTGGAGTCTTACTTGGCACAGTGGGCAGTAGAGTCCCTCCAGGATGAGGAAGAAATGTGCCCTGTTTAACAAACACAGAGCAAATCAATTAACATTACATAACACCATAATCAATGCCACAAAGAACTTAACTGGATGCAGTGGATGGAGTCTGTTCTTATTGCAGTACACCAGAGGGTGTTGCTTCCCAATGCTACAGTATAGTATGGAAGCTTATTCCTGCCACAGAATAAAATAAAAAAAGGTAATTGTGATATGTGGCTTCCATAATATAGGGCTGCAACACTTCGCAAAAAAACATGTAATTGTGATTTTTCAAAAAAGTTTGCTGTGCTTATTTGTAGGCCTGTATTATGCAATGGTCTGTCTAAATACTTGATTCTAACTATCTGAAAGGTGTGCAATAAAACTGTTTTCATTGTAGCACACATACGCCACTCACGCTGTTTTCATGGAAGCACACACACGCATACGTCACTCGGAGATCGCGCTGTGGGAACAAACATTCAGGAGCACAGAAAATTAACGCTGCCCTTAACAATTATTTTATTTCAGTTCATCCAATTTTTCATGTTATATTTATATTTAATTTTATTTCAGCTTTGTTTTAACGTGACTTTTAATAGTTTTGGTTTTAGTTGACAATAACAACACTTGTCTCAAGAAAATTTGACCTAGCATCTGCAGTCCTTGGCCCTTATAAAGAAGACACAACACTCTTTTAAAAATCTGTTGTGCATTAAAGGGTTTATCGAGCACAGGTGTGTTAATTGCACTGTGTTGGGTTGCATTTATATTTTTGCACACTTCTACTTCAAACAAAAACCCTGTGACTTTTAATAATAAAATAGCTTCGCTAATGAATCGCTACATCATACAGTATTTATCAGCAAGAAAGGGGTAACATTTATGTATTTAATTCTAAAAATAATTGTAATGTTATACATAAAAAAAAAATCACATTACAAGCAAACCATCGTTCAAAATAACAGCATTTATCTAAAATAGAAAGCTTTTTTAACATTATACACTAGGCTTACAGTTCAAAAGTTTGGGGTTAGTAAGATTATTTTTTGGAAAAAAATTAAAGAAAGTAATTGCCTACTTTTATTCAGAAAGGATGCATTACATTAATCAAAAGTGACAGTAAAGACATTTTAATGTTACAAAAGCTTTCTATTTCAAATAAATCTCTTATGAACTTTATATTCATCAAAGAATCCTGGGGGGAATAATCAGAAATGTTTTTTGAGCATATTATTCCCTCAGGCAGATTACATGTTTTCTTGCATGGATCATCCATGCATCAGTGCACATGGATCTTGCATTGAATGCATCACGTTGTTTGCATTCGCCAAAACTGATTTGCCGAAATCAAAACGTGGACAGTGAAAGGGAATTACCGTTAGCGTGTTACCGTTAGAGTCCGGCTTGAAGCGGAAGCGACCAGACGGCAGAGGATTATGTTCGCAAATCAAACAATGATTTGTCCCAAGACAATGATTAAAAAAAGCTGTGATTGGATGACAGGTGGCGGTGATCATTCTCAAGTGTCGTGATCACCACTGCTGCTGTTGCTGTTGTATCAGTCAGTGGTTAGATCAGCGTAGTAGGCAAGTCAAAAAACGGGACACGAAAGGTCACGCACGGGACAAATAAATTAGGCCCAAAATACAGGATGTCCCGAATTGGCAACCCTATAATCTATGCACTACTTTATGATTCAAAGTGGGCAGAATGCTAGAACTAAGGAGCTGTAACTAATGGAAATAACCGCCATTTTTACTCTTCCGGTTAAATATTGCAGTAGCCTACATGCATCAACAACAGCTTTAAGTTTTCAATGTTGGCAAATTACCATGGTATAAGCAGGATAATCCACGGCTAGCTGTGCATTAAATGATTTGAATGCACTCCGTGGAAGCAACCACTTCGCTTCATGTTGTATGGTTCTTTGCCTCCATGTCATGCATTAAAATCGTTTAATGCACAGCTAGCCTCGGATTATCCTTTATTTATTAATATTATTAGTATTATTATAGAACCAGAAATGAGAACCAATGGTGTAAATGAACACAGTGCCACACTTCACTCTGAAACATGCAATACATATATAATTACAAAAAAAAAAAAAAAAAAAAAAAAAAAAAACACATAACGTTAGTTAATTAAAATGCAGCCTTCACAATATGACTAATGCATTAAGCCATAACACAATAAGGATTTTATCATCCAGCCTTAATCTGTTCATTATTGTAGAAAACGTAAACAGAAAGCGGTGTTATTTTAATGTCACTGAGATTATATTTATATTTAATTTTTATATATATATATATATACATATATATATATATATATATATATATATATATACACATAAACTTATAAATAATAATTTATTTAAAAACTACAATAACAATATTACAATGTACAATATTACAATAAAAAACAATAATAAAAAATGACTATATATACACTGTACATATATATATATATATATAGTCATTTTTATTATTGTTTTTTTTATGTCTATATTAATGTTGTTTTTTTTCCGTTTGAGTTATTTTAGTATATCAAGTTAAGCTAAATTAAAATGAGCAACTAGCTACTAGCTTAAAATGAGGCAACTAACCAAAATAAAATAAGATTTTTAATTTTTTTGGTTTGTTATTTAATTTTATTTCAGTTAAGTTTTTTTTGTGTGTGTTTTTTTTTAGCTTTAGTTTTTGTTTTAAACTATAATAACCCTGAGTAGTGTGTGTACCTTGAGTCCTCTGCAGATGGGGCAGGTAGTGAAGAGCGATTTAGAGCCGGCAGGAGGAAGTGAACAGTTTGCACAATCACAGCAAAATCCCTGAGACTCCTCCCCTTTTATTAAGCCTTCCTTTGTCTTTGACTCCTCCATTTTACCAAGCTCTAGAGAATGAATCAGAGCTGAGCCAGAATCTAATTGGACAGGAGATTCAGAATTTTCTTCAGACTGTTTCTGGACAAATGGCTCTATAAGTCCAGTATCATTTTGAGATCTGCTACTATCTCTGTTGTCCTCTGGAGCTCTGGTGATCTCCAGCAGACTGCGGGGAGAGTCATAAAGGTATCGTAGCGAAGAGGGAATCTGGTATTCATGGTTGCACGTGCACAAGTGTTTCTCTGGGATAACAGGTGGTGGCAGGTTGAACGGCGTTCCGTCTTCCTCCCCCGGACTGGCAGCATCCAGACTGCCACTGTAGGAAGAGAAGCTTCCCGTGTAAGACGAGTGGCTTCCCGTAGCAATGCCGCTGTCGGATGAGTTCTGTCGGCCGGTTTCTTTTAGCTTTCTTGAGCGAACGGGATCAGTCGGGACCTGGAGTCCAGTGGAGAGTTTCTCCTCGACCTGAGATGCTTGCGGGTGAGGTGTTTCTGCAGAGCTGGGCAGAAACAGATCGGTCCACGGCGCAGGGCGACCGCTAATGCTGCAATCTGTGTCCGAGGTGTCAGATGAACCAGATATGCTGCGGTCATCTCCTGTCATCAAAGAGCCGAAACGGGAGCTGGAAGCTTTCAGGACAAAAGAGAGAGCAAAATGATTCATCCTGACTGCACAAATATTTGCTTCTCTCTTCACAGATACCTAAAAGAAGTGCACTTATTTGCAATGTGCACTTGTAGGCTAATTTGATTTCTAAATGTACATTTTTAAACATCTGTACATGCAGATGATATAATATTAATGAAAAAAAATGACACTTAAGTGTACTTAAAGAGACACTTATTTTGATAAGTTGACTAACCTACTAAAGCACATGTAAAATACTTAATTATAATGTTAACTGTATAATGTTAACTGTTATTTGATATTACAATACATAAATTTACTAAATTGCAAATTAATTTTAACAAATATATTTAATACATGACAAGTTTTAATAGAAACTACATGCGTTGGCAGTACATTTATCCATATTTCAAATACAATACAAGCAATTATGAAATTACATAATAACTATATTCTTTGAAAGTATATTATTCCTGTAAGTACTATTTTAAATATGTAAATACTCTTTTGAGTATTTAAGTCTGATGCCATCATACAAACACATGATAACTCCTACTGATAACTAAAGCTTTACATAAATCCTCCAGATTTTGGATGTGGGTTTGGGGATCCCATGTGAGACAAAGGTGAGCAAAACAGGAGACACAGTTACCTGTGCTGTGAGACAGCAGACTGAGTCTCCGTTCCAACTCCTCCGCTTCATGGTTTAGTCTGTCCTGCACTAAAGCGGCATTGACACTGGGCTCTGAGACACAGACAGAGCAAGTTAAAAAGAACTGTGAGAGACAGACAGCCACACAAATACACAAATCAAGCCTTTTGCCACACAATTTACTGATATGCCATGTAAACAAACAAAATAGGGAATGCTGTTTGACTTCAAGTGCTATTTCACTACTCTTTTCCTCGTAGGAAGTTGGAAATTCAGATTTTACAAATGTATTGAAATTGATTGTGTAATTTTTGTATTATTTATTAATTACTATTAAAGTATTGATTCATATTTAGAATTTTTTCAAAGCTCTTATATATATATATATATATATATATATATATATATATATACACACTGAACAAAATTATAAGCGCAACACTTTTGTTTCTGCCCTAATTTTTCATGAGCTGAACTCAAAGATCTAAGACTTTTTCTATGTACAATCTTTCTAAATTTGTGTTAGTGAGCACTTCTCCTTTGCCGAGATAATCCATCCACCTCACAGGTGTGGCATATCAAGATGCTGATTAGACAGCATGATTATTGCACAGGTGTGCCTTAGGCTGGCCACAATAAAAGGCCGCTCTAAATTCTTCGCATATAGTTAATCAGGGTGTTGATTGTGGCCGGTGGAATGTTGGCCCACTCCTCTTCAATGGCTGTGCGGAGTTGCTGGATATTGGCAGGACCTGGAACACGCTGTCGTACACGCCAATCCAGAGCATCCCAAACATGCTCAATGGGTGATCCTTGCAACATGGGGCCGTGCATTATCATGCTGCAACATGAGGTGATGGTCGTGGATGAATGGCACAACAATGAGCCTCAGGATCTCGTCACGGTATCTCTGAGCATTCAAAATGCCATCAATAAAATGCACCTGTGTTCGTTGTCCATAGCATACACCTGTCCATACCATAACCCCACCACCACCATGAGCCACTCGATCCACAACATTGAAAATGATACTGGACTTATAGAGCCATTTGTCCAGAAACAGTCTGAAGAAAATTCAGATTTCCTGGCCAATTAGATTCTGGCTCAGCTCTGATTCATTCTCTAGAGCTTGGTAAAAGGGAGGAGTCAAAGACAAATGAAGGCTTAATAAAACGGGAGGAGTCTCAGGGATTTTTTTAGGCCTTTTGTGTACATAGAAAAAGTCTTAGATCTTTCAGTTCAGCTCATGAAAAATGGGGGTAAAAACAAAATTGTTGTGCTTATAATTTTGTTCAGTGTATATACATATATTGACATGATCACCAGCTGGAGTGCCCTTGATAGCCACCAGAGGGCACTCTACCCCAGACTATTGCCACTCAATCAAGGACTATATTTCCCATAATTCATTGTCCAGTATATCATCATCTATGATTGTCTTCAGCTGTGTCTCATTAGCTCATTACCTCTGCCTATATAAGCCTGGTTATCTCAGTCACTCATTGGCTTTTACATGCAACCAAATTATCCGTTAGTAATTCGATTGAAGGCTCAATTGGACTGAAAAGCCTTCATGTAAACACCTTAATCGATCCGACTGAGCTCGATCCAAACGAAAGTTCGATTGGATAGAAAGGGGTGGTTTATTCCTTTTCTAATCCGATCGAGAGAACATGTAAACACTTGATCGTATTGAAAACCGAAACTGAAAGGACTGTGCATGTGCAATGACATTAAAATAGCGTAATGACGTACAGTATGCCGCTTTCTTGAGCTGTTCTTCCTGTTGAATAAAGTGTCATATAAATGAGTGTCCCGTCATTCTAAATGGAGCAGGACAACGTCCCACCAGTCCAGTCGGATTCTCATCCACAGACAACAGTTTTGGGCGCAGGGAGGGGCATTTTTACTGCGTGATAAATATAAGCAGCACGGCACAACATTTCATATGCTCATTGTCTCCAAATTATGACCAGAAATGGATAAATATTAAGTCTGCTGTTCAAAACAAATAAAGAACCAATGTAGGAGAATAGTTATGCGCAAACAGGGGGAAACTCTGAATATTCATGCAGTGTGCGCATGTCAAAAAATCTATTCCGATTTGAACCTTGAGACATATAAACATGCTCATCAATCCGATCACATGTTTAGTGTTCATGCAAACACTACGGTCAGATTCATCAATCAGAATGAATTCAGTCTGATTGAAACAAAAGTTGTGCATGTAAATGTAGCCCAAAAGGGGTGTGGCTTAGCGTATATAAGCGAGGCTCAGAGGCTGCTTCACTGATTTCTGTCTCTTCAGCGAAGCTCCGCATCGCTGGACTCTGAGGAAGCCGCCGTCGAATCAAGCGACCAGCACGCCGAGGATCTCAGACTGAGGAAGCTGGCCGCCTTCGCCGCCTTCAGCTTTCCCTGCCTGCTTCGCTATCCGGCGAATATATCCTTTCTTGCTCTGTGTTGTGTGTGTTTGTGTGTTCGCCCCGCGACACACTTTGCATCTAAAAGAGCGCGAGGCGTTGGTTCAAATGCCTCGCTCATCCTGTGGCTCGTGCAAAGCCACGCTCAGCGACGGAGACCGCCATGTGATCTGCGCTCTCTGCCTGGGCTTCGACCACGCAGCCCTCGCCCTTTCTGCGGGCGGCTGCGAACTCTGCGAGGATATGCCGATGTCGACCCTGCGGGCTCGACTTGCCATGTTTGAGGATCCTCCCCTTCTCCGGCTGCCTCTTCCGGGCCGCGTAAAAAGAAACGCCGCTCTCAGAGGCCTCCCGAGCCGGGCATGACAGCTGAGCGCTCGCCGGAACCCTTCCCGCGAGCCTCGCTCTCTCCTTCTCCCCCGCCCTTCACCGACGCACAGCGGCCAGCCACTGCCCGCACTGCCGTCGCCTCAGGGGATGAAGCAAATGACGCCGCTGACAGCTGCTCTCTGCTGGCTTTAGGCAGCGAGGAATAGTCGGGCTCTCACCGCTCTGCCTCCTCGACTCAAGAGTCTAGCCGGTCCCGCGCCAGTGTCGACGCGGAGCTTCTCCGCCTCCTCACCAAAGCAGTCGACCGACTGGGTCTGGACTGGTCCCCGCCGAAGCACTGCACCTAATCGGCTCGACGGGTGTTTTCTGCCTAGCCGCCGCCAAGCGCCAGCCTCTAGGTCAGCACCCTTCCTGCCTGAGCTCCACGCGGAGCTATCAAAGTCATGGAATGTGCCCTTCTCCGCTAGACTCCGCTCTTCAGTCTCCTCGGCTCTCTCCCAGGTGGACGGGGCCGCCGAGAAGGGGTATGCAGGCATCCCCCCCGTGGAGGAAGCTGTGGCAACGCACCTTTGCCCGTCGTCTGCCAGATGGCGCTCAAAGTCCGCCCTGCCGTCCAAAGCCTGCAGGACCACCTCAGATCTCGCCGGCCGCGCTTTCGCCGCCTCCGGCCAAGCTGCCTCTGCCCTGCACTCCATGGCTGTGCTCCAGATCCTACAAGCTGACCTCCTCCGTGATCTGGATGAGAAGGGCCCGGATCACACAGCATTAACGGATTTGCGCAGCGCTACGGACCTTTCGCTCCGTGCCACCAAGACCGCTGCACAAGCCATCGGCAGATCTATGGCCGAGCTCACCGTCATCGACAGACATCTATGGTTGACGCTGGCGGATATGAGTGAGTCAGAGCGCGCTGTGTTCCTCAATGCCCCGCTCTCGCCCACCGGCCTCTTCGGCCCTGTGGTCAGTGGGATTGTGGATCGCTTCTCCGGAGTGCAGAAGGCATCACAGGCGATTAACCTCTTCCTGCCCCGCCGCTCGAGCCCAGCCGCAGGCCGCTCTCAAGCTCAGCCTCCTGCGCGCAGCTCCACACAGCGCTCTTCTCGGCCACCTACTGCTTCGCAGCGACGTCAGGGCGGCCGCCCTAGGTCGCGCTCGACCAGCCGTCACAGACCGCCGCCCCCCCCGGGGTCCGCGGCCCAAGGTAACGCTCAAGTCTGAGCCCGCGAAGTCCTCCTAGCAACCGTAAGGAGGAAAAGATGGCTGAGTCCCGCTGAGGCCGGACCACCATCAAAGCGCCCAGCTCTGTCAGTCCCCTCAAGTCAGGCTACTGCAGCAGCTTACACCGCAGCCAACGAGCCAGTAATACCACTCGCTCGCCTGCACACAAACGCCGTTTTTACGGCGGCCCAGATAAATCTCAGAAAGAGTATAAATTCGGGTTTTCCAGCTCCGGCCGAAGGTGTCATAAGTGTAGAAAATGTGCCCACTCCCATGTGCTCACTGCTACACACAAACACGGTCCCCATGGTAACGCGCTCACAGCGCTCTCTCATAAAGCGGACACACGCCGCTCAAGTACTAAGTGTAGTAAATGTGCCCACAACTCTGTGCTCACACCTACCCGCTGCCCGCTCTGCCATTCAGTTACCTCGGGTTACAGACCCCCTAAAGCTCCCAAACACTGGCCGTGTTATGAGTGCAAACTCAGCGCCCGCTCACGAGCACGCGCACTCACTCTCAGACACGATAAACCCCACGCCGTTTTCGCGCCAGGGGTGTTTGACAGCAAAACGCGCTCCGTCCCTAGGGATCGAGCCACCGTACGCTGTACAGCCGGCCAGCACTGTTTACCAGCCATCGTGTTCGAGCACCGGCGGCTGTGATACAGGTTCCCCATCCCGCGCAGCGCGGCGATCTGAACCCAGAGACCATTCGACCCCTAGCTATGCGTGCAAAAGCATGGGAAGCTATTCAGGGCGCGTCAGAATGGGTGCTGAATACTATAAAACACGGCTATTCGCTTCAATTCGCTCGTCGCCCCCCGCGCTTTCGAGCGCAGACGGAGACGAAAGTGAGTTTAGAAGCAGCGCACCTGCTTCAAGCAGAAATAGCGAAGCTGCTGCGCAAAGGGGCTATAGAACAGGTTCATCCTTCTCTGAGCGAGTCGGGCTTTTACAGCCGTTACTTCCTCGTACCCAAGAAGGACGGAGCGTTAAGACCTATTTTAGATCTGAGACATCTGAACAAAGCCCTCATGAGACGGCCATTCAAAATGATTACAACCAGACAAATCCTCGCGCAGATTCGCCCAGGAGACTGGTTTATTTCTCTCGATCTAAAGGACGCGTACTTTCAGATCCAGATAGCTCCCCGTCACGGGCCATTCTTGAGATTCGCCTTCGACGGTCGAGTATATCAATACACAGTCCTGCCGTTCGGCCTGTCTTTAGCACCCCGTACATTTACGAAATGCATAGACACGGCTCTCGCTCCCCTGAGAAGACAGGGAATGCGAATACTGAACTATCTGGACGATTGGCTTATTCTAGCGCAGTCGGAGACGGAACTTGTGTCTCACAGAACAGCGCTTCTCAGCCATCTGGAGGGTCTGGGTCTTTCGGTCAACTGGACCAAGAGCTCGTTATCGCCCCGTCAGTCAATTTCCTTTCTTGGAATAGAACTAGACTCGGTGGCTATGACGGCCAGATTGTCGGAGCAGCGCGCGCGCCGCATCCGTCACCTCGCCGCGTCCCTCAAAATAGGCAGCCAGGTTCCGCTGAGGACATTCCAGCGTATCCTGGGGCATATGGCCTCAGCTGCAGCAGTGCTTCAGCTGGGCTTATTGCGCATGCGCCCGCTTCAACGCTGGCTGAAAGCGCGCGTGCCCCCCCGCGTGGATTACCCTTTCAATAAATTACTGCATTTGGATCCTCAACCTTTGCGTCTCCAAGCAGTTTATGACACACACACACACACACACACACACACACACACACACACACACGTATATATATATGTGTGCTTTTGATATTTTTATAAGTTTTTCTTAAATATTTTTATTTAGCTTTAATTTATTATTTAATATATTTCATATTACTTCATGTATATATGAAGACTTCAAATGCAAAAACTTCCATTCCATCCATCTGACATTTTTCTTTTAAATAAACATTTTTATCAGCTCCTTTGTTCAAATTCAGTAATATCATTTTAATGGCAATGAGAGGGTTTTTAGTCAGTTATTGAAATGCCTTATTTTAAAAAATGTCACTAATAAGAGTAAAATTAAAACCATAAAAATGTTAATTTAAAAGAAAAATGTCAAACGGACAAAGTTTTTGCATATTATATACAAGGTTTTTGCATATATATATATATATATATATATATATATATATATATATATATATATATATATATATATATATATATATATATATACACATTTTTTTATTACTCAACAGGTGAGTAATGTATTTTATTGAACAGAGAAATTGCCATATAGCTCTCTAACAGAGTTCATTGTAAAGCATAATCTATTGTGAAGAGTCATTTCATTACGGTGGTTGTAGCGCTGTGTTGGAATTTATGTTCAAGGAAGTACAGTGTCTATTAATGGGTATAGCTACTGTCTTCAGCTAGTCAGTTTGAGATCATTTCCATCTAAACTCTATATCCCTAATAGTGAACATTTTATGAGCAGTAGGATAACCATATTTATCAGCACAGTCACACAGAGCCGAAGCACAACTAAAACAATATTATTCAGCAAAATGCATGTAGTTTTGTTTTTTAACTGCTAGAGGGCCAAAAATTACTGTTAACCTTTTTTTATATAACTTAAGAAACAACAATAGTGCAATGGCCTAAAGGCAGTTCACATTCTTGTCGACATTATTTAGAAGGTAAAAGATAGAAAATTCTTAAGCGCATTGGGAACATTGGGAACGTGTTTGTAAAAAGTTCTGGAAATTTACTAAAATTGCGCATTCCAAAGTGATTCACATTATGGAGAAGCTCTGGTAATTATGACATCACCTTTCGTCCCATATTAATCCAAACCTGTTTCAAGTTTGGCTTAAGATGATACTGGTTCATTGAACTGATGGTTTGAGATTGACGACTAGAGAAAATCGCAGCATCGCCATTTAAAACTTATCATGATACGAGGGTCAGTGCTTTTTAAAACATTTACTGATATTGCTGCATCCATATTTGTCAATTTATGGCCTGACAGATGGATACACATTGTGTGTACTAGTAAACTACAGGGACACGTTGACCGCATGTAAGGGGGTTACAGCAGATCGACTCAGTGTTTATCTAACACTTAAAGTGCTATTAATAGAGCAGACATGTGGATGAGATGGCAAATAGCCAGAGAATCACTGACGCTGTCAGATATTTGCCGATCATCACCGAACAACAAGTATCCTAAGGGACATAATAAACACGGATGTATCGGGTTGTTTCAAACATTTTGCATGCAAGTTTTCTGACTTCATTTATAGCAAAGCAATGGCCTAACATTGGCTGTCTACGTATTTGTCTTCAGCGAAGTATCAGGGCAATGGCCACACCTGCTGTGGTACAGGAACAGCTTTGCTTACATTACAGTACTGCGAGAGAGAGGATGAGGTTACAGCGTTCTCTGGGTTATCAGGAATGCTTGGGAATATAAACAGTGACTTTGACCCCTTGATCTCCCCAGTCTTCTCAGAATAGGAGAGATGATCAAGTTCTGATTGGTCAGGATGAGGTGTGAAACACGCTGATTGGCTGTGCCGATATGTAAACTCTTATTAGTGTCTTAAATGTCCCAGTAAAAAACCATAGAGCTGATCTTGCATGAATTATACCAGGGGCTTTTAAAACTGGGGATTTAAATTTCAGAGAGAGAGAGAGAGAGAGAGAGAGAGAGAGAGAGAGAGAGAGAGAGAGAGAGAGAGAGAGAGAGAGAGAGAGAGAGAGAGAGAGAGAGAGAGAGAGAGAGAGAGAGAGAGAGAGAGAGAGAGAGAGAGAGAGAGAGAGAGAGAGAGAGAGAGAGAGAGAGAGAGAGAGAGAGAGAGAGAGAGATTACATAATTCTATAAAACCTACACAAATTACCCACCACACTATTTCATATTAATAAATAATAAAAAATGTACAGTGTTCGCACCGCAGAAACTAGGAACAATTTTAGTTCAAGGAACTCCATTTGGAGGAACTAATTTAGGTCCTACTTCAGAGTAGGGTCTAAACCAGCACTATAGGAACTACCCGTGACGTTAGTGTACGCTGATTGACCGAACGCGCACGGAACACCAGCACCCGCCATTTTTAAAACAGCTAGAATGTAAACACACAGATTATAGCCTATATATTTACTAGAGATGCACCGATTACAATTTTCTAGGCCGATTCCGATTTCCGATTTTTCATTGAGTTTGACCTGCCGATACCGATTTTAGCCGATTCCAATTTTTTTTTTCTAACCACTTTACAGCACACACAAATATTTATTTTCGATCTTTTCTTTAACCCTTTCACGCGTAAGTTTTAAATATTCTAACTGACACCCCCACCCCCAGAGTGAGTCAAACTTTCCCTTTAATGTTTCCATGGCGACGCGTCACGCGATACACCGCAGCCACAATAATCATAGACTGTAAAAAATAGACAATAATATGACAGATGTGTCGCTTTTATTTCGCTTTTCCTTTTTTATTCAAAATATTCACAAACTTGCTTACCATGTCATCAACTAGCCTATCTGATATTCCGATTCTCAAATACGTGTAAGTGAGTGTGTTTGGCCGTTTAAAACCTTTATAAATAATCTTGATCTATAACATGAGATGGGCGCCGCAATGTTGTCCTGTCAGTCGGATTACCAGCATGTGAATTCATCAGTTTCTCCCGAAATAAATGCAAGAAAGTGGCCAGTGAACTGAGAAGAATAGAGTAAACTTTATAGTTACTTCCACTATGTTTGTCTGATATGAATAACACATGTCGGCAAATTATATTTGAATAGATTGTTATTGCTGCTTCCACAGACATCAGTGTGTATTTTACAAACTCCAAATGTATTGTTTTACCCGTGCTTATGTGTATTTAAATATCTGAAACCTAAAATAAATATTATGAGGTTGAAAACACTGCTTAGTTGTGATATATGACAGCGCTGAACGCTGAACGCGCGAAAGCACAGTTTGAATCTGGTAGTTATGCGACGTCACTAGACAATGAAAATGTGGCACCGTACTCTCAGTGGCACAGAAATAAAAATCCCATATATGAGACTGCTCAAAAGGTTAATCATGCGGCACCAGAGTGCATTTGACCGGCATAAAATCGGCACATGTCAGACTGACCGGCCGGTCGCCGGTCATGGCCGATCATGGCCGATCACGTGAAAATCGGCCAATTCCGGTCACCAGCCGATCAATCGGTGCATCTCTAATATTTACTCCATAAACTAACTATACAAACATGGAAAACAGTGATAGATGGGTCTCTAAACCTTCATGCTGAAGAGAAAATCCAACGCAACTTTGAGGGGACCAAGCCAAACATGATTATTTTTATCTGCCCAGCTACAGTAGCAACACTGGACATCAACCACACGGCATAACGTTAGGCTAATAACCTTTTTTTCATATACTGTCTACTTTCTATAACAGTTCTAGCCTATCTAATAAGATATTAAACAGTACTGTTAGACAGATTGGGGCAATTCCACGCAAAACTGTCACATCCATAACGCCAACACAATGCCATGTTATTTAGTTGGCGTTATGGATGTGACAGTTTTGCGCGGAATTGCCCATTGCTAACTAATAAACACAGAGAATGCGAGCATTATTTGCTCTGGCGTTCTCAGCGCCGCCAAAATAAAGGTACGTCGCGCCATCAAAATAAAAGTCACAGTGCTTGCGTCACTCCCTTACCCCTCCTACCAGTTCCTATGGACACTTGGCCAGTGTGAACGCAAACAGCAAAACCGAGTTTGGGGGAGAGTAGTTCTTAGAACTGTTTAGAAATGGACAGTTCCTAGAACTAAGTTCCTGTAACTACTTGGTCGGAAAGCGGCTATAGATGGGTCTCTAAACATTTTATGTTGAAGAGAAAATCCAACGCAACTTTGAGGGGACCAAGCCAAACATGATTATGTTTATCTGCCCAGCAAGCAACACTGGACATCAACCACACGGCAAAGGCTAATAACCTTTTTTTCATATACTGTCTACTTTCTATAACAGTTCTATCTAATAACATATTAAACAGTACTTAAACAGTAACAGCAAAACTGAGTTTGGGGGTGAGTAGTTCATAGAACTGTTTAGAAGTGGACAGTTCCTAGAACTAAGTTCCTGTAATTACTTGGTCGGAAAGCGGCTAATGTGTGCTCTGTATCTGTTTGTAGTTATTAAACCATGCACAATTCTCCACTGAAGGTCCCTGGGGCTTTCCTCAATGGGAGGTTTTACAAGGTCCTCCAGCTACTTTAGGGGAAGTGCCTGATCCAAAATTCTCCTGCCATTTAGATTATTTTAGTCCCTCAAAAGAGTTCATATGTGAGACTTTGACACATGTGACATACAGTGCTTTTTTCCCCGTTTCACTGAAAAGTTCCATTTCGGGAGTCTTGAAGGTAAGCAAAGTCCCTTCCCTTTCTTGAAAAGCATTAAAAGCAGGTGCAATTTTTAACTCTGGGAAAAATATATCAATATATTCATTTGATGTCTCCAAACCATGTTTAAAATCCATTGGCAAACATTCAAAAAGATCATTCAACAGTCTCTGTGTCAAGCAAATTGACCTCACACCCAGCTTAGCGGTCAGCATCTCAGCAGACATCCATTCATTTGTTGTTATTAAATGTCCAATCTTTGTAATTCCAGCATTCCTTAAAACAGTCCTCATTGTCGATGACTTCAAAATGTCTAAGTCCACAACAGGATTGTGCAACAGGGGTTCTTCTCTAAAAAGGCCTTGCACATCCTGGAGATTCCTTGATATATGTAATATTTTCCAGGCTTTCAACATAGATTGATAAAAAGGTGTCAATCCAGACAAATCAACTCCTTGATTGTCCATTAGAAAGAGATCCTTTTCTAAGGAGGGCACAAGCTACTCCAGCCCAGCTTCTTTTCCATAAAGTAGTCTTTTTGCTGTCTGAAGTCTAAAAGTCTTTATTCTGCTTTTAATGTCCACCAATCCTTGGCCTCCTTCTTGTCTGGGCAGATATAACGCAGATGCTTTTGGCCAATGCTTGACGTTTTTGAACACTTTCCACCAATTCCTCAGGGGGTTCTAAGACAGTCATTTTATGCCATAAGGATGAGGCTACAAGGTTGTTGCAGACCAAAACTCAACCCATGTACAATAGCTGGGGGAGCAGCCAATTCCAGTGAGACAACCGAGCACACCAAGGCACACCGAGACGTGCCTTGAAACACGCAGCTTTGTATGATGCATTGACGAAATTTCCACTGAAACAGGAAGCTAAGGCGGGACATATTGAATGGCTCCTCCCACTTTTCAAATAGCCAATAACGTTTAGTTTACCTCACAAACTGCAAGTCGAACTTGACAGCACCATGGAAGCGAATCTGAGCACTGGTGATAAATTGAATGTGAATAAATTCTCAAATAAGTGCCCCTATTATGCTTTTTTAAAGTTTCCTAATGTTGTTTTGGAGTCTCCTACAACAGGTTTACATGCATCAAAGGTCAAAAAGCTGTTTCATTTTCTCATAATATACATTTGCACAACACCACATTTTTCAGTGATTCTCAAACAACTCGTCAGATGAATATCATGAA
Organism: Scardinius erythrophthalmus; assembly: GCF_964197995.2. Classification (NCBI taxonomy): domain Eukaryota; kingdom Metazoa; phylum Chordata; class Actinopteri; order Cypriniformes; family Leuciscidae; genus Scardinius; species Scardinius erythrophthalmus. The sequence goes on along the minus strand of NC_138222.1, from coordinate 13,109,254 downwards.
TATCAACTCGTCAATCTCTCTAAATCCCTCCTTTCCGTGAGCTTCTCTGCTCTGATTGGCCAGACAGCTCAGTCTGTTGTGATTGGTTTACCTCGTACCTTACGTGGTTTACCTCGAATATTATTCGAATATTAAATAAAATAAGGAATGGAATTCGAATAGTATTATAGAGGAAGATTGACAGCCCTAGTGTGTCATGCAGGTATCTGTCTCTTTTTAACATTGATGGACTCAATCTAACCGTTACTCCATCTAGGTTTTGATCATCGTTCTGAATCCAATCTGGATGTAGTCTTTGACAAAAACGCAATTTTCTCTCTTTTTTTTGCTCAAAATGTTCCTTAATTTATTTATTTATTTATTTAGAGAAACAGGGACAGCGTACAATAAACATTAACCTCAAGGGGAGAGATGCATAGTAGCCTACCAGGTTTTAGCTCAAGAGCTAATTTCCACCTGTAGTCCCTGGGCAGGCTGATGTTATAATAAAATACATAATACATCATACATACATGAATAATGAAATTTACATTGACCAAATAAATAATAAAAAAAAAATCAAGTCTTCACATGCACAACATCGGTCACATGTGGGTGAAAATTTGATTTGACAAAAGCCATTTCTTTGCCAGACGTGAGAACGTGTTAGAGTTTGTGCTTCTTATCAGCTCTATAGGCAACATATTCCACTGACGAGCGGCCACACAAGAAAAAGCATAGTTTTAGTTTTTTAAAGCATAGTAAAAGCTTAATTATTAAACTTACCCACATTCAAGTGTTAATAAAGAATGAATGCATGAAGCTAGAATGAACATGAAGCTTGTTTGTTTAACCCTCTGAGGTCTGAGCTGTTTTCTGGGCCCTGGAGGTGTTCTGACATGCTCTGACATTTGTGGTTATTTCTGTTACTTGTGACATTTTCATGGCTAAAGTCTAATTACACTGTATTCAGCACAAACTCTGCTACAATAATATATCAGCAGCATGTATGTAAAAGTTTGTAGTTTTGAGATAATGACATTTATGCGTGGTTTGTGAAAATACAAAAATAAATTCTCACTGAAATAAGGTCATGAAACCCATACTGATTATTTCTTCACAAGACTTTTGAAAATTGTAACACGTAGCCTAGAATATTTGCTCTAAAACTATGTGAGAATCACCCTGACTGCTCATTCAGAGAAGACAATATATTGATTTAAAAATTTTACGACGTGTTTTGTGTTAGAAAGCAATATGCGAAGGGGCGGATCACCTCATTAATATGAAAGCTTTCCACACCTGAGAAAGACAAAGAACCTCCCTAATGGCCCTATTAGGAGCTTATCAGGGCCCATCATTCTGACCAACCTTGCACAAAGAATGAGGAGATTTAAAAAAGAATGGCTTTTAAAATTGTTTGGATTTATTTACAACACAACATAATCCAAAGATACACAACAAAAAAGCACTTATTGAAGAAAGAGACCTTTGTGCCATTCCTAAAAACATTGTACATACCTTTCATTTTCTAAGGTGTTTGATTTTCACTTTACCATGTTCATGTACAGAGACATGTACTGTGAATGTTGAAGTCAGCAGGACTCAGTGGCATCTGGGCCCTGAAAAAAAAAAAAAGTGAACATACTGATATCAAGAGAAAGGCCGGCACGATTTTGGGAATACATTTTAGATTTTTCTTGTTAAAATTGCTTTTTAATTCACAGAATACACACACACACTCACACAAATGTTTCCAACAATATATAATGAACACCAGGTTTGTTGTGCCTTGTAGGTATAGGCTATGCGCAGTGCTGCATAAAATAATAACAATATAGCAGCCTATATATATTTTCAAAAAGATTTCAGTAACAACTAAGCTAGAGAAAAATATATTGATTATCATGTTACTTCAAATGTTTCCATTCGTTATGATGATATGAAATGAGATAATAGTAAAAACATGAAGCCGTTTGGAGCGTTTTGCTTTTCCAAAATATGATACATTCAAACGCGATCGCGATCAAAAATATGATACATTAAAACGCGATCGCAATCAAAAATATGATACATTAAAACGCGATTGCGATCAAATATAAAACATTATGGTTAGGCCTACCATATACATAGCCTATCTACGTTTGAGCAGATATCCACAAACACAGTAACAGTAAACACGGGTCTAAATATTATAATATTCACCATATATCTAGCAACAGTTCAACTGCAATGTGAAATTTATGCAACAATAGCAAACTAATATGTAAGAATTTCTTACCTTATCTTTCTTGTCTTCAAATATCGTTCTTCTTCTTCTGATGTAAATCCAATGTAAGCTCAGGCACGTCTTTCAAACTCGACGAAAAGTGAAGTGAAGTGTTTTGTTGTTGAGGTAATGAGGGCGATCGCGTTCCATGTGGAGATTTGCATGTGAATATCTTTTGCGCGAGTGGGCGTGGCCGAATTAAAAATAATTAGGAAGCGTTTGAGAAGCTGGAAATCTTGTTGGTTTTATACAAATTACTTAAACAGAGAATATTTGTTTTCGTTTTGAATCCGATCATTTAAAAGTACACACTTAAATGTTTAGAAAGGTGTATGGCTCATAAATGTGTAACAAGTATTCGCTGAGTTTTGTTTCAGTTTATAGACGTGCTCAAGAAAAAAAAGTTCACCGCGACGGAGAGGCAGAACGCACACACTGTTTATTTTCTTTATTTTACAAAAGCACAATGTTTTGATTTGATTGGAAGTGGACACATACAAAAGTAGAAATACCACAGATTCTTTTTTTATATTTATTTTTTCTGTATGACCATAAATGACGGAGAAATTTAAGTTTAAAGTGCTACAATGTGGAGAAAATCCAGCAAAACGCGCCGGCGCGTTTGTCGACCTCAGAAGCTCTGTTCTTTCTTTTGATATATTGCATGTTCAGATATTCATGCAACAAAATATTCTGGGGGCCATGACATTTTTGCCCTTTTATTTTATTCATAATATTCTCTGCAAGTACATCCTTTTAAAAATATACTTTTAAGATTTGAAATACACTAAATGTAGAACAATTCAGTGCACTTCTTTTTCGCAAAGGGGTCAACATAGTTTGAATTGATTTGATATTATCATGAAAACTGAAAGTTTGCCAAAACAAACTTTCAATGTTTTCTTAAAAAAAGCTTTGACTGAATGTTTACAAAAGCCTTGATGTCTTATGGTTATAAAGGCCTAATGTAGTTTGCATATATGAAAACATCAGAGAGAGAGACAGGCCGATAGATAGACAGACACTGAAAACAGACAGACTAAACAGAGTTTGATGCATGTAGCTTGAAAGCTTTAGGAGTTTGGCAACAGATGAGGCTTTAATCTGATATAAACACACATACTGTACGTGTCACAGTCATACAGCACTGACCTGGCAGCAGTGGCTTCAGTCCAAAAGGGCCTCTGGACGGGGAAATGCCACGAACAATGCAGTCAAACAGAAAACTGATCTGCTCGCCCTCAGCACAAGACAAGAAGAACACGCCAGCCCCTACACACAAATACACACAGATGTTAAAGGAAGAGAATCCTCATCATTTACTCATGTTCATCTCACTGCAAATTTAGGCAAGTTCATTATTGTTGCAACCATAATTGTAGTATAAAACGTGGCGAATGTTGATTTTAATTACAATCAGAGCATACGAGTGGAATGGGGAGCGGTAACATTTCCTCAGGATCGGAGAGCGCCTTTCTGAAGATTCTGCTCAGCTCGCTCAGTCCCCTATAATCCTGTATATGGATGGTCGAAAAAATTTTAGGCACGTCACCCAAAACATTTTAAAATAAAATGACAGAGGCCGGATACCACAGAACCAGCAAACAAATCTGTGTGTGCTTGAAGAGTTTGGCCAGTAATACACATACTGTATGCGAGTTCATAATTTGTGCTGTGAATTAGGGAATGTAAATAATCAGATTAATGAAAATTGCATGTAGACAGGAGTGAAGATGTTTGCTTGTCATGTAAATATCTTGCTGTGATTAAGTCCTTACTCTGATTATTGGAAATAATTATATTACTGGTGCACATGTAAATATAGTCATTGCTGGTCCCTATTTTTATTTTAACCTTTAAAAAGCTTTAAAAAGGACACTAAAGCATCATAAAAGTAGCCCGTATACACTATATTACAGCCCCCCGGCTCCATTGGACTCCTCACTCCCTTCTGTTCCTCCTTGGTCCTCACTCCCTCTGTCCCCGCCTGCACCTCAGTCGCCAGAGCCGGCGGCTTCTCCATGTCCCACCGGATCCTCAGCGTCGCCTGGGCTCATCGGCTCTCTGGCTCCACCCTGGTCTCCTCTCCCACCTGATTCGCCCCTGTCAGTCAGCCCCCGGGTGTCGTCAGCCCTGCCTCCTCCATGGCTCCTCCCACCGCCTACACAGCCTGCTCCACCCTGGTCCCTCTTGCCTTCTGTCTGCCCTTCACCTGCTCTTCGTCCTCCTCCTGAGTCCCCTCCCTCCGCAGTTGGCCTATCTACGGTGCCAGGACGCGCCTACCGGGAGGGGGGAGTACTGTCACGTGTCAGTGTTTGTTTGTATTTTCAGTAGTCTTCCTTACTCCTTCGTATCCATGGTTACTGTAATTTAGTCCATCTGTATCCTTCTTTCTTTTGAACTATGAAGTACTGGCTGTAAAACTCATTGTCTCTTTTATGACATTAGAATTTTAAGACATTCTATGGCCTTTCACCAAGAGAGATTGAACCTTCTGATCCAGCACCTGAGTCTGATCGGGACTAGGGTTGGGCGGTATTAAAGTAATATCGTATACCGTGGGGTCTTAAAATAGCAACGGTATCAGTTTCAATACCGTCATTACCGGCACTTATATATAATATATAAATATAATTTATTTAATGCCTAAAAATGCTTATGTGTGGTTGTCATCAAGTGACAGTGTGGAGGAGAAAGAGAGAGAGAGAGAAGGGAGAGGCGGTAAATACTGAGGAGGCAATTTGTAAATTGTGCAATAAAAAGGTGACCGCGAGAGAAACTCATCTAACCTAATGCCGCATCTCCGAAACAACCACCCACTCACTGCTGCGAGGATGCATTTTGCCCCGAGTTCATTAAATAAGCGCATTAGTTCATATTTGTTAAAATATTATAATGTTATTTTTTTCATCTATGTTGATAATGAAAAGTGAACAGCACGAGTAAGATGGGATGCATCGGGAGTCAGACATTTTGACAACTTAATTAAGTTTCGTTTTGTAAAAGGCCTTTCTTTAAAGTGAATTTCGTTTTGTATAAATTGTATCTTAATTTTAATAAATTTTTCATCAACCAATTGCCTGGATTTAATAAATAAGCCATGATATATAATAAAATATAACCATGACATGATCGTGGGCTGGCGCGCCGCGGTCACTTGCATTGAAATCTCATCATAAATTAACCAAAACTCAGTGTATGCCTCACAGACATGACAGATAGGCCAATATATCTAAATAAAGCTTGAAATTTAGACAGAAAAGTTGTAGGCTATTAATAAAAATCAATGGACGCGTGTCACCGGATTAACAAATGCACTTCTTGCTTGTTGCACGCACACATTTCAAAATAATGAGATATTATGTTGAAAAAATGTACAGGTATTAATAATAATAAATCTTTAATAATATTTGATTGAATGTTGTGCTTGTTTAATTTATAAAATAAAATTAATACTTTAATTGTGATAATTAAAATAATTATATATTATATATTAAGTGTCCCATTTTTGCTCATTTATTAATAGTATTTATATCTAGCACCCCCCTCAGCACCTGCGTTAAAAAATTATTTGGCGCTGCCATATTATAACGGCCCACGTATTAAAAATAGTCAAGTCTAAATCGGGCTCGGGCTCATAATTACATTTAATGCCGTAAGCCGGGCTCGGACACAACGTGCACGGTTGGGCTTGATTTATTTATTTTTGCCCGATCTGGTATTCAGTTTCTGAACGGTGTAGGCACAAGCCAACAGTATGGTGATGCAGTCTGAGCCTTATGTCATAATTTTTAATTAGTCACGGTAATACCATATACCCCAGTAAAATAGGAAGGAGGTTTGACGGTATCAAAATTTGGATACCGCCCAAGCCTAATCGGGGCTGACATAGTAGATAGGATCCTGTTGAGGTGGATGAGAACCAAACTTAATTATGTATCCTCAGAATTACTATGTAGCCATAGTCAAGTCAAGTCAAGTCAAGTTTATTTATATAGCGCTTTTCACAACACAAGTTGTATCAAAGCAGCTTCACAGTAATAAATTAGAACAATACATCAATGTTTGTTTCTAGTGGAACGTCTACGTTTGGTAATGCTGATCAATAGTATCGTTGATTGATTAATTAAATTAAATATCCCCAACTGAGCAAGCCAAAGGCAACAGTGGCAAGGAACCGAAAAACTCCATCAGGTGACCTAATGGAGAAAAAAAAACCTTGGGAGAACCCGGGCTCAGTCGGGGGCCAGTTCTCCTCTGGCGTTTATGAACTAGAGGTCGGATTTAACTGTAGGATTAAAAGTATTATATGAATGCCTGGCTGAAGAGATGCGTCTTTAATCTAGTTTTAAACTGGGAGAGCGAGTCTGAGCAACGAACAGTATCCGGAAGACTATTCCAGAGTTTTGGTGCTAAATGTGAAAATGCTCTCCCTCCTTTGGTGGACCTAGATATCCTAGGTATGACCAAAAGCCTCGAATTTAGTGACCTTAAAGAGCGCGATGGATTATAGGGCGATAGAAGATCCGTTAAATAGACTGGAGCTAAGCCGTTTAGGGCTTTATAAGTCAGTAGCAATACCTTGTAATTAATACGGGACTTTATAGGTAACCAATGTAGGGATGATAAAATCGGTGTTATATGATCATATTTTCTTGATCTAGTTAGAACTCTAGCGGCGGCATTTTGGACTAACTGTAGCTTGTTTATTGAGGATGCAGGACAACCGGCTAATAACGCATTACAGTAATCTAGTCTCGAGGTCATGAATGCATGAACTAACTTTTCTGCATCAGAAACAGATAGCATATTACGTAGCTTAGCAATGTTTCTAAGGTGGAAAAAGGCTGTTCTTGTAACATATGAAATATGATTTTCAAAAGACAGGTTGCAGTCTAATATAACACCCAGGTCTTTTACTGTAGAGGATGAAGTAACAGGACATCCTACTATGTTAAAGTTGTATTGTGAGAGGTTTTGTGGGTGGTTTTTTGAACCGATAAGTAGTACCTCTGTCTTGTCTGGATTTAATAAAAGAAAATTATGCGTCATCCAATCTTTTATATCTTTAACACACTCTGTCAATTTGGATAATTTAGCGTTTTCATCTGGCCGTGATGAAATATAAATTTGAGTGTCATCAGCATAACAATGGAAACTAATTCCATGTTTCCTTATAATATTTCCAAGTGGCAGCATATATATTGAGAATAATAGAGGGCCTAACACAGATCCCTGCGGCATTCCATAGTTTACTGGAGTTATGATAGATTTTTCTCCATTTAAATAAACAAAATGGTAGCGTTCAGATAAATACGATCTAAACCAGCTTAATGCTTGTCCTTGAACACCAGTATAATTTTGTAGTCGATCTAAGAGTATTGTATGATCTATAGTATCGAAAGCAGCACTAAGATCAAGTAAAACTAATATTGAGATACAGCCTTGGTCAGAAGCTAAAAGTAAATCATTTGTGATTTTAACGAGCGCAGTTTCAGTGCTATGATGCGGCCTGAACCCAGACTGAAACTTTTCATAGGTGTCATTTTCTTGTAAGAAAGAGCCCAGTTGAGCGGACACAACTTTTTCTAGTATTTTAGACATAAAAGGTAGATTTGAAATGGGTCTATAATTTACTAGATTATTCGGATCTAATTGTGGTTTCTTAATGAGAGGTTTTATAACTGCCAGTTTAAATGTTTTTGGAACATAACCTAAAGATAAAGACGAGTTAATAATATTGAGGAGAGGCTCTTCCACTACAGGTAACACTTCTTTCAATAGCTTAGTTGGTATAGGATCTAGTAAACATGTTGTTGTTTTAGATGAAGTAAAAAGTTTATTTAACTCTTTTTGTTCTATAGTTGTAAAGCACTGTAATTGTTCTTGCAGGGTGATAATTGAGGCTGAATTATAAGGCGCGATTGAGGATTGAACGTTTACAATTGTGGTTCTGATGTTTTCTATTTTGTCAGTGAAGAACTTCATGAAATCATTACTACTAAACTGTAATGGAATATTTTGTTCAGGAGACATCTGTTTATTTGTTAGTCTCGCCACGGTGTTAAATAAGAACTTAGGATTGTTATGGTTGTTTTCTATTAGTTTGCGTAGATGCTCAGCCCTGGCCGCTTTAAGGGCCTTTTTATAACGTGACATACTGTCTTTCCATGCGATTCTAAAGACCTCTAAGTTGGTTTGTTTCCATTTACGCTCTAAATTACGGGTTTCTCTCTTTAGAACACGCGTAGTATTGTTGTACCATGGTGCTTTAATTTTCTCTCTGACCTTTTTTAATCTAATGGGTGCAACAATATCCAATGATCCAGAGAGAATGGTGCTCATAGTGCTAGTTAATTCCTCAAGTTCATCTGTTTGTTTGGGTTCACTGAGCAGCTGAGACAGATCCGATAAGCTGTTTGAAAAATTATCTATGGTGGATGGAAGGATTGTTCTGCCTAATCGATAACGCGGCGCAGCATGATATATTACAGGAGTACGTAATATGCAAGTTACCATGTAATGGTCAGTGACATCGTCACTTTGTGGAATGATATCTATATCGGTTGGATCGGTTCCATGTGATATAATTAAATCGAGTGTATGATTAAATCGATGAGTCGGTCCGGTAATGTTTTGCTTGACCCCAAAGGAGTTTAATAAATCTGTAAACGCAGCCCCTAACGCATCATTTTGATTATCTACATGGATATTAAAGTCTCCAACAATTAATGCTTTATCGAAGTTAACTAATAGGTCTGAGAGAAAATCTGCAAACTCTTTTAGGAAATCAGCGTAAGGCCCAGGCGGTCTATATACGGTAGCCAAGGCTAGAGATAATAGGGATGTTTTTCGAACATCTAAGAGCGTAACATTTAGTACAAGTACTTCAAATGAAATAAACTTATAACCCGTTTTCTGAGTAACATTGAGAAAATCTCTATAGATTGTTGCAACACCGCCGCCACGACCATTCAGACGGGGCTCGTGCTTATAGGAGTATCCTGCTGGAGTAGACTCATTTAAACCAAAATAATCATTTGGTTTAAGCCAGGTTTCAGTAAGGCAAAGTACATCAAAGCTATTATCTGTGACTATTTCATTTACAATAACTGCCTTAGGTGTGAGTGATCTAATGTTTAGAAGACCTAGCTTTAAAAATTGTTTTTGATTGCCAATAGCAACATTTTCTGGTTTAATAACAATTAGATTTTTTCTAGATCCTGCAGTAGATTTATGATTTGATCTCACTAAACGAGGAATAGACACAGTTTCTATGCAATGTTCTACACTATTTATATCAGTTAAATTGGTGCAGCAGAGACTATGATTTGGACTTTTGTTTACTAGTCAAAAGGTATTTAACATTTTGGAGATGTTATCTGACAGAAGATCCGATCCGAATCTGCTTGGGTGTAAGCCATCAGCACGGTAAAGCCTAGGACGCTCCCAAAACAGATTCCAATTATTTACAAAGAGAAGTTTCTGCTCATTGCACCATGACATTAACCATTCATTAAGCGCAAATAATCTACTAAACTTTTCATGACCTAGTCGGTACGTGGGAAGCGGTCCTGACACAATAATCGTTATATCAGGCGATGTGCTGCGTACCGTATCGATCAGATTCCTGAAGTCTTTCTTCAGAACCTCCGTCTGGCGCAGTCTGATGTCGGCCCCTCCCGCGTGCAGGACAACGGTTCCGACGCGCTCGTTCAGAATCTCGGGAACGTGAGCAGCGATTTCAGAAACACGAGCACCAGGAAAGCAGTGACTATGCACCTTACTTTTATTTAACGTAACGTGTACGTGTCGAACGATGGAATCGCCGATGATCACAGCATCGCGTTCTGTTTCGCGAAAAGGGGAGAAGCGGTTTTGTGTGCATATCTCGAAAACCCGGAGGGTCGGAGAGAGTTTTCTTGGTCTAGACCTGACTCGCGACTTCCGCTGCGGAAAAATCCAGGCTTCGTGATGGCATGTTGGAGCCGGAGTGAACGAGACCATGGCTGATCGCGACCTCGACGTTCGGGACCGATGTTGAGGAACGCACGGAGTAGACGAGGTTGGAGTCAGCGGGTTAGTAACGTTAATCTCTGATTTGTGTGCCTCGGCACGTGATGTTTCAAGAGCTAACCGCCGGTCTATCAGCTCGGCTTTTCTTACTAAAAGAAATATTCATACTAGGTGGACTATCAATATTAATACTAATTTATGGCTTAAGTCTTGGATATAATCCGTCTTTTCAGTGGTACGGGTGTAGAGTAGACGCACGATAGGCGAAAAAATGTTTGTTTGTAAATGAGTGCGGAGAAGACGCGTTCAGCCGTGATCCACGGACGTAACCTATAAGAGTATCCAGCGTTGGATCACTAGGCTTGAGACGCGTCTGCTCAACAATCCGCGTTATAACTATGAGGTGAGGAAAAGTAGAAAATGTTCGTTGTAAGTGAGTTTAAAGAGAAATCAAGAAATATAAATCAATCGATGGAGCTCCAAAGACAACAACGCGCTCAGACGCGACGCATGCGCATTCGAAACAGGAAGTCTCTTCCTGTTTCCCATAGTCCACCAGACAAGTGAAAACGACCTGGATGACAGACTGAACAAATCATATTATTATATATTAAATTACAGCCATTTAAACTCCTCAAAGCCAGATGAATTTCACCATTTAATTTTACAGAATCAAATGCAGCCAAAAAAACAACCAGACAAGTGAACATGGTCTGGATGATAAGCTGAACATACTACATTAACATAGACAATCCAAATCATCACTGATCCACTCTGGGCAGCAACAATACAGGTGTTAAGGTCTATGAGGCTTTTTCACATCGTAACTCCCACAGATGTGAGAAAGACAGTGAAGGTGGACTCATCAGAGAACAATACATGTTTCACATTGACCAGACCCAACATTGGCACCACTTGAAAAAACACACTGAAACCAAACTTTACTTGTCACAAAGCAATGGACCATGATAACTAACCACACCTTGATTCCTTGATATTGCATTTTATTAAAAAGCTGAAAATAATGAGCCTTTTCATTGTTATATCGACATACTCACAGTAACCACAGCGTGTTCCTCCCTCAAACACAAAGCCATTGTTGACCGGCCCGTATCGCCGCAGGTCCAGCAGATTCCAGTGACCAATGATGACGGCCGGCAGGTCTTTAGCGATGACCAGGACATTGTTGCATAAATGCAGAGTCGCCGCTCCGCTTTCCAATTTAGTGCCGGGCAGCACAGAGACGCTGAAACTGTGGACTGACAGAAGAGAAAACTTGATTTTCCTGTACCAATCATTCAGATACAATAAACAATAAACTGGAACTGAAGGAAAAGTACAGTAAGTGGTGTATCCCTGTGCAAAACTCACAATATGTTAAGAGTGTGGTTCCTAAGGTGTTATGGGTGGTGGCTATGTGATTTCTAAGTAGTAGTTTCTAAATAATTCTAGGTGGTTGCTTGGGCATTGCAAGGTGGTTACTTGGGTGTTCTGGGTGGTTGATAGGTGGTTACTAAGGTATTGTGTGCGGTTGATATGTGGTTACTAAGGTATTCTGTGTGGTTGCAAGGGCGTTGCTAGGTGGTTTCTAGGACATTCTGTGTGGTTGCTAGTTGCTTACTAAGATATTCTGTGTGGTTTCAAAGGCGTTGCTAAGTGGTTTCTAGGACGTTCTGTGTGGTTGCTAGTTGGTTACTAAGGTATTTTGTTGGATGCAAGGGCATTGCCAGGTGGTTACTAAGGTGTTCTGGGTGACTTCTGGTTGTTAGGGCGGTGGTAGGTGCATTCTAATGTATTTTGGGTGGTTTCTAGGGTATTGCAAGGGAGTTGCTAGGACACTGATAGGTGGTTACTAAGTTATTTGGGTGTTTGCTAGGACAATGTTGTTTCTAAAGCATTGCCAGGTGGTTGCTAATTGACGGCTAGAAATGTTCAAAGGAATTCTAGGTGGTTGCTAGGTGGTTACTGATATTCTGGTTGTTTGCAAAAGCATTGCTAGGTGGTTTCTATGGAATTGCAAGGTGCTTGTTAACTTAGGCCAGGGTGTTCTGGGTGGTTGACAGATGGTTGCTAGGTGTGTTCTGGGTAGTTTATAAAGTATTCTAGGCGGTTTCTACAGCATTGCAAGATTGTTGCTGTTCTGGGTGGTTACTATGGTGTTCTGGGTAGTTGTTAGGGCATTGGTGGTTTCTGAAGTATTCTGGGTGCTTGCAAGTTCAGGACTCTATGATATTCTGGTCTCTAAATACAGCCTGGGTCACTTTTTTTATGTATTTTAGCTTTATTTATACTCATAGTTGTATTATTCATTTATATTCATCAAGTGAAAATCATAAGTCTTAGAAAATTTGTAGTTCAGGGTTTGTTTAAATCTCTAATCCAACATATGAAAGATAGTACATGTGGGTTCCCTTTCGTTGTCACTCCGAGTTACGTCGGATGACGACGAATGGGGTTTCGCTTAGAAATCCTATCATCTTCGAGTATATAAAACGAGCCAATGGCAATGAAATGCCATGGGTCTGCGGAATTTGCATAGCGTAACTCCGCCCCACCCTGGGGGTATATAAGGAAGTGCGCTGGCAACATGCAGATATGTTTTCGCTTCGGAGCCAAGTTGATGTACTTAACTCCACAGCCAATCCTGAGATTCATCTCTTCATTCTCTTCGAGACGAGCCTCTCTCCAAGTGTTGGTGTGACAGCGAGTTCCAGCGAGTGCACATTCCCTGCTTATCTGTGCAGTGATTTGCCAGAGTGTGTGTGTTCATCTCCCTGGTCGCTTCAACATTTGTGGAGAAATCTCCTTTCTAAAAGAGCTTGCACGCGGCACGTCTTTTTAAAGATGCCTCGCCCGTGCACTTCTGGTTGCGGTCTATTTGTTTCTGACTCTGATGGGCACAATCGCTGTCTTGTGTGTCTGGGCTTAGAGCACGCTAAGGCAGCGTTTGTGGATGAGTCATGTTCCCATTGCGGGAACATGCCCATCGCACGGTTACGGTCGAGACTCAATGACCTTCATGGTAGAGTCCCCTCATCCGCACCCCGATCTACGGGATCCGCGAGAGCTAGTACTTCGGCTGGCGGCCAGGGTGACCTGAGGGTTACGGTGTGGGACAAAGCGCCGACTATTCCACGCTCCACACCGTCCTCTAGTGCCGTGCAACCCGCGAGTGGTCCAAATGAGCCCGCAGTACAGTCCTCTGACTTGCCGCGGATCTCATTTGGCGCTCGAGAGGAAGATTCGATGTCGATCGCTGCATCACAGGGTGGGCAAGAGTCCTTGGGAAGTGAGGATTCGGCTGTGCTGCCACCTTCGGGTGTGCCAGCATTGCCCGAGTCTGATCCCGAGATGACTGCCATGCTTTCCCGGGCAGCCGCGGCCATTGGGCTTGAGTGGTCCCCGCCGCCTGGTCCGGTGCACTCGCGGCTGGACGACTGGTTTTTGGGTGCCGCCGCTGATCCCCGTCAGCGCGCGTCCCCAATGCCTTTCTTCCCGGACGTGCATGAGGAGGTCACGAGGTCCTGGAAGGCACCATTGTCTTCTCGTGATCGCTCGGCGACCTCCTCCGCCCTGCCTCCTCTCGATCAGGCGGCCGCCAAAGGGTACACTGGGGTTCCCCAGGTTGAACGCTCTGTTGCGATGCAGCTGTGTCCTCAGAGTGCTTCTTCCCGCGGGGACCCAAAGCACCCCTCCAAAGCCTGTAGGTTCTCTTCCACGCTTGTGGCAAAGGCCTATAGAGCTGCGGGGCTGGCGGCCTCCTCACTGCATGCCATGGCGACACTCCAGGTCTACCAGGCCCAGATGTTGCGTGACATGCACGAGGGGAGGACTGACCCAGCGCTCTTCGATGAGCTGCGTGCCGCCATCGACCTTGCTCTCCGAGCGACGAAGGTGACCGCACGCTCCCTGGGTCAGGTGATGTCCACTTGCGTGGTCCAGGAGAGACATCTGTGGCTCAACCTGGCCGATATGCGTGAGGCCGAGCGGACCCGGTTCCTCGACACTCCCATATCCCAGGCTGGCCTCTTCGGCGGTGCGGTTGAGGACTTTGCCCAGCAGTTCTCGACCGCCCAGAAGCAGACTGAGGCTCTCAGACATGTCCTGCCCCGACGGCCAGCTGCTGCCTCCATCCAGCCGTCGGCACAGGTGCCTCAGTCTGCTCGCCGCCGAGGGCGCCCTTCTACGGCTCCCGCCCCTCCCGCACGGCCCCAGCAGCAGCCTCCATCCGGGTCGCGTCATGGAGGACGCCGTAGGAAGGCGCCACAGCCCTCTCCCGCCCCGTGCCCCGCTAAACGCCAGGCCAAGCGGCGCTCCTGAGACGGGCTGCTCAGAGATGGCGATGAGTTCTTCCCAGGAGCCGGTAGCAGGGCCGCTCCTTCCCCTGGTGGAGGGCCGGGGGAGAATCCTTGGTTTTTCCCACCCCGCTGCTCGTCCCACGACGGGCAGCACCCTTTTGTGGTCAAAGAAAGAACTCACTTCCCCATCTCTGAGCACACAGAGTGTCCGGATGACAGTGCGCGCCGCTCACGAGCCTCGCCACTCTCGTCCCCCTCTGTCGCCAGCTCCCTGCCAGAGCACGCCCCAGTGGGACGCTGGTCCTCCCCTGGCCTCCTCTGGCAGGACGCGGCTAATGACCGTGCCCCCGCACCGGGCCGCTATGCCACCCACGCCTGGGCCGGTCATTCCGCCTCGCTGCACCACCGAGGGTACGTCTGTGGTCCGTATGACCCCGCTGGTACAGTTCCTGGAAGCCTGGTTAGAGCTTCCCAGGCTGTCCCGCTGGGTCGCGAGGACCATCAGGCTCGGCTACGCGATTCAGTTCGCGCGGTCTCCTCCCCGCTTCAGGGGAGTCTGCTTCACTATGGTCGGTGGCAATGCCCCGGTTATGAGAACGGAGGTCGCTACCTTACTGGCGAAGGGTGCGATCGAGACTGTCCGACCAGCCGAAATGAGGTCCGGCTTTTACAGCCCTTACTTCATTGTACCGAAGAAATCCGGTGGGTTACGGCCAATCCTCGACTTGCGCGTCTTGAACCGCTCCCTTCACAGGATGCCGTTCAAGATTTTTTCAAGAACATTTTCGAGTGCATACGGCCGCAGGATTGGTTTGCAGCGATCGACCTGAAGGACGCCTACTTTCATGTCTCCATTCTTCCTCAACACAGACCGTTTCTACGGTTTGCTTTCGAGGGGCAGGCATACCAGTATGCGGTTCTCCCTTTCGGGCTAGCCCTGTCTCCTCGCGTCTTTACGAAGGTCGTCGAGGCAGCCCTTGTTCCCCTTCGGGAACACGGGGTTCGCATCCTGAACTATCTCGACGACTGGCTAATTCTCTCGAGACCAGGTTTGCGAACACAGGGACCTTGTGCTCCGGCACCTAGCTCGTCTGGGCCTTCGGGTCAACTGGGAGAAGAGCAAACTCTGCCCCGTGCAGAGGATCTCTTTTCTCGGTATGGAGATCGACTCGGTCGCCATGTGCGCGCAGCTTACGAGCGAGCGCTCGCAATCACTGCTGACTTGCCTTCGTCAGTTCGAGGGCAAGAGTGTGGTCCCACTGAAACTATTTCAGAGGCTCCTGGGGCATATGGCATCCGCAGCGGCTGTCACGCCGCTCGGGTTGCTTCATATGAGACCACTTCAGCTTTGGCTTCGCGATCGAGTCCCGAGGTGGGCATGGTACCACGGCACGCTCCGAGTTCCAGTGACTCCGACCTGCCGTCAGACCTTCACCCCGTGGTCGAACCTCAGTTTTCTTCGGGCCGGAGTGCCCTTGGAACGAGTGTCCAGGCATGTTGTTGTGACAACAGATGCCTCCACCACGGGCTGGGGCGCCATGTGCAATGGACATGCGGCCGCGGGCTCCTGGACAGGACCCCAGCGCCTTTGGCATGTCAATTGCCTCGAGTTGTTGGCTGTACGTCTTGCCCTGCACCGCTTCCATGCGTTGCTCAGGGGTCAACACGTACTGGTCCGATCGGACAATACCGCGACTGTAGCGTACATCAACCGTCAGGGTGGGCTGCGCTCCCGCCGTATGTCACAACTCGCCCGCCACCTCCTCATATGGAGTCAGAAGCATCTGAGGTCGCTTCGTGCCATTTATATCCCGGGAGACCTGAACCAGGCGGCCGACGAGCTGTCTCGGCTTCGGCCTCTCGCTGGAGATTGGCGACTCCATCCCCAGACGGTTCAGCTGATTTGGGATCAGTTCGGGGACGCACAGGTAGACCTGTTTGCCTCCCACGACTCGTCCCACTGCGACCTGTATTATTCCCTGACCGAGGGCACGCTCGGCACGGATGCACTGGCGCACAAATGGCCGTGGGGCCTCCGCAAGTATGCGTTTCCCCCAGTGAGCCTTCTTGCGCAGACCTTGCGCAAGATCAGGGAGGACGAGGAGCAGGTAATTTTGGTAGCCCCGTATTGGCCCAACCGCACCTGGTTCTCAGAACTAGTACTCCTCGCGACAGCACCTCCCTGGCCTATTCCCCTGAGGAAGGACCTGCTTTCTCAGGGACGGGGCACCCTATGGCACCCTCGTCCCGATCTGTGGAACCTCC
Source organism: Scardinius erythrophthalmus (assembly GCF_964197995.2). Classification (NCBI taxonomy): domain Eukaryota; kingdom Metazoa; phylum Chordata; class Actinopteri; order Cypriniformes; family Leuciscidae; genus Scardinius; species Scardinius erythrophthalmus. Next base: position 13,092,427 of record NC_138222.1, on the reverse strand, counting down.
ACGTGTGGCTCCTGGACGGGATGAGGCAGGTTTGAGTACCCTACCACCAGCGGTGGTGGCTACCATCACTTCCGCTAGAGCATTGTCCACGAGACATGCCTATGCGTTGAAGTGGAACCTCTTCGTCAACTGGTGTTCTTCTAAAAAGCTAGAACCCACGGAATGCCCCATCAGTGTTGTGCTTTCCTTCCTGCAAGAAGGGTTGGAGCGTAGGCTGTCTCCCTCCACCCTGAAAGTGTATGTTGCCGCAATTGCCGCACATCACGATGCAGTTGATGGTAAATCCTTAGGGAAGCACGACCTGATCGTCAGGTTCCTGAGGGGAGCCAGGAGACTAAATCCTCCTCGTCCTCCCCTCGTACCCTCTTGGGACCTCTTAGTGGTTTTAACTGCCCTGCAGAGTGCTCCCTTTGAGCCTCTGCAATCAGTGGAGCTTAAGTTCCTGTCTATGAAGACAGCGCTCCTGGTTGCATTGGCCTCCATCAAGAGGGTAGGGGACCTGCAGGCATTTTCGGTTGACGAAGCGTGCCTGGAATTCGGACCGGCTAACTCTCACGTGATCCTGAGACCCCGGCCTGGATATGTGCCCAAGGTTCCCACCACACCCTTTCGAGACCAGGTGGTGAACCTGCAAGCGCTGCCTTTGGAGGAGGCAGACCCAGCCTTGGCACTGCTCTGTCCAGTACGCGCACTCCGTGCTTACGTAGACAGAACGCAGTGTTTCAGGACCTCAGACCAGCTCTTTGTCTGTCATGGTGGGAAGCTGAAGGGAAAAGCTCTCTCCAAGCAAAGGTTGTCTCACTGGATAGTGGACACCATTGCTTTGGCATACCAGCAGCAAGGTCGACCATGCCCCCTTGGTGTGACGGCCCACTCCACCCGGAGTGTGGCATCCTCTTGGGCTCTAGCGCATGGCGCCTCGCTAACAGACATCTGCAGAGCTGCAGGCTGGGCGACACCTAACACATTCGCGAGATTCTATAATCTCCGAGTGGAGCCAGTTTCTTCTCATGTACTCGCTTCAACTAGCCGGTAAGAGATTCTGCTCAGGTGTCTTCGCTTGTTCGCCATTCCTCTCCACGGACGGGATACGTGCGATATATTTCCTCAGGTGAGCCTGATAAGCCCTGAGTCTCCTCCAGCACTGATGACGTCAACGCCAGAGTTATGCCACCGGCAGCTTTCGCGCTTGGCTAGGTGCCTCCATGTGCATGGTTCCCCCTCTGGGTGAACCCCACATGTGTATTCCACTGTAAGCCTCTTTGAGCATGTGTCTTTCCCTTGGCAAGCCACCTTGCCACCCCTGGGGTTGAAATATTCCACCTGCGGCTGGACACCCCAGTGTTATTCCGTATGCAGCCCTTCGGGGTCATATGTGTATTCCAAGTCCCCCCCTTCGGGTTGGGCATGATTGCATATTTCCACTGGATATGCTTCCCAGTGTACCTTGGTATTCCTGTGTTAAGTAGGACTCCTTCGTCCGTGCTAGTCTCACGACAGGGAGCTCAGACTTACGCAGGGAACTGGTAGACAGTCGAGAGGTGGCGTGATTACACTGGGAACCCCATTCGTCGTCATCCGACGTAACTCGGAGTGACAACAAAAGGGAACGTCTCGGTTACGGATGTAACCCTCGTTCCCTGAGTAGGGAACGGAGACGTTACGTCTCCCTGCCACTTCCGCTGTACCGCTGGAACGCCTGAGTTCAGTCTCGGCTCCTCAGCGAAGACATATCTGCATGTTGCCAGCGCACTTCCTTATATACCCCCAGGGTGGGGCGGAGTTACGCTATGCAAATTCCGCAGACCCATGGCATTTCATTGCCATTGGCTCGTTTTATATACTCGAAGATGATAGGATTTCTAAGCGAAACCCCATTCGTCGTCATCCGACGTAACGTCTCCGTTCCCTACTCAGGGAACGAGGGTTACATCCGTAACCGAGACGTTACACCTTGCCTTAACTTAATAAACAGAGAAAGCTCTGGTAAGTGTTCCTGATGCTAGGAATGGCACAATCTTACTTTGGTCTATGCAGTAAATCCCATCTAGTAACAGCTTCTCTTTGTCTGTGTGTGTAAAATGTGATGAGGGAATGTAGGCAGGGTTAAACCTGTTAGCAGTAACTTTGAAACAGATTTATGAGGGTGTGCAAATAAAAAAGCAGCTACACACACAAACAGACACACACAGCTGACTGCATCACATGCCTGCTCACAACTACAAAGAGTTCAAGCACATACACAACGATCATGTCAATCAATCAAACGTCTTTGGGTAGCTGATGCATAATGCGGCTTGATGTTGGTATTAACATGAAAACGTAATTAAAATGTACATGAATGTGAAAAGTACATGCTTTAAATGATCTAACTGGTCAAGTGTCTCACTATATCGCCTACCTCAATATAAATGGTCCTGCGTCTGTGTGGCAAATGATTTTTTTAAATAATTATATTAATTTATAATTCTGAATATAATTATAACACTTACAAGACACCCTAGTCTTCAGTGTCACACGAACCTTCAGAAATATGTTGATTTGGTGTATTTTATACTATTACAGTAATGTAATATTAAAATGAAGTATAATTATTCCATGTAGTCTCCAAATCGATATGAGCTCATAAAGCTGCATACGTAAAAAAAATTTAGATTTAATTAAAAAAAAATTTTGATTTAATGTTAAACATTTAGAAACTACCTAAAATTATAAAATGATTTGACTAAACTACCACTTTATCATGGAAAAAGATACAGATAGCGGTGAGCTATTATCTCATCATCATTGTGTTGACCAACACATGTAAGTGACTGTTTTATGGGTTAAATGTTGAACTCTGACCTTCCCCGAGGCAGTAGCGCAGTCGCAGGTCCCAGCTCTGCAGCGCCTCCCTGATGTCGAAGCCGAGCACGGCGGTTTGACTGAGACACAGGATTGAGAGGATGAAGGGACCGCCGTCAGCGCTGACACACGTCTCCAGACCGCAGATGTGCTCCAGCGTCACGCTGCTCCTGTCCTTCACACCGCGCTCCTTATACACGTACAGCACCAAACAATCTGACACACACAAACACACATTAGCTTTCATAAAGGACATGTTTAAAGACATTTATTAACCTTGACAGAGAGTCAAGAAGGTCTGAAACATCCACTTGACATTGATGACAAAGACATGACTATCATTTAGTGGAAAAGTTTTCAAATATAGTCATATTTTAACATAACACTGCTTATTGTAGAAATAAAAAGAAAAAAAATCATCGACTTTAAATCATCACTTTAAATCCATACTTACCTTCAAAATCATTTTTTTAAGAGTTTCGTCACTTTAATGTATATTTTTCGGTGTGTTTTATGAGGACATTTGTCTTAGGCTATTTAAGCTGTCGATGATTTACTTTATGTCCCTAGAAAATTTTAAGTGAATTTTAATTTAGAAATGAAAAAACATAATAGAATAGAAAAGGTATGTCACTGTATGTATGAAATGCATTTTGATGTATTAATAGATCCAGAAAAAAAAAATGTCCTGCCTTTGATCTAGCTACAGAATTTGAGCTCATTCAGTTTTTGAACATGGCCCTGATTTTTTGTTGTGGTTGTTGTTGTTGTTGTTTTTTAAAGAAAGTAATACTTTTATTCAGCAAGGATGCATTACATCTATCAAAATAAGCAGTGAAGACGTTTTTAATGTAACAAAAGATTTATATTTCAAATAAATGCTGTTCTTTTAAACTTTCTATTCATCAAAGACTCTTAAAAAAACAGTTTCCACAAAAATATGAAGCAGCACAACCGATTTCAACATTGATAATAAGCAGAAAATCAGCATGAATTGAAGACTGAAGTAATGTTGCTAAAAATTCAGCTTTGATCACAGGAATAAATTACATTTTTAAAATATATTACATTAGAAAACAATTATTTTAAGAGAATTCTTTCAATAATATTTAAAAATCTTACTGACCCCAAACTTTTGAACGGTAGTGTAGTGTATCATGTGCCATTGTACCATTTATAGGTCTACTACAAACTGTAACCATATTTAAATGTGAATAAAGAGGTACATGTAGAGGTGCATGTCCAAAAAACAATTCTTATATCCCCTGAAAGATGAAGGTAGGTCAAACGTGATTCCTGCTACTACGAAAGCAAACAAACAAAACAACCTTTGGCATGTGACACACACACACAGTGTGAACAGCTGTACAAACGTCTTTCCGCACACATTTCTGCTCTCACAGCTGATCTACTGCAAAAGAAAACTTCACTGCACCAATAAAACATTCGCAGCGACGGCAAGACATTTCACTGAAGCAAGAGTGCTGTTGTACTGAATAGTGAAACATTCCAGTGCGGTTATATGAGACTCCTGGAACGCAAATTAGTAAACCTGAATTAACAGTCGTGAGGTCTGTATGTATCCTACATTATATAGCCTATAATGCCCATATATATAGCATATGTATGATGTGCAAAAAAGACCAGCATAGGCTATTTCAATTAAAAAACATTGATGTTCATCCATGCTCTCAGTGTATGTAAAACATGCATGTAACTCACACACCTTATTATAGATTAAAAACTCAAAAGTCAGCTTCATCCATGAACATTAACGTTCATAGTGTTTATCTTTCTGTATAGATCACAGTAAAGAGAAGACAAGAGAAACTCCTTTAGGTTGATTTCTAAGCTTCCAGCAGAATATTAAGTCTGGTAACAAAATAATGAATAGATGATTAGCCTCTATATGCTATTAAATGTTATTCTGTTCTATAGAACCATTACATTTGATCCTCTTTGGTTTTATTGTATTCTAACAAGTATTTGAAATATAATGTTTACAATATTGCATTATTAACTTGTTGCCATATTATCACTATTTGATAAATCTATTTTGATACGATTTAATAAAAACTATACTATGACTTAACAGTGAACTAGAAATGATTATGTAGCAGTACCACAACGATCATCTGTCTGTTTTACAATAAATGCTTGTATAGGCTATTTACAAATTAACTGCAACAGCGTGATGACAATACAGTAGCAGCTATGCTTATTATTGTTTGCGGTTTATAGCTGTTGTGATTATGTTGATAATGTTCCGTTTATTTTCATATATTAAAGTACATGTTACTTTTATGTAAAGTCATAGTTGTTAATTGTCGCCACTGTTGAGACTGTGTTGCTGTGAAGTGTATGATCATGATAACTGACCTGCGACCGGTGAGGGTTTGCGCAGAACCAGCCAGCGGCTCCTCCACTGCGAGAGAGAAGTCAAACCAAACCTTTACAGACAACCACTCATGAACAAATTATACACACATACAGCTCACGCGTGCGATTTCCATACTTTTTTGCCGTCTCTGATTTTTGCGGCTCCCTCTGCGACCACGGTATCGCTCATCTTCCCCACATGACAGCTGCGCGTGCGCGCGCACGCACAGCTCACTTTCAAAATAACGCCAGAGCGAGCGACCCGCTGCCTCAAGCACGCGCCCAAATAGGCCATATGTCAGGGGTCAGTCAAAGGTTACTGTGTCGGTACGGAACAATTATTTTAGGTCAAACATAATAAACCTTTAAATGCATTTATCATGCAACACTAACAAAATGTGTAATGTAACAAATGTGACGTGGTATCTAAAAGTAACTAATGAAACTACCTAAGATCTTAAATATGGGTCAGATCGGGTATAGTGTAGTTACATTTACAATCTGCATACATTTCTAAACAATACAAAAGTTTTTTTTTTTTTTTTACCCCACACTGAAAAATAAATAAAACAAAATCAGAAGTAAAGAAAGTAAAGAAAACTGAGGAACTGGCATGAAAACAATGTCAAAATGAAAAAGAATAACTTTACAACTTGAAAATACAAATCTTTGTCTTTTATTTTTGTGTTGAACTGATAATATTTAGGTGATGCATTTGGCCACTCCAGATGTGTCAGTATATTACAAAGGTCAACATAAAGACTTGTTTGAATGGAAGTCAGTGGAGAAAATACCTCAAAGCTCGTAGTTTATGATTCTAAAACATATTGGAATAAATTAATTTACACATGATTGCTGCTATACTATGATTTAACATTAAACTGTTTCATTTCAACTTCATCTGTCTGTTCACTTTATGGTGGACGCACAGATGTATATCTTGCCGACATGATATCTACGTATTAATATCTATCATGACCTGGACATGTTCTTGATAGATAGTTTTAGAGCACGATCTAAAAACATTTTTAAAATACTTCATGCAGATTTAAAGACACATTTACTTCACAGCTATCAACTTAATTTATTGATATGCAAAAAAATTAAATGAAATATAATACATAACAAACTTATTACAGTGTGTACGTCACAATATTGTTGTTAATATAAATACAATAGCATTAATAACACATTATCTTTAAGTTCATTAGTATTACTCAGTAACATGAACACTGTAATGGAAAGTGTAAACTAATACAGTACATTAATAATAAAGTCACAGTTGATTTATGGGTTATCTTTTGCATTGATTCCCGATGCAAATTATTATCTTTTTTCTGTTAGCTGATGTTGTTTTTCTGGATCTTTTGATGACGCTGTTTATCCAGTCAGAATATTTGGGCACGAGGGTATAAACGCCTGGTTTTCCTGACCGTCCACATCCGTCCCCCCAACTGATGATGCCGTAAAGGAAACTCACACCATCACACTCACATGCTAAAGGACCGCCGGAGTCTCCCTAAAAAAAATTACATCACACACATTAAAAAAGATACATATGGCTAATTTTTCAATGCTTTTTAATTGCTTCAATGCAAAATGGTTTCTGTCACCCTACTCAGCAAAAATCATAAAATCTTTTTTTACTCAATGTCAACCATTAGCAAAAACTATGACACTTACAATAAGGTCTCATTAGATAATGCATTATCTAACATTAACAAGAGCTATGCATTTGTTACATAAGTTATTGTTAACATTAGTAAATAAAAATATACAGATGTACATTGCAGTTCATGCTCATTAAAGGGATAGTTCACCCAAAAATGGAAATTATGTCATCATTTACTCACCCTCAAGTTGTTCCTAACCTGTATAAATTTATTTGTTCTGCTGAACACAAAAGAAGATATTTGGAAGAATGTTGGTAAACATACAGATCTCGGTCAGGTCCCATTGACAACCAAAGTAGGAAACATACTATGGTAGTGAATGGGGCACGAAATCTGCTTGGTTGCAAACATTCTTCCAAATATCTCCCTTTGTGTTCAGCAGAACAAAGAAATGTATACAGGTTAAGAACAACTTGAGGGTGAGTAAATGATGACATAATTTTTGGGAGAACTATCCCTTTAAAGGGATTTCATATAAAAAAAAAAAAAAAAAGTATTTCGAAGATGAACAAAAGTCTTATGGGTTAAGAACGACACAAGGGTGAGTAAATGTTGTTTTTTTTTTTTTTTGGTAGCTAACTCTTTAATACATAACAGATAAGATTTTTGAATTTAGTAATAGTAACAGATACAACTTTTGATTTTAAGAATAGTAAATGTTGAAATGAATATTAGCTAAGATTAATAAATGCTTTAGAAGTATTTTTTATTATCTAATGTAACTTTACTGTAAAGTGTTACTTTAAAAACTTGTATGTATCTACAGTCCAATTTGCAAGTTTACAAAATGTCAAATTTATGTTCAAACCAGCTCAATTATTGAAAAATAATATTTATGAAGAATAAAGAATATTGAATATTAGTCTAAAATACAAAAGTAAAACATTTAGACCTGCTTTATCAATGTCATTACCATGATCCATGCATATAAAATTCAAATCTGCAATCCAATATTTGTTTTTTTGTAAAAAACAAAAACATTGGTTTCTGGAAAAAAAAAAGATACTAAGAAAAAAAGGGAAGATATTTCATATTAGTGCTTGGTGATTTGGCGTCTTACCTGGCAGGCGTCCACACAGGAGTCACTACCGGCACACAGCATCCCCGGCCGGACCTCTGATCCATACACTTCTGGACTCGAACACTGGTCAAACGGAATAATCTTCACCACTCCCTCGATCAGGTTTGAATATGAGTTTGCCTCTAAACAAACACACTCAAGTTACTTTCAATTTTACTTTCAAATGGAAAACAAGTTTACAAATTCAGACGCTATTGGCAGATATTTTTTCTTGTTTTAAGCATAAATTCAGTTCATTCAACATTTTTTAGAAAACAAGACAATATCTTAAGCCATTTAGCTTCTCAAGACAAACATACTGAGAAAATCTTTTTTAACCGAGCTATCAGAATAACGCTGACCTCAAACAATCACAAATGTTATACAGACATTATTTTACACACACACACACACACACACACACACACACACACACACACACACACACACACATACTGTATACACATCTATAATGACTTTATTCAACTTTACTGCTCTGCCATGACGTTCTAAGCTTGACGTCGACTAGTCGCTAATCATGGCCTATAGAGGGCGCGACACAATAAGAAATCTTTGAAATCAACTTTTACGCTCCAATTACAACAGCTAAGTTAAACATATCCACAAAATATGTTTAATTATACATCTGGATGTTTAAAATTGATCAGTTGAATGCACGTTTTAAACAGCTTGTACACATAAGTTAATCACTGGTCTAAACTAATGCGCTGCTTGCTGCATTGTAACGCACACACAGACAATAGCTCACACATCACGTGCAGATCGCAGGCACACAAAAACATTCAGTAGCACAGATATGTATTGTCAACAGTGTTGAGGGTAACTCATTACAAGTAACTTGAGTTACGTAACCAGATTATTTTTTAAAGTAACTAGTAAAGTAACGCATTACTTTTTCAATTTACTACAAAATATCTATGTTACTTTTTTTAAATAAGTAACGCTAATTACTTTTTCACATTTATTGACTGCCAGCTCTCCTGTCCCCGTGTTGAGAGAAATAAAGTGGGGAGGTAATTGTGTGCGCTGTGTAAACATGATGGTTATTTTAGTTCTAGACTAAATGTGAACATGCATTTACTCATCTCACTTGCACGAAAACATTCAGTATTCCTCCAAATGAATAAAAACAGTCATATGCAATCTCAGAATTTTATGCAAACATTTTATAATTAACTATATTAAATTACACAAATATACTTTATACATTTAATCTCACTTTATTAACCAGTGTCTTTGCTGCTGACCTTCAATGATCTAATTCAACTATACTAATAAGCAAAAATTACTTTAGATTTAGAAATAAGAGTGTTGAACTACCTTTGCCTGTATCCTATTGTTCTTAAATCCAGAATGGCAGTTCTGTTTGAGCAGCGCCCTCAACTGTACAGGAGTAAATATGCATTTCCTTCAGCCTGAGGCTTATTCATTTAAATTTTGGTGTGAAAGGGCCTTAACATTTGCCAAAAATATAACTTTTTGTTGTCATTGGAAAACAAACAAGCAAGCCCAGCCCGGGTGAGAAAAAGTTATGCAAAAGTAATGTTACGCAATTAGTTAATTTTTTTGGGAGTAACACAATATTGTAATGCATTACTTTTAAAAGTAACTTTACCCAACACTGATTGTCAACACTGTTCTGTGATTTATCAATAAAATAGCTTAGAAACTAAAAAATTCTAGCATATATTTCTTAGTTACTAAAACACACAGCTTCACTATTAGTAGATAAACGCTGCCAGGTAGAATTTATTCACAACGTTCTCTCACTAATGCATTCAAATAAATGTAATCGTTCTGATTTAGAATGAGCAAAAATCTGTGAGAAATATAACGATCCAAAGACAAAAGAACTGATCAAAAAAAGCTGTTACGTAGGAGCAATAGCCTTATGGCCAGCGCTGTGTCATATGCCATATCTGTGCACAAGGCAACCCGCGTTCGAGTCTCAGCTCGAGGTTCAGGCTTATTTATTCATTAATGATGTCACATCGATAGTCACTTTAATCAAATAAATGTAGACTTGTTCAAAAACGCTTGTTCAACCGCTAATATATATATATATACAGGTGCTGGTCATATAATTAGAATATCATCAAAAAGTTGATTTATTTCAGTAATTCCGTTAAAAAAGTGAAACTTGTATATTATATAGACTCATTACATTCAAAGTGAGATATCTCAAGCCTTTATTTGTTATAATTTTGATGATTATGGCTTACAGCTTGTGAAAGCCACAAAATCAAAATCTCAGAAAATTAGAATATTACATGAAATCACACAGTAATTACACAGTGATACCATGGTCATTGAAGCAGGTTTTGGTTCTTTTGGCAGTGTGGGCAGGTGCAAATCCTGCTGGAAAATGAAGGAAGCATGAAGTGCTCTGAACATGTCCTGGTAGACGGCTGCGTTGACTCTGGATTTAATAAAGCACAGTGGACCAAAGTCCTCTTTTCTGATGAGAGCAAATTTTGCATCTCATTTGGAAACCAAGGTCCCAGAGTCTGGAGGAAGAATGGAGAGGCACAAAATCCAAGATGCTTGAAGTCCAGTGTGAAGTTTCCACAGTCTGTGTTGGTTTGGGGAGCCATGTCATCGGCTGGTGTTGGTCCACTGTGCTGTCCACTCAACGCAGCCGTCTACCAGGACATTTCCAGAGCACTTCATGCTTCCTTCAGCAGACAAGCTTTATGGAGATGCTTCCTTCATTTTCCAGCAGGATTTGCACCTGCCCACACTGCCAAAATAACCAAAACCTGGTTCAATGACCATGGGATTACTGTGTAATTACTGTGTGATTTCATGTAATCTAATTTTCTGAGATTTTTATTTTGTGGTTTTCACAAGCTGTAAGCTATAATAATCAAAATTGTAACAAATAAAGGCTTGAGATATCTCACTTTGCATGTAATGAGTCTATATAATATACAAGTTTCACTTTTTTAATGGAATTACTGAAATAAATCAACTTTTTGATGATATTCTAATTATATGACCAGCACCTGTATATACACTACCGTTCAACAGCTTGGCGAATGCGTGTACGGCCAAAATACTGGTAACCGTACTCAACATGGTTCTACTGATGAAGAAATTAATTCGCTATTTCATCGCGGAAGAGCGAATGCGGTGAATTCATAAGATTCATAAATTCCTTCGAGAATGATGCATAATGTTCTTTCAGCAACATTTTGTTGAACATGACTGCCCATAAGTGCTAAGAATGTTGCAAGAATGGAAATATGATCCTCGAGATGACGTGATGTAGACTCCAAATTGTTTATGTTGTTTGGAGTATGACCAACTGTTGCAGAAAAAGTCTTGTACAGTAGCTCACCAAAGTATTGGAAAATTTCAGGGAATGACATTTTTAAATGAATCACAATTCAAAAGGCTAAAACAAGCTACACATTATTCAGTGAGAATTGTCAAATGTACACTTTCTTTTCACATATTCACACTTTCACATACATTTAGACTTTCATTCTATATATATATATTCAGACTTTCATTCTATATATTCAGACTTTCATTCTATATATTCAGACTTTCATTCTATATATATATTCAGACTTTCATTCTATATATAGTCAGACTTTCATTCTATATATTCAGACATTCATTCTATATATATTCAGACTTTCATTTTATATATATATATATATATTCAGACTTTCATTTTATATATTCAGACATTCATTCTATATATTCAGACTTTCATTCTATATATTCAGACATTCATTCTATATATTCAGACTTTCATTCTATATATTCAGACTTTCATTCTATATATTCAGACTTTCATTCTGTATATTCAGACTTTCATTCTATATATTCAGACATTCATTCTATATATATTCAGACTTTCATTTTCTATATTCAGACATTCATTCTATATATTCAGACTTTCATTTCTATATATATTCAGACTTTCATTCTATAGCTTTCATTCTATATATATTCAGACTTTCATTCTATATATATTCAGACTTTCATTCCATATATATTCAGACATTCGTTTTATATATTCAGACTTTCATTCTATATATTCAGACTTCATATTATAAATATAATTATTTCCTGAACGGCTTGCCATAATATATATATATATATATATATATATATATATATATATATATATATATATATATATATATATATATATTATACTGTATATATGTGTGTGTGTGTGTGTGTGTGTGTGTGTGTGTTCCAAAACACAGTGAGCTGCTGTTTTTGTATACATATAATCAGCATCTTTAGCATCATCATAGAAAATCATAATCTTTTTAAAAAAATTATAATTTTTGAAAAAACAAAAACATGATTCACATCTACAAAAACAAATAGTAAAATATATGAATACTAAAAATCTCTGTGAGACATTGTTAGTCATACTCACTCTCACTCATGTGACCCCAGCCCGAGATTTTACAGCAGAAGTGATCCGGGAACGTTGTGCCTTTCCCTGGCAGGCAGATCGGCCTGATGAACGGTGTTTTCTGAGCACAGCTTCCATTGACCTTCTTCAGCTTCAGTAAGACTATGAAAACAGCTTTTATTACACACAAAACACATACACAACACAACACACAAATGCATACTATCCGAATTGCAACATCTTGGCAAGTTTTGCACAGACAAAGGGCTTTCATAATTTTTTTCTTTTCTTTTGGAAAATTCAAAAGATGAGTTTTATTTATTGTCTTTTGGAGATAGGAATACTACTGAGAGAATAGGAAATGGTGAGATTGTTAAACAACACTTTTCAAACAGCACAAGTGCTGGTGAACAAGCGTGTTGGAGCGTGTCTGTGTCACACCAGCCCACGTCTGCATCTGTATATGTTTTACACGCTTTTCCTTGGAAACTTTAAAAATCACAATTTGAATTTCCTCTGAAAAGTCACAAGTTTATTAAAAGCAAAAAATATTTTTTACAGTGTACATATCAGCATTAATGAGAGCAAAGGAATAAAGTGTAAATGTAAGACAAACTAAAGAGTAACTATAAAGTATGTGTGTAGTTTTTCTACGTTGTGAACATAATGTCCCCACAAGGTACAGTAGTAATACCAGAATTGTATTGATCTTGTGGGGGCATTTTTGGTCCATGAGGAAAACAGCTGATAAATCATACTAAGTACTGTTTTTTTTTTTTTTTAATGCAGAAAGTTTTCTGTGATGGGTAGGTTTAGGGGTAGGGTTAGGTTTATGGGATAAAATGTATAGTTTTTACAGTATAAAATCATTATGTCTATGGAATGTCCCAATTAAACACGAAAACCCAATGTGTGTGTGTGTGTGTGCTTAAATTGTAAATAAATAAAAAATAACAGAGTTGGCAAATTTAGACTAAAGAGTACTTCACCGTAGGTGAGGCTGATGATGACATCGCCGCTCAACCACACACCCCAGCCAGCGTCGTCACCACATCGACTGGATCCGTTTCAGTGGCTACTTTTCAGATCCAATCCGGTCTTCAGAGTCCGCTCCATTACGCTTTTTGGAGTCCGCTCCAGGACTTCACACTGAGCCCAGTTTGGAGCCTGCTCGCTGCACAGAGCCTAGTCCGGAGCCTGAGCTTCTTCACGTCATGCCTGCCGAGCCCGAGCTTCTTTACATCAGGCCTGCCACCGGATCGGTCTCCGGGCGTCCAGGACTGATGTCCAGCGTGACAGATCCATCACTCATGTCAGCGCGATCGACCAGAATGGCCACTGTCACACCCGATCCAGTCTCGTCCCACTGAGACCACCTTTCCAGAGTCTCGTCCCGCCGAGACGACCTTTCCAGAGTCTCGTCCCGCCGAGACCACCTTTCCAGAGTCTCGTCCCGCCGAGACCACCCTTCTAGAGTCTGTCCCGCCGAGATCACCCTTTCTGAGCCTCGTCCCCAGATGGCCACCGCCTCGCCGCCTGAGCCCTCAGCAAAGATGGCCGTCGCCACACCGCCTGAGCCCTTAGTGACTGCAACACTGGCCATTATGGTCACAGCCATGTGGTGTGTGTGGGCCGCGCACACATATGAGCCAGTGTCTGTTCCTGAGTCTGTTCCTGAATTCCCACCCAACCTCCATCTCCCGCCGCCTCTCATCATCCAGCCGTCATACTCCTCTCCTCTGCCTCCTGTCAGCCTCATGACTCGCCCTCTACACACCAGTGGAATGACTCGCTGAGGGGCTTCAAGTCCTCAGCACCATCTTGGACAGTGGATGCCTGGGATTCTACTCCAGCCACCGCGTCCAGGATTCCACATCGGCCCATCAGTCCACTGGCTCACCCTTGGCTCTTACCTCCTTCATTTCCGCCGTGGCCCATCAGTTCACCAGTTCCACCAGGCTCCCTCGTCCCCCCAGATCCGCCTAGATCGCTCGTCGACCTACCCCCACCTCTGGACTGCACTCCTCTGGCTACGCCCAGTCCCTTCGTCCCCCCGGCTCCATTGGACTCCTCACTCCCTTCTGCTCTTCCATGGTCCTCAGTCCCTCTATCTCCACCGCACCCTTCCGTGTCCCCGTCTACACCTCAGTCACCCAAGCCAGCGGCTTCCCCGTGTCCCTCTGAACCCTCTGCTCCACCATGGCCCAGCGAACTTCCATCTCCTCTGTCATCCTTCCCCATCGGTTCCGCCTCTGTCCGTCATCGCCCTAAAACCTCCTGCCATTCAGCCTCCTCCCTCCATCGGCTCTACCATGGAGCATCCATCCCTCTGGACCTATCACCTCTCAGCCAAACCCTTCTTCCCTTGATAGTCTGCCTGCCTTCTCCAGCCCTTCGCCCACTCCTGTTGCCAGCCCTCCGCCTGCTCCTCTTCCTCTTCCCAAACCCCCACCTTGATGTCTCTCGTTACGGCACGAGGACGCGGGGGCAGGGGCGTTCTGTCACCATGGTGTTTGGGTTAGTTTGTTGTCTTTTGGACTTGTCTGCTTGTATTCACGTCACGTGTCATCTTCACTGTCATTATCAGTTCAGCTGTATCACCTGTTTAGTCAATCATCGTCATCTGTATCACTTGTGTTCTGTTAATCAGTGTCATCTGTGTTTGTATTTAAGTTCTGTCTGTTCAGTCAGTCTTTGTCCGATCTCCGTTATATTTAGTGTATGTTGCTGCCTGTTCTGCTTTCCTGTGTTTAATTACCATTAAACCTTTGTTTTGGAAATATATCCTCGTCTCCGTCTGCCTTCCTGCAACCACCCGTGACAGTTAGGTTTAGGTATCTTTTGTAGGGAGTCTCCATTCAATGATTTTTATACTGTACAAACTGTATTTTCTATCCCCCTACACTAACCCTACCCCTAAACCCACCCATCACAGAAAACTTTCTGCATTATCAAATAAGCATAATTTAGTATGTTTATTATTCCATTTCCCTCATGACTGGCTGTTCCCCTTTATGGGGACATTTGGTCCTCACAATGTAGGTTAAAAAAGTACACACACATGCAGGACATTGCTTGTAAATTTGTAATGATGTTAAAGTTTTTGTATTTGGAGTCCTCACCAATATCATTTAAGGTCGGCTGGAACTGAGTATAATGGGGGTACAAAATATAGTCCTCAACACCAAACGTCCTGGTGTTCGGGCCGGTGTCGTTAAAGTAATGCTGGCCAAGAACAACCCGAATCTGTGACCGCAACGGACTGAGAAAGAGAGTTAGAATGAAGTTAAAATTTCATAAATGCAAATACATATAAACACACAGACACACACATACTTGCGCAGGAAGCAGTGAGCCGCGGATACGATCCAGCAGGCGGAAACCAGCGTTCCCGCGCAGAACTCATCTCTGATGTACAACGCTGCCATCCAAGGGTGAGCGCCAGGCAATGCGGACGTCCCACCCAGAATACGACCCCGACCGATCCGTTTCTTGTGCCTCTTCCCACACACCGATGTCCTGGCAGGGGTGCGGGACGGCCGTGGTACAGCAGCCATGACAGGACCTCTGCGGGAAGCTGACATCAGGAACAGAGAGAATATTCAATTAAAGTAATCCAAACACACATGATTGAAGTATATTGAATATAAGTCCTCAAGAGATATAAAAGGGCAATTCTTGTTTATTATGGAATATTGCAGTATTTATTATAAATGATGTATTGGAGCACATCTTTTTTTTAATTTTTTTTTTATGAGCCCTCGTATTCTTTAATCAAAATAGCTTTCCACCCATCTTTCAGCACCATCTCTTCTCTGATGACGTGTTTACTGGCACAAGGGCGGGACAACTAGCCTGGCAAGCCAGACCTACATCAAGATGTTAGGTCTGGAAACTCACCATAGTCACGGCTCAATCCGAGGGGCGGGATAAACGGCTGTCGTTCAAATTCCCTCTGCACGCAATAGGACAGCGCTTCAACCAACCAGAGCGTTTTCCCAACAGCGGAGCTTAGTTGATAGATTCAACTTTTGCCATATCTGGCCGGCAAAACGACGAACACATCTTCCTTTTTTTAAGAATGACTTAAGTGCCGTTCTTTGCTCTTTTCTCAAAGAAAAACTTAACTCCAAGTCCTCCAGAGTCGCGGCCAAAGCCGATTCGAAAGACCGTTGTTCTCCATCAGCAGCCGCCATTCTTTGTTTTCAAGTAGCAGCAGCCAGGTAACCGTCGCAACTCTGTCGTGTATGTTAAGCCCGCCCCCGCCTACTCTATACACAACGTGATTGGCCTGACCCAATCTGGGTTTTTGCAGCGAGAAGGTTTATTGAGAGTTGCTAGACTACCCTGGCTGTGAAATACATTTTGCTGCCGCTAGGGTGCGTCTAGATTTCTAGGCTACGGGACAACCTGTCATTCACATGAATCCAACTAAGGTCAACTAAGGACCAATCAATTCTCCATGGACAAAATCAAGTCCCATGATATGTCACAATAGGGAAGAAAAGAGTCAAGTCAAGTCAAGTCAAGTGTATTTGTATAGCGCTTTTCACAATAAGTATCAAAGCAGCTTCACAGTATTAAATTAAAATAATACAACAAGGTTTGTTTCTAGTGGAATTTATTGATTGATAAAATTCAAATTAAATATCCCCAACTGAGCAAGCCAAAGGCAACAGTGACAAGGAACCGAAAAACTCCATCAGGTGACCTAATGGAGAAAAAAAAAACTTGGGAGAACCCGGGCTCAGTCGGGGGCCAGTTCTCCTCTGGCGTTTATGAACTAAACACCGGATTTAACTGTAAGATTAAAAATATTATATGAATGCCTGGCTGTAGAGATGCGTCTTTAATCTAGTTTTAAACTGGGAGAGCGAGTCTGAGCAACGAACAGTATCAGGAAGGCTATTCCAGAGTTTTGGAGCTAAATGTGAAAATGCTCTCCCTCCTTTGGTGGACCTAGATATCCTAGGTATGACCAAATGCCTCAAATTTAGTGATCTTAAAGAGCGCGATGGATTGTAGGGCGATAGAAGATCCGTTAAATAGACTGGAGCTAAGCCGTTTAAGTCAGTAGCAATACCTTGTAGTTAATACGGGACTTTATAGGTAACCAATGTAGTGATATTAAAATCAGTGTTATATGATCATATTTTCTTGATCTAGTAAGAACTCTAGCGGCTGCATTTTGGACTAACTGTAGCTTGTTTATTGAGGATGCAGGACAACCAGCTAATAAAGCATTACAGTAATCTAGTCTCGAGGTCATGAATGCATGAACTAACTTTTCTGCATCAGAAACTGATAGCATATTACGTCTATCAAAAGACTGTCACAACTTCTGTTTAATGCCTACTTTATAAGAAACTGCAACAAAAAGATTTGTCTTAGCATTTGAGCTTTTGTCAGCAGTTTTTCCATCAGCTAAGAAAAAGGAAATCTGCAAATATGACACCAATTAATTTCCTATGGGGACAGGGGGGACATGCGATAAATATTTGTCCAGCTTTAACGCGTTAAAATATATAACGCAATTAAAGCAGCATCCGTTTTTTCTGTCATCCTTTAGATAGGGTTATATGATTACACTCTTATTCACACATTACTTTCATCAAGACATCAGCAGCTATATTAATATCAGTGATACTGGCCTTCATTCATAAAAAGATGCCATTAAACAATTATTTAAAAATACTGTCTTTGTTGTTTCTACATTATAGTGGAAATTGCATCTCAAATTATTTAAATTTTATTTAAACACAAAACATTAATGGCTAACATTTTTGACTTTATAAAATGATTCTCTAAAGTCTTGGCGATCGCTCGGCCCCTATTAAACAATAAAGAAAGTAAGACATCTTTTTCTTATACATAGTTTAGTAGCCTACTATTCTTTTTGGCAGAACTTATCATTATAATCACATTATGATTTTGTATCGCCATAGTCCCTAAATGTATGTAAATGCAGGAAATGGGATTCAAAACATTTCCCCCCCATTTTGTGTCCCCCCACTTCTCAAACTAAAGTTACACACTTGGGCCTATGTATACTGAATTAAACCATATATAAATGAGTCATTAAAAAAAAAAAAAAATAGGATTAAGGGATTATACAGATGATCTATAGATGATTCGTTTGCACTACATACAGTACACTACTGTTTTTAATGCTTTTAAAAGAAGTCTCTTGTGCTCACCAAAGCTGCATTTATTTGATCAAACAGTGAAAAATTATTCCGAATTAAACTAACTGTTTGTCTATTGTAATATATTGTAAAATGTCATTTATTCCTGTGATGCAAAACTGAATTTTCAGCATCATTACTCCAGTCTTCAGTGTCACATGTTCCTTCAGAAATCATTCTAATATGCTGTTCATCTGATTTGCTGCTCAAGAAAAAATGATAAATTATTATCACTGTTGAAAACAGTTGTGCTGCCGTGTCACAAACATGATATATTTTCGTTTTTGATGGCCCTTTTCATGAGTAGAAAGAACTGGTGAACTGATTATGTCTTTACTGTCACTTTTGATCAATTGAATGTGACCTTGTGCATTGTGCAAAAAGAACAAAGATCTTACTGCCTTCAAACTTTTGATCAGCAGAGAAAATACATTATAAGAATGAATAGGTAACAGTAAGAGCAGCTTGCTTTAACATGTTTGTCGCTTATCACTCATGTCTGTGCTAGAATCAAGGTTAATAAAATCCATAACATATTCAGGGTGTTCCAGGTACATGATGTCAAGTGCTCATGGACCAATAAACCTATTGCTTCAGGCAACACTGGTTTAGATTTCCTCGTCCCACGCCTGGAAGAATGCCAGTGAGAATTCTACAGAATTTTTAGGAAGCTTTATCACTATTTTACTTCTCATGTACAACTATTTTTGAGTAATCAAGAATATTCTGGAGAAGCTGAAGGATTTGTTGCTCTTGTGTGTGCATGTGCAATTGTACTAACATGGTTGTTTTGAGCAGGGCTGAATGTCGCAGTACTCCCAGGAAATGGCTCTATCCGTCATTGTGTAACACCACGGCAGCTTATCTTGATCAGGGTTCCTGCCATATGAAGTCACATGGAAAATGTCAGACTGTACAACATCAATGCTTTCTGCAAAATCAAATAAAATTATATCTATATTAAACACAGAATTAGTCGATTTTTCATTTTCAGGAGATGACATGAGTGGCACTTGCACATACTGTGATAATGACACTGATCTGAAGGGTTGTTAGGGCATTGCTATGTGGTTGCTAGGGTGCTCTGTGTGGTTGCTAGGTTCTTGCATGTGATCTCTGGAATTAGTGAAAATTGTATGTCCGATTGCTTAGAAAAGTAAGCACACAGTTACGTAGAAGTATAATACTACCCTTTACACTTAAGCAGACTTATTGAAATAAAATACTTTAGCAGAATATACTTAAGTGTGAACTGAATGCAGTGTTTTCAGACACTTAATTGCATGTTAATTGCAATGAAATAAAAATGTTTTTTAAAAGTATTTAAATTTATATTAAATGCAATTAGCAGAACTTTAAGGTGCATTTTTAACAAATTAGGTAGGAATTAAGTACATCTTAATTTGTAATTTCATAATTCTATTGTCTTTGAAATATGGTTAAAGTTACTGCTGAATGTACTGACATGCATTTATGGTAAACTAAAACATACTTTAATGTAATTTCTATTGAAACCGGTGTGTCAGGTATTTAATGTATACACATTTGCAATGATAAAGTTGCAATTTAGTACATTTTAAATATATTAACTTTAAATATAACATTGAATAACACACTACATTATAAAATTGTATAAAACGGTTAGTTCCAATCCTTGATTCTGATTGGTCAATAGCTGTGCTTTATTCACGCTAAAACACGGCTATGGCCGCTTCACCCAGTGGTTCTATTTATCACTACACAACACCCCTAGCAACCACTCTTAGCAACTTAAACACATGTGTGATCTCATTGATATTGTTCATTGAAGCTATAGTGGAGTATTGTGGGGGCCAAGATGGCGTCTGTCTAGTTAGACGTGTTGTTTTCAGTCGCAGGTAAATTGGGGATTTGCAGCTAACAACTAGGCCACTTTTTAATACGCAATTGCCTCTTACATCTTAATTCGATCGGAGATATACTCTAATCTTTAAATGGGCAAAAAAAGAAATAGGAAACAACAATTCGCTCTTCTCAATACTGAAGCAGACGAGATGGATCTTTCTTGCGAGCCCGCCTTAGAATCGCGATGCCTTACTGATTTTCCATGTCTGTCTGAGGCTCATAAAAGTGACTCTCCTGCTAAAAAAAGGAACAAAGTTGGCTCGAAAATGGAGCCTGAGAATACGTCTGAAGTGCTTGAAGCCATTCAGGCGCTTAGCTTGAAACTTGATTGTACACTTTCAAAGATTGAGAAAGGAAATGCGAGCCTTGAAGTCTGAAAATATGTCTCTGAGGGCAAATATAGCCAAGGCGCAAGTCGAAGATGGTCACTCAAAATACATGGTTTGAATGAGACTGATGGCGAAGACGTTAGACGGATAACTATCGATGCTCTTGCAAAAGTTGCTCCGAAAATACAAGGCCAACTTGATCGGGTGGTGGATGTAGTTCATCGTCTTGGTCGCAAATCTTCTCCGTCAAATGTGAATTCTAAGCGGCCCATCGTCATTCTTTTCTCGAAGCGCATCTACCGTGACGAGGTCTGGAGGGCTGCCAGAAACTCCAAGTTCTTACTGGATAACAACCTTCGCATCTCCGAATTACTGTCACCTGAAGATAAAGAAGCACAAGAGAAACTGTGGCCGAGGGTGAAGAAGGCTCGGGAGGAAGGTAAAAGAGCCATGTTCCGCGGTCTGTTTGCTTACATCGAAGGGAAAAGAATTGACTCCAATGAAACATTTCTGAATAATAGCCTAAATTAAAAGATGATGCATCGAATAACTAAATATCCCTGACTGTTTCACGAAAGGTCTACTGGATGCCGCTTTCCCTGGTTCATAGTTAGATACGTTTTTTGCAACTTCAAGACAATAGGTCTTGGAGTGGTGCTTTGTAAAGTAAGTTTCATCATTCTTTTTTCTTGTTGATATATTTACTTTGTTCTCTTTAATGGATTTTAAGTTTTATTCTTTGAGCATAGCATCTTTGAATGTAAGGGGTATTCGCGAAAACACGCTGTGTTTGACATTATTTTCTGTCAGACACATTCTACGGACTTGGATGTGAAATTTTGGAAATCTCAATGGGGAAACTCAATTTATTTCGGTCATGGATCTTCACAGTCAGCAGGAGTTATGATTTTGTTGCACCGATTTAAAGGAGACGTACTTAATTCTGTTGTTGATGAAAATGGAAGATGGATAGTCTTGACTTAAACTGGACAACACAACATTTATACTTTGTAATGTTTACGGTCATAATTCCAAAGTGTTAAATAAGACCCTGTTTGCCAAAGTTTCTGATGTTGTTCAGTCTAAACTTAGTAATTTCCAGGCTCCATATGTTATATGTTCAGGTGATTTCAATGAATGCATGGATGATTTGATTGATAGATACCCTCCTCGTTCCTCTCAAGGTGCTGTTCAATCCAGTGTGGCATCTCTTTGTGCCAACTTATTACTTGCTGATGTTTGGTGTTTCTATAGAGCTGGTAAGTCCCGCCCCTTCCGCTAACCCCACTGGACCTCTAGGTTGAAAAATCGTCAATGCAAGTGAATGGGAGAAAATAATTATTTTCTGGTCCCGTTTGAATTTTGCCATGAATGTGAACATATGTTGTCTGTGAATTTTTTATATAACTTTTCGTGTAAAGAATGCTACAATTTAGCGGGTAGAAGTTTGATGCGGTTAGACTTTGTGTGAGAGCACTTTGTGGACTACAACTCTTCGCTGCTTTCGACGCGTTTGAAACGTCACCACCACTCTCACACGGACACCAGCTCACGGATCCCGCTAAACATGGCTGTGTCTTTGGTGCACTTCACTGCCTTCTTTCAGGGAGAGGACAAAATCGTTGAGGTTGGCGAAAACCACGGGTAAGTCAACTTTATGGGGTGACGTCACATAGGCGACATGTAGTCTTTCTCGTTATGTCTTTTCCACAACTGCTAGCCAAAGAATCATACCATATACTGTCAAACTCGTAACATGAAAAGTTATATAAAAAATTCACAGACAACATATGTTCACATTCATGGCACAATTCAAACGGGACCAGAAAATAATTATTTTCTCCCATTCACTTGCATTGACGATTTTTCAACCTAGAGGTCCAGTGGGGTTTTACGGATGGGTGGGACTTACCAGCTCTATAGCCCTGGAAAGTTAGAATATACATGGTCTAACAAAAACAAATCTTTGCAGTCCAGAATCGACTTGTTTCTAATTACTAACGCAGCTTTACATCATGTTAAGGAAATTGTTCATAGTTATGCCCCATTAACCAACCATATACTAATCTCTTTAACTCTTACAGGCTCAGAAAGGATTTCTAGTCTTAGAGGGTACTGGAAATTTAATAATAATCTTCTTAAAGATGATAACTTTAATGCTTGTGTTAAAAATATTGCCAAAGATAGTTTTGGAGGATTAAATGAAGGATTTAAAAATAAATGGGAGTTTTTTAAATATAATGTCAGAAAGATTGCAGTTAAACGAAGTAAAGAGTAAAAAAAAAATAAACAAACAAAAGGAATTAGAATTACTTGAAAATTTAGGTATATTGGAACAGAAGAAAATTCTAACTAAAGAAGATGAAGTTGAATTAGCTAAAATTCAATCTCAACTAGATCTGATCTACCTTGATCTAGCTAAAGGTGCTTTTATTCGTTCAAGGGCAAAATGGCTAGAAGAGGGTGAAAAAAAATAGCAGCTATTTTTTCGCTCTAGAGAAAAGAAATCTTAAAAGAAATACTTTATCAGCTCTAAATATTAATGGAAGCTCTTGTACAGACCCTAAACAAATAACTGATACAGTTTTTTCTTTTTAATAGTAATTTATATAACTCTAAATTTGATCTGCTTAATTGTGAAAAATGTATTAAAATAATTCATCAGAACATTCCTACTATTGGTAAAGAACTTCATGATTTATGTGATTCAAACATAACTCGTCTTGAGGTTAAAGATGCCCTTTTTAAAATGAAAAAAAGGAAAGCACCTGGTATAGATGGGCTGACAGTAGAATTTGATTTACATTTTTGGGAACAAATTGAAAATCCTCTTTATAATATGTTAATTGAATGTATTAATAGTGGCGAAATGATCTGCTACCATGAAACAGGGAGTTATTTCGTTAATTGCCAAACCTGATAAAGACCCACATCTTTTAGAAAATTGGAGGCCGATCTCCCTTCTTACAGTTGATTATAAATTAATTACTTCGGTATTTGCTAACAGATTACAGAAAGGGTTAAATAAAATAATCAGTGAATATCAAACAGGCTTTCTAAAAGGTCGTCATATAACTAATAATATTAGACTAGTGCTTGACCTTTTGGACTATGCTGATGTAGAAGATGGTGCTATCATTCTTTTTTTGGGATTTTTTTAAGGCGTTCGACACCATTGAACACCAATTTTTGTTTAAAACTAAAACTTTTTGGTTTTGGGAACAATTTTCGAAATAATGTTAAGATGTTCTACACTGATATCACTAGCTCTGTGATTCTTAATACCTCCACCACTAAAAGATTTAATATTAATCGCGGAGTGCGTCAAGGTTGCCCAATCTCCCCTTTTTTATTTTTGTTAGTAGTTGAATTATTATCAGTCGGTATTGTCAATAATGATGAAATTCAAGGTCTTAAAATTTTTGATAAGGTACTTAAGATATCCCAATTGGCAGATGACTCTACTTTGTTTTTAAAGAACGTATCCTTTATTCCTCATGCTATTTCCTTCATCAATAATTTTTCAAGGGCATCTGGTTTAACATTAAATTTATCTAAATGTGAAATCCTCCCTTTACACACTTTAAATGATAATCATATAATGAACATTCCAGTTAAATCCTCTGTCAAATACTTAGGAATTTGTGTTACAAAAAATTTTCATGAAAGGCAAAACCTACATTTTTCTTCTAGATTAAAGAAGACAAAAGTAGTGTTAAATTGCTGGTTACAGCGTGATCTTTCCATTTACGGTCGTGTCTTATTATCCAAAGCGGAAGGCTTATCTCGATTTGTTTATCCCGCTCTATCACTGCATGTTAAAGATTCTAATTGTAAAAATATTAATAATGTATTCTTTTCTTTTGTTTGGAAAAATAAATCACAAGGACTTAAAAAAAAGGGTTCTCACTAATTAGAAGGCTGAAGGAGGTCTGGAGATGCTTTATTTTGAGGATGTAAATAAGACATTTATTCTTTATTCTCTTTGGAACCATATTCCTCATAGTCTCTTTAATCAAATTGGTGGCTTGAAATTTCTGTTAACATGTGATTCTAATATTTCTAAAATCCCCCTCAAATTATCCAAATTTCATCAGCAAGCTCTTCTCGCTTGGAAAAATTGTTATTGTCACAATTTCTCTCCTCACACCTCTTTCATTTGGAATAATGGAAATATAGGCTAACTGTTTCAAATAAATCCTTGTTTTTAACAAATTGGTTCAACAGAGACATTAATCATCTTATAAAAATGTTTGACAATTCTGGAAATCTTTTAACTTACGAACAATTCATGTCAACTTACAATTTTCCCGTACAGTTTAGGGAATTTAATTCAGTTATTAAAGCTATTCCTGCAACACTTCGTCAACTTGTCAAGAGTCATATTTGTTACAATTCTTTATCTGTGACAAACCCAAATTTAATTTTAGAAGGTGTTGAGTTATTTGAGAAAAAATGCAATAACAAACATATTTGTAATATTTTCCAAAAACAAAACAAAATATCTCCTAGAGGGAAATTTTTCTGGAACTCTAAGATTGAAAATATTGACTGGAGAAGAGCTTGGTTAATTCCTTTCAAATACTGTATTAATAATAAAATAAAATAAAATAAATACACTTCAAAATTCTACATACCATTTATCCTTCTAAATCTTTAATATCAAGATTCTCTGATATTGATGATATGTGCTGTTTTTGTAATAACGAGAAAGAGATACTGACTCACTTATTTTTTGACTGTAATGTCGTGAACCAGTTTTGGACTGATTTGGCAGATTTTATATTTAATCTGCTTTAATTATTGCTTTACTTTAAAGGATGTTACCTTGTATTATGAAAATAAAAGCAATAAGGATCTGGAATTTATTGTTAACCTTTTTATTTTATTAGCAAAATTTCACGTACATAAACAAAAATTTCTTAATTCATCTCCTATGTTAAATTTGTTTTGCTCTGACTTTGATTTTCATATTTCTTCAATAAGACTTAAGTCTTAAAGTCTTATTTTAATGTGTTGGGTAGGTTTCAGACCCACGAGAGCAGTGTTACCGTGCTATGAGCTATGCTTTACCGTGCTATGAGCCATAGCTATGCTATGCTAAAAGAGCTATGTTTTTTTCTTTTATTGTTAATTTTTTGTGTTATTATTTGTATGCTACCTTTTCTGCAATAAAAAAAAAAAATAGTGGAGTATTGTGAGAGATCGAGAAATAAGCGAGTGTAAAGTTACCTGCATTCACAGTAGACATTGCATTTTCCTTCAGTTCAGTCCTATATTCATAATAAAATAATCCGTTTGAATGTCAGCTGCGATATCTTGTCCTTTT
Source organism: Scardinius erythrophthalmus (assembly GCF_964197995.2). NCBI lineage: Eukaryota > Metazoa > Chordata > Actinopteri > Cypriniformes > Leuciscidae > Scardinius > Scardinius erythrophthalmus. The sequence goes on along the minus strand of NC_138222.1, from coordinate 13,066,339 downwards.
AACAGTTAACCATTAAGGGGTTTTCCCGTGCCTATAACGTTAGTCATCTGTCAGTTGCGTCTTCCTTGTTCATTGTGAAAACAAGTTTGAGTCTTTTCAATATAAAAGTCTTCTCTACCAAGTGACTCATTCATAAGACAGTCTTTGCCGCCATCTATTGGCGAAATAATGTATGTAACTTCTGTTGCTGTTTACAGTCAGGGACTATTTTTTCCAGCGGAAGGAATGCTTTTAGTGATTTTACTTCTTGAAAGTTGCATAGATAAATATTTTTCAGCTTTAATATTTGTATTGTGTGGCAACCGTTTTATAAAAGCAATAAGGTACTCGAGGCAAGTGCTGTATCGTGAATAAGTAACGGCTGAAGGGGTTGCTAACAACGCCCTTCAGCCTTTACTTATTCACGATACAGCACAGCCTCTCGTACCTTATTGCTCACATAATCGAGATAGGTCTGACTGCAGAACCGCAGAACCATACGTCATAGCAGTGTGAGGATGACAGCGCCAGCCTAACAGTCTGGTGCCGGAAGTGGATACCATACATATCCACCTTACATATACCATACCTAAACCTGCCCATCTCCACCCCCTGACCCCTAAACCCACCCCTAAACCTACCCATCTCCACCCCTGATCCCTAAACCCACCCCTAAACCTACCCATCTCCACCCCTAAGATGCTTTTACCCCGCCCACTTCCGGCATCAGACTGTTATGCTGGCGCTGTCATCCTCACACTGCTGTATGGTTCTGCGGTCCTGCAGTTGGTTAATATTGACATAATCAAGTACTTTATGTGTTTTAGTATGTGAGTCAACACATTAAAATAAGTGTACTTTAAAGCATGTCAGATGTTTGCTAAAACACAATGATATAAATGTAGGCTACAGTAAATTAAATATTTTAATTTGATATGATTAGAAAATGCACTTTTTAAAGGTGTACTTGGGTGTGTTAAGAAACATTCATCAAAGTGTCTCAAAATCTCTTCAAGTACACTTAAATAGCATTTTATTTTATTAATATTATATTACCAGCAAATATAATATTTTAAAAATATACTTTTAATGCTTGGAGTGCTCTACAAGTGCACATTCAACACAAGTGCACTTTTTAAAGTTACCTTTGCTTTATTATAAAAGGTAAATCTTCAGCACTTTACTATAATGACAAGCATGATGAGACTGTAAATGTAAGCAGTCACCTGCAGAAAGCATGTTCTCCGAGACCCCTGAGGGGGGCGCTGTCCACTGTATCTACTGTCAGCTCACTGAACAACAGATCCGAGTTCCACGGCAGGCAGGATGATCCAGAGACGGTGGCATTGGCTACACCACGATACTGCGCACCTGAATCACGGTAACACTGCTCTCGTGGGTCTGATGACACACAGGGAAAGTTTATTAATTAAAGATTATTAGAATATTTATACTGAATTTGCATGTGTGTTAATAGAGTGGTTCAGAGATGACAACGAAACCCAGAAGACTAATTCACCCCTGGTTCCTTCAAGATTTTCCTATGGGGTTTTATAATGTTTGGATTCTACAATGTAAACTGCACACACTCTCACCCCACACTGTCTTATAGTTACTTATTAGAAACATACAACATACTTTTTCAAAAATAAACTGCTTCAAAATTTGTGTTTCCAGTATGGATGTGTGTGTCCTGGTAAACCCTACATTATGGGGACAAAATATCCCTACAAATATGGCAAAATCCTAGGGGTAGGGTTAGTGTAGGGGGGATAGAACAGTTTGTAAAGTATAAAAATCATTATTTCTAAGAGAAATCCCCATAACACATGGAAACCAGGTGTGTGTGTGTGTGTGTGTGTGTGTGTGTGTGTGTGTGTGTGTGTGTGTACTCACTGATGTTACAGTATTGTCCAATATATCCAGATTTGCACCCACACACCTCTTCACCAGTGGCCTCAATCATTCTACAGACTCCGTCATTTTCACAGAGATTTCGCAAACACACTACACACACACACAAAAAAAGAACAATGTTCAAAAGGAAAAAGCAGTAGCTCCAGGTGATCAGGTGTCGGTACTGTAGTTTCAGTGTGTCATACCCGTGTAACGTGCACGCTTGCAGCTGACCTCCCCATCGAGGCACGTGCACAGCTCTACGCTTCGCTGGTAGATCCGTCCCCACGATTCTCCAATATCATAGTGCTTCAGATGCAGCGGCTCGTAGCACTTCTCTACAAAACAATCCCTGAGCTGTCAGAAAACCAAACACTCTCGACTCCTCCACCAATCAGATCAACCCTGAAGAAACAACTCCACCAATATCAAATAACAGACAAAAGAAGAGACACAAAAACTTCACGGTACACAGGACATGTGATAGTGTTAAAGATGAGACATTTTCAAAACATAAAAGAGAGCATGGCATGAATGGAGAAACGAGTGACGTAATGCTCGAAAAGAGAAAGTTCTAATACACACACACACGCTTAATTACTTACATGAGAACAGATCGTGCACTATTATTGTTAATTACTGATACACTAATTAACATTAATGAGGATTTTATTCTCAGTTTCACTTAGATTGCAAGAATTAAACAAGACTTTTTTTTTTTTGCTGCTCCTGAGACATTCTGAAAGTTATAACGTTTTCATAGAAAAGTGAATATTTTTTAGCTCTAAAGATATCGATTCCCCTTGTGAAATAGAAGTACACTTTAGCATACATTTAAAGAGTGCTTATAATGGAAATAATAAAATTTGTATTATTTCAGTTATAAGCACTCTTTAAATATCCTTAATATACATTAAATGTATATTAAATGCAATTAACTAAACTTTAGAGTGTTTTATTGACCCATTTAAGTAGAACTTCTAAGTTCTTCCCACTTAAGTAGTTACATTTTGTATGTGATTTCATAATTACTTCCATTGTCTATGCAACATGGTTAAAGTGTACTCCTGAATGTATTGACAAGCTGAAATAACATTTAATGTCATTTCTATTGAAACTATTTCTGTCATGTATTTTACTATATTTGTAGTTACACATTTGTAATGATGATTATGCAATTTATTACATTTAAAAGAAATGTACTTGTTTAAAGCACAACATTAATAAAACATAAAAAGTGCACTTTTTAAACATATACTTAAGTGTTAAAAGACATGAAAAGTACACTTAAGTGGCCTTTTATTTCATTATTATTATATTATCTGCACAATTACTTTTAAGATTTGAAGTACACCACAAGAGGACATTCAATACAATTAAGCACTTTTTCACAAGGGATCACATGAAGCCTTTAAAACAATATCCCAGCAGGTCAATGAATTTGCATGACTCCACTCACGATTGTGCCATTCGAGTGGCAATTAATAACCATAATCACACTGAAATTATCATTTCATTATGTGAATATGGCCACTTCACTGTGTTTCACTCACTTTTTTCACACAGCGCTCCAGTAAAGCCATCAGGACACACACAATCAAATGAGTCCAGGTGAGCGTTCGTGGCACAAACACCCCCATTCAAACACGGGTTTTGCTGGCAGAGACTCAGACCCTGACGTGGAGGAAGAAACCCTGAGGAGCGAATGAGATAAACAAAGAAAAACTTGCTTATCATCATGCTGGCAGGACTGATTCATCATGCAGCTGATTTTGCTCATTTCTCAAACCTTGAATGAGTCAACGAGTCAAATACAGTATCTGTTTTCCAAATCATAAACAATGTTGTAGCAAATGCAGTCCGCATTACGCTCATGATTACTGAACAGTTATATGTGCATGTAGATACAGTACAGAAGCATTTCTGCCAATTTGAACTTACTTACACAGCACTTTTTTGGCCAAGTGAATTCAACTTAATTCATAATTGAGCTTAAAAATGTCTTGTACAGGGAACCAAATAAGCCAGAACTGCCATTAGTGACCCTTCAAAAAGCCAGAGCATGATGTGAGCATATACACAGACAGTGTGTTTGAACCAGAGCACCCGCTTGAAAACAAACTCTGTAAATCTGCTGTTATAAACAGAGGTCTGCGTCTTACAAACAAAGCGTGTCATTTATGCATTAACATAAACACCTCTCTCTGAAAGTAAAACATCCTGGCCAACCCCCAGTTTCAGCTATTAATCCATCCACAAGCGAGAAACGTTCACATGACTGCAGACTAAAGCTGGGTGATATATACATTATACATTTAATGATTTTGTAAGAAATATAAAATGAAGCAAAATTGCGAATATCACAATGAATTTAATTCAGTTTTATTGGCCATTAAGTTTCTTTAAAAAGTCATTAGACTAGTTTGGAGTATGAGAGCGTTAAAACAGATTAATTCACTTCCATGCAGTGTTGTTATTGTTAATTTAAGTTAAAACAAATAAACATCAAATACAGTTAAAACATATTTTATTTCAGCTTTATTTAGGTTTTAAGTTAAGTTTTAAATATCTATGGCCTGGTTTCACAGGGTTTAGATTAAGCCAGGATTAGGCCTTAGTTCAATTAGGACATTTAAGTAGTTTTTATAAACATGCCTTAGGAAAATATAAAAATAAAAGCTAATTCAAAAAAGTTGGTAACACTTTACAATAAGGTTTCATACGTTAACATTAGTTAATGCATTAACTAACATGAACTAACAATGAGCAATACATTTGTTACAGTACTTATTAATCTTTGTTGATGTAACTTAATAAAATTACAACTGTTCATGTTAGTTCACATCGCATTAGCCTAACTAATGTTAACAAATACAACATTTGATTTTAATAATAACTGCAACAGAAGTATTGTTCATTCTTGGTTCATGTTAACTAAAGTAGTTAAAGTGTTACCAAAATTTGTATTTCAGTGAATTGATATATCCCTCTGATTTAATTTGCATCAGCACTCAAACATTTTCACGGACGTCTCTGCATGGCATTTTTAGTATATTAAAGTGCTTTTGTAGAGATATTTGTAGGTAAATATCATTTAATCATTTACTGTTATATGCATGACTGTTTGGTTCCTCTGGTTGAAAAAAAAAATGTCAGTGAGATATCTAATATCTAATATCGTCAAAAGGCTAATGCAAAATCGTATGATTTTTGACAAGACAGTTTACATGGAAGAGAAAAAAAGATTTCTTACCATTAAACAGCCGTATGGGTGAACTGCAGTATCCCCACTTCTGGTCACGGTCAAAGTTGTGTGTTAGAGAACACCTGCAAGTCAAACCAAAAACACAATGATCATGACACGCATCTGAATTACTCAAGACTTGCATGAAGCTCAAACAGACGGAATCTGAAACAGTGGTGCAAATCTGAATGGGTCATTTACAGCTCTACCAACATGTAGGCCTACATGTTGCATGAAATTGAACAAGAACAAGAATAAGAAAGGTAAAAGAAGATATGTCTACAATAAATATGAGTTTACTTGTAATGAGGATGAACAGTGTCTACCATCAATAATGTCTTTTGTTAATTATTGGTTGTTGAGTGCATGGAAAATTTCATTGTCACATGTAGATCAAACATGCGGGGGAAAAAAAGAAAGAACAAAGTTCTTTAATAGTCCAAGAGTACATGCAAGGGTAAGGGAGCAAACACTGCACAATAACATAAGCAATACTGGACAAAGAAACACAGGAAAATGAGGGTTTAACATGGTGATTGACTGAAACAGAACAGGTGTGATGGAACCGAGGGAAATAACTAATGATCAGGGACACAGACAAACAGAGCAAACAAAGAGCAAACTAGACTAAACTTAACCTACATGTTACAGTTGTACCAAACCTAGTCGTAGATATTTCATCACAACTTTGTATCATATTGGCCACCCTTGTGAAAAATAATTGTGCATAATTATTGAATATGCACTTGTAGTGTACTTCAAATCTTAAAAGTACAGTATTTTTGAAAAAACTATAGATAATAAAATGTCAATAAAATACTTAAGGACATGCCTACATTTTACTTTATTTTACTACATTGTTTAGGTTTATTTTACGATTAAAGTTCCATTTAATGCCCGCCTCCTTCTTCACTGAACTTGAACTTTGTTACAGTTACGTTTGATCACTTAAATTCACATTATATATTTCATTCTAATGAAACAGCCACAAGTGCTGAATTACTGCTCATACAGGTCACTTTATAAAGTGTGACATATAAATATGACATATTCAAATTGTGGGGTAACGCAGCACTGTTTTACTTGATCATAAATACATTTGAGTGTGTTGAAATTTTGTTATAAAATAACTCTGTGTGTTAGCTCGGTGGCTGGTATGAGACACTTGATGCACACTGCAGTAAATGTCACGGTTTGAGTTTGGTTGTTCACATTTAGAGTTTGTTTTCATTCATGTCTGTGTTTCTAGTGTGTTAAGTGGTTCTGTCTTCCCACATTCCCTACCTGTTTGTCACCATGGTCACTGATTGCTTTGTATTATGTCCAGGTGTCTTGTCAATTATCTAGTAAGTTTCTCTCTGTGTTTGCTGTGTATTTAAGCCCTGTGTTTAGTTCTGTCAAGTTGTCTGTTATTGAAGCGTTTTCCCAGGTTGTTATGTTATGTTACGTTACCATTTCATAGTCAAGAGTGTTTTGTTTCTAGTTCTTTGTTTAATAAACCGTTTACTGCTGCATCTAGGTCGTGTGATCTTTATTACCTGCAACTGACTGTGACAGTAAGCTAGATCGATATTAAAATACCATATTAATTAAAGCTGGATGATTTGTGTTGCTAAATTGCTGATTTCTCTGGATTTAAAGATTATTGGAAACATTTGGGATAATGTAAGAACACAAGTCAACAAAATATATAACATTGTTCTGGTGGTTTTTGGATATTTTAAACAAAAATCGTACATTTTGTGCCTTTTAAAGAGTACACTTTATGTTTAAATGCACTTTGTATTGAAGATTTTGCATCGTGATTTAAAGAAGTACACTAATTTTGATGTGTTGATTAACATACTAAAGCACATTTAATTAACTGGGTACTTCATTATAAGTTTGTGTTATTTAATATAGCATTTCAAATTAATATTTTAAATGTACTAACTTGAAACTTCATCATTAAAAATGTGTGATTACAAATAGATTTAAATACAGGAAACAAAGTATTCTAAAATGTACTTGTTCACCACGGTCAAAGTCCAAAACAAATAAAAAAGCACAATATAAGTAGCCCATTTAACACGTCTGCTATATGCCAGATTTCCTGAGCTTTTGTGTAATGTAGCAGACTGACCAAAAAACCCAGAATTTAAGCAGCAAATGAATCACTATTTTGTTCTGATTCAATTAACCTGTTTGTTTATCGGCGATAAATGGCGAGCTGCGTAACTATTCTTCAAAATTCTCCTTTTGAATTCCATTGAAAAGACAAAAAAAATAAACTTTACAATAAGGTCTAATTTGTTAAAATTGTTAATGCATTAACTGCCCATTGAATTCAGTGCTAGAGTTCCTGCTGGATCGTTATTCTGATTGTCTATCCTCCTCCACACTTGCTAGGTCTGCGTGGTGGCCATAGCTGCCTTCCACACACCTTTGGGCAATAGGTCTTTGGTAAGACACCATTTGATCACCCGTTTCCTTCATGGGACTTTGAGGAGGTTGAGGCCTGCGGTCCATGTAAGAATTCTGGCCTGGGATTTGGCCGTGGTTCTGGAAGGGTTGTCCCTGGCACCCTTTGAGCCCTTGGACTCAATTTCAGAGAAGTTCCTAACTCTAAAAGATGGCTTTTCTGTTAGTTATTACATCCCTTAAGAGGGTATGACACTTGCTGCTGCAGTTCACCCAGCCGGGGTACCCCAGCTTCCAAGCAGACCATTAGCAAATGGATTGTGGAGGCTATTGTGGCAAGTGGCGGTGCTGAGCAGGTTGTGTAGCAAAGGAGTGGTGACCCCAGATGACTGCCCGAGGCGGTGGTGCTGGAGCGATTGAACAGCAGGTGGGACGGAGAACTCGCTGCCGTGCTCCTGGGTCGAGGAGGGGTGGCTGCCGTCTGAGAGGGAGCGTAGGAGTTGCTCCCGTTCGCTGTGGGCCGGAGTCTGCTGCCGTCCACCATGATGGGGGCACAAGGACAGGCATTTGTCAGTATGGCGCAGTGGGTATTTCGTTCCCCATAGCGTCAACATCAGATGCAGTGTGGAGTTCCCTCAAAAGGGGAAGGGATTAAGATGCTGCATCGCTCTGCCATACTTCCTGTATGTCTTTGAACTGCTTGTTTCAGCCAACCAGAGGCTAACGGTGCTTTGTTCCGGGTATCTTTATTGCTTCCACGGTACTTCTTCACTAAATGGCAATAATGGCGAATGAGCTGCATAACGATTCTTCAAAATTCTCCTTTTGGGTTCCACAGAAAGAAATTATAGCACATGGGTTTGGAAGAATATGAAATTATGTACTTTATCTACTAAACTGGCAGATTTTTCAGTTCTTGGCCTTGCTTGAAGCAAATCTCACAAACAGTGTCTCACAACACTCAGCCACAAGCAAATTTTTATGGAGTAAAACTCACTCAAGAGTTGCTCCATATGGAGATCTGCACACACTTGTTCAGCTGCAATGACATTAATAACCGTGCCGCCTCCTTGATCTTTCATCACGGCCCTGATCTCTCTGCCTGATAAAACTCACTCTTTCTCAATGTTTATAACGGTTTATCACATCGGTATGTGTAGTCATCTGCTCCACTCACTAACAGAGGAAACATAAAGAGCAGCGTAGATAATGACAAAAGTTCATTTTTAGCAAACAGAGTAGTAGTCACTGGGTTTGGTAAAGGTTACTCAAGATGAAGATGAGTTTGCACTTACAGATTAAATCAGAATTAGGGCTGGGTTATGAAACTTGGTTAACGGTACAATGTGGTTTAAACTCGTTCAGAATGTGGGTTTGGATTCGTAAGGACAAGGCGATGGGTTGGCTAAGTAACTGGTTTAAGATGGGTAACTATCAGGGTGTAGTTGTTTAAAAGAAATTAAGGTAATACTTCACAGTAGGCCTTATTTGTTAGGTAAGGGATAATGTACATCCAGCCAGTTGTTATCGCAGAATAAACACTGATAAGGTGATCAGGACCCTGAGGTGAAGCAGAGGGGTTTATACTGCGAAAACAACCGGCTGGATGTACATTATCCCGCTTATTACATGGCTACTTGCCACATAAGTAGATAATTAGACACAAAATATTTACTTGAGTTGAAATATTTTATTCGATTTTTAAATGCAAAGCTTCCGCGAAGAAGACAGTTGCACGTTCAAACTAGACTGACATTTAAGGGATAAGGTACAGTCATACCACTTATTACACAGCATTTCACCACATAAATATTTATGAGGATAAGAGATATTGATTTGAGATTTAACTGTTTTAAAATCGTACCTGTTTGTTATTTCATAATCCATTACAGCGTAGAAAACAATCGTTGCAAAATTGGCAGCAGCTGCACTTGTATGAAACAAGAAGAGAGCGAGTCTGCGATACCCGGATGACATAATTAAATAATTGTACACAAAATATTGGTTTAAGTTTTAATATTTTATTAGCTCACCAAACGCAAACCTTCCACGAAGAAATACTGCTTCTAGCAAACATATGAAGAGTTCAGATGCAAAAGCCTCTAAGTGCCATCTGAAATTTTCTTCTAGAATGATAATTTTTATCAAGCTTGTATATTTAAGTTCAGTAATTTCACTTAAATGGCAATGAAAATGACCTATTAATTGTCATTTAAGTGAAATTACTTAACTTAAACATACAAGCTTGATAAAAATGAGCATTCTAGAAGAAAATTTCAGATGGCACTTAGAGGCTTTTGCATCGGAACTCTTCATATATAGCTGACTTTATTTACCCGGATGAGCCTGCGTTATCAGTTTTTACCGACTCTGTTATCGGGGAATAACATACCACAGGATGGAGCGTTCAATCAGAATCAAGTATTCCAGAGCCGTGTGATAACATTAGTTAATGCATTAGCTAACATGAACTAACAATGAGAAACATATAACTACATTTTTAATTTTTGTTAATGTTAGTTAATAAAAATACAATTGATCATTGTTTGTTTATGTTAGCTCACAGTGCATTAACTAATGTTAGTAAATGTTGTGATTAACATGAACTAAGATTATTAAAGGTACCGTATGTAGGATTGTGGCCAAAACTGGTACTGCAATCACTTTAAAAATACTGTAGAGCCGTGTATCCCCTCCTCCTCCCCCCTGACTCGAGGTTGCCAGATAAGCTGCAGGATTCAGCAGAAACGTATGCTGCTTCAATGAGCTTCCAATGGCAAGTGACGACGAGACGTACACAGTAAGTTTTTTTTTCTGTTAATTGTGTTTATGCTTTATGAGAGATATTTTGATGAGTAATTACTTATTTAAAAAATGTACTAATTGTTGAGGTGCTGGGGCCATAATAGCTGAAGAGATAAGCGTTTTTGATTTGATATTTAATTTGATTTGATTTCTTTATTTTGAACATATAAATACAATTACAATTCAAAGAAAATCTGAGGAAAAAAAAGGATAATAGTAAAACAAAACAAAAAACATATAGACTTAAACAACAAAATAATACTTCCTTATTTTTCAATACGAAAAAAAAAACCTTGATTTACAAGTGCTAAAGTTTTTGTCATAAGTAGGCTAAAAACAGAATAAACATTTGCCACAGAAATTATAACACGGGACAAATTCAATATCACCAATGGCTATCACAGGGTTGTTTTCAGTCCCATCAGAAAATATTGTTAGAGAAATTAAATTACATTAGCAATGGTCATACAGGTCAACTTGCAGCATGTGTAACTTAGTCCACGATATACGTGAAGAACGAATGACGAATAATTTTTTCTGAGGTAAAGTTAGGCTTGTCTCAATTACGTTTCAAATTGCCATAATGGGCGTGCTAATGTTTTCATCAGCGTCTCAGCATAATGACAGAGAAACGGGCTCCTATAATGCATTGCAAATGCATACGTCCATGTGAGCTAACGTTACGTTGCTTGAACATGCATAACTTTGTTCGACTGTCATGAATATATGAAATGTCCATTGACATCCAGTACAAGTTAGCCAAGCATAGATGAATCTTACCTGTCTAGGAGAAAATTAGCAACGTTGGCGTCTGTGTTTAAATTCTTCTCCGTTTTCAGCCGCCTCCATCTTTCAAAAGCATCTCCTATACAAATTCTGGTTTTATTTCGGACTTTGTCACAACGAATTTCTGAATTATAACGAGGTCTTTTTGATTTAGTAACGTTAGACATTTTTATCCGACTAGAGTTAGGGTAGGTTAGGTTAGAGCAAAGCTGGCAACCCGGATCCCGAAACACTACTGACTTCGTGATTGGTTGATAGGTGGAGGGAGGCGCTCAGGCCAAAACACAAAATGACAACATCAACATCAGTTGAGGGCTGCAAGTCCACTTTTTAAATGACAATATCCTAGCCATACTACTGTTGTCAGTGATATAAGTATTTGAAATGAACATGATTTCTTAATGTCTAGTGACACATCAGGGCAATTTTATGATTAATTGAAATAGATTTCTTACATACAGCTCCTTTAACCCTCTGGGGTCTGAGGGGTTTTTGGGGTCCTTGAGATGTTCTGACATGCCCTGACATTTGTGCTTTTTTCAGTTGCTTATAAACATATTAATGACAAAGGTGTAAATTCACTCTATTTAGCACAAACAGGGCTACCATAATATATGAACAACTTGCATGTACATGTTTGTATTTTTGATAGAATAATGTTTATGCATGGTTTTTTCAAAAACAAAAAACTAAAGTTTCTGAAATAAGGCCATAAAACACATTCTAAATATATGTAAATAAGACTTTTGACAAATGGATGACGTTGCCTAGAATTTTTTCTTCAAAATTATGTGAAAATCATCCTGCCTAATCATTCACATAACACAATACATTGATTTAAATCTTGTAAAACACTTTTTGTTTGGAAAGGCCATATGCGGGTGGGCGTGATTCACACCTGTGGAGTCAATGGGGCCCGCATAATGAGGCTGCATACGTAATGAGCCTTTCATTCAGGTGTGTGAATGAGCCACAAAAATGCAAGGACAATATATAACTGGTTTGTTGTTTTTTTCCACAAATTTTGCTTGCAAATTGTACAATATCCAAGGTAAACATTTCTAGTAATTGTGCAGTTAATTGTTCTCATACTGTATTTTCAGATTTGGAATATATTCTCTTCCCAAATGTGTCACTAATAAAGCATAATAAAATTATTTAAAGAGAAGGCTTATAATGACCTTTTAAGATTTTGTTTACATCTATCCTTATATATATATATATATATATATATTTTTTTTTTATACAATTAAGGTTATACAATTACAACAACATTTAAAATTGTAACAATATTTCCAGTGTAATCTTTCTTTGTATTCGCGATTCATATTAAAACAGTATTTTTGCCAGCTGTAGTAGCTCCACAACAGCGCGCATCTGTGCGTTCGTTCGTTCATTCATTCATACACAGAAACGCAATTCATATTTAAACAGTATTTTTGCCAGCTGTAGTAGCTCCACAACAGCGCGCATCTGTGCGTTCATTCATTCAAACGCGATTCATATTATTTAAACAGTATTTTTGCCAGCTGTAGTAGCTCCACAACAGCACGCATCTGTGCGTTCGTTCATTCATTCATTCATACACAGAAACGCAATTCATATTTAAACAGTATTTTTGCCAGCTGTAGTAGCTCCACAACAGCACGCATCTTTGCGTTCATTCATTCAAACGCGATTCATATTATTTAAACAGTATTTTTGCCAGCTGTAGTAGCTCCACAACAGCGCGCATCTGTGCGTTCATTCATTCAAACGCGATTCATATTATTTAAACAGTATTTTTGCCAGCTGTAGTAGCTCCACAACAGCACGCATCTGTGCGTTCGTTCGTTCATTCATTCATACACAGAAACGCAATTCATATTTAAACAGTATTTTTGCCAGCTGTAGCTCCACAACAGCACGCATCTGTGCGTTCATTCATTCAGATTAGAACAAAGCAAACAGAACTGACCTAATTCCTCAGCGGGATCCGTTTGCTCCTCGAAATGATACTTCCAGAACTTCTGAGGTAAATTTTTGCAGGATTATTATCAAGATAGTAGTATTCCTCACAGCATCGTAAAGTACATAAGTCTGAAAGTGAACTCGCGGTGTGTGTTATCCAGCTGATGTGGGCGTTTCACAGGTTTGTTTGGATCGCCTCACATTTGCGTTTGAATAGCGCGCGCTCTCCGTGGGCGGAGCACATTAAAACTTAATTAGCTGAGATGAGAACGACTGACATCTCTCTCTTTGCATACATATTACATAAACTGTGAATATTTGTTTTTCATAAAAATTACTTCATTTAAAAGAAGAAAATTCAAGCTTCATGCCTGTGTGACTGTATGCCTGTTTGACTGAGTATTCGCTGAGTTACAGTTCATTTTCGGACGCGTTTCAGAATTGACTTCACTGACGGAGAGTAGGCAGAACTCGCATCATGTTTATTTTTCTTTATTTGGCAAAAAGCACAACACTTTGTTTTTATTATGAGCATACACAAAAAAAATACACACTAAACAGGATCGATTTATGTATAACACAAGCATATAAGATAAAAATTATTATTATTTTTTTTTTTTTTTTTTTGCACTCATACGGAAAAAAACGAGCCTATCGCGCCGGCGCGACAGCCGACCTCAGGGGGTTAAATGCTGTAGAAGTATTATTCATTAATAGATAATGTTAACTAATGTAGTTAACTAATGTTAACAAATGAAACCTTATTGTTAAGTTGATTGGATTTCGGCTATCGAATTGCATCAAATCTTGAAAATGGATTGTTCAAAAGAAAGAAAGAAAAAATATTCTGAAATTGAATTGGATCATGTAATCATTCAAAACTTTCAACTTTGATCCAAACAATCATGATTATATTGATTCCATCAGATGGTGTGTATTGCGTGTGGATTTTAGAAACAAAATGCAATTAAATTTAAAAATTGGTTCTCATTTGAACTGGTTAAGGATGTGTGTTTAAATTGTAACCAGCTCAAACCAGATCTTTGGTTATCCCAAACCAAGACACTAACTTAGCACATACCAGATCCTCAGAAGTTACATTTTAGACCTACGATTGATCTCAGATATGATCTGATTACAGGTTATGCAGATTTGTTGGTCAAATCTGTAGAATGGTACTAATCATGGAGCTGAGAGTACTACACTATTATTGGTAACCGAACAGATCAAATTAGCCAAACTCTTTAATAAAATAAACGCATTCTATGCATGCAGATTCTTTGTGGGTCTGGTTACAATTTAGGCATCTGGGTATGAGTAGTCGTATTGGGGTTTGAGATCACTTTGGCATTTAGGCTGCTAAAGTAAGAGTTGAGGTTTGATGGTCAGTGGATTGAGGGTTATTTCTCTGTCAAAGTGAATGGTTGAGGGGCACTGAATCTGTTTGCATGTGTGTTAGCACTTACCAGGCCTGCTTAGAGTTCTTAGAGATGCACTGCTGATAAATTGTCCCACCAAAGCGAAAAGGAAACTTGCACTCTTTGCCATCTGTTGTAAGAACTAAACACACACACACACACACACACACACACACACACACACACACACACATCCAAACCCATGAAGCAACAGTAATTAGAAACAGAAACTATGAGGACTGATATCAATTCAAGAGCAGTTCATACCTTTCTGAGTTACAGCATTAGACTGTCCAGACACTAACATTTCAATACCAGGTGGCTGCTTGCGCTTTAAGAGAGAGAGAGAGAGAGAGAGAGAGAGAGAGAGAGAGAGAGAGAGAGAGAGAGTTTTCCAATATGTATCCCAAATAACTTGCATTCAGCAAAACTCATATGGGACACTCACCGATCTAGCACACTGCAAACGGGGCAATAAAATAAGACATGACAGCAGCAGAAGAACAAACTCTCGACGAGTCAGACCTGGAGAAAACACAGACGAATCCAAGAAAGAAATTTGTGAACGAGGTGTTCTCCGCATGGCAGATCTTTGGACAAATTTCCCCGGGAATGAAGTCAATAAACTCTGAGAGTTTCCGTCCCAAACGCAAGTGTCATCTGTAGGATTCCTCCATTATATCCCGGGGCGATGGATGCGTGAAAGCTCACCGCAGGAAAAGACCTCTTCAAGGGAGTTCCCACGAGAAAAGCCTGTGATTAGCCTACACCTGGCGGAGTGGCCAGACCCAGCCCAGCACGAGCCTGTGATGTAATACCGATCATCATGCTTTGATTTAGGGGTTGTTGTCAGTGACAACGGAATCCACCCACAAGTGATGTTGCTGCGAGAGACACGCGGAAGACCTGATGAGAGTTTTGCGCGTCACCGCCGCGTTGATGAATGCAGTTAATCATTCATAGACCGAAACTACCTTCAGAGTGAAAGGTTGGAATTCCTCCGCATTTGTGTGCATAGCGGAAAACATTAAAATAAGAGCCATTCATGAGAAACAGATCAATATATTAGTAGGTTTGGCTAGTATAGTAGTAAAAATAACAATAAGAACAATAATAATAATAATAGGCTAATAATAATAATAATAATAAGAAGAAGAAGAAGAAGAAGAAGAACATATAGTAGCCTATGAGCTGAAGCTTTCCACATCAGAATGAGCTAAAATAGGCCAATTAATAAAATAACCTAATAATTACGTAATTTATGTTTAAAAACAAACCCCATTTAAAACACAATAGCATAAACTTAGCCTACTATGTAAGGCATAATGTAGAGCGAGGCGGTTGTTATAGCGAATACAACCCCGACAGGCTGATCAGGACCCCAACGCGAAGCAGAGTGTTTTAAGTAGCCTAATTAAAACGTAATTTTTACGTTAATTTTAAAAAACGAAAGTAATTGTGTTTTAAATGGAGTTTGTTATCCCGCTTATCACTGCAGACAGCACACACTTCTTTACTGTCTCAGGAATAGCAGAGGAAAATCATTCACAGTCGGGTGAAGATGTGAGGAAATGTTATGCATTTACTCTGCATTGAGGGAGAGTCTGGGTGTGACAGTGTTTTGAAGTGAAAGTCAAAGGATGGAAAAAAAAAGCTCTTAAAACTTGCCTTCTGGTCTTTGTGCTTAAAGTTACCACTTTGCTTGCTTGGTTTGCTCTCTGCCAAAAACGGTGAGATTTAAAGCAGTGACGTCACTGATAGCTCAGCCCCACCCACTGAAGTTTTTCAACACCAATCTTTTGAATCCTCAAAATATGAGTTTTAAAGTACATTTATGTAAGATTTCAAATGTTCTATTACTATAATTGTTAATCAACTGCACTGCGCCATCTGGTGCTGTTGAGATAGAACTGCCTTCAGAAAGGTATGGTTGACAGTTAAAAACTGCATGTAGCAGGCCTAAATAAAAACTCTGTAGGGACCCATTAATGACAATTTAATATGTGAAGCTTTTAAGTAGATGGCTGAGAGAAGGCATGTGGTCATTTGTAAGTTAATGATCTAGACCAGAAACCCCAAAATAGCAAATTATTTAGAGGAGCACAGTGCTGATTGGTCAGTTTTCAATTGGGCTTTTGATTGGTCAGTTCTGCAGTGACGTTACACATTGGTCAAGTCTTTATGCCTCTGAAAATTCTGTTGTCAGTTGTATAAAATAAACATTTTACATGTTACAAGTTCTATGAAACAATATTTTTTGTTAGCTGAATTTTTTTTTTGCTGGGTATATAGCCTAGGCCAGGGGTTCTCAATCCTGGTCCTCGAGGGCCACTTTCCTGCAGAGTTTAGCTTCAACCTTGATCAAACTCACCTGCCTTTAGCTCTCTAGTAAACCTGAAAAGGTTAATTAGCTGGTTCAGGTGTGTTTGATTAGGGTTGGAGCTAAACTCTGCAGGAAAGTGGCCCTCGAGGACCAGGATTGAGAACCCCTGGCCTAGGCTATTTGAAAGCATCTCAATAAATATAAACTGCTATGCATAGGTCTACAAATGATTAGGAAATGTTCAAAATAATTTTAAATGAGATGCCACAGTGGAGATATGCTGACACTTCGCATAGGATAGGCTACTCACAACTCTCATGCATTTGATTTGGACGCCATCTAGCGCACAAAAGATGCATGTCCACTCGAGTAGGCTAATGACTTTCACTTTCATGTTCATTCATTCAACGATTTCATACAGTCAGAAAGACATTTAGGCAGATAAGCAGACGGGTGTAGTTTCAGAAACGTCTTTCCTGGGAATTAACGGTATATTTCCCACAGAATAACAAGGAAATAATCTCCCACTGAATTCCCACTATTTTCTATCCGTTTCCTTTGTATCCAGATGGGGAATTCCGTCTGAGATTCCAGGGAATCCCTCTGAAGGTGTTTATAAAGCTCTCGGAATGTTCTGTGATCAGAGTTCAGTGAGCTTTAGGGGAGATTCTCGTATCTGTAAAGAAACTTCTGTAAAGATCTTGATTCAAGGACGCAGCTGTTGATCCAGCCAAGGTGAGGCGACACTTTCTTTTAAAAATGAAAAGAAAGAACAAAAGAAAATAAATCAATAATTGAAAATATTTCTCTAACACAGACTTTTCATAAAATAAGGGGTGAATTCAGGTTGATTGGGACACCTTTTCACTTTTTACATTTTTAAACAGGGGAGACCTAGAGTTATACCTCTGGGTCAGTTGTAACAGTCAGTTTAACCGCTTAGAAATTAGGTACAGGGTTGAAATCACCAGGCCTTCATGACCACCATCCTCTTGAGGTGAGGGGGAAAAACGAATTTTGAGGTAAGAATTATATAGCCTATACCGTATAGCCTAACGTATACGTTTTACTGTTTATTTGATTTGCGACCATGTTAGTGGATGCTAAATCAGCATGAATCAGCATTTTTTTTATTTATTAATCTGGTATGTGTGTGTAGGGAATATCTCAAAAATTATACAAATTGTTTTCTCTACTGGGGCTACAGCTATGGTTAAATCCACACACTGAGAGTGAACAATGTAACCGAACTAGTTATCAAGGTCGATGTTGTTTTTAACTGTGTTCTCCGGTCAAGAGTATTTTTCATAAATGTAAGAAACTGTCAATGGGGTGGTACCCTTTCAAAAGGTAGCCTACACATTTGTGCATATTACCTTAAAGGTAGGCTACATATTGGCACCAAAAGTGTAGGCTACATATTAACACCTAAATGGTACATATTTGAACCTTTTTAAAGGGTGCCGTCCCAGTGACAGCAGAGTGTAGGTTTAGGGGCAAGTTTTCATTTATTTTACATGTTGTAATGCAACGAAATATATTCATTACAATTTCTTTGGGCCCTGTGTTTTGGGATAGATGTCTTTTAGATTGTACGCATTATTATATTTAGTATTCCTCTCAAATTAGCAGCAACAAACAGAAGGAGACAATTGACAATTGACCCCATTTGGTGTGACAACATGCCCCACTCTATGCTGTACAGTGTGAATTAATTGGGTCATATCTGTTTGACCTTTGATTTTTGAGCTACACGAATGCATGAACTTTTGCCGGCAATGATAAGAGCACAGACTAGTAAAATACATAAAAATAAAGCAGCGTGTTCATTCGCCACTAGAGAGCTGATTCATGCAGTGAGCATAAGTGCGTCATGAGTGTCTGATCGCAACCATGTGTGGATGACAAAACACTCCGCTGGGCTGCGGCAGTGTGACCAGACTCGTTCGAGCTGAATAGCAACAACTTTATTATCCCCATATGAGCTGGACGGCGAAGGTTTTGTTTCCCTTACATGACACACGACCAGACTCGGCAGTTTTGGTTAATTTCGGTGAGTCAAGCCTCGGCCTGCATAGGACGGGAGAAGCCATGAAGATCTGCCCGTCTGGGTCACTGTAGGTGATTCACACGTGGAGCTCAAAGTACTGTGGAGTGTGTATGATTCAGAGTCATTTGACACACACTTCAGACTTTCATTATGCTGAGAACACACACACACACACACACACACACACACACACACACACACACACAACACTTTAGTAGAATCAGAATAACAAGCTGTTGTTTAACTCTAAAGCCATATTTGATACACATTTCTAAGGACTCTAAATGATCCACTTGATCAAACCTTTGTTGGAAAAAAATTCTAAACCTGTTGTACACAATCTATTGCAGGCATCTTTTGACATCTGATTGATAGTTTATTCTTTTTTTTTTAAGGTAAAATACCTTTTAGTATAATTGTAAAAACGTCCAGGACGTGGTTCACATCTCTTTTTGCTGTGAAATCTTTACTGATTTTTATAAAAAGAATAACTTTTATGTAAGTAATATTTGAAGATGAACGTTTACTGGACTGAAGCAGCTTAGGTTTACTTAATTTTTTTAATTCTTTTTATATATATATATTTAATTATTTATATATATATATATGCTATATATATGTATATATATATTTTTTTTTTTTAATCATGGGTAACACTTTACAATAAGGTTAATTAGTTAACAGTTAATGTATTAACTAACATGAACTAACCATGAGCAATCAATTTGTTACTTTATTTGTTCATCTTTGTTAATGTTAGTTAATAAAAATACAGCTGTTCATTGTTAGTTCAAGTTAGTTCAGTGCATTAACTAATGTTAACAAGATTTTAATAAAGTATTAGTAAATGTATTTTATTTATTTATAAGGACAGCGCACATTGATCAACATTACTGTAAATGTGCCAGTATTAGCCTACTGGCTAATTTTCAACTGCAGTCCTTCGGCAAGATGTTTAGAAACCTTTAAAATGATAAAATATACAGTAAACAAAAAGTACCTCAAGACACGATAAAACAACAAATAAAACAGAACAATTCTCACAACATAAAACCATAAAATATGTTAAGTGGGGGATGATCATTGCATTCATAATTTTGCTGTTGTGGTTGTTAGGCAGTTTCTTATAAACCTAAAGTTGGCCAAATGTTGAAATTAACATTAACAAAGTTTAATTAATACATGCTGTATACGTTAATTATTAGTTAATGTTAACTAACAAACCTTATTGTAAAGTATTACGAAATCATGTTAAAATGTGAGTATCAAATATGATCCATCAGGCATAAGGACTGTTTATGTTTATCTCTCAATCATCATTGTATTGCATTGCATTAGCATATGTTTTAAAACTACAGAGTTTTTATCATAAAACTAATAAGCATTGAAATTTCATCTTGCAAAGACATTATTGGGAGATATAGAATGGCAACTGACATTTATTATATGCTTTTTATGTAAGTATAGTCTGCTATACAGTTAAAAATCTCTGATTTACATAACAAGCTATCAGAATTTCATCTTACTTTTTGTCCATATAAATATCAGCATCTGCAGTAAACTGTATATTTAGCTCACTTTAGGCCTCTGAATAAAACTGAGTTGTTTTTCTTCCATATTCGAGCCATTAAAATACTTCTTTTAAGTTTCAATTAACTGTTCCATGTATAAATATATATATGAAGAGCTCAAATGCAAGCCTCTAAGTGCCATCTGAAACTTTCTTCTAGAATGATCATTTTTATCAAGCTCGTATATTTAAGTTCAGTAATTTCACTTAAATGGCAATGAAAATTACCTATTTTCATTGTCATTTAAGTGAAATTACTGAACTTAAATATACGAGCTTTGTTAAAAATGATCATTCTAGAAGAAAATTTCAGATGGCACTTAGAGGCTTTTGCATCTGAACTCTTCATATACAGTATATATATATATATATATATATATATATATATATATATATATATATATATATATATATATATATATATATATATATATATATATATATATATATATATATATATATATATATATATATACAGGGTGGGCCATTTATATGGATACACCGTAATAACATGGGAATGGTTGGTGATATTAAAGTCCTGTTTGTGGCACATTAGTATATGTGAGGGGGCAAACTCCTCAAGATGGGTGGTGACCATGGTGGCCATTTAGAAGTCGGCCATCTTGGATACAACTTTTGTTTTTTCAATAGGAAGAGGGCCATGTGACACATCAAACTTATTGGTAATGTCACAAGAAAAACAATGGTGTGCTTGGTTTCAACGTAACTTTATTCGTTCATGAGTTATTTACAAGTTTCTGACCACTTATAAAATGTGTTCAATGTGCTGCCCATTGTGTTGGATTGTCAATGCAACCCTGTTCTCCCACTCTTCACACACTGAATGGCCCCCAAGGTCTCCCGATCTGACCCCCTTAGACTTTTATCTTTGGGGTCATCTGAAGGCAATTGTCTATGGTGTGAAGATACGAGATGTGCAGCACCTGAAACTACGGATACTGGATGCCTGTGCTGGCATTTCTCCTGCGGTGTTGCTATCAGTGTGTGAAGAGTGGGAGAACAGGGTTGCATTGACAATCCAACACATTGGGCAGCACATTGAACACATTTTATAAGTGGTCAGAAACTTGTAAATAACTCATGAACGAATAAAGTTACGTTGAAACCAAGCACACCATTGTTTTTCTTGTGACATTACCAATAAGTTTGATGTGTCACATGGCCCTCTTCCTATTGAAAAAACAAAAGTTGAATCCAAGATGGCCGACTTCTAAATGGCCACCATGGTCACCACCCATCTTGAGGAGTTTGCCCCCTCACATATACTAATGTGCCACAAACCGGACTTTAATATCACCAACCATTCCCATGTTATTACGGTGTATCCATATAAATGGCCCACCCTGTATATATATATATATATATATATATATATATATATATATATATATATATATATATATATATATATATATATATATATATAGGCCTATATATATATGTGTGTGTGTGTGTGTTTCTGACTTATTTCATATTGCAGGCTTTGCAGGGTAAAGGCCTATTGTTTTTTTCAGATCTTCCGAGCCTTTGTGTACCTAAACTGTAATTAAAAAAACACACGTACTGCTTGAAGAATTAAGGCGTATAGACTGAAACAATAATTATCTCAGTTGTTTTCTTTCTTTCTCTCTCTCTCTCTCTCTCTCTCTGCTGTCTTTGTAGGTAATGGAAAGTTAAGAGCCATGGTGCTGCTAGGCGTTTTTAGGTTTGTCGGTTTGCACATGGATGTGGAGGTATTTCATGTTTGTAATGTGGGAGGATCCATGTGGGATTTAGGGATGGGGTGTGGCACAGGAAGTGACTCACCTCACAGAGAAATTAGGCCAACAGTCTGACAATTATATTATCATTAGCCTATAATTATTCACACACTTAAGATCAGGATTACAGTAGGATCTTTAAATCATTAAAGAAATGTTAGATAAGCATGAGTATGGGGTGCGTAAGGGTTTGAGGGTGAGTAAGTAATGACAACATTTAATTTTTTGGGAGAAAGCAAAGGGTCAGATTCAGCAAAAAAAAAAAAAAAAAAAAAAAAAAAACGGAAAGTCTACCTAATTATTAAATGATTCATCCGTAAAATCGAGCCTGACTCAGCACGAGACCCCCTCCAAGAGTCTAGCTCACATCCCAAGAGATGCAGCCGGACCCCGTCTAGACCGAGACATCGCGTGATTCACACAAACGTGAATGAGAAGAACCGAGCATTGCTTTGCATTTAAAAGCATTTGAAAAGCATCTTCAAGCCAGTGTAACCTGAATGCCGGGATACTTTGACGCCTGACGTGCGCGCTTCATTATTCTCCTCTAACATGGATGGGCGCGGCGCTGTGGTGACGCGAACGCGCTGAAACTCACCTGAACACACCTGAACCATGCCGAAGTTTGCTGACTCACCTCATTCAGGGGAAAAAGCCCTTCAGAGGAACAGCTCGATTCACTCCAGCGGGACCTTTGGAGCGATAGAGAGATTATTGAAACATCGGCAGCAGAAACGATATGGATGAACAGCTTGATTATAGCAGCAGAACGTTTTCAGACTCAAAATCTGCTGGGTAAGTGAATTGTTATTTCTCTTCATTGAGGTGAATTTCTCAAAAACATTTTTATTGTTTTATGTGTTTAGACTTAATGCGTTTACTGTAAGTGAAACTATACAACTGTTGCCTTATGGGAAAACCTTTTTTTTTTTTTTCTTAACCAGAACTAAGCTAGAAAAAAAGTTTTTTTTTTTCATATACTACTACTTGCTAACCCAATTTTGGGTCAAATATGGACAACCCTAAACGTTGGGTTAAAAAATTTTATAAGGTGACAATTGTTTTTTTTTTTTGTATTTACTTGATTTATTTCCTAATAACATGGTGAAAATTTTTTATTTATTCGGACTGTTGAGAGTATATTTTCAGTTTTAAAGTGTGATAAAAAGAGACAATTCAAAATCTCCTTTGTAAAAACTTTAAAATCTGTCAACAAATTTAAATAATAATTTTGAATATGGCTTATCCAATGTTTAGATTTCTGTTCTGGAAATATATGCTATCAGTGCACAATTAATTAGACAATGTTTAATTTTTGCTTATTCAAACATACCATTTCAGAAAACCTTCACAACTATCTTGATGTGCTGTGATTTAATCAACAGGCAAAGATATATATTAGTTCAGATGTTTACCCTGTGTTTTTCAACTTGACCCTTCGAAATTTATTTATGTTGTCTAATCCGTTTTGTCTTATTTACTCCAACAACCCCATCAGTAAGGCTCAAATAACCCTTCATAAACCACAGGTATATATGTCTATTCCTTTTATATTGGATATCATGAAGTATTTATTATTAGGGGATTATTTATTATTATTATTTATTATTTATCATTGCATATCGTTCACAGTATTTATTTGAGTGGAAGAAGCCAGATGTTGCAACTGACCCCGACCCAGGGACGGTTGCAACATGTTAAAAATACCTTAAATTTCATGAGCATAGAATTCTGAAATTATTAACTGTTTTAGGCCTACTATAATATTATAGTATTATTTATTTCAATAATATTATTGTAGCCTATTATTTATTTATTTAGTCATATTTATCAAATAACAGTTATTGAGTTTTGTTTGTTCATAGAACATAGGCCTACATAGATTCAGTGTGCAGGTGTTACAGATGATATTCAATCTCTCCATATTTCAGTGTCAGACAGGAAAAATTTTACAATTTGCAATGCAACAAACTTTTATTAAACATGCAATTTATAACTTGTTGCAACCGTCCCCAACCTTATCAACCATGACGGAACATCATGTGCCTGCTAGACACACTGACTTTGACACATGCTAACCATGTCACTTATAGAAGTCAACACAACAATAATTCAAACTAAGTAAGCTTTGATTAATTCATACAAAATGTCAGGACAGTATGACAAAAACATATTCAACATCTGCTGCTGCATTTATTGAACAAAACTTGTTTTGGAGGTATGAAAGTAAATTTTTTCATGAGATATGTCTACTGTCTTCTTGGTGGGGGAAGGGTCTAACTGTGCATGTTCAGTATGAGTGTCATCACTCTAGCTTGTTTCTGATTGAAGAAAAATGACATGTTGCAACCATCCCCATGTTGCAACTGTCCCCGGTCTCCCCTACAATGATTCACTTTTAAAACAATCAATAATGTGGGTGAAAACAGATTTACCTTGTGCTTCATCAGATGTAGTTTGAGAAATATAAAAAATGAAAGAAATTGCACTCTACATTTTTAAATATTTGTACATATATTGTGCTACAAGTGTCACCCACACAAATTGACACTATACAAACTACATACATATATTAATCTGTATTTTTCCTCAAAATTTGTTAAATCGTCAACAAAAGATTATTTTTAAGATATTTTAAATGAAAACAATTGAATACCTTTAAAACAAATACCTCCTTAAACCTGTTTAATTATTCTTGTTTTGGAGTCACTGGTCTGATTGATTCTGTCATAATTAAAATACAATTTGTTTTTTAAATAAACTGCTATGCTTGCTAACACATAAACACTGTTTTGCAGCTGTACAAATGTTGTTGTGAAGTTGTTGTGAAGTTGTTCATAAGGTCTAGAGGAGATGGCAAGGTTTTCAGTTCGGAAGAGAAAATATGGCAAGATGTTGGCATAGCTGTTTGTGTTTACGGTCCTGCTATGCCTCCATATTGCCATTTTTTTATTTCCAATGTCTGCTGAGCAAAAAGAAAAACAACCAACCCATTCTGAAATGTCTTTTATTAGTTATTCTTAGTGGCTGATCATGTTTATGACTTATGTATAAAAAAAAATAAATTTAAAATTAAATGATGTGAAATAGAATATTTAGATGTTTTACAAAGTCTTTTTAGAGCAATCACTCATTCATTTATAATAATAAATGAATTAATAATTCAGTTGTTCTTGTGTTATGTAACATTTTCTACTTTTTATTGTTGTATCCATGATTTATACATTTTATTCTGATTTAATTATTATGGATGATGTTATATTAATGATGATACTAGCTGTTTAATATTATTTTATAATAATGTATTTATATATAATTGTATATCAATTATAAATAATGATGATTACAAAGTAATTGTGTTTGTTGATTTGTTTTCTTCAAGTAAAGATCAATTTACCAGTAGTTTTTACAAGCATGCAGTATTGTTAACATTTTTGATAACACTTTATTTTTTATGGTCCACTTTAGACATTCTACTAACTACAAGTAACTATCTCTCATTAAAGTATTAGTAGACTGTCTGCTTAATATCTGCTGACTCTTTATTTTGATGCTCCCCCAACAGTCATTCTACTACAGTCTACTAATACTCTAACGAGAGTGAGTTGACATGTGGTTGCAAAGTTTCTTAGTAAGTAGAATGTCTAAATTGGACCATCAAAATAAAGTGTAACCAAATTTAAACCCTTTTTTAATTATTATTATTATTTTACCAAAAGTAAATTGCTAACTAAAAGTTGCTAACTATACAGAATCTATTTAAGTTGGTAATATATATATATAAAATCAGATTAATTCAACTGTCAGGAATAATTTAATCAAAACAACAAGGGTTTGAATCTTGATTTTAGCCAACATTGTTGAATTTAAACATTTGTGTTAATTTATTAATTATATTTATGGGCCAAGGCACTAACTAATAAACAAACAAAAATAAAGAAACCATTTTTAAATGAAGATTATGCTCATTTGCTGAGAACCTTTATAACACACCCAGACATGAAGCAGGCACCAGAGTAATCCTTCAGTTTAATCTTTCATGGTTAGTCAGCGGTGCTGTCTTCAGCAAATGCTCATGCGAAGGGTGTATTTGGGATTAAACTCGACTGGGAATGGGAATCTGATGATAGAGGAAATGACTCAACTGAATTCAGTCTCAGAACCAAACCGGTTCAAACATGACTACTCCTGCAAGTTCCTTTTAAGATGGATGGGCCCTGGTTTGGATGGAAAATCCAGTTCTAATGTCTAATTTCCTATCAGCAATGTATAGGCAGGGCCGGTTCTAGACATTAGGAGGCCCTAGGCAAAATTCATGTTGGAGGCCCCCCACCCCCAATAAAAAAACACTTGAAACAAATATGATTCCTAACCTTTTTATACAACATTTAATTTTAAAAGCAGTATATTTTTACTTACACAGTACTACATAAGTTTGGACACATTACTATTTTTAATGTTTTTGAAAGAAGTCTCTTATGCTCATCACGCCTGGATTTATTTGATCAAAAATACAGAAAAAATAATATAGTGAAATATTATTAAAATTTAAAATAATGGTTTTCTATTTTACTATACGTTATATTTCTGTGATGCAAAGCTGAATTTAGTGTCACGTGATCCTTCAGAAAACTTTATAATATTCTGATTTATTATCAAATGTTAGAAATGGTGCTTAATATTTATTTTATAACCTGTGATACTTTTTTTCAGGATTTTTGATTATTAAAAAGTTGTTTTAAAAAAGTCTTCACTATCACTTTTTATATATTTAACACATCCTTGCTGAATATTCCTGTTTCTTTTTTTTCTGTATTTTTAATCAAATAAATGCAGGCTTGTAGAGCATAATAATCAAAAACATTAAAAATAGTAATGGGTCCAGACTTTTACCGGTACTGTATGTACATATTAATCAAACTTTATCTAAGGTAATCTCTTTTTTGTTTAATGAAGATGTTATTGTTGTTGTTGTTGTTATTTTGCTGTTTTATTCAATTTATTCACAGTTCCAGAATCACACTTCAGTAGATGAGCATATGTGCTTTATATTGCATTGCTACCTTAAATATGTTATACACAAATCAAGTGGAAGAGAAAAACACGATCGCTACTGAGCAGAAAAAAAATATATAAACTGATATTATTGGCGTAATGTCAGGAATCTAATCAGCAGCAGAATTTAGAAGATAGACCCATAGATATGAGATCCTTTATTTGAAACATTTAAAAATATTGTAGTGTGTTGGCTTTTTAACTTAGAATACAGACGTCTTGTCTTTTAATTTTGTAGCTTTTTTACTAGTCAGCTATGTTATTCATTGTACGCGCAAATTCAAAGCGTCGCGTCTGGGCACGTTAATGACGCTCGCGCTCTTTTAAACTCGTAATAAAGCGGTGAATGATTTTTCCAGAAATGACGCTGATCTACAGTACAAGTTTATATTTAGAATACATTGCAATCACTCCAAAATAGATGACGACAACTCACACACCTGCATTTTGAGCAGTGCTTCTTTGTGTGCTTATTAGGCTTTTGCCTCGCAGCACCTGATGGATGCGTTCGTTACACATACCTGTACTTTCAGAAGCCGGCACCCGCTTTGTAACGGACACATTCATTGGTTTAACTGCAGTAATGTAACAGTCTATGGTTAAGATAAACATCGTCACTATTTTTAGTTAACTAATAAATATTGAAATAAATTGTAGATAGGACTTTTTTTTTTTTTTTTTTGGTCCCTCTGTCTGGGCCCCATCCCGCCAATCGGGCCCTAGGCACGTGCCTAGTTTGCCTTTGCGTTAATCCGGCTCTGTGTATAGGCATTCTTTTCTAGGTTTTATAGACTTAATCAGAACCAAATACAATTTCTGGTTGGTCTGGTATTTTAAAGAAATAAATTTAAATTTCTGGGGCCGTAAGTCTCTCAAAATTCTAAGAATGACGTCACTTTACTTTTATTCCTAGACTTAAGAATAAGTATGATTCATAAAGGTTCCTAAGTGTCAAGACTAGGTCTCAGCACCTAAATTATTCAAGAGAGCTGAAGAGGTCTCCTAACCTAGTTAGGAGTAACAAGATGGCTGCAGAGAGGAGGAGGCCACGCACTTTTCAATGAAAATATGATGTATTGGAGTTACAGTAAATGATGATGGAGTTGATCAAACAATAAAAGTTTGATCATCAAGGGATCCTTTTTCGAACTGACTTTTAAGAAATTTTATAGCAATGAAATGAAAGGAAAGTAATAATTACATTGTTGCTGACTGGAAAAAAAGCAGCAGTGCACCGGTGATGACTTGAGCTCATCAGTCCACTGTAAGCAGGGTCTCAATAGCACTATTGTGGCACTGACCACATCAAATACAGTAGTGGCTAAAAGTGATGTGCAGAGTTTTTATTTTTAATTTTTTAATAACCCTACAAGTTTGCTTAAACCATCAAAATATGAGGAAAAGGGTGTTTTGTTCATCCCTTATATTTAAAATTTTTAAAAATATATAAATATAAAAATAAACTTAGTGAAGATATTTATCTGACAAAATTATTTCAAGTCAAGTCGCTTTTTACAATACAGATTGTTTCAAAGCAGCTTTAAAGTGATAACAGGAAAATAATGCAACAGAGTTAGTTTGGGCTGTACAGCAGCTCTAGAAGAACATAGTGCCATTGTACAGCTTAAGTAAGTTCGATGATGATTCATTTCCATTGTTAAAGTTCATTAGTCATTAGTTATCTATTTAGTTCATTATACAGTCGCTCTGGAGAAAACAGTGATGTCTTCGTTCAGCTCAGTTCAGTTCAGTTCAGAGACAATGGTGTCATTGCAGGCAGATCAATAATATTGTTGAAAAAAGGCCTAACTACAGTTACAGGTAAAAAAAAAAAAAAAAGCTTACAGGAGAAAAAAGAAATTATACATTGTCTGTAACATAGTCAGTTATTAATATTTCATTGTCCTCTCTTGTTCATTTGTTTGACAGCCTGGCTAAAAATTATGTCTGTACAATTTGGCATGTTTCATTGTGTTATCACAAATAAACAATTGACTCTAAGCACAACTACACAATACACGTACAAAATCTTTAACACATTTTTAATATTTGAATGGGGTGAATCTGACAATTTTCCTTTGCCTGACTTTTGGCCACTACTGTATAGCAGTTCACTGACTTTGCAAATCTCGCAGCAAAATAAAGCCACTTTAATGAGTATTTCGGGCTTTCCTGAATTGTTGGATCCATTTATGGAACTCATGTTTGCATAATTGTAAATGAGGAGACACACATCAACAGAAGAGGATTCCACAGCATAAATACTAATTTGCGAAAAATTTTCACAATGCAAAGCATTTAAAAAAAAATAAATTTAAATATTAAAGTGTCTTAATTAAATGATTTTATTATAATAAAATTAAATGATTGGTGTCATGCTGCAGTGACCTCACCCTTGCAGGCTCACTATTGGCTGATTCAGTGGTTGAGGGCAGCCATTTTGGGTTGACATCACTGTAGTCCTTAGTTCACAACACTTAAGTGCCACTTCAGTCAGCACTTAAGCATCAGTCTTATACTTTACTGAAAGTTGCTTTTAGCTGCTTTATAAAAGTCCCACTCTTTACTAAGTATTTTCTGGCACTTAAGTCAAAGCTTAAGACTATTCTTAAGACCATTTCTTAGAAGTTTTATACATATGGGCCCTGGTTTCTTGTTTATAATTTGGTTTTAATTTTACTGTTTAATTACAAGATTCATATAAACTAAATTAGAACGAGATTTTCTTGTTTGTATATAAACTTTTCAACGTAAAAAACAAAAACAAAAAAAACTATGTAAATATCACCATTGTACCTATCACCATATGGTGTAGTTTGGCAGGGGAAGCATACACCCTACAGCATATCACCATTCAACTGTTTTGCTTGCATGCTCTTTGCTGCTTACTTAACCTTAAAATATCAATTGGCCAAATCAACAAAAATGCTAACTAAAACATTGTACATCAAATTTAGTTGTATCACTTTCTAATGTACTTCTAGCAATCATTAAGGTCAAAGAAGTTTGGAAGTTGAGAAAAGTGCCAAAATTGCAAGATTTGTAAGAATAAACAACGCATTCTCATCCTTGGGCGTCATATACTGACGCTTTTGACATTTCGTCGACATCGAACGCACATGGCACCCTTTAGCGTCAATATGACACGCACAGAGCTTTGTTCGGTTATGGGTAGGTTTAGGTCGTGTAGGGTTAGGGTTAGACCGCTAGGAGGCGCCTTCTGGCCCATTTCTATCTGCGTCTCATATTGACGCTAAAGGGTGCCATGTGCGTTCAATGTCGACGAAATGTCAAAAGCGTCAATATATGACGCCCTAGGATGAGGATGTGGATGCTACCTTTATGTGACAGAAAGAGTAAAAGTAGAATGCCACAAATTAATCAGCATACTATTTTTCATAATAACCACTCATTCACAATTTAAGTCATTATACTTATGAAATTTGATGGGCTGTTGGTGGTCATTTTTGTGCATAAGTTAACATCAATGCAAAAATTTCAGTTATGATGAGTTATGATGGTGTTCTTGTTGCTCCCTCATTAGTGAAATTAGACAAAATGTAGTGTGCATACTTAAAATCTGGCTGACTAAGTGTACCGATTGTAGTTACATTTGGATTGAGGGCTCTTTCACACCTACCTTGTTTGGTCCGGATTTTTGGACTTTTCAGTTTGATCCGAATAAAAATTACAGGTGTGAAACCTCCCCCGGACCACGGTCCGGACAAAACAGACGAAATTTGGTCAGACGAAAAGAGGTAGTCTCGGTCCGGATCAAACTGAACAAAGGTTTGGCTCGTTTCTATTGTGAAAGCATTTTCTGTATGGTTCGGACTTTCAGAACATTTACAGTACAGGAAGTTCCGGTGGTTCTCGCCGAGAGAAGGCTAAACATTATATAAAAATATATCAAAGGATTCACAAACAGAAACAGTTTTAATTGCTTTCTTATTGTGGGAGTGAAAGGTAGTCTTGATATATATTTGCATTTGTTTTTTAAGAACCAAAAACAAAGGTGGTGCAACAAAATCTCAAAATCTAACAAATCACTTCAAGGCAGGGATCTTCATCGTTTTTCAGGGCAAGGACCCCTTAGGCTATAGAGACATTGAGCAGAGACCCCCGATACAAAATGTGTCGAACAGGGCTAAACCAACCATATTATGATAGTTATATTATGTTAAGACAAATTATAACTATGCACGTTTTTGTTGTTGCACATGCATCATTGGCATGCATCATATTACTTTTCATTGTTAAAATTTAGATGTATGCATCTTAACAAGCATGATGCGATAAAAATCACAATTCATTAGTTGTTCACATTAGTTGTAAATTATTTTAATCAAGCGTAGCGTCAGTTCTGGCAGGTCACGCTAGTCAAGCTCGCATCAGCTGACTCTGCTGATCCACGTCTACCTATTATAGGAATACGACGCCTATCACATGTACATATAAGCTCCTTCAGTATTATCAGCAGGTATCGCGTTTCTCAGGAGCTAATAAATGGTGAAATTCGGCATGCAAACCACAACATCTCACAAGGAATCGTGCAATCGGGAATTTAGTGAGAGGAACTCGTTCCCCACAAGGATTTCACCTCAGATTAATTCAAGTTCGTGACCTCAGCACTCATGCATTTATCATAAGCTGCCTGATTTGGAAGTGACCTCAGTCTGCATTGCTGCTCGCATCGCTGCATTATTGACACATGCTCAGTGTGATTCACTCTCCATTCATCTCTGAAAGTCTTCACGAAGCTAAGATAAGTTCCTTTTTAATGCTCATTGCTAAAAGCTAGGCAACATGCTTGTTGCTAATGCTATCCATGTGGCTTGGGCTTATCTAACATAGATGTTTTTCATTAAAATGCTCTTGCTAGGCTTATGCGATCATATTGGCTATGTGCGTTACTATATGTTGTCATTGCAACTAATCGTGTTGCACATGCTGTGCTTTTAGCACTATGCAGCACTGATTCAAGCAGCTTGCGGTGATAGGAATTAACAATTCATGGTGCAAACTACAAACGGAATCATTTCTGCTGTGGCAAAGCTCTAAAAAAGACATAGTAAACAGTCACTATTCAGTTGAGTCAATTCAGCGTTAAAGGACACGCTTGGTCTATTTAGCTCTTGGAAACACAGCGTTCTTAAAGCTATAGTGTATTGTACACCATGCTTGCATTTTAATGCATTTGTTTTTTAAGGGCTTGCATTTTTATAGTCTGAAATTCAACATGGTTCAACATCGCCACCGAGCCCAAGCAGCACACGCCTGACCAAGTTTGTAAGCTGGCCGATCCATCCATCACAGAGGGAGTGTTGTTGGACTTCGAGGGTTCAGAAGTGAGCCCCGACCAATACCAGGGACCCGAGGTTCCACCCCCAGCCTCGGTGCGCTACGATTTGCCTCGACCCGTCACCCTGGCACCTGCGCTCCTTCCGCCCTCTACCTCAGTGTGGACCTTCAGCCTTGTCAGACTCCCTCGGTATGTCGGCTCCACCTGGGTCAGAGATCACTTCGCCTTCGCTATGTACTTGCGCACTGTCCGCTGCTCTCTGGTCCTACACCCTTTTGGCTGCGGCTTGCTCCGCCCTACCTCAGGGTCCACCTCTGACCTTGGTTGCTCGAGCTCACCCTCATATCTCTGGATCCCCACCTCGATCTCAGGAGGTTTAGTTGCCCAGATCTTCTTCATCTCTCCACTACCTCGGCTCATCGGCTGCAGCCTTCATCAGTATTCCTCCATGACTCCTGTTGGAGGATGTCGGTCTGGAGTACTCGCAAGGCTAAAGAGGCAACCACACAAACCACCACAACCCAGCTTGTTACTCACAAATGCCAGATCTATCGTGAACAAATTAGATGAACTGAATTTCTGGATTTCTTCGGACAAACTCATCAGGGACTGCTGCACTCTGGTGATAACGGAGACATGGCTGCACTCATTAATTATTAAAGGTGGGGTGTGTGCGGTGTAATGTAGCTCCATGGCTGCAGCTACATTACACCGCACACTATTTTGCTGGGACAGCAATGCAGATTCTGGTAAGATGAAAGAAGGGGGGTTATGCATTTACGTCCACAATAGTTGTTGCACCAACACACAAACCATTGACACACACTGTTCCCCTGATTTGGAGTACCTGGCGATTAAATGCAGGCCGTTTTATCTCCCGTGGGAGTTTTCTGTGGTGATGGTCACTGCCGTTTACATACCACCAGATGCTAACGCTAACACTGCTTTAAGCATTCTACACGGCTCTATTAGTGCACAACAGAACAAATTTAAACCATGCAGATCTAAAACAGGTCCTCCCCAAGCTCACACAACACATTAAGTGCGCCACAAGGGGAGTTAACATACTCGATAAAGCCTATTCTAACATTAAGAGAGGCTTCAGGTCAACACCATTACCACACTTAGGACAGTCAGACCACCTATCCATACTACTCACCCCAGCATATACCCCCCTCAGTCACCTCAAAGACTATTAAGACATGGCATGAGGGAGCCTCATTACAGCTGTAGGATTGTTTCAATAGAACCAACTGGGACATCTTCGAGGACCAGGACCTGGAGGCTTATACCACCACGGTACTTTCCTACATCAACACATGTGTTGACAACGTTACAATCAGCAACAGTTTCGAATGTACCCTAACTAAAAGCCCTGGTGCACGGGAGTGGTTCATAATCTCCTCAAAGAGCGCAACACCGCATTCAGGTCCGGCGATAGAGCACTGTACAGTTCTGCAAGAGCCAGCCTGAAGAGAGATGCCATCAGAGATGCCAAAGCAGCTCACAAGAGGAGGATTGAGGATTACTTTAACAACAACAGCAGCTCACCAATTACAGAAGCATCAACACTACCGCAGACGGCGACATCGCTTTGGCAGAGACATTAAATTGTCACTTCGCCCGCTTTGAGGTGAGGAGCACAGCCACCGACGCGTCTCCTTCACCTGATGGCAACAATAGCTACACACTCACTATGCAGGAGCATGAGGTGAGGTGGGTGCTCAGTAGAGTAAACCCGTGGATAGCTGCAGGTCCAGATGGGGTCACAGGCAGGGTACTCAAGGACTGTGCGGCACAGCTCTCTGAGGTCTTCACAAGACTCTTCAATTTGTCCCTGTCCAAATCCATTGTTCCACCATGTCTCAAATCTGCTACAATAATTTCCCTGCCCAAGAAACCTACCATAAGCAGCTTAAATGACTACCGCCCTGTGGCACTTACACCAGAGAAACACAGAAGGTTCACAGAAGGTTGATGAGAAACACCATATTGATATTACATTCTTGCTTTTAGATTCTATTCATTTTTTTAAGCACCAAGGGAAATGTCATCTAATTTCGTTGTACTCTGTACAATGACAATAAATAATTCTATTCTATTTTATTCTATTCCTCTGGCTGTGGCCTGGATGAACAGCCATCATCCCCCTCCAGAGCCTCCTCCTGCCTGTCTGTGCCATCCCTTCACCAGCCCTCTTCACCATCCCTTCGCCAGCCCCTCATCCTCTTTGCCTCCTCTTCTCGGGAGGGGGTTGTTCTGTCACAATCACGGTTGTTTTGACTCTTTGTGTTTCGTCATAGTCTGCCTTAATCATTCATTTGTTGTCATAGACACTAATTATGTTCAGCAGTGCCCTCATCAATCACCATCATTATCACTTGTATATATTTAGCTCTCTTTCAGTCTAGCTGTCCGGTGTCGTCAATGTTATTTTGTGTTACTTCATTCTATTGGATTTTCCTGTGGTATTAAACCCTATTTGATCTCAACCTTCGTCTTTGTGCACTTTATACAGCACTAGTTGTGACATATGTACAGCAGATATCATTTCAGGATTTTTGAAGCATGTAATTGGCCGTCAGTCCTCTTAGCAGCATGAAAAACAAAACTTTTGTTCAATGGATTATAGCTATAGCCTCGAAAGCATGCAAAGACCGCTCCCTTTATAATCACTGAAAGGCTATCACTCAAGTAAGTTTGCGATCTCACAAAGTTACATTAATATCAATAAAGTTGTCTTCACCGCATAATGAATCTCTTACTTACATTGTGTCTTTGTTTGTTAATGATAGGATTCATGAGCGTGCAGAACTTGGCACTGAACAAAAAATCTGCCGCTTTGAGCGGTGTGACTTTATTGCCAATATTACTTCATTACAGTATCAACTGAGAGTGCTCACTTTCGTTTTAGGGTAACGTATACATATCTATGGAGTAGATCGCGTCCATCAACACCCCCACAGAGCTTCACGGCCATTACCTTTTCCTGGGTCGACATTTCATTGGGTAACTTTATGCAGTTTTGATTTATATGCTGTTTAATGTTTGATGATATTTTACATGTGCATAAGCAATGCTTCTGTTGCTTGTTTCTGCTTCTTCTTAGCCTGTGTTTTATTGCAGAGATTCTGTACTCTTTCAGAAGCATAGGCCTACTTGGAATAATTAATTATAATTGTATAATTATAAAAGTATATTGTGATCAAAAGACTACAAGTACAGGCAAAATTTGCTAAGACTTTTCTGTCACTTTTTGTCAAGCATACCTACTTTTTAAGTGAATTTCTGAGAAGTACATACAAAGTAGACTGAAAGTATACTTTATTTTGTTTAAAAGTATACTAATAATACACTTGAATAAACTTATTTTTTGTAAGGGCAATCCCAATTCCCACATCTCAATTGGGATTTAGGACTATCCTACTAAATGTGAGATATCTGGGAATTACAGTGTCTAATGTCCAGACAGTTTGGGGACAGACAAATAATGAATAAGAAAATCACAAACATGCTGTGGTGCTTACAGCCCTTATAATAACTACAGTGAGCAATAACTATATTCACTTCACATTCTTACACTTACTGACCACTAAATGGCGCTGTTCGATCACATAAAGACAAGAAAAATAGTCAACCTGCAACACTGTAACCTGAGAATGTGTACTTGTTTAGCTATACTTTGAGGACCAATTTGAGCTAAATCAGACAAAACCACACGTTGAGGGCATTTTAGAGAGTTACGAAAATGTGTGTGTCTTAGAAGCATGCTGGTTAGGGTGAGCGTGGGTTTACTAAAACCAAACTGGGCAGATGGGTTTTCTCACCTTGGCAAAACTTGTGTGTGTGTGTGTGTGTGTACAGTTTTGCGACCTTCGCCCTTGTGACATCGCTCACCTGGCAACAGCAGCAAACCTCACCAGTTGGATCCAAGTTGCCATCTGTGCACCATCGACCACATCACAATGCAACACACGCACTTCATCTTCTGCAGTAATGCATGCCTGTAATACACATATCCACACAGTCAGAACAAACACATCACATAACGACGTTCAGAAACGCACAACACATCCACCTACTCTGTCTCGCTGAACATATGATCAATCAGTCCTTTCATAGCACACACTTGCTATCAGTCTCTTTCATCCTTTAAATCTTACACACATGTAAGAAACATATGGAAACCCATTACCACTACATAAAAAAAAAAATATTTTTTAAAAATATTTTTTTTGTAAATCATAATTATGACATGAAAAAAATTACATATAACTCATAATTAGGAGATGAAAATTATGACCCAGTCAAAATTCTGATTACTATTATTCTGATTATAAGTCATAATTTCACATTTTTAATCTCATAATTTTGATTTAGTATGTCATAATTTCGATTTAGTAATTTGAACTAATTCATAATGTAATTCATAATATGCATGACTAATTTATAACATAATTTCAACTTTGTCATAACTATGACTATGTCATAATTTTGGCTGTTTTTCCTCATAATTAAGTGTGCTTGCTGAAAGCAGCACTTATTGTTCTTCTTAAGTTTTCTTATTCTTATTCTTATTCTTATTCTTATTCTTATTCTTATTCCCGGGAGATAAATTTTGGCCAGCTCCTGCGCCTAGGCCCCTTGAGACAGAGACACCGTTCCAACTTTAAAACGTCCGGTCAGTACCGGTGTAAGTTGCTCGCGAATATGACATCACGAGTCCATGTCTTTCGTCCGCCATATTGGATTGAACAGAAAGCGAAACTAAATTTTCACAGGTCACAAATTTGGTCCGAACTTCACGAAACTGGACGTACATGATCCTTGGACCAAGCCTCACAAAAGTTACTAGAAGGATTTTTGATTTTCGAAAGTGTTTGCCCGTCACAGCCAAACGTAACTTTTGATGCATCGGTCTAATTTAATCATCTTCATTTATTAATATCTACAGATTTGTATGCATGAATTGTGCATTTCCAGTTCTCAAAACAGTTAATAACAAAAAAAAAACTTTATACAAAATACATCATGCTCTTCTTCGCTAACCGAACAAACAATTCATTGTCTGTGGCTGTGTTTGTGCGTGCGGGAAATATGCTGCGCATAACAATAGAAAACTAGAAAAATGCATTTCCGGAGGAACTGCAAAGTGTGCTTGCTCGGGTGCAGTGCACTAACGTTAGCAGGTAGTGGATAGATGCGAGATGCGAGAAAAAATGCGAGAATGCGAGAAAAAAGATGTCAAACTGTCTTTTATTTTCGAATTTAATTCCTCAATCAGCGCTGGACCGGCATTTTCTGTCTTCCGCTGAGCCCTGGCCGTAGACAGATCATATGTTTTACCCTGTCAATGCAGTGGTCTGCGTTGCGCTGATCTTATTCACACTATCGAGTGTAGGTGCAGCATTGTAACATTGAGTCATAATGAGCTGTTTGTGAAGAAATTATCCGCTTCCAAATTATGTCATTTTAATCAGAATAATAATAATAATAATAAAACTTAAAGGGTTAGTTCACCCAAAAATGAAAATTCTGTCAGTAATTACTCACCCTCATGTTGTTCCAACTGCGTAAGACCTTCGTTCATCTTCGGAACACAAATTAAGATATTTTTGATGAAATCTGAGCCATGTCTCACTCCTCCATAGGCTGCTATGTGACCGAAACTTTCTGGCCCAGAAAAGTTATTAAAGAGATCGTTAATATAGTCCAAGTGACTCCAGTGGCTCAATCTTAAGTATATCAAGCGACGAGAATACTTTTTGTGCGCAAAAACAAACAAAAATAACGACTTTATTCCACTATTCATTTCCTTCTCTCTGGACCTCTAGTTGGTTCGCGTAGTGTTTTTGCGCAGCGCGTCTGTGTTACACGTCACCACGTAGGCTCACTATTGGCCGACGCCGGTCATGTGTGTGATGCGTGATGACGTGCAACACAGACGCGCAGCGCAAAAACACTACGAGGCCCAGAGAGAAGGAAATGAAAAGTGGAATAAAGTCGTTATTTTTGTTTGTTTTTGCGCACAAAAAGTATTCTCGTCGTTTGATATACTTAAGATTGAGCCACTGGAGTTACTTGGACTATATTAACGATCTTTTTAATAACTTTTCTGGGCCAGCAAGTTTCGGTCACATAGCAGCCTATGGAGGAGTGAGACATGGCTCAGATTTCATCAAAAATATCTTAATTTGTGTTCCGAAGATGAACGAAGGTCTTACGCGGTTGGAACAACATGAGGGTGAGTAATTACTGACAGAATTTTCATTTTTGGGTGAACTAACCCTTTAAGAAGAACAATAAGTGTGCTGCTTTCAGCAAGCACACTTAACAAGGAGAAACACGTAGTCACATGCTCAAGCAATCAACAACATCGCTCTAGATGTGTAAAAACAAGTGGAAAGCGTGGCCGCGCCGCTGTCTCCTTTCCACAAGCGATTGCTCTCCCGTGGCGTCTGTCGTTGCTATGCAACCATGAACTGCGCTCTCCATGATGACAAGGAAGTATCAGCAAAAGATTAATTGATTTCTAGCCCTTGCATTAGCTCTACTACTAGATATATTTATGGAGATGAAAAATAATAAGGCGCCCTGTACAGCTATGATCAGCTGTTCGGCCGAGCATTCAATGTTGTTACGCTGCAAGCTGATCAGTTGGTTCGTTGCTGCCGCGCTCTATCACTCGCACACCATAAAGAGCAAATTGATTTTTAATGTTTCAATTTCGTGATTAAAATGACATAATTTGGAAGCAGATAATTTATTCACAAACAGCTCATTATAACTCAATATTAGAATGCTGCACCTACACTCGATAATGCCGGTCCAGCGCTGATTGAGGAATTAAATTCGAAAATAAAAGACAGTTTGACATCTTTTTTCTCGCATCTGTGAATTAATTTTTTAATCATTTGTTCTGAGATGAAGCGAGATTTGTGCGGGAATTTCTCGCACTATAAAAGCTAACCTTGCGGGAATGGTTTAAATTATGCGCAATCCCCACATTCCCGCACCGAAATTCAAGCCCTGAAATGGCAGCGGGATGTGTAACTCTAGCATATGGCGCATTTGTCATATAAAGTTAGGCAAGGCCAAACAGCGTTATCCATGTTGTTGCGATTGCATCGCTAGAGTAAGCTAATAGTGAAACTGATAGCGTTTTTCATTTAATTACAATATGAGGACTGACGGTAGACTATAAAAATCAGCGTTTCTGTGTAGGTGATGACAACCATCTTGACAGCAGCAATCAAAGCATCGCTAACGGTAGACCTTAATTTGAGATAGTAAATTTGTTCCTAATCAAAGGGAACACTCAACCACAGAGCAGCTGGGTGAGTTTTGTATTGGCTTATTGGATACAGTAAATGAAGACTGTCAACTTCTTTTCAATAGGCTACTATTTCATCACCCAAAACACTCTCACTCTCTGCTGTATATTCATAACCAATTATTTCAAAACCAACAACCAAGCCACATAAACAATGCCATTGGCACTAGTCTACATTGCAGACCTTTCTGCACAATCTTGAAAAAAGTACTATTGTTGAAATTCTCAGATCAAGCAAACTTCAACGCACCCTTATCCACTACCTGCTAACGTTAGTGAACCGCACCCGAGCAAGCACACTTCGCAGTTCCTCCGGAAATGCATTTCTAGTTAGCATGTCTTCTTCATCATGACTTCTTTTTTTTTTTTTTTTGACGGGTGATGAGGCTTCAAACCTCTGCTAAATTGCGTTGATCTGGTGAACCCATGAACGAGTGTCCAATGGTTAACTAATATCGGGCAAGTTTTTTAATTTAGGTTAA
Organism: Scardinius erythrophthalmus; assembly: GCF_964197995.2. Classification (NCBI taxonomy): domain Eukaryota; kingdom Metazoa; phylum Chordata; class Actinopteri; order Cypriniformes; family Leuciscidae; genus Scardinius; species Scardinius erythrophthalmus. Next base: position 13,025,965 of record NC_138222.1, on the reverse strand, counting down.
TTTTTAGTAGTTTAAATAATTTTAATACTTGTGTTTGTATAATACAAAAAGAAGAATATTATGTAATTGCTTAAGTTTACCAAGCCCAGTCTGATACACAACAAGCACATCCATAAACTGTTTTGACCATCAGGTGCGACAGCCTGTGCTAAATAATTTTGCAAACAATTTGGTTCAAACAATTTCCTAAACAGCTGTTTTATGTAAATCACACTGGTCTACACTAGAATTATCTCTCGTACAGAGAAACATCTTGAGGCGTCCTTACCATCAAACCTTTCCACTTTGAGTTTGCCATAGGACCCTCGTTTTTTGCTTTAAACCCGTCTTTCTGTTTTCTTTTCTGTCTTCGGAGCTTTTCCGCTTCAGGTATTCTCTTGTTGTCTCCGCTGATAAAGCTATGGTAACGTCCCCTCCCTAACGCAATAGTTCCTTAAGTTGTTAAGTGACTTTGTCAGTTAGAGTGAGATAACGTGTCAAGGACAGTTTGCAGTTATTTTCCAAGTTTTCAGGATGCTCATCACGCACCAAAAAGAAGGAAAAGAAGCCATCCCAACTGGCAGGACAAGGGGCTGAAAGAGACCTGTATGATGGAAAGATACTTCCGTCATGTCTCCCTTCAGCAAGGCAGTTTATTCAAGCCTGTGTGGCTGAAATGAGAGGGTTTTGGGACAAACTTTTTCCCACCGATTACCCGTTAAGTGCTTCTCAAGGTTGGACGTCCAGGGAATGGAGGATTTGGGGATGGCAGATCCTCCCCCTCTAGAATCATCTATGACGAATCATCTGCACCGGCGAATGCATCTTCTCTTTGGCTGGGGACAATGTACCGTTGGGTGTGGATGTGCTAGCCCACGAGTGGCCAGACATATTGCTTTACGCATTCCTGATCCAGCCGTCATTACGGAGGGTTCACCAATTCAGACATGTAATGATTCTGATCCCGCTATACTGGCCAGGGAGACTGTGGATGGCGGAGACTGCGCAACTTCTTTACGACCAGCCGTGGCCATTACCAGTGCGCAGGGACCTCCTCTCACAAGCACAGGGGCAAATTTTCCACCCCTCCCCTCAGAAGATGGCTCTCTGGGCCTGGCCCTTGAGAGGCTGAATCTGAATGCAGTCGGGTTGCCTCAGAAAGTGATTTAGACAATTCAGAACGCGTGGGCTGCCTCCACACGTTCTTTACATAATCTCAAATGGATGGTGTTTGAGGGATGGTGCGCAGAAAGGAGCATCGTTCCTTTCTTGTGTTCAATTTCGGACGTGCTGTGCTTCCTACAGGACCTTCTAGATAAGGGTAGAGCCTTTTCTACGTTTAAGGTTTACCTGTCTGCTATCTCGGCATGTCATATTGGTCTTAACTCGGGTACTATTGGCCAACACCATCTCGTCTGTAGATTTATGAGAGGAGCATGTAGGCTACACCCAGTGTCGAAGTTGCTGGTCCCGCCATGGGACTTGTCCATGGTTCTGAACGTGCTTTCTAAAGCCCCTTTCGAACCCACTGATAACATTGCCTTGAAGCTGCTTGCTTTAAAGACGGCTTTGTTACTTGCTCTCACTTCAGCAAAAAGGTTTGAGTGAACTGCATGCTTTATCAGTTCACTCGTGTGTGATGTTCATAATACGTCACTAATGTATCTACAAAAGCAGTGAGTGAGTCACGTGGCAGTGAGCAGGTGATCCGCGACATACATAATTAAAACACCATTATGAGTACAGTCTTCATTTCATGTGAAAGTACACCATTAAGTTTTCTCTACACAAAAACACAATTTATGGGTTAAGGGCATCATAACCTCTCTGCAGCCCTGGAATGACTCTCTCTCAACAGGTTCTGGTTTATCTTGTCTTCCATCCACATTCATCTCAGGATATGAAATTAGCAGCTCTGCATCCATATGGCACAAAAGGACTGTGTGTGTGTGTGTGTGTGTGTGTGTGTGTGTGTGTGTGTGTGTGTGTGTGTGTGTGTGTGTGAAAGAGAACAGATTGTTGTGGAGACCTTCAGTCCTGCCCTATGAACCCTGATGCCACAGTCACCAGCAGGAGGGCAAAACAACTGCTGATAGAAGGGCAGCCAGCACTCTCACACAGCTGTTAAATACATACAAGCTCCAAAATTAACTTTTGCTATATCTGCCAATGGCTGGCATTACATTTATTCATTTAGCAGAAGCTTTTATCCAAAGCGACTTACCAATGTGGACAAAACAAAACAATTAATTTGAATGAGGGAACTGGTTTATTACTCCAGACTTCAGTGTTACATGATCAGAAATCATTCTAATATGCTGATTTGCTGCTCAATAAATATTTCCTATTATTATCTATGTTGAAAACAGTCATGGTGCTTGATATTTTTGTGAAAATAGTGTTCTTTGCAAACAGTTTAACCATCCATTATTTAGCAATTCCTAGAAAAGGTGAAAATTGGCCTGTAAAGCCAGATTTTAAAAAGTGTGCATGTCAAACATGTCAAAAATAATGTTCTGTCTGAAACCTGACCAAAAGGCTGATAGAATGTTTTACTGCTGAATAAAACACAACATTTTACTGCGGGCAGCTCAAGGTCATTAAAATGCCTAGCAAACCTTTTAGAAAAGCAAAACTACCACAGCACACTGCCCTTTGAATGGGTTCATTAGTCCTCACATAATCTGTATCTCGCTGGTTTGAGTTCTACTTATGGGTAGTAGATCCTAGTAATTTGGAGGGGAGGAGTGTTTCAGACACATCAGCTAAACACTGGGGTACCTCAGGTTTCGGTGCTTGGTCCACTCTTCTCAATATACACAACAACGTAATTATGTATTTTTAAATAAATTATCTCTGTAATAAGTACACCTTTAGTGTACTAGATAAAGTGTACTAGTTTTTCGCATGGTAAATGATTTCATTGAAAAGTAAAAACTCTAAATTTCTTTCACAGCAACAGAATTTCTTCATGTAAATGATTTCCTTTGTTTACCATTATGTTCAGCTCATACAAATATACTGAAATTGTTATCAAATAATACCGCAATAAGCGAAGGAGTCAACTGAAATTTAATTATGAAATTAATATTTATTTATGAAAAACATACAAATATTAATATTCAAAATATTAAGAAATACAATAGTACTTCAATGATGCAAAATAACACTGCTGCTGACTGTGTTAATACCACTGGACCTCTGCAGATCTGCCCCCAGCTGGTTAGAAAAACCTGCTGTTTCTGTTGTGGCAGATTTAGAGTCTCTGGTTCAGTTCTCTCAGATCTCAAAGAAATCTTTCAGTCGAAGTTCCAGGTCTCAGAAGAATTAACTTTATTGAGCAGTTCAACAAAGTGAGATGCCAGCTGTTCTTACAATGGTCAGCCTTCAGGTCTTATAACTTTGTCTTATTGCTAGGTACACAATGAGCATCCATAAAGTTATCTTCCATGAGGCCTTCTTTCTATTGGTGGAGAATCTCCAAGCATGCGCCTTTTTTAAAAAAAACATCTCATATTACATATACTTTTTTGAAAACACCTCATATTACATGTTTTTCAGTACCTTCTTGTGCCTTTCACCATGTCCACCTTCCCTTAAGATGTATTATACACAGCTTTTGGGTACTTTTCCATCCTTACAAACCCTGTGACCTAGTTCCCTTTCGAGAGGTCTCTCTATTGCGTAAGGCTAGCTTATGCTATGGGAAATCTTCTTTTCTCGAGAATATTGAAGCCAAATTTTTAAAACCCACTGCAGCTGCACAGCAGACACAGATGAGCGACTAGCGTGGTCATTTGCTGTGCTACGGCAACTGCACGAACCTATGGCGAGGCGGCTCAGACGCACGAACCAATCAGGCCGATTCGCTCCCTGGCACGTCAGAGCCCGCCAGAATGGGCGTGGCTTATGTCTTTAAGCATCCATTCTTAGCCAAGGAATTCAGATTTTATCTCCTTCAGTGAACTCTCCACTTCGCTGACCTCCGGAACTAGAAGCCTCTTCACCACCGTCGAAATGGCAAAAATTATGTCATTGCGGTGTGGGCGGTTGTGCGCATTTCGTGCGCAAAACACCATTTTGCTTGGCGGTGTGCACAGCTTTTTTTGTGACAGCGTGCGCGGCTCCGCATCCGAAGATGCACGACTTCGAGCCAAATCTGGCTGAGCATGTACGTCTCACCGCACCGTCACCCAGTTTGTGCATCTTAAATTAATTACCTACATTTACAAAATGAGCCTATAGCAGACATAAGTCATTTTAATCAAAATAAAGGGTCCATGATTTATAAAATGTCCACCAACTTAATGAAATGTTTAGTGAAATTAGAAAATATTTAAGAGATTGTTAATTTAGTTGTATAGCCTACATACATGTTTTTATATCCACATATTTTGTTCTAATGTCACAAGTAATAATCTCAGGGTTTACTGGATTTTACGATTCTTTTTGTAGTGTGGTATTGGTGGTGATGTACTAAAATAAACATTGTCACGTGTGGACCTTTTTTCTCGCCGTTGATTCCTAATGGTTAAGAGGACAATTACCTTCGTTTCACATAATAGTACAATGGCGAACGCGTCGAGTATAAGGTTGATTCTCCAAATATGGTACTTTTTGGACCTGGTCATTTTCAGAAAATGACACATTTTTTAATTAAAATATTACTGGCATAATTTGTTTCCCCAGTATGCCTAGATACCTGCCCTGAAGTTGGCTGTGCTGATTTTATGAAATAATATAATAATAATTTTTTTTTCAGACATCGCAAAATAAATTGTCATTTCCACAACCGAACAAAAACATGTGTTTTCAACCAAAAATGTTGAAATATTTGTAGTTATAAATATATTGGGTTACACATCACAATTGCATCTTTCCAAATTGTAAATTGCTTTATTTCTCTGAAATGCAACTGTTAAGATTTTACAAAGTTAACACCAAAAAAACGTTGAACACTAAGCCACTGAAACCTTTCATTCATATTTCTGACATTTTCAAATCTGATATTTTTCGACTCATTTACATACTTTACCCTTAACTGCTAAATAATCAACACCACCACCATCATTACCTTAACTTTATTTTTTTTTAATGTTTTACCAAAAAAATATTTGTGGTTGTGGAAATGACAAGGGAAAGGCGGGTTATGGTGAAAATAACATTTCAGATATAAAACCTGTAGTAGAATTATAAATGATGGAAATGCAAAAGTGAGTCATGACCTCAATGTGTAGGACAAAATGAATCTCAAATTCAAGTTTGAAGTTTATTCTTATTTTTATTTCAAACAGGGATAGTGTATTGATGAACAACTGGCCTAACAGCAGTAGTAATAAAAAAGATAACTCATTCCATGTGTCACAAATTATTTGAAACAAAAACAAAAACAATATCATAAACACAATCATCCTCATGTTTTCATAAAAAATCTAATATTTTTAGATAATTTCTGTGAAAATGTTAAATGTTTCACCACTCCCTGAACCAGAGCAGTGTACATGGGCCAAGGTTCACTCACAGATGAACAGGTGAACCCAAGGGACAAGTGTTCAACATGTTTAAAATATGCAAAATTGAAAATAAATACAAGAAACTATATATATATTAGATTTGATTGATTTGGGTTATAATTCATACTTTCTGTTTGAATTTAAAATCACCCGTATATTAGCCAAGGTTCACTCACAGTCAAGTTCGGTGAGTACTTCCTCCCACACTAATGGATCCAACATCATGTGACGTTTCGTCACTGGCTGAGGCTCTGGGACCAACCTTACAACGTCCTCTGGCTGATACCAAATTATGTCATCATTCATAGGCCAGTACCACCTGTTCTTGCCTATCTGGCTCATGGTTTTCACCAAGGCTCCATTTTCTGATTTCACATCTTGGATTAGGCCTGCGTAAGGATTCCCATCATAGCGGACCACACACCAGCTTCCAATCAGTACCTCATGTAGAAGAGTGATGTCTTGAGATTTGAGAGTTGGGATTGGTGGGCCCAAAGCCGACTCAGGCCTCTGTGCTCTCTGTGCTCCGGGCCGTTCCACATGTTGCAGACCAAAACACTGGCAGATTTGGGGCTCTGAGCAGAAGCATCTTAAGACCCGCCAAGATATGTCTCCCAGTCTTGTAGACACAATCTAAAAGAAAAATGTTTAATTGCTTAACTCTCATGATTATGATGATGATGGGTGTGTGTGTGTGTGTGTGTGTGTGTGTGTGTGTGTGTGTGTGTGTGCATGTGTGTGCGTGAGTGAGTGAGTGAGTGAGCGAGTGAGTGAGCAAGTGAGTGTGTGTGTGTGTGTGTGTGTGTGTGTGTGTGTGTGAGTGAGTGAGTGAGTGAGTGAGTGAGATACCTGATGAATCTGCATTGTTCCTTTGATGGTGATCAGGTCCTCAGGCAGGACACTGTCCATCCTTTCAATTTCCTCCTCAGTGACGTACATAAGCTGAACAGATGAGGGCTGGTCCCTAAGTTTTTCATACAACACCTTGCCTTTTGGGATGTCAATTCCCTGGACCACAATTGCATCAGCCTAACGCTTGATTGCAGCACCAACTCCATCAGCTGGACCCTTTCCATGTCCAGCTTCCAAAAAGTTCCATGTTACCTTCTGGAATCCCATCTCATAAGGAATTTTGCTCAAAAAGAAAAAGTTCTTCTTGGATCTATATTGGGTGGTTGGGCCATTGCTTATAACATGCAGGGTGGTTGCTGCTGTGTTCAATTCTTTTAGATAGGGAAGCACTTTTTTCAGATGGGCCCAGATTGCGGATGGGTCGTGGCGCATGCATTCACTGATGGTGCAAATGGACACCACGCCATTCTTCGAGTGAGCAACACCAGTATGAAGAGTTGTCTGCTTGTGTGAATCACCATAATAGGTGGCCTGGATCTCCTCTGCATACTTGCAGATATAATTTTCTGCAAAGTCTATCTGTAAAACAATACTGTCTTCCTTGATGTTTTCTTTTAACCCATTCAAAGAAAGGAATTGATGTTTTATGTTTTGGATGTGTGCTTTCCCATCTTTTTGGTGAGTTGGTCTGAAAAGTCTTCGAACAGTTTATGCATAGGCCCATGCACTTTTTCCTTTGCTGTATAGTGCACTTTAATCATTTCTTTGGACCAGGGTTCGAATTATGATTTCATCTTTGTGGGGGTCTCTTTAAAAAAAGAAAAGAAAAAAAAAAGTAGCCTATGAGCAGGCGCGGCGTAGCTTAATAATGTAATATAAAAATATAAAAATTTGTAACTATAATACAAATAGTTAAATTTAAATTAACAATTAAATTTAAATAGTACATTTGGTTTAATTTGTCGTTTAATGAGGTCTAATATGTTTTCAGTTGTGAGAATTTTCACATGAGTAAATAAATAGAAGTGGTCCAGTGGTAGAACTTTTGCCAAGCGTGACAGAGGTTCTGGGTTCGAATCCATACTCATATAGGTTTTTTTTTTCTTTTATCAAATCCGATTATGTTTATCAGTGGTTGTATATCAGGCAGAGACACGTTTGTGTGCATTTTATTTTGTAATTTCACTGGAACGAATAGAGAGTCTCCATAACAGATTGAAGCGCGCATCCGAGTGAAGACTGTGCGCGAGCCACAAACAAACACAGTATCCGCGCCACTGATCGCAGCGGCAACGAGCACTTTGATCACTTGATTTAAGCATAAGGATGTAGTGTGATGAAGATCTGAGATCCCGTAAGATCCATGTGTTTGGCATCATGTCCTATCTTTTAGTCATGCTACAGTAGTCTGAAGGAAAAAGTGCTTTATTTGTAATTTAAAGGGGACCTATTATGCAAAATTCACTTTTGTATGGTGTTTGGACATAAATGTGTGTTGGCAGTGTGTGTACACAACCACCCTACAGTGATAAAAATCCACTCACTCCTTTTTTTTTTAATCTCCATAAATCAAAAGCAGTCTCTCCAAACGACCCGTTTTCAGAATGTGGCTTTAGTGACATCACTAAAGCCACAGGCCCTGCCCACGAGTGTTGACTGACATACCATAATAACTTAGACCCGCCCTGATCGAGTTCACTGCGAGTTGTACACATCAGCCATTGCTGCAGCAATGCACTCACGAGAAGTGTCGAAGCATCTCCAAAGCGTTGAAGGTGTTGTAGCTGGATGTATTCATTCACATAGCTCTCTCTATTTACTCTTGAAATCTGCTAGCCAGTGAAGACGAGGTGGATTCATTTTGTTTTCAAAGAAAATGTTCCCTCAACTCTACATAAATTTATGTAAGTTACTTATGCACTTCTTATACTGTTTACTCAGCTCTAACAGTGATTTTCTGAAGAAAAACTGATGCTTCATCTTTTGTGTGACATACAGTAAACTTTATTAAACTCATCAGTATATTTTGTGTCATCATTCAGACAATTCAGATCGTCAGACGGAGTCCTACAGCAGGCTTGCATTAATAGTGTATACAAGCAATGCCAAATAGGTTATAATCGTAATTAAACTAAACTATACCTGTTCCAACTCCATACAGCATATATTCTCTGACTCTGTAGGCATTTTTATGGTCGAAATGAACACCATTACTGTGACTGTCTGTTTTATTATTATCATCTTCCCTGTTCTAGCTCTGATCACGGGATTCACGGCTGCTTAGGCTCCGCCCCCTGTGACGTGAACCAGCAGCTCATTAGCATTTAAAGGAGAAGCACTAAAACAGCGCGTTTTTCACAGACCCAAAAAAATGATGATTTAAACGTGCTGTAAATAAAATTCTGTTGGGTATTTTGAGCTAAAACTTCACATACACACTCTGGGGACATCAGATAATTATTTTACATCTTGTGAAAAGGGGCATAATAGGTCCCCTTTAAAATAATGGTGCTGATGATTTTTAGAGACCCCCACAGGTGTATGATTTTACTGCTTTCATGGGAGCTCATCCTCTCTCTATGGGAGCTCAGCTCCCACTGGCTCCCACGTAATTCGAACCATGCTTTGGACCCATCTTTTTTTCTTTTTCTCCCTGTGTTCCACGATGCTTCTCAATTGGAACCACCACGTCTGTTCCTCATCATCAAAGGCAGATGTTTCAAGTTTTTTGTCTCTGCAATCCAGACACTCCCTGTACATGCATTCCTTGGTGACATCATCACAAGAAACTGAATTAATTAGATCGGTGAGTTTAGATGTCTTGACGATTTTATGAAAGAACAGCCTATTGGCCATGAACTGCATGTTTGAATGCAGCTTACACAGGCATGTTTCTCTCTCTGCTAAGGTGGGTTTAACAACCCAAAAAGGTCGCTGTCTGCAAAACTCTGCATCAGAGATTTTGACCTCAGGATTCTCCTGTCTAAATTTCAGGTGCAGTTGCTTCATTGTTTCAGTCAGGAAGCGCTTTTGCATCTTTTATATGTTCTTCGTAATCGTCTCTTTTTTTCCTGTTGTTGCCCTACTGTTGTCATCACGCTCTATAAAGTTTGTAATCTTTTCCTTCAGATCTTGGTTATGGTAACTTTGTTTTTTTGGGGTTTTGCGAGTGTATATCAGTTTGTTGGTTCTTGTCATGTTTGTCCTCATAACCTTTAGAGAGAACCTAAACTCTTTTTTTTGCCATGGTGACCAGGCCATATTTTTTGAGGATCCCACCAGCCACAATTTTTGAGATTATTTGCCGTGTTTTGCGATTTTCAACCTTCTTCCTAGTTTCCGAAATTATTGTGTTATAAAACAATAGCGTTCTCTTCAGTTGTGTTGTGCTTTTGGTTTATCTGTTTCTTAGTTCTCCGTTTAGGAGATTCAGTTAGCTCCATTTTTCTCGTAAGTCGATCAGACCTCTTCTTATATTTTTCTGCTTTTCTAAGGGCACGGGCAAGCTTTTCTTTCATTTCATCAAGGTCTCTGTAAGTCTGTGCCCTTCCCTTTGCAACATTTTTTCTCCCTCTTCGTCTTTGAGGAGTTCTCTCTGGCTCACTCGGCTGACGTGGTTCAGGGACGTCATCAGCGTCTGGTGATTGCGGTGGTGTTGCCCCTGCCGTGAAACTCTCAGCTGCTGAGACCATTTTATGTTTCTTACGTCTGCGTCGTTGTAGGCTACAGTTCGCCACTGTCTTCTGATTTTTTTTTGGTCGCTTACTGACATTTCGTTGACAGACTTAAGTCCTTGCTGTTTTTTCTTTTCATATCTTTCCCTGTCTTTCCTTAGGAACTCAGCATATTTAATTGGATCAGATTTTAGTCTTTCCCTGAATAGTCTGGACTTCTCTGCTGATGTTTTGGGTGCCATCTTAAAGAACAACAGAGAGACTATGTCAGATTTAGTTGTAAACAATAAAATATCTCAATTTAAAACATTTTCTATGACATTATATGTAAAGTTTATGTGTTTACACTATATTTTTAGTACTATAGGCAAACTACTTTGCTTTTAAGCACAGACAATGTCCTTGCCAGGCCAACCTGTCTTTATCACTTCCATGGAGACAGATGTGGAAAAGACGGTTGTGGAAATGACATTTTCCCCCTTTCCCTCTAATATCTCATGTTTGACTAGCCTGTTAGTGTTAGTTTTAGAGTTAGCATTAAATAATCTCAAATATCACCTGATGAATTTGTAAAAATCCAGAAATGTTTCCGTCGGAATGAATTATGAGCAGTTCAGAAATGACATACAATAAACATACGGATTTCTCATATTTACCTTGATATATCTCCAATTTATTAACCTCTGCTGGGACCAGTCTTTCATTCAGCCATGTGGCTTCCTCTGGAGTGTCAGTTACTATGGTTACTGAGTATACAAATCTAGAACACTGAGCCTGGCATTGCATTTAATGCAGAGGTGTGGAAATGACAGTGAAACCAAGGGACAAGTGTTCAACATGTTTAAAATATGTCAAATTGAAAAGAAATATATAAAAAAATATTAGATTTGAATGAATTGGGTTATAATGCATACTTTCTGTTTGAATTTAAAACTATATCAGTATTAGATTTAAAGTGAGATAAAGTTGAAGACCCAAAGTCTGGCCTAGGGACAGAGGCAAAATAGTCAAAAACGCATATAAAATGCCTCCTATTTTATATAAAACAACAGAATTGAACAATGATTTTTTTATATATAGGTTCCCCTACACATGTAGTAAGTGAGAAAAAAAAAAAGTTTTTTTAATATCTGTCAAGGACAGAAAAAGTACCATAGTTGGAGAATCACCCATAAATGGCTTGTCCGTTTGGGGAGGTGCGCAAGCAGTCTGCGGAGACTCGCGCTGCAGAGCCAGGTGAAAGTATAAACAAGGCTTTACGATACAGAAAGCGACCCTGCCCCTCGCAAACTCCCATTCGCAACGGCGGGGTTAGAGTATTAATGACCGTTCAACTACAGGTGAGTCGACGCCGGCCCCGTGTGACTCACATTCTACAGAGAGAGACTTTTTTTTTCTCCTGTTCTTATTCACCAAATGGATGAGCCCACGCCAGCCCCACCCCCGCGTGACTCTTTCTCTGCTAAGTGAGATTTTTCTCTGTTGTTATCTGGGACCAATGAAGCAATGAGGGGTGCCCCATTCGAGTCGCTTCGGTCTGTGGATCTGAAGCATCTTTCGCTCAAAACCGCTCTCTTGATGAGGTTTTATTAACAAAGTTCGGGAGGAGCACATTCAGATAATTAACACAAGTGGAGAGCACTCAGCAATCAATAGTAAGAGGTATATATACACTTAGCAGTCTCACCTCAATCCATTGACAGTTTTGCAGCATCCCCCCACCACCCCTTCTCCACACTTCTAGTCTAAAACACTTACATACGGGGGGAGTACTCTGGGTTCGGGCTGAACTCCGAGCTCGGAGCCCTCCCTCCGGACAGCACGCCAAATACGCAATAAACTTTACCCCCTCAAATTGTATGTAAGTGTGAACTTGTGAGCTGGTGCTCGCTTCAGTCAAGAGAGTGGGTGATTTGCAAGCACTATCAGTAAGCGCTTCCTGCCTTGAGTTTGAGCCTAATGACTCCAGAGTCGTCCTTAAACCAAGGCACGGTAATGTTCCTAAAGTGCTCTCGACTCCGTTCAGAGCACAGGTTATTTCGCTAGCAGCTCTTCCCTCGCCAGAGGACAAAAGAGATGTGAATTTACTCTGTCCTGTCAGGGCTCTCAGAGTTTATCTGGAGCATTCTGCCTCATTCAGACAGTCGGAACAGCTCTTTGTATGCTTTGGCGGCCGCACCTAGGGGCTCGCCTTCACAAAGCAGAGATTATCGTGCTGGATAAGTGGATGCTATCGCGCTGGCTTATGAGTCTAAGGGCCTTCATTGCCCCTTAGGTGTCAGAGCTCATTTCACGAGAGGTATGGCCTCGTCATGGGCTTGATCAAGTGGAATACCTATTGATGATATCTGTGCGGCGGCCGGCTGGGCATAACCTGGAAGTTCCCGCTTTGCAAGCGAGGGTTCTTTCAATATAAAAGTGTAAGCACAAACCCCAAGCTATAGGGCTCGATACATGTCTGGTCCTGGCTGAACTCAAAATATGGTTCTTACCTTATACATACGTACATTATAAAGGACTTGGCCCTGTTATAGGCCCATTCCTTGGTTCCCTATGCAAAGCTCGTCAGGGGACTGGCTTCAATTAGGGTTCATAACTTTACTCTTCTATTGGCCTCAGGCATCTTGCCTTGGGCTACAGTATGGAGCGAAGTTTAAGCACGCACAGCGTTTTAAAGGGGGTTCCCATAGCGTAAGCTAGCCTTAAGCAATAAGAGAGACCTCTCGAAAGGGAACTTCTTGGTTACTAACATAACCTCGGTTCCCTGAGATGAGGGAAGAGTATTGTGTAACCCACGTGCTACTGTGCTTTGATCAGGAGATCGCTTCAGTCAATTAAACCTGAATTACTTGGCTAAGAATGGATGCTTATAAAGACGTAAGCCACACCTATTCTGGCGGGCTCTTACGTGCCAGGGCGTGAAGCAGCCTGAGCCGCCTCGCCATAGGTTCGTGCAGTTGCCACAGCACAGCCAATGATCGCGCTAGTCGATCATCTTTGTCTGCTGTGCAGCTGCACTGCGTTTTAAAAATGTGGTTTCAATATTCTCGAGAAAAGGAGTCCTTGTGGAATACTCGTTCCCTCATCTCAGGGAACTGAGGTTACGTTAGTAACCGAGATGTTTTCTGCTTGGTATTACAGCACATAAGAGTTTTGCATGAGACAGATGGAATTCCCCAACACTTCCTCAAACAGGAGCTTTAGTTTGAGTACCCAAGGAAGATGTGTAGTGTGCCATGGGTTGAGTGGAGGGAAATCAAGCAATGTTAAAGGGGTCATATAATGCCATTTTTGTACAAGCTAATATGATTCTTTAGGGTCTAAATTAAAAGTTTGTAATATACTTTAATTAAAAATTCTCATTAGTATTGTAAGAAAACACTAATTTTACCTGGTCGAAAACAGCTCTGTTTTCAGCACGCCGTTTCAGTGCATGTGTCTTTAAATGATAATGAGCTTTGCTCACCCCGCCCCTCTGTTCTGTGGGTACACCGTATTAGACATTCTCTGACCGTATCTAACACAATAACCACGTGTTATTCGTTATAAACGTGGGATTATGAATTATATTGAGAACGTCGTACATAGAAAACATGCCGTAATGTACCCTGAGTGTAAACCTTAGACGCATTCATTGTGAAGCCTGCAGCAAGGTTTGCAAATTTCGCAAAGATTAATATAAATACTAATATAAAGGTTAATAAAACATTACACTCACATCTTCTGGAGGTTCAGCAGGAACACGTTGGTACCGATCCGTTTTTTCTCGTTTGTGAAGCTGTCTGGTGTGAAATGATTCGCGCAAACATGAAAGCACAGACGATCGTGGGGAATCCCCGTGAGGGAATCCCCGCGTCAATCCTTTGGGCATATCGCTTCAAAAACAAAACTCAGCCACTGCTTCTTCAACGGCTCGGATTTAGGAACATCCAAAAGACTGCTGTGTTCCTTATTACATCTAAGAACAGAACACCACAATCGCTTAGACGCCATTCTACTCCAGCATATCAACAATGGCGGACTACTATGACGACGGCTGTCACAGCTTGCTCAGGGCGGGTCTTGTGTTGAAACACGGCTGTCAATCACAATAGCGGGAGGGGCGTACGATCTTATGACGTCACAATATCGAACGGCTTGATTTCAGAGATGGTCAAACATATAAGGAGATTAAAACAAAACCACTGGATGGATTTTTATCATGATAGGATGGTTGTGTACAGGCACTGCCAACAGAAATTTCAGTGCAATCAACTTGTAAAAGTGCATGTACCATTATATGACCCCTTTAAGCCTCTACAGCGCAGGGTTGCCCTCAGGCAACAGAATGTTTTCTTAAGCCCCATGTTCAGTACATGTTTTTTTAAAAGATTGCAACCAATTATAATGGTCAAAAAGGATTATAAATATTAAAGTGTTATATTATTAAAATAATATAAAAGCATAAAAAGCACTTTTATGCTTTTATAAAACGGTTACCACACAATATTAAAGTAAAAAAAAAATTTATTAGTGCAACTTTCATGAAGTTAAATCAATAAAAGCATTCCTTCCGCTAGAAAAAAAAATGACCGTGAACAACAACGTTCCAATGTGTAATGCATGAAAGCTCAAATAAAAACAAACAGTTCTCAAACTTTGTCTCATTCTTTTTGTTTTTTACAACACAATATTTGTGAAATTTCCTCACACAAATAGGCATAGCTTATCTCTCAGCATGAGAAAACGTTTATTTTTTTGTTTATTCCATTATTTTCTCACTGCACTAAACTAAATATTTACATAGCCTAAATAAAAACACAAGGGCACATATTTTGATAGATAACAGTTAGGTCTTTAATCTATTTTATTAATGTTATTAATTTAGTTGCTAAAATGCTGCCTAACAAGAGATACTTTTTTATTGTTGTTTATTTAAATTTATTTGAACATCTGCGTTTATTGTGCACGGATTCAATATTTGTCTCATTTCAATCGGCTCCACTGTGGTGATATTTAATGCGGTTCTCTTTAGTTGGCTCAGCACTGTCAGCAGTGTTTTCTGTTGCAGCAAGAATGTCGCTCCAGTGCTTTCTTTGTTTTAAGTTTGGCCTCCAGTAGCTCTGTAGTGAACTTTCACACTTATGTCCACTCACAGACATAATTTCCTTCTATTCGAGACCAGCATCGGACAATCTCTGCACCATGGTGCTGCGAAGGCAGTGATTTGTGTAAACCTTGGAGGTGCCTGCTGCTTTACAAATTCTCGGCAACATTGTTGCGAGGTAGTTCACACCCATAGGCTCTCTTGTGTACCTGCAACAGTCAAAAACGAGAAAAAAACTTTAACACAACAAGATTTAACACAAATCGTGAGCTTAGAATTATAAGGTTCTATCTCCGTTTAGGGTAGTTCTGAGATATTGAGCATCAAAGTTTTTACATACCAGCTGGCAAAACTGTTATGTAGTATAATCTACTATTATAGCTCAACAAGACCATCACCCTACAGGTACTTTGAGGATAGAATATCAAAATCCTGGCACATTTGGAAATGGGATTTTTTTAAGATGGCCCAAACGGAGATAGAACCTTATAATTCTGAGAGCTCTGATTTGGAATTATAAGGTTCTACCTCCACTTTTACAAATAAAACCCCACATTTCAAAGAATAAATGTATATATTCCCATTATATAACCATTGATTTTAATCAATTTATATATTTATAATACAAGCACACAGCTTGTAGTATATAATATAATATATAATAGTATAGTATACATCAAAGCCAAGCAAGTTAGTAAGAAAAAATGTTATTTTTATTTTCAAAGAACATGGACATGGAAAAATTACAGCTAAACAAAAAATGTTTTTTTTTTTTTTTTTTTTTTTTCACATACTACACCCCACTCCTCTGTACTGTAAAAACATTTAGGAAGCATCTTAGATTAAAACATACAAAATATTGTGTAACATTACAAAACACGTATTCAAAAACTTTTAACGTATTCAAAAACTTAAAAAAAAAATTGTAACAAAACACGTTTTCATCCCTTTCCACCCTCACCCCCTCCGTGCTCTGAAACATTAAAAAAATGAAAGATGGATTAGTTAGAAAGAAAGATAGATTAGTTAGAAAGATAGAAAGATGGATTAGTTAGAAAGAAAGAAAGAAAGATGGATTAGTCAGAAAGAAATATAGATTCATTAGAAAGATAGAAAGATGGATTAGTTAGAAAGAAAGAAAGAAAGAAAGAAAGAAAGATGGATTAGTTAGAAAGAAAGATAGTTTAGTTAGAAAGAAAGAAAGATGGATTAGTAAGAAAGAAAGAAAGAAAGAAAGAAAGAAAGAAAGAAAAAGAAAGAAAGAAAGAAAGAAAGAAAGAAAGAAAGAAAGAAAGAAAAAGAAAGAAAGATAGATTAGTTAGAAAGATAGAAAGATGGATTAGTTAGAAAGAAAGAAAGAAAGAAAGAAAGAAAGATGGATTAGTCAGAAAGAAATATAGATTCGTTAGAAAGATAGAAAGATGGATTAGTTAGAAAGAAAGAAAGAAAGAAAGATGGATTAGTTAGAAAGAAAGATAGTTTAGTTAGAAAGAAAGAAAGATGGATTAGTAAGAAAGAAAGAAAGAAAGAAAGATGGATTAGTTAGAAAGAAAGAAAGATGGATTAGTTAGAAAGAAAGAAAGAAAGTTGGATTAGTTAGAAAGAAATAAATATTAGAAAGAAAGAAAGAAAGAAAGAAAGAAAGATATATTAGAAAGAAAGAAAGATATAAAGATGGATTAGTTAGAAATAAAGATATATTAGAAAGAAAGAAAGAAAGAAAGATAGATTAGTTAGAAAGATAGAAAGATGGATTAGTTAAAAAGAAAGAAAGAAAGAAAGATGGATTAGTTAGAAATAAAGATATATATAAGAAAGAAAGAAAGAAAGAAAGAAAGATAGATTAGTTAGAAAGAAAGATGGATTAGTTTGAAAGAAAGAAAGATGGATTAGTTAGAAATAAAGATATATTAGAAAGAAAGAAAGAAAGATAGATTAGTTAGAAAGATGGATTAGTTTGAAAGAAAGATAGATTAGTTAGAAAGATAGAAAGATAGATTAGTTAGAAAGAAAGAAAGCTGGATTAGTTTGAAAGAGAGAAAGAAAGAAATATGGATAAGTTAGAAAGAAAGATATATTAGAAAGAAAGAAATATTAGTTTGAAAGAAAGAAAGATGGATTAGTAAAAAAGAAAGAAAGATTGATTAGTTATTAAGGATATATATATATAGATAGATAAAGTTTGAAGATAGAAACAGTTTGAAGATAGATTAATAAACACCTAATGGTTTAGATTATGTCAAAAACTCAATTTCGACCAAAAGTGGAGATAGATCCTTATAATTCTAAGATCACGAAATTATAAATAGCTAATATGATTTGTGTGCCGCTGCGTGATCTACGTAACACATTTAGAGAGGTTTTGCTTTTTGGGGTGAAGGTAAAAAGCAGGGGGGTTAGATGGCACAAGAGAAAAGTACTTCTCTAGAGAGGCAACGGGACAAAGCGGGTTCCCAGTTTGTTGGAACATGAAGCCACGCCTGCTCTCCTTATTTCTGTCATGTGGGTCCTTATGTTTTTTTTGTGTCTTCATTGACGCTCATTGTGACATACTTTAGGCCATTTTCGTTTGTTAAAATGCAGAATGAGTCTGGAATGAGTTCTCGGTTCCCTTCTTTTCCTCTACGTCCGAAGTGTAACTGCACATCAAACCAGACTTTGTTTACGAGTCCTTCAGGTGTGTTGGGATTAAGCGCATCGGACAGTTTTATGGTGCTGAAATCTTTAGTAGAAATCGGTGTGTGATGCTCCGTTTTATCACGACCCTCTCTTCTCATTGTCTTTACTAATCCAACGAAAACATTATTGGATGAGGTGAATTCGCTGTCTCTCCTCAGACACCAGGACAAACTCAAAGGTGGATCATTCAGGAATCTGTTCAGACCCACATGTAACACTACATAGCTACTGATCCCATATTTTTCACCTTTGGAGCTTCTGACAGTTCCGTAGAAATCACGGAGAAGTGCGTTGAGTTCCGTCTTGGTGATTTGTTTAAAATCAATGCTGCAACCCTTTTCACTACACCAGTCACCGAAGCATTTCACTGCCCATTGGGTTTGCTGCACGGTATTTTTTTCATTACAAGTCTTCTCGAATGTATCAATGTTACATTTCAGCACTTCAGCATGACGGTTCATATTTGTAGAAGTCTCTCCATATTGTTCCTAAAACAACTCATCCATCGTCATGCCACCTAGTAAATCGAAATTTACTTGCCTGAAGTGTGTAATGCCATGTAAAAATGATTATTGCCGGGACAGTCAACACTAGTGCTGTATAATTTACCAAAACTTTGAAATAACTCCAAGAATGATGATCTATCCAGTATATAATCACAAATAATACTTCAATTCAAACATTTGTTAGTGTTTTTCATCTTTCATAATAAAATGAATCCTTACTAATCTCAGAGAGAAGGCCAAATAAGTGTGGTAATGAACAACTCCCTATAATTGAAGATTAAAACTATTTAATTTGTCAACAAGCCTGCATCGCATGTGTGAGGACTGTCATTGTGTGGAGGATATAAAAAAAAAATCTTTACATTTTTTTAAATATTTTTTCCTCCCTTCTCATATGATTTCCATTTTCAGTTTTGTGTTCGCTCCAAACTTTTGCATGCAAACGTTGGTAAAGTTTCTTGGGGGGACACAAAACTTTTTTTACATGTAAACACAAAACGCCTCGGTTACGACTGTAACCTCGGTTCCCTAAAGAGGGAACGACAAGTGTCTGTCCAGTGTGAAATCGCGAGGAGCAGCACTAGGACGAGAGCACCTGGGACCCTGGTGTAGAGTCCAACTTCAAACAGTAGAACTTTACAAATGTGTGCAGTGAGGACCGCCTTGCCGCATCACAAACATCTTGGAGAGCAAATCCTGACATAAGCCTTAAAGGCTGCCATATTCCTAGTTGAGTGGGAATGGACAGTCATAGGTGAAGGCTGTCCGACGGACTCATAAGCAAGTAAGATAGCCTCGACCACCCACTTGCTCATTCTCTGCTTAGATGCAGGGAATCCTTTGTTAGGGGGCCCAAAACATACGAACAGCTGTTCGGATTTACACCACAAGGCAGCTCTGTGGACATACTGTAGGGATCTAGTGCCCTGACTGGGATTATACCATGGTCTGGGTGAATACTCGATTCTGATTGGCTGCAGGGTGTCCATTAAAAAGCGATAGAGGACACCTAGTAAATAAACCATCAGGCGTAACCAGGGAAACCAAGTTCCCTTTCAAGGGAACTCCCGTTGCGTCGAGAATGACGCTATGGGGAACGCTTTGCGTGATGACGTCTTGAAGCACATGTAAAATCAGTCCAATGGTGTGGCGGAACGTCAGAGGCGGGTGACGTCACGTACCAGGAAGCTATAAAAGCCGGCCCGAAACAGAAAACGAAAGCTTTCTGAGTCTTCAGTTGCGCTCTGTGTGAAATCTGTCTGTATATTTGGTGTTGTCTGTCTATATCATATATATATATATATTCAGTATGGCGAGCGAGCAGCAGTTTAGAGTGTGTGTCCATCCCTGCCCGCGTTATTTAACGGGAGGTGACACACACACTCTTTGTGTTGTTTGTTTGGGAGAGGAGCATGCCCAGTCAGCACTCGAGGGTGGTGACTGTGTGCATTGCTGTGCGCTTCCATTGCGTACGCTCCGATCCCGCTTGGCTCGGTTCAATCCCGACCACGCTCCCCAGGGCTCGGGTCCCGCCGCTGCCGAGGCACGGCGTCGATCTCAGACCTGGGGTTCACAGATGGATTTATCAGTGGATGTTGAGACGGGCTCTGCCTTATCTCAGCATCCGTCTGATAGATCCAGTGCCTCTTATCAGGGTGTGGAAGCACGCGCTGCGGTTTCTTCCCCCCCGATAGAGGTACCAGTACTGCAACTATCCAGCTCTGAGGAGTTGGATGTTGTGAGTATTGTAGCTGAGTCTGAGGATTCGCCACCTCAGTCTCATGCGTTTGAGGAACTGCTCGATGTCATTACTAGAGCTGTTGACAGACTGTCTATTGAGTGGCCAGAAGATAGGCAGGACGTTCGTTCGAAAAGTAAGCTCGACGAACGCTTCCTGCCATCTCGTGCGCAGCCCCAGCGCAGGAGCCTGCCGTTTTTCCCCGATCTCCACACCGAGGTGTCGAGATCGTGGGCGAAACCAGTGTCATATCGAGTGTATACTGCACAAACATCACACTATTCATCCATTCACAATTATAAAGAGCATGGTTATGGGGAGATGCCGAAGGTGGAAGAGACGCTCGCGAGCTATCTCTCTCCAGCAACGGCATCTTCTCTGAAGGCTCCTGCACTTCCATCCAAGCCAGTAAAAGTTACTTCTTCCCTGGTTCATAAAGCTTATGCCGCCGCCGGTCAAGCTGCAGCGTGTTTACATACAATGTCCATAATGCAGGCTTACCAGGCTGAGTTATTGGGTGATTTTGAGGAGGGCGGGGGTATTAGTGCTGATACGGTGTCTGAACTGCGTAGAGCCACGGATTTGTCTCTCAGGGCCACCAAGGAGACGGCTAAATCCATCGGCCGCTCTATGGCAGCCCTGGTGGCCACTGAGAGGCATCTGTGGCTTAACTTAAGTGACATAAAGGACAAAGAAAAACATGTTCTTTTAGATGCACCAGTATCCACGCAAGGGTTATTTGGAGACGCAGTTAATAGTGCTGTAGCGAAGTCACAAGAAGCTTCAAAACAGGCAGCTGCACTTCAGAAACTTCTCCCCCGCCGTTCTTTCTATGAGGCTGCTGAGCGGGAGCAGCCTCACTCCTCTAAAAAGAGCGCTGAGCACCGCGCCACTCAGAAACAGAGCGTTTCCTCCCGTGCTCCCCCACAAAAATCTCGGGGACACGGAGGGCGCTCTCAAACCCAGCAGTCTTCGAGGGGTAAAACGGATCTGCGGACCGTTATTACCGCCAAGAAGGCTGCTGGGAAAAAGTCCTGATGTCTGAGGGCTCAGGACAAATGAGGGTAGTCCCCCCGAAGCAGAGCGGTTAACACCTCTTTTCACGGTGCCCGTCTCTCTTCGGTGCCCTCAGGGGACCGTTCTGCCAACCCTGCCGCCTCTGGCGTTACAGGGCGCAGCGGTCTCCGGCGAGCACATATCTCAAGGTCCACCCGGAAACGTAGTGGCCTCGGGATGCCCGCCCCCTCTGAGGAGGGTGCTAGAGCAGTCTGTTTGGTCGTTCCCTGCCGGTGCGCCGTTACAGGGCGACGAACCGACTGCTCAACAGCAGGAGAAAAATACGGTGCCGTCTCTCTTCGGTGCCCTCAGGGGACCGTTCTGCCAACCCTGCCGCCTCCGGTGTTACAGGGCGCAGCGGTCTCCGGCGAGCACATATCTCAAGGTCCACCCGGAAACGTAGTGGCCTCGGGATGCCCGCCCCCTCTGAGGAGGGTGCTAGAGCAGTCTGTTTGGTCGTTCCCTGCCGGTGCGCCGTTACAGGGCGACGAACCGACTACTCAACAGCAACAAAATCCAGAAACCAGTCTCGAGAGACTGGTACCTCTAGTAGAATCTTTGACAGCGTGGAAGCTACTGTCAAATGTTTCTCGTTGGGTCCTGCAGACCGTGGAAAAAGGGTATTAGATACAATTCTAGTAACGCCCACCGCGGTTTATGGGGGTCCTGCCCACAATGGTGGGCCCCGAGCAGGTTCTGGTTATGGAACAGGAAGTAAACACTCTGTTAGAGAAAGGGGCCATAGAATATGTACCTCCCTCCAACAGGGAAACCGGGTTTTACAGCCGGTACTTCATAGTTCCAAAGTAGGACGGGGGATTGCGTCCCATTTTAGGTCTTCGAGTTGTCATGCAGCTCAAGTTCAAAATGTTAACATTGAGACAATCGTGCCACAGATTAGTCCGAGGACTGGTTTGTCACGATAGACCTCAAGGACGCATATTTCCATCCGTCCGTGACATTGGAAGTTCCTGAGGTTTGCTTTCGGGGGCAAAGCATACCAATATCGAGTTCTTCCATTCGGCCTGGCTTTATCACCCCGCACTTTCACCAAATGCGTGGATGCAGCTCTGGCGCCTCTGCGCCTCCGGGGTATTCGCATCACGAACTACATCGACGATTGGTTGATTTTAGCTCAGTCGCATTAGATGGCGGTTCAACATCGAGATGTTGTTCTCGCCCATATGAAAGAGTTGGGGTTACGGCTGAACGCCAAGAAGAGTGTGCTTTCTCCACTCCAGAGGACCACTTTTTTAGGCGTGGTTTGGGATTCAGTGTCGATGCAGGCGCGCCTGTCATCGCCACGCTTCGATCCTGGCAGCTGTGAGAAGTGTAAAGCTAGGCCAGCTACTCACTGTCAAACAGTTCCAGAGACTGTTGGGTCTCATGGCAGCAGCTTCCAACGGGATACCTTTTGGACTGCTGCACATGAGGCCCCTGCAGTGGTGGCTCAGGACCAGAGGGTTTTTCCCCGAGGGGCAACCCATTTCGCACAATCAAGGTCACGCGGTGATGCCTACGTGCCTTGGTTATGTGGAAGAAACCTTGGTTCCTGTCCCAGGGCCCAGTGCGGGGAGCTCCTTGTCGTCGCAAACTGCTAACGACGGATGCTTCCCTCACGGGTTGGGGAGCGATCCTGAGGGTCGCTCATCTCAAGGTCTGTGGGAAGACCATCATCGTTCCTGGCATATCAATCGCCTAGAGATGTTAGCTGTCTTCCGGGCTCTGAGGAGCTTTATCACAGGTCTCAGGGGACACCATGTGTAGTACATACGGACAACACGTCGGTAGTCGCCTATATCAAGGGGGTTTGCGCTGGCACGCCATATCCTCTTGTGGTCCCAGGGGAAGTTGCTGTCACTCAAGGCAGCCTACATCCCCGGGGTCCAAAATATAGTAGCAGACACTCTGTCGAGACAGGGGCCGAGGCCCGGGGAATGGTGGCTCCACCCCCGAGGTGGTGGAGCTGATATGGAATTTATAAGTGGGTCTGTTTGCGTCTCGAGAGACGTCTCACTGTCCACTTTGGTTCTCCCTCACGCATCCAGCTCCTTTGGACTGGATGCTATGGTGCAGACGTGGCCGAGGCTACGTCTGTACGCTTTTCCCCCAGTTGCTCTGCTCCCGGGAGTTCTGGAGAGAGTTCGCAGGGACCGGGTTTGCCTGCTTCTTATAGCCCCGCGCTGGCCGGGCAGAGTATGGTTTCCCGATCTTGTGTCGCTCCTCGACGGGCCTCCTCTGGAGCTACCCGTCAGGAGGGACCTTCTGTCCCAGGCGGAGGGCTCGATATTTCACCCCCGCCCAGAACTGTGGAACCTGTGGGCTTGGCCTCTGAGGGGGCCCAGCTCATAGAGTCAGGTCTCTCAACTGAGGTTGTTGAGACCATTCTACAGTCCAGAGCTCCCTCCACGAGGAAACTTTATGCCCTGAACTGGAGAGTATTCACCTCTTTGTGTAGTGACCGTCGGTTGGATCCAGTCAACTGCCCAATTGGTACAGTTCTGGAGTTCCTGCAGGACCGGTTCACTGCAGGTCTGACCCCGTCCACCTTAAAGGTTTATGTGGCGGCCTTAGGTGCTTACCACATTCCTTTGGGTGGAATGTCTGTGGGGAAAGACCCCTTTGGTATCTCGTTTCCCTCGTGGCACTTGGAGGTCCTCCTCCCTTTCGAAATCGGACCAGGAGGCTAATAATTTGCTTGCCCTGTTCGGGCGTTAGACGCGTATGTCCACAGAGCTGCCCTGTGGCGTAAAAGTGACATTTGCTCCCCTAAAAAGGGAGGTCCAGTGTCTAAGCAAAGAATGAGCAGTGGGTGGTTGAGACTATCTCACTTGCTTATGAGGTGGCTGGACAGCCTTCTCCTTTGGCTGTCCGGTCGCACTCTACGAGGAGTATGGCGGCCTCTAAGGCCCTTATATCAGGAGTTTCGTTACAGGACGTTTGTGATGCGGCAGGCTGGTCCTCACCGCACACTTTCGTCAGGTTCTACTCTCTGGATCTAGACTCTGCTCCAGGGTCTCATGTTTTGTCATCCTAGTGCTGCTCTATTAGATTACACACAGGACAGACATTCGTAGCTATGGAGGCGTTGGTATAGACGTTCCCCATAGCGTCATTCTCGACGCAACGGGAGTTCCCTTGAAAGGGAACGCCTCGGTTACGACTGTAACCTCGGTTCCCTGAAGAGGGAACGAGCGTTGCGTCGCCTTGCCATATCTCCTTCATGCCTGTCAGCTCGACTTCAGACTTTTACGAAGCTTTCGTTTTCTGTTTCGGGCCGGCTTTTATAGCTTCCTGGTACGTGACGTCACCCGCCTCTGACGTTCCGCCACACCATTGGACTGATTTTACATGTGCTTCAAGACGTCATCACGCAAAGCGTTCCCCATAGCGTCATTCTCGACGCAACGCTCGTTCCCTCTTCAGGGAACCGAGGTTACAGTCGTAACCGAGGCGTTATAGGTTTGTAAAAACTTTCGATTTCGATTGTAAAGCTAATTAAAATATAAACTAATGTTTTAAAAATGTGTTATTTGGCAAGTGACCATGGTATAAGCGGGTAAATGCCCTTCGAGGTGTCCATTAACCCTTACATATCAGATTATTATTTTCCTAGTCCGAATTTTGGAAAGGAGGAGGACAGAAGGCCTGCAGCATAATAGATCTAGCCACATAAGTGGGGACCTTTGGAACATAGCCTGGTCTAGGATGAAGGAACGCTTTAACCATGCCAGGTGCAAATTCCGAAAGTGCTTGCAAATCTCCTATCCTTTTAAGAGAAGTGATAGCGAGGAGAAACAAAGCTTTCAATGTGAGAAACTTGGCCGGAACCTCCTCCAATGGCTCGAAGTGAGCCAACGAAATGCCTTCAAGGACAACTGCCAGATCCGGCACCCTGGAATGAGCTGCAGGCCTCAGCCTCAGAGTCAAGTCAAGTCAAGTCCTCTTTATTTATATAGCACTTTTAACAATGTAGATTGTTCCAAAGCGGCTTTACATTGATAATAGGAAATTAAAGTAACAGAGATTGTTTTAGCTTTATAGCAGCTCTAGAATAAAGTTATTGTCCAGCTAAAGTTAGTTTGATTGATTCACTTCCGTCACAACGATCATTAGTTATTAACTTAGGGGCCGCTAACACGACACTGTTTTAACAGAAAACTCTTAAGTTCTTTCAGCGCAAACTTCAAAAACGCGAACCAGTGAGAACGCTGATGGCGTGCACATGCATATTACGAGTTCAGTCTATGGGTATATACGTTTGAATAAATGTGCACAGGCGTGTAGTCCTTCCCTACAAATCAACCCTCAACAAACTACTTGTCTGGCCTTAAAATTTATAATACAGAATTTTTATCGTTTATGCATAGCCACGCGAACCGGAATTATCCCGACACCGCTTTATCTGTAGAGAGGTAAAGGGAGGCCTTCACAGGGGAGATACTAGTTGACATTTCAGGACTATGCTGTCGTCGCGTCCAGGCGCAGGTCCTTCATCAGATCTGGATACGGCCTGGATCCGGCGGACTGCAGTAAACCTCGGGATAAACAGATAGACTAATATTAGCGTAGACGCCATTCATCTTATCTTATGATGTAACGAGTACATCAGGATTCATGAGAAGTGTTCCCGGTTCCGGCTGACCTAATCTATGCAGCCTAACATTGAATTATAAAAGTCTATAATGTGTTATGTGTATGATAGGTATTTTGAGATCGCAATAGACGTAAAGGACTAAAATGCGTTAAGAGCTCGCTCAAGTACTGCAGAGCTAAACCATTTAGTGCTTTGTAAGTAATCAGCAATATTTTCAAATTTATACGATGTTTAATAGGGAGCCAATGCAATGTTGACAGAACTGGGCTAATATGGTCATACTTCCTGGTTCTGGTAAGAACTCGAGCTGCTGTGTTTTGGACCAGCTGT
Source organism: Scardinius erythrophthalmus (assembly GCF_964197995.2). Classification (NCBI taxonomy): domain Eukaryota; kingdom Metazoa; phylum Chordata; class Actinopteri; order Cypriniformes; family Leuciscidae; genus Scardinius; species Scardinius erythrophthalmus. The sequence goes on along the minus strand of NC_138222.1, from coordinate 12,999,955 downwards.
AATTTGTTTATTAAGCATGCAGGGCAACCACCAATAGTAGCAATACAATAATCTAGCCTTGATGTCATGAACACATGGACTAATTGTTTCTGCATTTGTCAATGAGAGCATATGCCGTAATTTAGATATATTTTTAAGATGGAAAAATGCAGTTTTACAGATACTAGACATGTGACTTTCAAATGAAAGATTGGTATCAAAGAGCACATCCAGATTCCTAACCGACGACGAAGAATTGACAGAGCAGCCATCAAGTGTTAGACAGTATTCTAGGTTATTACGTGAGGAAGTTTTTTGTCCAATAATTATAATCTGTTTTTTCAGAATTAAGTAGTAGGAAATTACTAGTCATCCAATTTTTTATATCACCTATGCATTCGGTTAATTTTGTGAATTGGTAAGTTTCGTCAGGGCGTGAAGAAATATAGAGCTGAGTATCATCAGCATAACAGTGAAAACTAATTCCATGTTTCCTAATGATATCTCCTAATGGTAGCATGTACAGAGTGAACAGCAGCGGTCCTAGTACTGAGCCTTGAGGTACACCTCTGAGGTCTGAGCTGTTTTCTGGGCCCTGGAGGTGTTCTGACATGCTCTGACATTTGTGGTTATTTCTGTTACTTGTGACATTTTCATGGCTAAAGTCTAATTACACTGTATTCAGCACAAACTCTGCTACAATAATATATCAGCAGAATGTATGTAAAAGTTTGTAGTTTTGAGATAATGACATTTATGCGTGGTTTGTGAAAATACAAAAATAAATTCTCACTGAAATAAGGTCATGAAACCCATACTGATTATTTCTTCACAAGACTTTTGAAAATTGTATCACGTAGCCTAGAATATTTGCTCTAAAACTATGTGAGAATCACCCTGACTGCTCATTCAGAGAAGACAATATATTGATTTAAAAATTTTACGACGTGTTTTGTGTTAGAAAGCAATATGCGAAGAGGCGGATCACCTCATTAATATGAAAGCTTTCCACACCTGAGAAAGACAAAGAACCTCCCTAATGGCCCTAATAGGAGCTTATCAGGGCCCATCATTCTGACCACCCTTGCACAAAGAATGAGGAGATTTAAAAAAGAATGGCTTTTAAAATTGTTTGGATTTATTTACAACACAACATAATCCAAAGATACACAACAAAAAAGCACTTATTGAAGAAAGAGACCTTTGTGCCATTCCTAAAAACATTGTACATACCTTTCATTTTCTAAGGTGTTTGATTTTCACTTTACCATGTTCATGTACAGAGACATGTACAGTGAATGTTGAAGTCAGCAGGACTCAGTGGCATCTGGGCCCTGAAAAAAAAAAAAAAGTGAACATACTGATATCAAGAGAAAGGCCTGCACGATTTTGGGAATACATTTTAGATTTTTCTTGTTAAAATTGCTTTTTAAAATTCACAGAATACACACACACACACACACAAATGTTTCCAACAATATATAATGAACACCAGGTTTGTTGTGCCTTGTAGGTATAGGCTATGCGCAGTGCTGCATAAAATAATAACAATATAGCAGCCTATATATATTTTCAAAAAGATTTCAGTAACAACTAAGCTAGAGAAAAATATATTGATTATCATGTTACTTCAAATGTTTCCATTCGTTATGATGATATGAAAAGAGATAATAGTAAAAACATGAAGCCGTTTGGAGCGTTTTGCTTTTCCAAAATATGATACATTCAAACGCGATCGCGATCAAAAATATGATACATTAAAACGCGATCGCGATCAAAAATATGATACATTAAAACGCGATTGCGATCAAATATAAAACATTATGGTTAGGCCTACCATATACATAGCCTATCTACGTTTGAGCAGATATCCACAAACACAGTAACAGTAAACACGGGTCTAAATATTATAATATTCACCATATATCTAGCAACAGTTCAACTGCAATGTGAAATTTATGCAACAATAGCAAACTAATATGTAAGAATTACTTACCTTATCTTTCTTGTCTTCAAATATCGTTCTTCTTCTTCTTCTGATGTAAATCCAATGTAAGCTCAGGCACGTCTTTCAAACTCGACGAAAAGTGAAGTGAAGTGTTTTGTTGTTGAGGTAATGAGGGCGATCGCGTTCCATGTGGAGATTTGCATGTGAATATCTTTTGCGCGAGTGGGCGTGGCCGAATTAAAAATAATTAGGAAGCGTTTGAGAAGCTGGAAATCTTGTTGGTTTTATACAAATTACTTAAACAGAGAATATTTGTTTTCGTTTTGAATCCGATCATTTAAAAGTACACACTTAAATGTTTATAAAGGTGTATGGCTCATAAATGTGTGACAAGTATTCGCTGAGTTTTGTTTCAGTTTATAGACGTGCTCAAGAAAAAAAAGTTCACCGCGACGGAGAGGCAGAACGCACACACTGTTTATTTTCTTTATTTTACAAAAGCACAATGTTTTGATTTGATTGGAAGTGGACACATACAAAAGTAGAAATACCACAGATTCTTTTTTTATATTTATTTTTTCTGTATGACCATAAATGACGGAGAAATTTAAGTTTATAGTGCTACAATGTGGAGAAAATCCAGCAAAACGCGCCGGCGCGTTTGTCGACCTCAGAGGGTTAAATTGTGTAAAGCAGACAAGGTTTTTTAAGATAATCGAGCAGTAATAATTCCTCCGTAAATAATCCAGCTCTACTGTTGGGTCATCTCTGGTTCGCATTGAAAACCATAGATATCACAAACCTTAAAACAACCTATCACACACTTTTGTTGTTGTTAGCAAAATACGACAGCTGTTACTGTGCGTTCACACCGCCGACGGGGAGAGCGTCAAAGTGCCCGGAAGTCATTCATTTTCAATGAATTTTGCCGCTCTCGCCGGCAGCGGTGTGAACGCACAGTTAGCCTAGCTTAGACTCATAACACAAACAGCTGACTCGCCGAACCAGCTGGTGGTGTTGATTGACGAAACTACAGGGTAACTTAAAGACACGATTAATTACATGATCATACACCCATTGTATTCAAACAAATGTTGAAATTACCTTTGATGGAGTGATGGAATGATCACTGCATAGATGTGTAACTGTTAATGTTATACTGTGAAGGTTGCTTATCTCATCTGCGGTTAGTGCATCCAATTGCACAACAACTATCTGGCATGTCGTTTACACCTCAAAACACCAACTTATGTATAGTAAAACTGGCGACGTCCTGGCAAGATCCTTGATTAGTTTACTGGGTTTCGTTGCTGGAGAACGATGTTCTTGCCCACCAGCCAGTACTTGTGACGTCACGTGCAAAGTATGAATAGGGTCTAACATACATGTTGTCCATATAGATGATTTAACGAGTTTAACAAATTCTTCCTCTTCTGTAGCAATGAATAAATCAAATTTTTCCTTAGACTACAATGCACTGCCTGATGCGATACTGTAGTAGTCGATTGCATAGTAATCATTTTCTCCCTGATGTTATCAATTTTATAAGTACCACGAAGGAAACAAGATACCAAAGGGTCTTTACCCAAAGAAATTCCACCCAAAGAAATGTGGTAAGCACCTATGGCCGCCACATAAACCTTTAAAGTGGATGGGGATAGACCTGCAGTGAACTGCTCCTGCAGGAACTCCAGCACTGCACCAACTGGGCAGTTAACTGGGTCTAACTGATGGTCACAAGACAATGAAGTGAAGACTCTCCACTTTTCTTCGTGGAGGGAGCTCTGGAGTGTAGAATGGTCTGCTCCTACAACCCCAAATCAGAAAAAGTTGGGACAAGGCCATGTTTACCACTGTGTGGCATCCCCTCTTCTTTTTATAACAGTCTGCAAACGTCTGGGGACTGAGGAGACAAGTTGCTCAAGTTTAGGAATAGGAATGTTGTCCCATTCTTGTCTAATACAGGCTTCTAGTTGCTCAACTATCTTAGGTCTTCTTTGTTGCATCTTCCTCTTTATGATGCACCAAATGTTTTCTACGGGTGAAAGATCTGGCCTGCAGGCTGGCCATTTCAGTACCCGGATCCTTCTTCTACGCAGCCATGATATTGTAATTGATGCAGTATATGGTCTGGTATTGTCATGTTGGAAAATGCAAGGTCTTCCCTTAAAGAGACGACGTCTGGATTGGAGCATATGTTGTTCTAGAACTTGGATATACCTTTCAGCATTGATGGTGCCTTTCCAGATGTGTAAGCTGCCCCTGCCACACGCACTCATGCAACCCCATATCATCAGAGATGCAGGCTTCTGAACTGAGCGTTGATAACAACTTGGGTTGTCATTGTCCTCATGGCGTCCCAGTTTTCCAAAAAGAACTTCAAATTTTGATTCGTCTGACCACAGAACAGTTTTACACTTTGCCACAGTCCATTTTTAATGAGCCTTGGCCCAGAGAAAACGCCTGCGTTTCTAGATCCTGTTTAGATATGGCTTCTTTTTTGACCCATAGAGTTTTAGCTGGCAACGGCGAATGGCACGGTGGATTGTGTTCACCGACAATGTTTTCTGGAAGTATTCCTGAGCCCATGTTGTGGTTTCCATTACAGTAGCATTTCTGTATGTGATGCAGTGCCGTCTAAGGACCCGAAGATCACAGGCTTCCATCATGGTTTTCCGGCCTTGACCCTTACGCACAGAGATTGTTCCGGATTCTCTGAATCTGTGGATGATATTATGCACTGTAGATGATGATAACTTCAAACTCTTTGCAATTTTTCTCTGAGAAACTCCTTTCTGATATTGCTCCACTATTTTTCACCGCAGCATTGTGGGAATTGGTGATCCTCTGCCCATCTTGACTTCTTAGAGACACTGCCACTCTGAGAGGCTCTTTTTATACTCAATCATGTTGCCAATTGACCTAATAAGTTGCAAATTGGTCCTCCAGCTGTTCCTTATATGTACATTTGACTTTTCCGGCCTCTTATTGCTACCTGTCCCAACTTTTTTGGAATGTGTAGCTCTCATATTTGGCATGACATTTCAAAATGTCTCACTTTCAACATTTGATATGTTATCTATATTCTATTGTGAATAAAATATAAGGTTATGAGATTTGTAAATTATTCCGTTCCTTTTTTACTCACAATTTGTACAGTGTCCCAACTTTTTCTGATTTGGGGTTGTATATTCTGGACCCCAGGGATGTAAGCCGCTCTGAGTGACAGCAGCTTTCCCTGGGACAACAGGAGGATTTGGTGCGGCAGTTTGCAGAGTGGACGCGAATGCAAACCCCCCTTGTGATTTATATAGGCGACCACCGATATGTTGTCTGTGCGGACAAGCACATGATGGCCCCTGAGATCTGTGAGGAAGTTCTTTAGAGCAAGAAATACATCTCCAGGCAGTTGATGTACCATGAGAGATGGTGGTACCTCCACAGACCCTGAGTCGAGCATCCTTCCAGGATCACTCCCCAGCCCGTGAGAGAGGCATCTGTCGTTAGCATCTTGCAACGACAAGAAGCTCCCAACACGGGACCCTGGGACAGGAACCAAGGTTTCTTCCACATAACCAGGGCATGTACGCATCGCCGCATGACCCTGATCATGCGAAAGGGGTTGCCCCTCGGGGAAAACCCTTCGGTCCTGAGCCACTACTGCAGGGGTCTCATGTACAACAGTCCAAAAGGTATCACGTTGGATGCTGCTGTTGGACGCATTTTGTGAAAGTGTGGGGTGATAGTGCTAGGGCGAATGGAAGAACTTGATATTGGTAAGCTTTGCCCCCGAAAGCGAACCTCAGGAACTTCCTGTGGTATGGAAGGATGGATATATGGAAGTATGCATCCTTGAGATCTATTGTGACAAACCAGTCCTCGGATCTGATCTGTGGTACGATTTGTCTCAGTGTTAACATTTTGAACTTTAGTTGCATGACTGACTTGTTCAGAACTCGAAGATCCAAAATGGGACGCAACCCCCCATCCTTCTTTGGAACTATGAAATTCCGGCTGTAGAACCCGGCTGTAGTGCATATTCTATGGCCCCTTTCTCTAACAGGGTTTTCACTTCTTGTTCCATTACCAGAACATGCTCGTGGCCCACCACGTTGGATAGGACCCCCATAAACCTGGGTGGGGGAGACACAAACTGTATTTGATAACCCTTTTCTATGGTCTGCAGGACCCAACGAGAAACATTTGGCAGTAGCTTCCATGCTGCCAAAAATTCTACTAGAGGTACCAGCCTCTCGAGACTGGCTTCTGTTTTTTGTTGCGAAATCAGCCCGGCGCCCTGTAATGGCGAACCGGCAGGTAACGACCGAACTGACTGCTCTAGGACCCTCCTCGGAGGGGGCGGGCATCCCAGGACCACTACATTTCCGGGTGGACCCTGACATATGTGGTCGCCGGAGACCGCTGAGCCCTGAAACACACGAAGTGGCGGGGTTAACATAACGGTCCCCTGAGGGCACCACAGGGCAGTGGGCACCGTATAATGAGGTGTTAATCCCTTAACTTTGGCGGAAACTTCCCTCGTTCGCCTGACTCCTCGGGCATCTACACTCTGTTTTTGTGTGGCACGGTGTGAGGAGCTGGCTTTAGATGTTTGGGGCTGCTCCCGCTCAGCAGCCCCGGGGACATGAGAGTGGCGGGGGAGGAGTTTTTGGAATGTAGCCGTCTGTTTGGCTGCCTCCTGGAACCTCTCGACTACTGAGTTAACAACGTCGCCGAAGAGGCCATAAGGTGATAGGTGCATCCATAAGGAAGGTTTTATCTTTCTGCTTTATATTGCTCAGGTTGAGCCATAGATGCCTCTCAGTGGCCACTGAGAGTCTCCTTTTTGGCCCTGAGAGATAAATCTGTCAGTACCCCTGCCCTCATCCATATCTCCTAACAACTCAGCCTGGTAGGCCTGCAGCAGCGACATAGTGTGTAAGCATGCTGCAGCCTGACCAGCGGCTGAGAAAGTCTTACCCACTAAGGATGCCTTTAGGGAAGATGCTCAGTATTTCCTGCTTCAATACTGACAACATCTAGCTCCTCAGAACTAGATAGCTGCAGTATTGGTGCCTCAATCGGGGCGGAAGTAACCGCAACGCGTGCTTCCGGACCCTGAGAGAAGGCACTAGATCTATCAGGTGAAGGTAGATATAAGGCTGGGCCCATCTCTAACCCCGTTGATAGATCCATTTGCGAACCCCAAGTCTGAAGTCAGCAACAGCGGGACCCGAGCCCTGGGAGCCAGGCGGGATCGGAGCATCCGCATGGGAAGCATATGACAGTGCTCACGAGCGCTGATTGTGATTGCTCCTCATCCAAACAAGCTACACAAAGAATGTGTGTATCCCCACCTGTTGAATAACGGGGGCAGGGGTGCACACACAATCTAAATTGATGCTTACTTGCCATAGTCTTCGACTCAAACGACGCAGCGTGAGTTCCCTTGAAAGCGAACCTATGTACAGTCGTGCTCAGAATTAATCATACCCTTGGTAAATATGATCAAAAATGGCTGTAAAAAATAAATCTGCATCATTATTCTTTTGATCTTAAGAGGCGAGGCAAGGCAAGGCAAGGCAAGGCAAGGCAAGTTTATTTATATAGCACATTTCATACACAATGGCAATTCAAAGTGCTTTACATAGAAGAAATTAAAATAATAATAAAAAAAATAAGAATAATTAAAACTAATACAATAAAATGCAGTACAGTACAGTCGGACGAACAGTGGCACAGTGCTCATTCATTAAATGCATAGCTAAACAGATGTGTTTTGAGTCTGGATTTGAAAGTGACTATTGAAGGAGCACGTCTGATCTCCTCTGGAAGCTGGTTCCAGCTGCGGCTGGCATAATAGCTAAAAGCAGATTCACCATGCTTAGAGTGAACCCTTGGTATTTCTAGCTGATATGATCCTAATGATCTAAGGTGATCTGTTGGGTTTATATACAGTGAGCATATCTGCAATGTATTGAGGTCCTAGGCCATTGAATGATTTATATACCAGTAATAATACTTTAAAATCAATCCTAAATCTAACTGGGAGCCAATGTAAAGACCTGAGGACTGGTGTGATATGTTCATATTTTCTGGTTCTGCTCAGAATCCTGGCGGCAGCGTTCTGTATGAGCTGCAACTGTCTTATGATCTTTTTGGGAAGGCCAGTGAGGAGTCCATTACAATAATCCACCCTGCTGGTGATGAAAGCATGCACAAGTTTTTCTAAGTCTTGTCTGGAAACAAAGCATCTAATTCTTGCAATATTTTTCAGATGATAGTATGCTGATTTAGTTATTGCTTTGACATGACTACTGAAACTAAGGTCTGACTCTAGTGTCACACCAAGATTCCTGACTTGATTTTTAGTTGTTTGACCCCTAGAGTGAAGGTATGCGTTCACCTTGAGAACTTTATCTTTGTTTCCAAATGCAATGACTTCAGTTTTGTCTTTGTTTAACTGAAGAAAGTTTTGACACATCCAACTGTTGACTTCATCGATGCATTGGCACAAGGAGTCAATGGGGCTGTAATCATTAGGCGATAGGGCTAAGTAAATCTGTGTGTCGTCTGCATAGATGTGGTAAGCAATTTGGTTCTTTCTCATTATTTGGCTGGGAGCATATACAGGTTGAACAGGAGTGACGCAAGAATTGAGCCTTGAGGGACTCCGCATGTCATGGATGTCCACTCAGACTTATGATCTCCTATACTCACATAATAACCTCTCCCATCTAAGTATGACCTGAACCATTTTAAGACTATCCCAGAAAGCCCCACCCAGTTTTCCAGCCTGTCAAGAAGTATGTTATGATCGACAGTGTCAAATGCAGCACTGAGGTCAAGTAGTACCAGCACTGATAATTTGCCTGAATCAGTATTTAAGCGAATATCGTTTATTATCTTTATGAGCGCTGTCTCTGTGCTGTGGTGCGGTCGGAAACCAGATTGAAAATTGTCAAAGTATCCATTCGAGCATAAGAATTTTTTCAGCTGATTGAAGACAACTTTTTCAATGATCTTGCCTATGAAAGGAAGATTTGAGATCGGTCTATAGTTGCTTAATATGGTCTTATCCAGATTGTTCTTTTTCAGGAGGGGCTTGACAACTACAGTTTTCAGGGAGTTTGGAAAACTCCCAGAGAGAAGTGAAGCATTTACCACTTCTAGAAGATCTGCTTCTAAACTGTTTAACACACTTTTGAAAAATGATGTGGGAAGTGTGTCAAGAGCGCAGGTTGATGTTTTAAGGTGCTGTACGGTTTCTTCTAACATTTTGCCATCAATTTCTTTGAAATCAGACATAGTAACTACTTTCTCAGGTGGTTTGATCTGTCTGACCCCAGCGCAACTCAAGGATGTGTTGATCACCTTTCTGATATTATTGATTTTCTCAGAGAAGAAAGAAGCAAACTCACTGCACTTGTTGTCTGAGAGCATTTCACTGGGAATCTGGCTTGGGGGGTTTGTCAGTCTCTCTACAGTAGCAAAAAGAGTGCCTGTGTTGTTTAAATTACTGTTTATAATATTTGAGAAGAAAGTCTGTCTAGCTTTGCCTAGTTCCATATTGAAAGCATGGATGCTGTCTTTGTAGATGTTATAATGGACTACAAGTTTTGTCTTCCGCCACATGCGCTCTGCTTTTCTGCATTGTCTTTTCATATTTTGCACTGCTGTTGAGTTTCTCCAAGGTGCTTTTTGTCTGCCACTCTTCTTCCTGACTTTAACAGGAGCAATATCATCAAATACACTTTTAACTTTTGAGTTAAAAGAATCAAGGAGAAAATCAACAGAGTCTGCAGATATGCTTGGTGTTAAGGATATAGCCTTCATAAATAGTACACTGGTGTTCTCATTTAAGTATCTCTTCTTGACAGACACAGATCTAGCTTCAGTGGCAGGAGAGATCAATATATCAAAGAAAATACAGAAATGATCAGACAGCGCTACATCCTTAATAACAATCGATGAAATGTTTAGACCCTTACTGATAAGTAAATCTAGAGTGTGTCCACGATTGTGTGTGGGTCCATGTATATGCTGAGTCAGATCAAAAGTTTTTAAAACACTTTTGATTTCTTTTACCATATTGTTTTCTGCACTATCTATGTGGATGTTAAAATCTCCAGCAATGGCAAAACAGTCAAACTCTGAGGTATTGTTGATAACAGTTCTGTAAAGTCCTCAGCAAAGGCTGGGGAGTATTTTGGAGGCCTGTAAATAATAAGTAAAATGCGTGGAGCACCTTTTAACACAATACCCAGATATTCGAAAGACAAATAATTCCCAAATGATATTTGCTTACATTGATAGATATCTTTAAAAAGGGCAGCTAGACCCCCACCTCTCTTAACAGCTCTGCAGACACTCATAAAAGTAAAGTTAGGAGGGGCTGCTTCATTGAGGACTGTTGCACTGCAGCTGTCTTCTAGCCAGGTTTCATTTAGAAGCATAAAATCCAGATTGTTTGTGGTTATTAAGTCGTTGACTAGAAGTTATTTATTTTTAAGTGAGCGGATGTTAAAGAGTGCTAACTTAACAGACTTACTTTTCCCCACAGCAATCTTAGTTTGACGTGTAATAGGCACCAGATTAGTTAGGTTTGCTGTACGGCTATTGAAGGCCTTAGACTTTCTATCTTGTAATAGAACAGCAATAGAGAAAGATAAAGGCACACTGGGTTCCCGCTTGTTCTGTAAACATTTGAGAAAGTTACTGTTATCAAAACGGGGACCCGACACATATCACTGAGAGCTGGTATCAGTTGCTTTTGGTTCACCTCGAGCAGATGGGGGAGGGTGTGGGCCTTGGCGTTGTGACAGAGGCCGAAGAGCTCTCACAGGAGGGGGAGGGCGAGCTGGGCCCGCAGGCTTTGGTGCGGGTGGTTGAGGTGCCTGTCTTTTTTTGGTTGGTATCTGGGGGCTTGCAGCAAAAGAGTGGGATAGTCTGGTTCCAGCATACACCAGAGAAGCACAGAAGTGGCGATGCTGGGGAGAGGGAGATGTCTGGTGAAAGGGGCTGTTGCTCTGGTGTTATCGGAGGCTGTAATATGCTGTCCTGGCTTCCCTGGCTGTTTTCCAGGAAGTCTTCCTTGGGTGCTGAATCTTCAAGCAGTTCTGATATGTCTGTCTGTGATGAGCTCTGTGGGCAGGGCTCAGCTGAGATTGTGTCCGTGAGCAGAGGTTGTTGTGGCGGAGTGGTGTTATCATGTCCATTTTGCTGCTGAAGTGAAGTCCCATGGTCATTCATATTGTGTCCAGGTGTGTGTATGCCGTTCAGATTGAGTGCATTGGCACACACTGCAGAAGGATGATTGAGGGAGAAGTAGATATTGTCCTTTAACACTCTTGAACCAAGTTTGTTTGGGTGATGGCCATCCCGATGAAACCGTTGTCTCTGACTCCAGAAAAGATTGAAATTGTCAATGAAGTTCACTCCTTTTATATTGCAGGTTTTTTGCAGCCATGTATTAAGCCCAAGCAATCATGAAAACCTAGTTGTTCCTCTTGCTGGGAGTGGTCCACTGATGAATGTTTGAACTTTCAGTCTTTTAAGTGTTTCAAAAAGTTCATGGAAATCCTTCTTAAGGAGTTCTGACTGCTCTTTGTGAATATCATTCTTCCCCACATGAATGATGAGTCGATTTGCAGTCTTATGTTTCATCAGAATGTTCTGAAGGTCCCTGTTTATATCAGAAGTTGTTGCTTGTGGAAGGCAGCACGTAGTTGCATCCCTGCTGCTAATGTTTCTGATTATGGAGTCCCCCACTATCAGAGTCCTGGGCTCGGCTGCGCTCTGAGCTGAGTGCCGCTGTCTGCTCGACCTTGAGCGCCAGTTAGCATCAGTGTTAGCTACTGGCCCATTCAGTCTGTGTTCGAACACATTCATCACGTTTGGGGATTCCTCATTTACATTCCTTAGTACTTCAAATCTGTTCTCAAGATGTATAGGCGGTGGTAGGAGACCAGTGTTTGCAATCCTTGTCAGAGCTGTATCTGGGGTAGAGGATGCTACTGCGGCAATATGTGATGCTCGTGACAATCTGATGTCTCGAGTGCCTTTGGGTCTAGCTCCCTGTTTGTGCCATCGATTAGTAAGTCGATCGGCTTGTTTCTCTACCTGTCGAGGAGCACTAGTTTCATGGGACTCACCGGTATTCTGAGGGTGTCCATGACGAAGCTCTGTTGTGTGCTCCGTCTGGTTTAGTGGTCCCGTAAGTAACTTTGTTTCAAGAACTGCAATCCTTTGTAAAAGTCTGTGGCAGTTAGTGCAGCAAGTAGATTCCAGAAGAGGCATTTTCTCTCTTATCCTTGAGGGAGTTGTGTTTTCCTTTCCCAGAATGTAAGCTGGTCGGGTAATTGAATTCTCAGTTTTTGTAGTAATCCAAACTTTGTCGTATGAGCACTGTGCTGATTTGCTGAAGTTAAAATTAGGTGATAAAAGGAAATAAAATAAAGGAAATGAAATATAAAAAAATAGGAGATAAAATGTAAAAGCGATAGAGCAAAGTGCGGAGCAGTAAGCAAGAGCGTCCGAACAGTAGCTGAGCAGGAAGTTAACCCTAAGAGAGCAGCCAGAAAAATGGAACGCAACTGGAAGAAAACAAAACTAGAGGTATTTCGCATTTCATGGAAGGAGAGCTCGATTACTTACAGAGAGGCTTTAAAAGCTGCTAGATCTGCTTATTTTTCAACCCTATTAGAAGAAAATAAACATAATCCTAGGTATTTATTTGAAACGGTGGCTAAACTAACGAAAAAGAAAGCTTCAAGCACCGAAGTTTCCAAGCAGCACAGAAGTAATGATTTTATGAACTTCTTCACTTATAAGATTGATAATATCAGGGACAAAATTATAACTATGCAGCCGTCTACTACAGTATCGCATCAGGGAGTGCATTGTAGTCTCCCTGAGGAAAAATTTGATTCATTCGTTGCTATAGGAGAGGAAGAATTTACTAAACTCATTAAATCATCTAAATCGACAACATGTATGTTAGACCCTATACCGACTAAGCTACTGAAAGAGATGCTTCCAGAGGTCATAGATCCTCTTCTTAATATCATTAATTCGTCTTTGTCTCTAGGATACGTACCAAAAAATTTTAAGCTGGCTATGATTAAACCGCTTGTTAAAAAAACGCAACTTGATCCTACAGAATTAGTCAATTACAGGCCGATCTCGAATCTACCTTTTCTGTCAAAGATATTAGAAAAGGCAGTATCCTCACAACTGTGTTCCTTTCTTGAAAGAAATGATATCTGCGAGGATTTCCAGTCCGGATTTAGACCGTACCATAGTACCGAGATGGCTCTCGTTAGAGTCACAAATGATTTGCTCTTATCATCCGATCGTGGTTGTATCTCTCTATTAGTGATAATCGATCTTAGTGCTGCATTTGACACTATTGACCACAAAGTTCTTTTAAATAGACTCGAACATTATGTTGGCATTAGTGGAAATGCATTAGCATGGTTTAAATCATACTTATTTGACCGTTATCAGTTTGTAGCAGTAAATGAAGAGATGTCTCATCGATCACAAGTTCAGTATGGTGTACCTCAAGGCTCAGTACTAGGACCGCTGCTGTTCACTCTGTACATGCTACCATTAGGAGATATCATTAGGAAACATGGAATTAGCTTCCACTGTTATGCTGACGATACTCAGCTGTATATTTCTTCAAAACCTAACAAAACTTATCAATTCACAAAATTAACGGAATGCATAGCTGATATAAAAAATTGGATGACTCGTAATTTCCTACTTCTAAATTCTGAAAAAACAGAGTTTCTAATTATTGGACAAAAAACTTCCTCACGTAATGTCACGAACCACACCGAACAGAAGACAGGTAGATCCAAATGCAGTAAGTGAATTTTAATGGGGAAATCCGTACTCAAAATCCAGTCCAGGCAGGGGTCATAATCCAAACAAGCAATCCAAACAATGAGACACAAAGACAGGAACAGGCAGGAACAGAATACAGAAGTGGTGTGATATCTTACAAGGACTCCGTGACACATACTAAAACAGACAGGGTATATATACACAGGGAATACAAGCTTAACAAGATAACAAGGGGGGCGTGGTAAACTGAAACACCTGTGAAGACTAATCAACATAACGGGGAACAACTGAGCATGACAAGACACATGGCAGGATCACATGACAAGCAGGGAATAATATGACAGACACTAACAAGGAACAAGACACAAAACCCACACCGTGACATAACCTCCCCTCTACGGAGCTGCTACCAGACGCTACAAGACGTGACAGACCAAACAAAAATCCAGGCGGGAGGTGGAGTGGTGGAGGATCAGGGGGAGGGATGGAGGGCCAGGTCCATGGAGGGAAACGGGGACAGGGAGTGACAACTCATCTGGCGGCCAGGACGGGGACGACAGTCCATCGGGCGGCCAGGGTGGAGACTTTCCCTCGGGCGGCCAGGGCGGAGACTTTCCCTCGGGCGGCCAGGGCGGAGACTTTCCCTCGGGCGGCCAGGGCGGAGACTTTCCCTCGGGCGGCCAGGGCGGAGACTTCCCCTCGGGCGGCCAGGGCGGAGACGACCCCTCGGGCGGCCAGGGCGGAGACGACCCCTCGGGCGGCCAGGGCGGAGATGACCCCTCGGGCGGCCAGGGCGGAGACGACCCCTCGGGCGGCCAGGGCGGAGACGACCCCTCGGGCGGCCATGGCACCGGAACAGACACCACCGGCTCAGGAACTGGAACTGGCACCACCGACTCAGAAACAGGAACTGGCACCATCGACTCAGGCACTGGCACTGGCACCACCGGAACTGGCACTGGAACTGGCACCACTGGAACTGGCACCACTGGAACTGGCACCACTGGAACTGGCACCACTGGAACTGGCACCACCGGAACTGGCACCACCGGAACTGGCACCACCGGAACTGGCACCACCGGCTCAAGCACTGGAACTGGCCCCACCGGAACTGGCACTGGAACTGGCCCCACCGGAACTGGCACTGGAACTGGCCCCACCGACTCAGGTTCAGGAACAGACACAGACTCCGGCTCAGGAACTGGAACAGACACAGACACTGGCTCCGGCTCAGGAACTGGAACAGACACAGACACTGGCTCCGGCTCCGGCTCAGGAACAGACACCACCGGTCCAAGTGTGTGCGTAGCCCACACACACCACATGGCTGTGGCCATAATGGCCAGTGTCGCGGTCACTGAGGGCTCAGGAACAGACTCCCCCGGCTCAGAAACAGACACAGAAACAGACACAAGCACTGGCTCCGGCTCAGGAACAGACACTGGCTCCGGCTCAGGAACAGACACTGGCTCCGGCTCAGGAACAGACACTGGCTCCGGCTCAGGAACAGACACTGGCTCCAGCTCAGGAACAGACACTGGCTCCGGCTCAGGAACAGACACTGGCTCCGGCTCAGGAACAGACACTGGCTCCGGCTCAGGAACAGACACTGGCTCCGGCTCAGGAACAGACACTGGCTCCGGCTCAGGAACAGACACCACCGGCTCAAGTGTGTGCGTAGCCCACACACACCACATGGCTGTGGCCATAATGGCCAGTGTCGCGGTCACTGAGGGCTCAGGAACAGACATCACCGGCTCAGACACAGGCACCGGTTGTACGGCCATCTTGTCCAGGGACACAGGGTCTGCAGGCATGACGTGAACAGTTTCTGGCTGGGCAGCCACGACGAGAACAGTCTCCGGCTGGGCAGACGTGACGTGAACAGTCCTCGACTGGGCAGACGTGACGTGAACCGTCTCCGGCTGGGCAGACGTGACGTGAACCGTCTCCGGCTGGGCAGACGTGACGTGAACCGTCTCTGGCTGGGCAGACGTGACGTGAACCGTCTCTGGCTGGGCAGACGTGACGTGAACAGTCTCTGGCTGGGCAGACGTGATGTGAACAGTCTCTGGCTGGACAGACGTGACGTGAACAGTTACGGAGGGAGCCTTTCTCCTCCTCCTGCGTTTTGGAGCCACCGGGCTCTGGACCACCGGCACTGGGACCACTGGGACCACCGGCGCTGGGACCACCGGCACTGGGACCACCGGCACCGGAACTGGGACCACCGGAACAGGGACCACCGGACTCAGGACCCCCGGAACTGGCATGGAGGAAGTCTTCCTCCTTCGTGTCCGCGAGTGACTGGGTGCTGTTCTCTCCCCGGAATTAACCGGGATCGCAGCGCTCTCCTCCCTGATACGAGCAACCAACGCAAAACATTCATATAAAGTCATGCGCGGCTCCTCCTCTTCAGCTCGAGAATTCCCATTCAGCTGCCTCCTCTTCCTCTTAGTGTTTGAGGAATAGTCATGAAAACTCATACCGCTGGATCTATGTGTGAGACGGAGTCCTTCTGTCACGAACCACACCGAACAGAAGACAGGTAGATCCAAATGCAGTAAGTGAATTTTAATGGGGAAATCCGTACTCAAAATCCAGTCCAGGCAGGGGTCATAATCCAAACAAGCAATCCAAACAATGAGACACAAAGACAGGAACAGGCAGGAACAGAATACAGAAGTGGTGTGATATCTTACAAGGACTCCGTGACACATACTAAAACAGACAGGGTATATATACACAGGGAATACAAGCTTAACAAGATAACAAGGGGGGCGTGGTAAACTGAAACACCTGTGAAGACTGATCAACATAACGGGGAACAACTGAGCATGACAAGACACATGGCAGGATCACATGACAAGCAGGGAATAATATGACAGACACTAACAAGGAACAAGACACAAAACCCACACCGTGACACGTAATAACCTAGAATACTGTCTAACACTTGATGGCTGCTCTGTTAAGTCTTCGTCGTCGGTTAGGAACCTGGGTGTGCTCTTTGATACCAATCTTTCATTTGAAAGTCACGTGTCTAGTATCTGTAAAACTGCATTTTTCCATCTTAAAAATATATCTAAATCACGCCATATGCTCTCATTGACAAATGCGGAACATTTAGTTCATGCGTTCATGACCTCAAGGCTAGATTATTGTAATGCTCTACTGGGTGGTTGCCCTGCACGCTTAATAAACAAACTACAGCTAGTTCAAAACGCAGCAGCTCGAGTTCTTACCAGAACCAGGAAGTATGACCATATTAGCCCGGTTCTGTCAAAACTGCATTGGCTCCCTATTAAACATCGCATCAATTTTAAAATATTGCTGATTACTTACAAAGCACTAAATGGTTTAGCTCCGCAGTACTTGAGCGAGCTCTTAACGCATTATAGTCCTTCACGTCTATTACGATCTCAAAATTCCGGCCAGTTAATAATTCCTAGAATATCAAAATCGACTGCTGGCGGTAGTTCCTTTTCCTATTTAGCGCCAAAACTCTGGAACAGTCTTCCTACCATTGTCCGGGAAGCAGACACACTCTGTCAGTTCAAAGCCAGATTAAAGACACATCTCTTTGACCTAGCATTCACATAATACATTATAGACTCCTATAATTCAATGTTAGGCTGCATAGATTTGGTCAGCCGGAACCGGGAACACTTCCCATAAATCCTGATCATAAGAAGAATGGCATCTATGCTAATTTCAGTGTCTGTGTTTATCCCGAGGTTTTCCCGCAGCCTGCCGGATCCAGGCCGTATCCAGATCTGAAGAAGGACCTTCGCCTGGACCCGATGACAACGCAGTGCTGAAGTGCCAACTAGTCTTTCCCTATGGAGGATCCCTTTACCACTCTACAGATAAGGCGTTGCCGGGAAAATTCGTTTCGCATTCCTACCCCAAAGCGACAAAATAAAATAAAATTCTTTATCAAAATTTATAAGGAAAGACAAGTACTTTGTTTAGGCTTGGCTTGTAGGGAATTCCAAACTTGCGCACGTATAATAAACGCACATAACTATAGAACCCATTCTAAATGTGCAATGCCCATCAGCGTTTCTCACGGGTTCGCGTTTAAAGTCTGTGTAGAGAGAATGGTGTCGTCTTAGCGGCCCCTAAATTAATAACAAATGACCGTTGCGACGGAAGCAAATCAATCAAAACTAACTTTAGCTGGAAAATAACTTTATAAAATAACCGCTATAAAGCCAAAACAATCTCTGTTACCTTAAATTATACGCTTATCTATGTAAAGCTTCTTTGAAACAATCTACATTGTTAAAAGCGCTATATAAATGAAGATGACTTGACTTGACTTGACTTGACTTGTTTTTTTACAAAAATCGAACCTTTTATTGAAGTAAACAAATTAAAAGTGGGGGGGAAATCACATTATCAAATAAGTGTTTTTCTCCAAAACACATTGGCCACAATTATTCATACCCTTAGAATTTATGAATAAAATATCTCTGAAGTATATTCCCATTAATATTTACCTTTTTTTTAGCACACCAGGGTGACTAGGAACATTAAATTGTCCAGCTATGACTTCTTGTTTCACAGGAGTTTAAATATGAGGAAGCACAAATTCCCTGAATCATCCATCACAATGAATAAGACCAAAGAATATAGTTCTGATGCGCAGCAAAAGATTGTTGAGCATCACAAAATAGAAAGTGGCTGTAAAAAAATAGCTAAAGAATTGAAAATCCATATTTTGACCATCAGGGCAATAATTAAGAAGTTATAATCAACTAAAGATGTTACGAATCTGCCAGGAAGAGGACGTGTGTCTATATTGTCTTAATGGACGGTGAGGATGAAAGTTTGAGTGGCCAAAGACTCTTCAATAATCACAGATGGAGAATTGCAGCGATTAGTTGAGTCTTGGGGGTCAGAAAGCCTATTAAAAAAATAAAAAAAATAAAAAAATAAAACAACCCCTACATCACCACATGTTGTTTGGGAGGTTTTCAAGATAAATGCTCCTCACTCATCCAAAAACAGACTCCAGCATATTCAGTTGTCAGACTGTTGACTGGAACTTCAAAAGGCACAGAGTTCTGTGGTCAGATGAAACTAAAAAAAGAGCTTTTTGGCAGCAAACACGCTAGATGGGCTTGGTGCACACAAGGATACCCATGTGTACAATTTAATATACCATTGGATCTTTAATGTTGAGGGCCTATCTTTCTGCTGGAGTTCCTGGAATTCTTATTCAGATACATGGCATCGTGGATTCTATCAAATATCAACAGATAAAAAATCAAAACCTGACAGCCACTGCTACAAATCTTATAATGGGCCGTGGTTGGATCTTCTATCAGGACAACGATCCAAAACAAACATCAAAATCAACACAAAAATGTGTTAGGGAGCACAAAAAGAAGCTTCTGCCATGACCGTCCCAGTTCCCTGACCTGATGAATGGAGTGAACTGAAGAGAAGCAGCACCAACATGGATCTGGGAATCTGAAGGATCTGGAGAGATTCTGTATGGAGGAATGGTCTCTGATCTCTTGTCAGTTGTTCCCCAAACTTATCAGGCATTATAGAAGAAGACTCAGAGCAGTTATCTTGGCAAAAGGAGATTGCAAAAAGGTATTTAATAAAAGGGTATGAATAATTGTGGCCGACATGTTTTGGAGAAAAACATTTATTTTATAATGTGATTTCCAATTTTGAATAATGGCTCGTCCCTGACTCCCGGTTCACTTGTCGCCTGTCGATGATGTAATATCCGCGTTATCCCTGGTTTCCGCTTGTACTGCCATAGTAACCATGGCGACAGATGTGGACAACTGCGTTACGTCTATAGTGCACGCTCGTGCTGTTGTTGTTTCGTTCAAACATTATGGACCATGGCAAGCAGACTTTGGGACAAAAGGAGAACTAAAACGAGGATCAATATTAGTGTGGCTTTTTCGAGATGCCGAGAGCTCCACGTCCGTGACAAACTTCGACTTGACAAAGACGCCACTCTTGCATGTACTTTTTTAGACAGGTGAGCAAATGTACATAAAACTAATCAATATTATTGTCACGGTGTGGGTTTTGTCTTGTTCTTGTCTGTCATGTGTTCCCCTGTCTTATGTTTAGCTGTCTCCTGTTATGTTGATTAGTCTTCCCAGGTGTCTCTGATTAACCACACCCCCTTGTTATCTTGTTTAGCTTGTCTGTCTGTGTATTTATAGCTCTGTGTTTCAGTTGTGGCTGGTCTGTCGTTATAGCTGTTCCCTGTCCTGAGTTCCGTGTTCTGTTTGTTCAATTAAAGTATGCTTGCATATGGATTCTCTCTGCTTCATTCCTGCCAAATCATAACAGAACGACCAACCAAAGATGAATCCAGCAACGCAAATTATGCTTCTCCGTCAAGGAGATCGAACCATAGAGAAGTACGTGGTTGACTTTTTGGAGCTTGCTCCCCAGACTTGCATGGAAGAGGTATGCTTGATGATATTTTTTCGAGGAGGACTTTCTGAACCGCTTAACAACCTTATGCCATTGCATGACCCTAGCTGGACTCTGAAACAGTATATTGTCTTGGCACTGCAACTGTTTTCACCCTTTTATGTGAGTTTGGCTTCTGCTGATCCAGAGACTGTTCAAGTCGCTTCTGCTGATCCAGAGACTGTTCACGTCACTTCTGCTGATCCAGAGACTGTTCATGTCGCTTCTGCTGATCCAGAGACTGTTCACGTCGCTTCTGCTGATCCAGAGACTGTTCACGTCGCTTCTGCTGACCCAGAGACTGTTCACGTCGCTTTGGCTGATCCAGAGACTGTTCAAGTCGCTTCTGCTGATCCAGAGACTGTTCACGTCACTTCTGCTGATCCAGATACTGTTCACGTCGCTTCTGCTGATCCAGAGACTGTTCACGTCACTTCTGCTGATCCAGAGACTGTTCAAGTCGCTTCTGCTGATCCAGAGACTGTTCACGTCACTTCTGCTGATCCAGAGACTGTTCATGTCGCTTCTGCTGATCCAGAGACTGTTCACGTCGCTTCTGCTGATCTAGAGACTGTTCACGTCGCTTCTGCTGACCCAGAGACTGTTCACGTCGCTTCGGCTGATCCAGAGACTGTTCACGTCGCTTCGGCTGATCCAGAGACTGTTCACGTCGCTTCTGCTGATCCAGAGACTGTTCACGTCACTTCTGCTGATCCAGATACTGTTCACGTCGCTTCTGCTGATCTAGAGACTGTTCACGTCGCTTCTGCCGATCCAGAGACTGTTCACGTCGCTTCTGCTGATCCAGAGACTGTTCACGTCGCTTCTGCTGATCCAGAGACTGTTCACGTCACTTCTGCTGATCCAGATACTGTTCACGTCGCTTCTGCTGACCCAGAGACTGTTCACGTCGCTTCTGCTGATCTAGAGACTGTTCACGTCACTTCTGCCGATCCAGAGACTGTTCACGCCAGCTCAGAGCCCTCTTCGCCGCTGGTCCTGCCCAGCTCAAAGCCCTCTTCATCGCTGGTCCTGCACAGTTCAGAGCCCTCTTCACTGCTGGTCCCGCCCAGCTCAAAGCCCTCTTCGCCGCTGGTCCTGCCCAGTTCAAAGCCCTCTTCATCGCTGGTCCTGCCCAGCTCAGAGCCCTCTTCACCGCCTGTCTCATCCAGCCCTGACACGCCTTCGCCACCGGACTCTTCCTACCCGGCGCCTAAGTCCGTTAACCTCCCCAAGAAAATTTTGGGGGGGGGGCAATAAGCCTTCATCGCCACGGCCACCCGAAGGGTCGTCTCCACCGTGGCCGCCCGAAGGGTCGTCTCCACCGTGGCCGCCCGAAGGGTCGTCTCCACCGTGGCCGCCCGAAGGGTCGTCTCCACCGTGGCCGCCCGAAGGGTCGTCTCCACCGTGGCCGCCGGAAGGGTCGTCTCCACCGTGGCCGCCCGAAGGGTCGTCTCCACCGTGGCCGCCGGAAGGGTCGTCTCCGCCGTGGCCACCCGAAGGTTCGTCTCCGCCCTGGCTGCCTGAGGGGTCGCCTCCGCCCTGGCCGCCTGAGGGGTCGCCTCCGCCCTGGCCGCCTGAAGGTTCGTTTCCGCCCTGGCCGCCTGAGGGGTCGCCTCCGCCCTGGCCGCCTGAGGGGTCGTCCCCGCCCTGGCCACCTGAAGGTTCGTCTCCGCCCTGGCCGCCTGAAGGTTTGTCTCCGCCCTGGCCGCCTGAGGGGTCGCCTCCGCCCTGGCCGCCTGCACAGCCTGCTCCGCCCTGGCCGCCTGCTCCGCCCTGGTCGCCTGCACAGCCTGCTCCGCCTGCTCCGCCCTGGTCGCCTGCACAGCCTGCTCCGCCCTGGTCGCCTGCACAGCCTGCTCCGCCCTGGTCGCCTGCACAGCCTGCTCCGCCCTGGTCGCCTGCACAGCCTGCTCCGCCCCGGTCGCCTGCACAGCCTGATCTGCCCTGGCCTCCCGTACTGCCGCAGTTTCCAGGCCCTCTGCCGTTCCACGGGCCTGGCCCTCCATCCCGCCCCCGGGTCCGCCTCCGCTCCACCACCCTCCTGAACTATTGTTTATTTTTGTTGTTTTGATGGGCGTCGGGAGCCGCCCATAGAGGGGGGGCTATGTCACGGTGTGGGTTTTGTCTTGTTCTTGTCTGTCATGTGTTCCCCTGTCTTATGTTTAGCTGTCACCTGTTATGTTGATTAGTCTTCCCAGGTGTCTCTGATTAACCACACCCCCTTGTTATCTTGTTTAGCTTGTCTGTCTGTGTATTTATAGCTCTGTGTTTCAGTTGTGGCTGGTCTGTCGTTATAGCTGTTCCCTGTCCTGAGTTCCGTGTTCTGTTTGTTCAATTAAAGTATGCTTGCATATGGATTCTCTCTGCTTCATTCCTGCCAAATCATAACAATTATATAGCTCAACATAATGAAATATTAGAATATTATCAGCAGTATGTTATTCTAATGTTGATCTAGCTTACTGCTAGTCTAATACAGACAAACTAACACATAGAATAACATAACACACTCAAATGCAGTTTAGTTTTATAGCATGAAAAATGTGTAATTTTTTAGTGTGAAAAAATTACACATTGTAGCTTTAATATAATATTTTTTCCTGATGTACATTAAACTCACCTGTATGGAAGCCCTAAGGGGATATGGTGATTGAAAAATATGAGATGGGAGAGAAAAAAAAAAAAAAAATAAAAATAATATATATACACTCACCTAAAGGATTATTAGGAACACCTGTTCAATTTCTCATTAATGCAATTATCTAATCCACCAATCACATGGCAGTTGCTTCAATGCATTTAGGGGTGTGGTCCTGGTCAAGACATTCTCCTGAACTCCAAACTGAATGTCAGAATGGAAAAGAAAGGTGATTTAAGCAATTTTGAGCGTGGCATGGTTGTTGGTGCCAGACGGGCCGGTCTCAGTATTTCACAATCTGCTCAGTTACTCGGATTTTCACGCACAACCATTTCTAGGGTTTACAAAGAATGGTGTGAAAAGGGAAAATCATCCAGTATGCGGCAGTCCTGTGGGCGAAAATGCCTTGTTGATGCTAGAGGTCAGAGGAGAATGGGCCGACTGATTCAAGCTGATAGAAGAGCAACTTTGACTGAAATAACCACTCGTTACAACCGAGGTATGCAGCAAAGCATTTGTGAAGCCACAACATGCACAACCTTGAGGCGGATGGGCTACAACAGCAGAAGACCCCACCGGGTACCACTCGTCTCCACTACAAATAGGAAAAAGAGGCTACAATTTGCACAAGCTCACCAAAATTGGACAGTTGAAGACTGGAAAAATGTTGCTTGGTCTGATGAGTCTCGATTTCTGTTGAGACATTCAGATGGTAGAGTCAGAATTTGGCGTAAACAGAATGAGAACATGGATCCATCATGCCTTGTTACCACTGTGCAGGCTGGTGGTGGTGGTGTAATAGTGTGGGGGATGTTTTCTTGGCACACTTTAGGCCCCTTAGTGCCAATTGGGCATTGTTTAAACCTGAGCATTGTTTCTGACCATGTCCATCCCTTTATGACCACCATGTACCCATCCTCTGATGGCTACTTCCAGCAGGATAATGCACCATGTCACAAAGCTCGAATCATTTCAAATTGGTTTCTTGAACATGACAATGAGTTCACTGTACTAAAATGGCCCCCACAGTCACCAGATCTCAACCCAATAGAGCATCTTTGGGATGTGGTGGAACGGGAGCTTCGTGCCCTGGATGTGCATCCCACAAATCTCTATCAACTGCAAGATGCTATCCTATCAATATGGGCCAACATTTCTAAAGAATGCTTTCAGCACCTTGTTGAATCAATGCCACGTAGAATTAAGGCAGTTCTGAAGGCGAAAGGGGGTCAAACACAGTATTTTTAATTTTTTATTGTATTGCATTCCCCTGAGAGACTTCACTCACAAAAGGATTAAAATAGTTTCCCCTCTCATTTCATATTATTCCCATCCCAAGCAATTTTATAACTCTCTTCTCGTCGAGACTTGAGTGCTTTTACATAAAAGAGAACTTTTTCTCACTAATGGGTAAGTTAAATGCAACCTCAACATTTAACATCAGTTTACAGGAGCTACAAACATTCTTTGTGCAATTATAGGCCTGTGTGAGTGACTTCACAAAGTCTCTTCTTCTTGATGGCATACACCACAGGCATATACAGTTTTTTTATTTTTTATTTTTATTTACAGAGTAAAAAGGTACTACATTACAGGAACAAACCAGCTCCTAGTTGGAAGTTGTAATAGTGTGGAACTTCAATGAAATGATGTTCAAGAACAACAGTGAGAAATGGAGAGAAACAGCTGAAGTGAGTGTCTCTGGATATGACTGCAGTCGGAAAGGTTGAATCTGTGAAATGAAACTCGTAGGCTCTGCAGAGTGTGCAAATGTTTAATGTGTGTCAGTGCATAAAGCAATAAGAACACAGATCTTAGCAGCAGACTCATAGGATCATATAAATGCAGAATAAATGGCATGATAAAGACCGGATAAGTGCTGAGATCTTCTGTGTGTGTTTGAGGTAAAAAAAATTCTCGTTGCATTTTATGTTGCATATATCACAGCCCTCTCTGTCCTACAAAAAGAGTGTTTCCTACAGACACATCAAACAATCAATCTTAACCACAGGTACATGTACCCTTAAAGGACAAAACTGATTTTGATAATTGCTTGAACAAACCGGTAACACTTTACAATACGGTTCCATTTTGTAACATTAGTTAACTACATTAGTTAACATGAACTCACAATGAGAAATACTTCTAAAGAATTTATTATTCTCAGTTAATGTTGATTTGGTAACACTTTATTATAAGTATAGTGTCATAAAGTTCTTACAAATCATTTGCAAACTATTTAGAGTTAATCACTAGTTTATAAACTTTAGTTAAAAGTCCAAAACATTAATAGACTATATAGAAATAGTGAGTTCTTCATTCATTGTTCCTGTAATTAATGCTTTGTTACAACTTATTAACAGTAAATAGTTCTCACTTCAGATTAGATCAGGGAAAATTACATTAAGTGCTTTAAACCAACCTTTATTAGAGATGAATTGCATTCATATTCAGTGTTTCTTAAAATGTTTACAAATACATAAAGCACACACACACACACACACACACACACACACACACACACACACACACACACACACACACATAGAAATGTCCATAGAAATGTTTTATACTGTATATTCTTCCCCCTAAACCAACTCCCCTAATTCTGACACTTTGTTAGTTACAGTGACAATGAATGAAGAACTCAATATTTGTATATAGTTTATTAATGTATTAACTACAGTTTATAAACTATTAATTAACTATTTTCAAATGATTTGTAAATAGTTTATTACACTATACTTACTATAAAGTGTTACCGTTAATTTAAACATTTACTAATACATTATTAAAATCAAAAGTTGTATCTGTTAATATTATTTAATGGACCAGCTAGCATGAACTAACAATTGTATTGTATTTTTTTTAACTAATGTTAAGATAACACTTAAGATTGGGGTCCAATTATCACCATTAACTAAGATTTTTTGCCTCAATAAGCTCCAAATTACTAATTATACATTTTAGTAAGGTAGTTGTTAAGTTTAGGTATTGTGTAGGATTAAGATATGTATAATATGGTCATGAAGAATAAGACATTAATATGTGCTTTATAAGTACTAATAAACAGCCAATATCCTAGTAATATCATGCTAATAAGCAATAGTTAAAATTGAGAATTGAACCCCTAAACTAAAGTGTTACCAGAAATACTAATGGGACCTTATTGTAAAGTGTTACCTACAAATCTATAAAACAGAGAATATGACTTACAGTATAAAATAAATATACTTGAGCCTTATTGACGTGGTAGTATGGGTACATAAGACTTAAAAGGTTGGGAAATGCTGCTCTAAAGTGCATGACATTTTATCCTGAGATACAAAAGAAAAAATCAATGCATATGGTCTTTCAATAAGTACAACTGACAACTAGAAAATAAATTGACAATAAAGCTGAAATTTCTCTCCATTCTTCCTCTAATAAACCCCAAAATCACCAAAAATTTTATTCAATTATTAGTTCTTTAGTATATTGCAACAGTACACAATGCAATTTTACATATATAATCTCGTAGCATATGACAAAAAATATAATGTTTGTGGAAATAAGTCATTCAATCTTATCAGTAAAAATATGGATTATTTAATGTTACGTAGTGCAAATTAAGCAGATATTTCATTATAAATTCTTTGGATAAAAATATTGTATAAAAACGACCCCTGAGTTTTTCTGAAGGTTTTCTCTCTATTTTTGGTTGGATGTTTTAAACTAAATCATCAAATCTTGATGGCCTACATGATGTAAAATAAAAATAAAATAACCGTGATAAAGTGCCCGTAACTGCTGATTTCTGCTGATTGATGTTTGACTCATGTTGCTGATGTTTGCGTTTCATCACTCAGATCCACAACGTTCTCAAACACACCGTCCTCTTCATCACGCTGCTGCCGCGCAAAATTCACAAAAACCTTAGAGAAACAGAGAGAAACGTATCAAATGAGTTGGAAAAAATGTATGTCATGATCTCAGTGTCCAATATATATGATCTCAGTGTCCTTAGTGGGTTATTATCGGAAACTAAAACAAACTATTAATACATTAAAACAACATTTCTATAAATTGAAATAAAGCTGGAATAAAATAAAATATAAATATTAGTGGAAAAACAAAAATTTGAAATGTTGCCAAGTTTAAACACCAAAATTATTAACTAGAAATAACTAAAACAGAAATAAAATAAAATTAGACCTTTCAGTCTTTTTCTGCTGTGACATTTCTACCCAATACAAATAGTGGCTTGATCTATCTGACATCAAAGCATCATTTCTTTCAAATGCCTTGCTTTTAATGTACTACAACGGAATCAATTCTGTGCAGTGAAAGTCATGGAGAATTTTGCTTTTGTTTCATTTTATTTTTCATTTTATTTAGCAGCCATACTGGCTGGTGAGAGAAACCCTGCTAGTAACCCATCAAGGGTCGTACTGCCATCGTCCTCAGCGTCAGTTCATTATGTCTCACAGTTGCCAGCAATATTGGCATGTGATTCATTCTCAAAAGACGTCAGATGGCAGTAAGGGACCTGCTGCATATGAAAACCACGGAAGAAATGCACTCGGATAGATAAGGAAGTGTTAGGGATCATAATCAGAGTTATAAAGATTGTGCTAATTTTATGAGTATGACGTTAATGGATAGTCTGGACTTCCAGGGTCTAGAGTGTGTTTTCTGGATATACTAGCCGTTACTACCAGAAACAAACAGTATGAGCAGAAACTGCAGATAATATCTAAGATAAAGTAAAGCATTTTCACACTGACAGGACGGCCAAATGACGATTTACTGGAGTCGACGAGCGTTTACTGTAAAGTGTGTGGTGAGTCTGAGGACGGCAGATCAAGGAGTTGAAGAGAAGCTGGAGGCCCGGGAAAAGAGATGTCAAGTGTGTCAGTCAAATACACACATGCTTAGTACTTTCCCGAAAAACAAAAACAAAAAAAACCCCTGCAATTTCATATATATTTTTGATAACCAAACAGTTTAAATGATCAATGACTTCTATTGTGTGTTTTCAACAGAAAAAAATAAAGTTATACAGAACAGGTTTGGAATGACATAAGGCAGACCATCCAGTTTTTCCAAAATCCACAAAATTATAATAATTTGACATTTCACCACAAAATAATAACACAAGTGAAAAGGTCTCACAAAAAAAATACAAAAATAATTATCATCCAATTGAATTATTCCTAATTTATTGAAAGTTGTAATGGATTATTTTCATGAGGATACAGATGTCAGTGAGGGGTCTGTGTGAAACACTTTCTCACCTGCCGTCTCATATATAAGTTCCAAGAACCGGCCAAAGCAATAAAAATTAAAAAAACATAAAAAACGCTGTATACCACAAAAGAGAACTCAATTCGGTACTGACATACTGACTGATGTCAGACTGGCTGCAGATTTAGGCTTATTGCGCTTGAACGGTCAAATACACGCATGATTATGTAAAAATGTCTATCTTGGCAATGTCTAACTTTATAATTGCTGAATCTAAAGTAGAATCATTATGATATGATTCCCAACCTTACTTGCAGCTACTTTATATTATTAAAGAAGAATGTTGAATGACACGTGCATTTTTTTTTCATGTTTAAATCAGAGATCTAATCCTCATACGTCAGGTGTGTGTTTTACCTGGTCCAGTGTGGTCTGTGACACAGAGTAATCCTCCACCTGCAGCATCTGCTGGTGTTTGGTGAGCTGGCTGAAGATGTGCGCAAGGGTTCCCTCTCCCTGCGGTATCTGATACTGCAGTGTGTTGTGATGTTTCTCTTTCAAAGTGCTGCCAGGAAACGTGTCCCGCACAAATGACTCCACCACGCACATGTCGGCCTGATCGGCACACACACGAACGATCAGTGTGTAACCTTCCCCGAACCTGCAACACACACGAGCATGGAGTCAAAGCATTAACTTTATTCACAACGTGGAATCAAATAACATAGTATCCATCACAAATCATTTCATGCAGGTTCAACAAAATTGCCACAAACTTCAAAGAAAAAAAAAGTTCCTGGGATGTGCCTGCACAAGGTCTGATAAAACAGGACTTTTTTTTATACTTTTACTTTCTGTATGGATGCAATGTGTTCAGCGCTGAACTCTCATAATTCAGACTTTTTTCTTCAAAAAATTGTGAGTTTTTTACACATAACTCTGAATTTACTTCTCATTTTAAGTTTGTATCTCCCAATTTTGTGGTAATAACAATTTTGTTACTGCGAGTTTATATTCATTCTTTCATTCTTGGAATTCTAAGTTAACATCTCGCAACTCTGACTATTATTTTCTGAATTCTGAGTTGGTACCTCACACTTCTAACTTTTATTCTCGAAATTCTAAGTTACCATCTAGCAATTATGACATTTATTCACAAAATTCAAAGTTTACATTTCGCAATTACGACTTTTTTCTTCAGAACTGCGAGTTGATCCATTAATCCATAAAACTAGGCTTCCTTTAAAAGAAAAATAAGTCAGAATTGTGAGATATCGTCAGAATTACAAGCTGATGGCTCAATATTGTGAGAAATAAATAATTGTAATAAACTCACAATTTTATGAAGAATTTTGCGAGATGTTACCTCAAAATGACGAAAAATAAAAAGAATTCTGAGATAAGAAGTTTCAACTCTGAGAAAAAAATTCAGAACTACAAAATGCTAATTCAGAATTGTGAGAAATAGTTGCAAATACTCTTTTTTTATTTTATGGCCTAAACTGACTTCCATTTATGGCTTCAGAAGACATAATTTGAGACTAATTTAAGGATATAACATAAACTACAGTAGTTCTACAGAAGTTGTACTTCTTTAGTTCACATTTACTTAAAAAATGGCATCTTTTTTCAACATCCCTCCTTTTCCATTGCATAAAAGAAATAGTCATATGGGTTTGCATGCGTTACACATGCTCCTCTAACGCAGCAGAGAGAAACAGCGTCTACATTTTCATCCTTCAAAACAGTGAATCTGTGAAAAGTAGATGCAGATTTATAGTCTGTGTAAAGTGTGCAGCAGTAGATTGTTGCAAATTGTCACTGGCCTTATAAAAACTTCCTCAGCTCTTACATCACTGACGTACATTAGAAGCACTCTAGTGCTTTCATCCTTCTTGTAAAAGAACAGACACACAAATGTGTGAGATCAATACACACAGACAGACTGTGTGAATTGTATGAAAAACTCACTCACTAAGCACGGTGACTCTAGTAATGGAGCGATTTGAGTGGTGACTGACAGGCTTACAGGTGCTTTTATTGGACAGCTGTTTAATTGTGTTTGTTTTGGAGCTGATGAAGGTGTAGAGGTGTGTTTGTGTGTGTGTGTGGGTTTACGTTTATGAACACACTCAGCATCAATATGATTTTATCGGAGTAACCACTCGCTCTCAAAATAATAAAATAAAAGCATACTATGATAATGGGCGGTGTGTGTGTATGTGTGTGTTTGTGGGGAGCGATGTGTGTATATGTGAAGAGAAGTTTTTGGACATTTTTAGTGAGATTCCTTAATGCTCACTTGGCCGATTACGGGAAGTGAACATCATATATCACCCAAAAAGAAGAAATTTAGCCATCAGTCATGTACTACACAACATCACGTAGGGAAAGACCTTTTTAGGACTAATACATATTGTATATTACGCTAATTTATTTTAATAATAGACAAACAGTCATTTATCATTAAATATACCACTTTGAGTATGTGAGTATGACAATCTGCATTACTAAAATATATAAGTAAAAAAAAAAATTAAATTAAAATTAATGTAATATATAGTTATTCTTCAATTATGGGCTCTTTCTAAATATATGAAATCTTGATGAATAAATATATAATTCATTACTGTCTCTGCCTTGATCAACATTCAAGTGAATTTTGATTAAATGTTCAATGTTGATATGTGTTTTGGTAATAAAATGAACTTTTTTTGGACACATTTTTTTAAAATCAAAATATTCTCAAAATCAGCTCTCAAAATCTTATCTTTAAACTATATTTACACATCCGTTCAAAGGTCTGGGGACAGTAAGATTTGAAAGAAATGAATATTCTTATTTTAAGCAAAGACACATTCAATTGATAAAAAGTGACAGTAAAGACATTTATAATGTTACAAAAGACATTTATAATGTCCAGTTTCAAATAAATTCTGTTGTTTTAAACCTTCTATTCATCAAATAATCCTGAACAAAATCATGATTTCCACAAAAATATGAAGCAGCACTGTTTTCAACATTGATAATAAAGGAATGTTTCTTGAACAGCAAATCAGCATGTTAGAATGATTTCTGAAGGATCATGTGACACTGAAGACTGGATTAATGATGCTGAAGATTCAGCTTTACATCACAGGGAAAAATTACATTTTAAAATCTATTCAGGGTTATGTTTTTTTTTTGAGTTTTACTATGAATTTTGCTCTGTTCTCTGTGTTCTTTGGTTCCTTTCTGCTTCTGGTTAGTCTCCTTGGTTACTCATTGTAACCATTGGTTAGTTATGTCAGCTATGTCTCATTATGTTAACCTGTTAAGCTGCAACCCCACTTTTGAAAAATCCCCAGAAATGACATACCCAAACTGAAACAGATACAGTTTATGAACCCTTTGTACTAAAAGCACAAGTATGATCTCATTTGAAAGCTGACACCTGGCAGTTTATTGTAAATGTAGAATTAATTATTGTCATAATGAAAAAAATTGTTATAAATAGCTTCAAAGTTTTGTAAAGTTATTAGAAATTAATTTTTATGAAACATCCTTATGAAAATAAAATTGAAGTTGGCACTGTAGCAATCTAGAAATGCACTACAGCTAAAGCCACGTCTAAACATTTTATGTTTAAAATCTGAAGATAATAAGTCCAAAACTGTATTTAGTTAAATGTTTTTCAAGACCTTGTCAATGACTTTATTTTGATTTGACTCTAAAATGCAACTGATGTTTATTGCCATCTTCTAAGCATCTATCCAGTATATTGTCTCTATTGTTTTGTGGTGCAGACGAGCCCCATTCAGTCTCAGTCTCCCCCTGCACACATTCACACCTCTCCAGCCTGGTTATGGCTCTAAATATGCATTTCTTTTGTCTGCATTATAGTTACTAACGACTGGCTATTCACAGGCTATTCATAGGGTTTCAGTCCCTAATTTCTTTTCTCAAAGTTCACCTCACATTTTAAACTGTATCAAATGCATTTCTTGAATAAAGAAACATTTCAGTAAGCATTAAAAAAATCATAAAAGTATAACTTCTAGGTGGACCTAGGGCTAGCTAGCATGTTAGCTTAGCACACCATCAATACACGACAATTTATGAGATTAAAACCATGTTTGTGCTCCAAACTTACTTTATAACGCAAGTCGAGTATTTTAAATAATCTTCTGTGATCTAATTTGGCTTCAGATAAAAAAATCAGACAGAAAATATACTATTGGTATAGGATTCTGCACAATGATAGTCTATATAGATTAGCATTACATTATAAATATAATCTATTATTATGGAAATACCTGGCATGGCTTGAAAAACACAGGTAACTCAAATATCATTGCAAACATGTTTATTGTCTTCAAAACGTCTGTATCTGCATGTTACAGCGATCTCTGTAGCTTTGTGTGTATCAGTGACGTCCTGGAATGTCACATGATCATGGCTCTTCTTCATGTTCTATATATGGACTATTATTGTGCATATAGCGCCCTCAGGCTATTGGTATGAATTGAAAACACAGTATCAGAGTATCTAAGCGCTCATAATGATTACATCGACGCATTTGGGTATAAATTCAATAAATATTATTCCTGTCTATAGAAATCTGATGTAAATCTATGAGAATCTATCAATATTTCTCCAAATATGCACATGTTTGAGCTAAAGCCCTGAAGGACGTTGTTTTGTGTATCGCTGTCATGACGACAGCACTGGAGTTTTTTTATGAATGAAAGCGGCTGACGCGCACAATTCATATCAAAGGTATTGACTCATTTTTTCATTTCATAACTCCTGACACAAATTAAGAAATAACTGTTGCTATAAGTTTCTCAGAATACAATAGTGGTCAAATACTGAAACTTGAGTCTTATATCTTTTTAATGATGTATAGTTTGTCAAGGTATAACATTAAATCTGATAGTAACTTTGAACTATATATCCACCTTATTCTGCTCTAAACAATGCGTGCTGCCATAACGACGACTCCGGTTGCCTACTTCCGGTTCGTAGCGCTCGACCTGTACTATAAGCGAGAGAATGAGTTCAGGCTCCACATGTGCTGTTTTTGGTTGTTTTAACAATTCAAAGAAGATTTCAAACTTTTTAGAAACAGAGTGCTTCGAGCATAAGATAAGAAGGAGAGAATGTTCATGTCCGGTTCCGTATCAGATACATTCAATGCCGGAGAGTAAACGTTTAGAGTGGTTAGCTGCGTTAAAACTGAAACATCCACCGAAAAAGGTGTATGTCTGTTCGCACCATTTTGTTGACAAACGCCCCACGGATGACCATCCCAACCCGGAATTATACCTTGGATATGACAGACCAGTGGTGAAGAAGAGACGTGCAATTGTTCGTGTCGAAGCGACAGGTAAGCCACTTTTAATGTTAAATTGTGTAGCTGGTTAGCGATAGCACCAATTCACAGCTAACCTAGTTAAGTTACCTCCGATTGTTTACATTTTTACGAGCTCCACCGGCCTGCTACAAAAATGTTCGTGTTGTCTTGTGGGCTGTCTAACCTACATTTTTATGCACAATAAGCCCATTATGAGTAAATGTGTTAAAAAACATGGCTATTAATGCCTTAGTCCACTGAATGTTACTGTAGGTTTAGTGAACTCCACTGAGGGTTATCGTAGAGCTAGCTGCTATCGTTATGTGGGCTAGGTAGTTGTTAGCCTGAGCGAGGAAGAGCTTCCATCACCATTATCATAAGCTTGTACTGTAATGTTGTCAGTGTGAGAAACATGGACAGAAACTATAGAGTTTAACATGTAGCCTATGTGCTCTCTTTTTACAGCAACAGCAGAAGTGACAGACCAGGAGGATGAGGGCATACCTGAGGTGCCACAATCATCATACAGCACTATTTCCACCCAGTGGGAAGAGCCATCGCTCTGGGACCACAACTATGGTGAACAGCAGGGTGTTGACGAGATGGCCAAAGATGCCACAACACAAACTGAGGATTTCAGCTTCTCCATGCTTCAGAGTGATGCCGATTCGTTCCTCTACACTGGAGTCTCACTGGAAACCTTCAACTCTCTTGTTTCCACCTTAGATGGATTTGCTGAAAGGGCTTTTGTTTTGTCAGTGCGTGACCAGATACTAATGACACTGATAAAATTAAAATTAAATCGTGTGCTGGGTGACCTCGGTAGGCAGTTTCATGTGTCTCAGAGTGTTGCCAGTAAGGTTATCTCATTCTGGATCGATAAAATGGAGGAAGTCTTGCGCCCTCTTATTATCTGGCTCCCAAAAGAAACCATTAAGGCCACTATGCCAACTGCATTCAAGGAGTGTTTTCCCAACACTACCTGTGTCATTGACTGCAGCGAAAGTTTGTTACAGAAGGCAAAAAGTCTTGATTCTAGAGGGGAGTCCTACAGCCATTACTACTCGCACAACACAATCAAATACCTTGTTGCTGTTGCCCCATGTGGCTTAATCATGTTTATTTCAACTGGATATGGAGGACGTGCCAGTGACAAATATATCACTATGAACTCTGGTATCTTGGACTATTTAAGGCCTGGAGACGAAGTCATGGCAGATCGTGGGTTCTTGATTCGTGATTTACTCTTTGAAAAAAAGGTCAAATTGGTTCTTCCTGCTTTCACTAGAGGGGGTGCCCAGCTAACTGAGGAACAAGTCACAGCAACTCGCAGGATTGCAAATGTGCGGATTCATGTTGAGAGGGCAATCAGGCGACTTAAAGTATACAAGATCTTGTCTCAAGTGATACCAATAAACATGACCCCCAAAATTGAAAAAATACTCAGAATCTGTGCGGCCCTCTCCAACTTAAGGGGTGATCTCATCCGTGAGTGATAAGTGACAACAGTGATGTTCTGAGGTTGAAGTTGCATCTGCGCGCACACACACACAAACACACACTCTTTACACATCTACATAAATTGCTCCTGTATATTTCATATTGACACTCGCTGCCTTTTGACATTTTTTACTGTTTATATTTACTCTATGTATTACATTTTTTGTTATTCTTTGAGTTTGTGTACAATAGATTTTATCAGATTTGCATTAACAACAAATTGTACAATTTTACATGAACAACATTTTGTATTTGTAAATATTCACTTATGTACAACAAAACGTATGCTCAACATTTTTAAATGTATGTAGATTTTTTTGTTATTCTTTGAGTTTGTGTACAATAAATTTTATCAGATTTGCATTAACAACAAATTGTACAATTTTACATGAACAACATTTTGTATTTGTAAATATTCACTTATGTACAATACGTATGCTCAGCATTTTTAAATGTATGTAATTGATTGTGTAAAAAATTAGTTTTCATACTGTTAACAGCAGCAGCACTAAACAGTTGTTTTGTGATTTGAATAAAATGCTTCCGAGCGATATTTTCTATGAATTCATTATGCTCATATATCTGTTCTGCAGTTTCAGTCGCTGACCAACAAATTCATCCACAAGCTGGGGCAACATTGTTGAGAAATAAAATCTCTTCAGATATCCTACCCTCTCCAGAACATAGGGCTCATCAAATGGTACAGTGAACATAACTGTGTCATTTGGGCTCCAGATAAACAACTTGGCCATCTTCAGACCAGCACAAAACATGCCTAATTGTACCTGCATGTAATATCCTCGGCTACCTGTTTTCTGAAGTTGTGGTACTCTATCTACTAGCTTGATATCACTGCAGTTATGGTCAAGTTGATCCAAGAGGGTAGAATGGAGTTTACTTGGGATGGGACATTTTATTTCAAGTAGGACAGATGAGTCAATTACCCCATCTGGGCTGGCTGACAACCATGGCTCTGTGACACTAACAACGATGCCGCTATGTGTAATACTCATGCCTTGCTCTCGAAGTGCATTACCAGCAACCACCTCATTCTCCTTACCATAATTTGTGGCATAGTTGCCACGAAAGGAGGGGTACAGGTGCTCTGCCATAAATTTATCAGGATTGGTGGATGCTCTAGAAGGAACCTTTTTAGCTGAACTTGCAGTTATTCTCAATTTCCTTGCATTGTGCCACAAATCAGAAGAACTCTGCTCTCTTGTTTCAGATTCTAAAGTAGAAGCCTGTGCACTGCTCACTTGAACATACAACTCATAGAAACTTTTACATGTCTCACATGTGAGATCAGAACCGGCATGGGTTTGATGGGGTCTTAAAAATCTTGCATCTACTGCAGTATTTGCAAGGCTACAGGGTTGCACTACTGGTTCTACACTGTAACACTTGCCTAATAGACTGTTTTTTAACAGGAAAAGTGGCTTTGTTGGGTCTTTGTCTACACTATCTATAAATTCTGCATGTGACATATATTGTGGGGTGTTTGGTAGTGGCTGAGCATCTGACACCCTGGTGCTAAATTCGTCCCCTGCCCTGTGGTGGCTGAAGTTTATGTCCTTCAGTCGTTTTGGCTCAATGTTCCTGACTTTCCCTGCATTCCACCTGTGCTGCTCATCTGTACATGCAAGCCCTGTCTTCCCGGTAGTAACTGCATTCTCAACCTGTCATGAGCACATTCACCTAATACGTTACCAGAGTCTGATCTATATCCATTTGCCATGTGTTTCATATTGTGTCAACCCCACATTGCTAAACTAAATTGGAAAAAAAAAAACATTCAGCAAAAATGATCGGATCACGTTATTTTTATTAAATCACAGATAAAAACAAAAATACATTTTCTTTTATTCATACCTTCCAAAGGATAGCTGCTGCATGACTGCACGATCTCCCTAACCCAGCAATACATGAACATCCGACAGTCTCTATCACCCCCGACTGCTGCAGCATAACCCAAGCAATAAGTTTAGGCTGGTTAGCACTTTGACTCCTGTCTACCTCTGCTTTTAAAAAGACATAGTCTCCGTGCTTCAGTAAAAAAATGCGCCCGACTTTATTACTAAAGAAGTAATTGAAGGCCTCGGTGCTTTTGTAATTGCGCATCTCCTCACGATGTACACCCTCCGAAAAGATAAAATAATTAATGATGTCAATATGGCTAACTCCTGGCCATAGCTTCATGTCATCCACCCAACCTGTCAATTTTGAGGGGTGTGGCACTCTGATACGGTCGCCTTCACGATCTTTTGTGATTTCATCGGCGGTCTGTAGCCACCGACTACTTCCCATCTTGACCGAAAAATTGTCTACAACTACAAACCATAGACAGTATGCTACAAACGATCACCGTAGTCTTCACGCTAGTACTAGCATTCCATGTAAACAAACACTTCAACCGGAAGTTTTAAACCGTTTAGTCAGTTGAACCCGCTATGAATCATGGGAAATAGAACGGGCGCAGAATAAGGTGGATAAAAAGAAATGCTTCAGTGCACCCGCGCACTGGCAACGGTTAACAGGTTTTTAATTAGATTGATCTGTATATAAACCCTGTGTTTAATTCTTGGTCTGTTCTCATCTTATTATGTTTGGTTGTTCTGTTCCCATGGTTAAAAACAGTGATCATTTTGTTTTGATTAATAAAGAGAAGACTGCTGCAATTAAATCGCACACTTTTATCTCATTTTGCTGCAACCAGACGTGACAGCAATAATATTTCACAATATTACTGTTTTTACTGCATTTTTTATCTCACAAATGGAGCCTTGGCGAGAACAAGAAACTTTACAAAAAGATATTATTGACCCCAAATTTTGAACTTTACACTATACCTGTATGTGTAGTAGAATAACATTCACTTTTTCGTCAAACTAATAGTTACGATTTTGACTTGCTAACAAAACAAGTTTGTATTTTTTTTTTTATAAAATGAAACATTCTCGAAATCAGCTCTGTCATCTCATCTTCAAACTGTCCCTGTATTTTATTTTATTTTTTTTAATGATGGTGGGAAGAGCAAGACGAGCATAACTCATCCACTTACAACACCTACAGCACACTCACTATAAAGAGGAATCAACATTAAAATGTCAGTGGAGACAAAGACAAAGTTACCCTCACTTTGCTGTATCAATCATGTGAAGAGTGGAGACAATAAAGATCAGCACTTAAACAGCAGCACTGACACCAACAACACGGATTGCTTTAGGAAAATACACGTAGCAAATATTCTAGTGGTCGAGTGATATGAATTTTTTATGGTTGATGTTGTAAGACTGATGCCGAACTGTCTGGACCAAGAGAGGACTACTCTCTGAGAAAACAATGGAAATTAACATTTGAACTCTCTCTTGCAAAATTAGCATCCCCATCCAAGGCACAATCACACTATGTCAATCACCTCAGTATTGTCTTACATTCTACATCTACATTTCCTTTCCTTCGCCCCCCTTCCCCCATTTCTTCTCTCCACATGCTGAGATCACCTGAAATTCACCCACAAATCTATACCTCAGTGCGACTGGTACAATGGTCTCATCCCCACAGAAGTAAAGCAAAAAGTAAGAGATTCTAAAAGTTTAGAGATATCTTGCTTACAGAGGAGGGTGGATTCTCTGCCAACGTTTTCATGCAAATTACCTTTTGTCCCCAAAAGATGTAAACTACCCAGCAATTAATGGGAATTCTTATTGTAAGTCCCCGTCTCACTTGGAAGTTTTGTCTTGGTCTTGAAGTATTAAAAGAAATGTTGCAAGAGGCTCAAGGTCATTTGTTTGCAGATCCGCTCATAATGCTGAGTGTCCTTCAGACACTGGTTTCGCCACTGGTTCAAGTGTACTTAGACTATAAAGTCTAATAAAGGGAATTTCCGTTCAGGACAACAGAATGTTGCTCGACTAACCTAAATAGGGTGAGCCTTATCTCTGTTTATTGTAATATTACTCTAACTAAGTGTACATGGGAAACCATGGCATGACCAAACCAAAGCTAAAATCAGAGAAAGAAATGTTGGTCAGCTTACATCTGTAGTATTGGCCATGACCTCTGACTAGAGAGAGCGTTAATTTCATTCAAGTGTATACAGGTCTATGGGAACTAAACAAAATACTTTTAGAGATAGCAAGCATGAGTGCGCTTCTCTAAATAGTATAGTCAATTACCCCTGCCCAGTGACCAAGACTGGTGAATTTGTGATCACAAAGCAACATTGGTTTCCAAATGAACAAGTGTAATTTCAACAAAATTAAATCGAATAATGAAGTGTCTAGATAAATTATCATCTAAATTACCAATTACCAATAACTAAGGTTGCGATAAAATGGAGTCAGATAGAAGTAAATTGGAATTAAACTACTTTGCCACGCTGAAAAGAAAGAATGCGCAGTACTCCTTCACCTGCTTATCGGAAACTGTTGTTGGCCTTACAACCAATATCTTGGCTAATATAAAATTACACTTACATGAACTAACAATAGAAAATACTTCTAAAGCATTTATTAATCTCAGTTAGTGTTAATTTCAACATTTACTAATACATAATGAACCTGAGTTAACATAAACTAAAAATGTACAGTGCAGTTGCATTTTTATTAACTAATGTTAACAAAGATTAACAAACACTGTAACAAATGTATTATTCATTGTTAGTTAATGAGTTAATTAACTAACGTTTACTAATGGGACCTTATTGTAAATGTAAGTGTAAGTTGTAAGTTTATGATTAATTTGAAGTTAATATATTGTAGTCTATATATTGTTAGTATAAAACCATTACGCCTGTGGAGAGTCATATGTTGCACAACATATGGCAACATATAATGTGTGTGTTTAATGTATTTGTAAACATTTTAAGGAACACTGAATATGAATTCAATTAATGTCTAATAAAGGTTGGTTTAAAGCACTTAATTAATGACATTTTCCCATTTTCAAGTGAGAACTATTTACTCATAATAACCAATTATCATTTCCTTTTCTATGAGCTAATTAAACAATATTAATTGTGTTAATTACAGTGACAAATAATAAAGAACTCACTATTTGTATATAGCCTATTCATGTATTAATGTAGAGAATAACTTTGAATTAACTATAAACTAATAAATTGTTAATGATTTGTAAGTAATTTATAACTGTATACTTGTTATAAGGTTGTTGCCAACTTTTTTTTAAATAACAATAATAATAATAATTTTGAACTTTGATTAAAAAAATATCAGCCAATACAT
Source organism: Scardinius erythrophthalmus (assembly GCF_964197995.2). Taxonomy (NCBI): domain Eukaryota; kingdom Metazoa; phylum Chordata; class Actinopteri; order Cypriniformes; family Leuciscidae; genus Scardinius; species Scardinius erythrophthalmus. Next base: position 12,959,768 of record NC_138222.1, on the reverse strand, counting down.
AATATAAAAATGCCAAATATCATGATATTATCGCCCTTGGCAATAATATATTCAGAGAAATTTATTCCTAAATGCTGTTCATGTCAAATTCATCCAGTTATATTTATTTACTAAAGCACATCATGCACTGAAAACCTTCAATGTGTGCAACTCAAGCGTTATCTGTGTTTGACAACATGAAGTGAAGTGTGTTTCCTGCTGAGTGTGTAGAGAGAAGTGAACACTGTGACCCGCGAACGCAGCGTGAGTGACGGCGTCCTACAGATGGCAGCAGAAACACGCCACAGGAGGAAGAACACGATGAAGAAAGGGAAAGCGACAGAATAGGGGAAGGACTAAATAAAGAATGGCTGCAGACGGAGTGAGAATCGTTGGCTGATGGAGAGGTGTAGATCTTGTCCCACTGCTTTGCGCCATTAGACGGCACGGAAAGAAAAGATAAAGGAGAGAGAGGGAGGAGGTCGATCAAGGGAGCAGCTCTTAATTGCCTTTTCACTCATTAATGCCCACACCTCCACAATCATTAATTACAACAAAGAGAGTGAGAGAACAGCTAAATTCAGACACATAATAAATGTAAGGCCTGAATTATGTTGGTATTTTAACTTTTGAATGATTAATTTAATAAGTATGAAAATGTATTATGAATATTAATATTATCAGGACAGTTTGTGCAGCATACTCTGCCATTCAAATGTTTGTGGTCAGTAAGATTTGCAATGTTTTTGAAACAAGTCTCTTCTATTTACCAAGGCTGCATTTATTTCAGTGGTTCTCAAACTTTTCCAGCGTAAGGCCCCCTTTTGTGTAGGGTGCATCGCTTTGGGGCCCCCCAAATTACACATTACATGACACAAAACAGCCTCAAACTTACAATTTTAATTAAAGTAAAAGCATATTAAATTATAAAATGCTGAAACATCAATTATGTTAGTTGGTAGCCTTATTTCTCTAATGTTTGATTACACAATTCATGATAAATTTCATAAAATGGAACAAATTGTCATGAAACTGTTTTGACAGTTAGAAATGGTATTGCATTGAAACTGATGCTTTCAGAAATTTTTGTTTAGGAAAAATGCAACAAAATGACAGTGAAGGTGTTTTTTTTTTTTTTTTTTACCACCGCTGTGGTAAAGGGCCAACCACCGACGTTTATGCATAAAAGTGCATTAAAAAAGAACAATAGGCAAAGTCCTTGAACATGGAAAGAAACAGAAATAACATGAAATTTTGGAAGCAAGCCAAGTTTAATTATATTTCCCCACAAAGATAAATGTTTCGTCATATCCTGCTCTGCGCTTTGAGAAGACTGTGGGACACGAGCAGGACAGAGCCCATCAAGCACAAATTGTGTAAAAATGTAACTATCGAAACTAACAAGATACAGTGTTTTTCTCTTTTGCCATAGTACAGGATGCAAATACAGGGATTAAAAGTGAACGAAAGAACGTAACATTTATAATCCCATCCAAAAAGAGACGTGACTTAGGATTTGAGAAAAAAAAACAAGAGATTCCATGTCCAGACAGAGGAACAGAATAGGTTATTGTTAGTTTGTGGAATATTGCAAAACAGAATACCAAGCCATGTCGGTTTAGTATTCTGTTTTGCGTTTTTCCACAAATGTTTCCTTGGTCGAGACGTAACATTTGGCTGCTAACCTAACATTTCTTTTGTGAAAAAAGCTTTGAACTTCACTTATGTCCCGAAATCAACGTAAAGCAACATTCACGTGCACAAAATGTGTTTTTGCTTACTGCCGTGGGCCAGTTACCGACACAGCCCTTAACAAAAGTAATTAATATTTAATATTCATTTACCATTCACAGTAAATGCAGATGAACATTTCATTTACATATTTTTAATTCAATTCTTAAAAAAAAAATGTTCTAGAACTTTTGTCTAGACCCCATCCCCCCCCCTCTCTCTCTCTCTCTCTCTCTCTCACACACACCTCACACATTTTGTAAGTCCAGATGTATTTACCTTAAATTATTTTTCATTTTTTTTTTATTAACGTAAATATTAAACTAATTATTTAAAACTATGTTTTAAGTGCAATTCAAAGTTTGTCAATTCAATTCAAATTCACACTCATGAATAAAAAAACAAAAGGGAGCCTTAATTTCTCAAATTCAGAATTTTGGCCAACCTGACACGCACACAACACTGGGTTTCCATGTTTTATGGGGACATTCCATAGGCATAATGATTTTGTATACTGCATATTCTATCCCCCTACACTACCCCATACCCATCAACCTATCACAAAAAAACTTTATTTTAGATGTTCAAAAAAGATAATTCTGTATGATTTATAAGCTGTCTTCTCATGGGGACCAAAAATATTTGCCCACAAGGTCAACATTTACTGGTATTAGTATTACCATACTTGTGGGGACATTTGGTCCCCATAACGTAGGGAATACCAGGACCACACACAGACACACACACCACCCCCCTCACCTGCTCTTAAGGTGCTGGATGCTGCCCAGGCATTTGAACTGTCCGTTCACCATGATGGCCATACGCGTGCAGAGCGCTTCACACTCCTCCATACTGAAAGCAGACAGACACACACATATTTCAACACATGGCAGCATTAGGAAAGGTTTCCACTGACTGTTTTCATCTAAATCTGGCCGTTCCTCAGCATGAATCTCTGGAGAAACACCATCAAAGCATCAGAAACCTCAGAGCTCAGGATCCGCTTCCAACCAGATTCAAATGAGACTCATTATGAAGCACATGAAAGCCTTTCACCTGCACAGCCAGCCAATGAGACAGAGTCAGAAAAACAAACTGATTTGCTGCCAAATCGTGGGACAAACGTACATTAGCTCAATCTCTAAACTGTCATATTGCCAGGGAGCGACACATTGCATCAATTAGCGAAAGATGTGACCTTCCCTTTACATACAAACATATCAGTAACTGACATAATAAAGGTTCACATATGAGACGGAAATCATGCTCTGTACATTAGACATGAAGATCTGAACTTTATGAAATATGCTCATAAGTAATGTTTATTAAAGTTAGACCAGGAACAAGCTAGAGCGAAGGTGAAATGCACAGAAGAGGATTTTTTAATTAGTTTTGTGTTATATAATATTGGGCCCTATCTTGCACCCAGCGCAATTAACTTTGTACACCGACGCATGTATCATTCCTATTTTGCACCCGCGCAAAGCGGACTTTTCCCTCCACAGATGCACGTCGGTAAGTTAGGAAATAGACTTGCGCTCCTGGGGGCAGTTCAGCGCAAAGAGGAGGCGTGTTCCGGCGCAAACGTTCCTTTATGCTATTTTGCAGGTTTAGAAAACAATTGCGCCACTAACCAGGAAAAAATTGTTTAAAGTCAGTGGCGCGTCTACACAGAAGCAGCAGTTTTCATTTTTGCAAATCATACATTATTATGATAGACAGATAGATAGATAGATAGATAGATAGACAATTTGTTATAAAAGCATACATCTAGCTTACACATTTACCCAAATTATCATACGCCTGTTTAACCGAAGTTAATTTGGGTGGGTTTCTCCATTTCAATGTCACTTCTCTCTTTTTAACGGCCGTGACGAGAGCATTGCTCTCCTTGGCTGTGAACCGCTCCTGGTGTGCGCCTGGCAAATCCGCCGTTACAATAGCAATCCGCTATAGAAAAAAGCGTGTCTGCTCTTAAAGGGAATGTGAGATGACGCTCTGATTGGTTTATTTCACGTTATGCCCAAACCACACCTATGAGTAATGAAGCTACTTCAGACCAACCCCTTTTAGATTTGTGCCTGGCGCAAGAGTCATTTATCCCGCCGGTATAATAGCAACAGCGCCCAAGACCCGCCCACAAAGTTACTTGCGCTTTGCGCTTGACACTTGCGTTTCAGATCGTTAAAATAGGGCCCATTGTGTGCGATTTACATGTATGTATTAATATGTATATGTAATTTACAATAACGTTTGATTATATGATTTATCTTTTAACTCATGTTGGCTATGAGAACTAAACTGAGATTTAATGTCATATCCAAATAACTAAGAGATTTGACATATTTAAAAAAGGGAATTAATATTACATAATAATGAAAATATACAGTGTTTTGTTATTCCATAGCAAACCGTTGGTAGTAGTAAACTATTTTTATATAATCAATATGACACAAGTAGGAGTGCGATATGGCTCAGCCATAGGTAATCCCAGCCGTGCTGATACAGAGCCATATCGCACGACTACAAGAGTCATATTACGTTTATACAACAGTTTGACGGCACTGTCAAGTGTGGAAGTGTGGAAATAAATAAGAAACAACGGGGTGTATTAAAAACCCCTCTTGTGTGTGGAGCTACTTCATTTTGCTACAGATTCAAATCTCCAGTTGACAGTTTACCAGTTGAGCCCAAGACTCCGTAACTAATTCGAAAATGTCAATTTAGAACTTGGAACAAAGGAACACTGAGTTGCTTTATTGAAGCTATTATATTATTTCTTATTCCATGGTTTATCTGAATACTTGATTCAGATTGGCTGGAAGTTGTGCAATAAAACAGACGCCTGCATTGACGGGCACTTGTGTGAGAGGGTTATGAGACATTAGTTTAAAAGAATACAAAGACATTTTATTGGTCATAACTTCAGGAGACACTGGACAAATTTGAAACTTGTATCTACCACATGGGGTTCGTGCAAGCTATCAAATGAAGTATACTTTGATAGGCTACGATTTGACTGTAGGCATACACTAGCACACTGTACCTACTTAACCACATTCCGACAATTGTATACCTAGTAAACTAAATCTGAAAAATAAATAAAAAAAAAAATAAATAAAAAAAACCTTTTGGGGACATCCTCATTTGTAAAAAAAAATGCTAAAAATATAAAGTTTTTCAAACTACAAAAATGCAGGAAGATTTCATGTTATAGTTGCTGCATTTAAAACCAACAGAAGTCTATGGAACAGCCCATTTAGACAGCTGAGTAAAGGTGTACGCTAGTTACCTGTGTGAGGTGAGAATTACAGATCTCCCCTCCTTGATCACACTGAGGATACAGTCCCACAAAAAACGGCGGGCCTTGGGGTCCATACCTGTGGTGGGTTCATCCTGCATGCACACACACACACACACACACACACACACACACACACACACACACACACACACACACACACACACACACACACACACACACACACACACACACACACACGACAATGTAGTCTGTGAAACAGTATGCATTATGCAGTGAGAAAGATTTTAAACAGCAGTTTACTACAGTGCAGTGCTGTCACATGACCTTATTATGTTGCATATTTAAAGTCAAGTCAGGGTAACACTTTACAATAAGGTTTCATTTGTTAACATTAGTTAACTACATTAGTTAACATGAACTAACAATGAACAATACTATACAGCAGTTATTACTCTTAGTTAATGCAAATTTTTAATTGCAATAACAACATGTACTTACTATATAATCCAGGGTTAGGGTTTGGTTTTGGGTTAGTTTCATGTAATTATGCACAATTTCTGGTTATTACTGCAGTAAGTACATATAACGTGTAACAAAGACACTGAAAAATAAAGTGTTACCAAAATGTGCATATTATACACAGAACATGTGCTATATATTGCACTAATAATTGTTAGTATGCAATTCCAAACAAGATGTACATTGGATGTAGAAATGGATAACGTGATCTTAGACCCTGAATCAGAGAATCATTACATGACGACATCCCTCCGTCCTCTGCAGTGATTCAGAGCGGGACGGACACGCTGCGAGCACCTGCCTCGTAATTCCGCCTTTAATTAGCATCCGCAGAGAGTGAATCAGGAGTTATTCTGCAGGTTATGAACGTGGATTACTTCATATGAGCCTCCGTCAGGCAGAATGAGATTTTAATGCCAGCAAACAGAGGCGCGAGTGCGGAATGTAAAATCTCGCTTGGAAATACATTAAAAATGTCCCACGAGTGACCTGGAGTGCTGTGTTCTTTTCTTCTTTAATCTTTTCTATCGTTATTCCTCTATTCATTTTATCTTTAATCCTCAAGGACGTTCTCTACCGTCTGTGTGTGTGTGTGTGAGTGTGTTTATTTTGTGGATAAAACGGTCCCTAGAAGTGAGCTATATTTGAAAGAAAAATGTCCTTTCAGAGACAAGGTAAAAATGAATAACGAAATTCATACAGCTCAAATCATAGTTTCATTAATGTTTTTGGTCACAATTTACAATAGGTTCCATTTGTTAACATTAGGTGACGCATTAGAAGAAGATGAACAAACAATGAAAATACTTCTAAAGCATTTATTAATCTTGTAAATTTTAGCAGACTTGAAATTATTTAAGGTCAAGGTCAAAAGTTTATTTATATAGCACCTTTAGACAACACGAATGTTGACCAAAGTGCTTCACAAGTAGAGCAAAATACACACATAGTAAAACAGAACATATCAAAATTCCAACCAAAAACCAAAAAAAAAAATAATAATAATAAAACAGAAAAATGTATAATAAGCAAAAGATAGTCATAACCTGGTACATCACAAAAACTGCAACCCCATAAGTTGCAGTTTAATGTTAATTTTAACATGTACCAATACATTATTAAACTCAGTTAATATTAATATTGCTGAGCTAGCATGAACAGTCGAATTTGTATTAACTGACGTTAACAAAGATTAAGAACACTGTAACAAATGAATTTCTCATTGTTAATGTTAGTTACAGTAATACATCAACTAATATTAACTAATGGGATCTTATTGAAAAGTGTTACAAAGTTTTCTTCTAGGTGTAGGGTTATGGGTGAGAATCGTTTCAAATCCTCAAATAAATGTATGGTGCCTCAAGAAAACAAAATGAGATTTGCATATATATAATGAGGTTTACTTTTGTGGAACCACATGCACTTATTATTATTTATAGACCTTATGTACTGTAGCCCCGCTCCTTTTCAGCGTCGCACTCATTGTGTTCTGTCTTCCAGTTAGTATTTCCACAGCATGAAGAAAAGATCTTACAGATTTATGAATAAACAGCTTGTTTTAAAATCTCCCCGGTCTACTGGTATTTGTTATGACATCCACTTCGAACATTGCAATGTTTTCGTTAATTCGTTAACTCTGCAATAAGTAAATCCACCAGTTATTTACTCTTCGACAGTGAAGCCATAGAAATATACAGAGAATATATAGAGGCACATAAGGTCTATAGATTCTGAAATGTTCCTGCACATTCATTCATTAACGGAAAGGCTCCACCCACTTTCTCCTGCAGCCAATCAGAACAGAGCTTTGCGCTAATACCCACATGACTCTGACAATATAAAGCGACAGGAGAGTTTGGAACTTCAAATCAGACTGAATATCAAGGTTTGTTTTGTTTACAGTCTGCTGTTAGATGTGTTTGCACTGTTAGCACTTACACACACGCCAGAATCTGTAAATTCTCTGGAGTCATATAATCATTTCTGTGGGTGTGAATAAACATTAATCAGTGTCAACAAACAAACTAGATAACCTGAATAGGTATTATATCTTGATAATGGCTGAAGCTTTTATTATTGTACTATGCAGCATTAAAACAGGCTGAAAGATTTTTGTTTGTTTTTTAGTTTGTATTCTTTTTATTTATTAACAAGATGTCAGCGAAATTACATTTCTCAGGATGTTGGAAAAAGTCAATTGTCAATACACTGCAAACTGTTTTATTCTTTCTGTATGATTTCTGCTCTACTGTGCATCACATCACTAGAATATATAATCAGCCCATTAGAGAGAATGATCATAGTGCTGCTATATGTCACCTGTGTCTTTAATTCCTGTCTAATAATAGCTAAAGGTGAAACCTGAAATAGAAAGACATTTATGTCCTTTGTTGAAGACAGAACATATAATTATTTTAGAGTGGGAAAAATAAAAAGACTGACACTGGGTGTTAAACAGACCACTTGTGTAGTTATCACTGTGCCATTTATTATGCTTTTATGCATTCATAGCATGAAATCCTGTAGGACATGCAGCCGTACTGAAAGCAAAATGAGCTGCACATTAGCTGAAGCCCAGGCATTGTCTGAAATCGCCCCATATACCCTTAAATAGGACACTTTAGATCTAATATTGTCACATGGTATCAATGCTGATGCTGTTGAAATTCTGCAGCAGAGCGATGACATCTCAGGTCATTATTTAGTTTTGTGCATGCTCCATTTAGCCAAGGAAGCAAAGCCAACTACCTGTTACAAATATGGTAGAACTATCACTTCTACCACTAAAAATTGCTTTATAAATAATCTTCCTGATCGGTTTAATCTCCTCAGCATCCCAGATAGCTTAGAACTCAATTTTGCAACAGAAACTATTGACTCCAGCGCATTAGAGACAGTTGCTCCTTTGCGTTTACATAAGATTAAATAAAATAGTCCAATGCCGTGGTAAAACGAGCACCCTTAAGAATGCAGCCCCAAAAATGTAATGCAATTGGAAATAAACAAAACTAGGTTTTTCGCTTTTCGTGGAAAGAAAGCATTATTGCATACAGAAAGGCCTTAAAAACGGCAAGTTCTGCTTATATTATTTTTTGACTTTCTTAGAAGAAAACAAACACAACCCTAGGTATTTATTTGATACAGTGGCTAAATTAACAAGAAATAAAGCTTCAACTTATGACGCTTCCAAACAGCACAGCAGTAATAACTTTATGAACTTCTTTACTTGCAAGATTGATAATATTAAAAAGAAAATTATAACCATGCAACCGTCTACCACAGTATCACATCAGACAGTGCATTGTAGTGTCCATGAGGAAAAATTCCATTCATTCATTGCTATAGGAGAGGAAGAATTACCTTAACTCATTGAATCATCTAAATCAACAACATGTACATGTATGTTAGACCCTATACTGACTAAGCTACTGAAAGAGATGCTTTCAGAGGTCATAGATCCTTTTCTTGAACTCATTAATTCATCTGTCATTAGGATATGTACCTAAAACTTTTAAGCTGGCTAGTATTAAACCTCTTATTAAAAAACGCAACTTGATCCTAGAGAATTAGTCAATTACAGGCCTATCTCGAATCTACCCTTTCTGTCAAAAATACTAAAAAAAGGTAGTATCCTCACAACTATGTTCTATTTTAGAAAAAATAAATGATATCAGTGAGAATTTCTATTCAGGATTTAGACCATATAATAGTACTGAGACTGCTCTTATTAGAGTTACAAATTATTTGCTCTTATCATCTGATCTTGGTTGTTTCTCTCTATTAGTGTTATTGGATCTTAGTGCTGCATTTGACACTATCGACCACAACATTCTTTTGACTTGAAAATTATGTTGGCATTTTGTGGAATTGCATTGGCATGGTTTAAATCATACTTATCTGACCGGTATCAGTTTGTAGCAGTAAATGAACAGGAGTCATACCGATCGCAAGTTCAGTATGGCGTACCTCAAGGCTCAGTACTAGGACTGTTGCTTTTCACCCGGTACATGCAGCAATAGGATATATCATTAGGAAGCATGGTGTTAGTATTCACTGTTATGCTGATGAAACTCAGCTCTATATTTCTACATGCCCCGACGAAACATACCAATTCACAAAATTAACGGAATGCAAAGCTGATATAAAAAAATGGATGACTAGTATTTTCCTATTACTTACTTCTGAAAAAAAAAAAACCCATATGTAATAAACTAGAATACTGTCAAACACCTTGATGGCTGCTCTTTAAATTCTTTTTTGTCAGTCAGGAACCTGTGAATGCTCTTTGATACCAATCTTTCATTTAAAAGCCACATTTCTAGCATCTGTAAAACTGCATTCTTCCATCTTAAAAATATATCACACGACATAATGCTCTCAATGACAACTGCGGAACAGTTAGTCCATGCGTTCATGACCTCAAGGCTAGATTATAATGTAATGCTCTACTGGGTGGTTGCCCTGCACGTTTAATAAACAAACTCCAGCTGGTCCAAAATGCAGCAGTTAGAGTTCTTTCTAGAACCAAGAAGTATGACCATATTAGCCCGGTTCTGTCAACACTGCATTGGCTCCCTATTAAACATTGTATACATTTTTTTAAATCTAGCTTATTACTTACAGCACTAATATAGCACTAAATGGTTTAGCTCCCAAGTACTTGAGCGAACTCTTAACACATTATAGTCCTTCACTAGCCTGGGTGCCAGCCCGAACCCTGCCCACAACATTTTTTGGTCTGGAAGTTCGGTCTGGACTCGATCCATTGAGGAGTAATTATGCTCGGCTCCCAAAAGGCCGAGCCAATCAAATTGCCAGGGCGGGCTTTAATCGATGATGGACAGATGATCTGCGGTTACGTAATCACCCACGTCATCAAAGAGCGGTTGGGTTGAATTAGTTTACAACAAAGACGACTGCAGCTGGAGAATTAAGATTTCACGAGTTCACACTTACAAATAAGTCAGATAGAATAAAAGCGTATATGACGTGCTGTCCGAGGAGAGGGCTGTGGGCTTGGTAGCCATACTCCCCCCATACTCATATTCCTGGTTGAGAGAGAACAAGACAAGAGTGAGGATTCGGGGTGGTGGAGGGATGCTGAAAAACTGTCAAGGAGTGTTAGGTAAGTTGACAGAGTGAATATGCTTCCTCGGTAACGTTAGACATGGTATTGTTTGATGACAAGTTGATATTGGATTGATTATTTGTACGTGCTCCTCCCGAACTTTGTTTATGAAACATCATGTTTAGATTCCGCCATCGCGTCTGTTATAGAAGATATCGACAGCGCATTCATTTTAAAAGAGGAACAGAGAGCCGCGCCCGCGAGTCCGCGACATTTTGTTGGTTGAAAATATGAATGAAGAGCATGCATCATTTACTCCGTTGCTCTGATTGGTTGTAGGTCTATCCAATTGAGTGCAGAGGTTTTTTTTTTCCCTAGTTCGGTTGAGACACGCCCCATAATCAAATCTCTATGGAGCGGTATCAGACTCACATTCTGACTAGAATATGAGTATGACGAAGTCAGGCTAGTCCTTCACGTCTATTGCGATCTAAAAATTCTGGCCAGTGGATAATACCTAGAATATCAAAATCAACTGCAGGTGGTAGATCCTTTTCCTATTTAGCACCTAAACTTTGAAACAGTCTTCCTAGCATTGTTCGAGAAGCAGACACACTCTGTCAGTTTAAATCTAGACTAAAAAGACATCTCTTTAACCTGGAATACACATAGCACATTATCAAGTTCTATTATTCAAATCAGTTACATTAAGTGATTGTTAGGCTACATAAACTAGGTCAGCTGGAACCGGGAACACGTCCTATAACACCTGATATACTTGTTACATCATACGAAGAATGGCATCTTTGCTCTCTGTTTATTCCAAGGTAGTGTTGTCAAAAGTACCGACTTCAGTACCAAGTCGGTACTGAAATTTAAAAAATGTGACGCTTTGAGCGCTGTTGAGCGGAATCGTAAACACCTCTGATTGCCCATTGTACTCACGCGCTCATCGAATATGTCTGTGATTGGCTACAATGATCAGCGCTTCAAATACATGTTGTAAATATACATCAATGACGCTCTTCACCGAGCGCTTACACAGATACAAATGGTCACATTTGAAAACAGGTGTCTATCAGCGGACCGGTTCGCTGATAGACATCTGCTTGTGCTTTCAAACACTCCCGCTCCTGTTTTTTAAAACACTTTCAAACACTTCTGTGTGCTCTCAAACGCTTCCGTGCGTTGATCATTTGTAGCCAATCACAGACATATCCGATGAGCGCATGAACACATTGGCCAATCAGAGGTGTTTACGATTCCGCTCAACAGCGCTCAAAGCGTCACATTTTAAAAATTTCAGTACCGAGTTGGTACAGAAGTCTGTACTTTTGACAACACTATTCCAAGGTTTACTGTAGTCAGCCGGATGCGGGCCGTATCCAGATCAGATGGAGGACCTGCGCTTAGACACGACCACAACGCATCCCTGAAGTGTAGTGGTGTAATGTAACGAAGTAATAATACTTTTTGGAGAATCTGTACTTTACTTGAGTTTTTATATTACTTTCAACTATCACTTTTACTCCACTACATTTCCTAAATACAATTTATACTTTTACTCCAATACATTTCCCCACATCATATTCGTTCCATACTACAAAATAAAGTAGGAAGAACACAGACTGCAAGCAAGCATGTTCTGTGTGTGCGACTGCTTTCAAACGCCTGTGGCGTGCAAGGGTTTCTATTTCCAACATGTTTTTGTAGCGTTGAGGATTGTAGCCAATCACAGGCATCTCTGTTGAAAGCAATGGCCAATCAGAGGTGATTACTGTAGGTAAGTCAGAATTTTTTTTAACTCAAGTTCACTTCAACTTCAATTATAACACCAAAGTGTAGGCACGATGTAAATAAGACATTCGTTGTGCAGTGTGTAGCTAGATTCATTGATTATAACAAGGAATTTTCGCATGATTGAGTAAGCTCTTTGCCTGCTTTCTGTATATAAATAGGCTAAATCCATAATCCATTCACAATTTGAAGAAAAGTTTCGGTTGTCATGCTTTCAAGAGGACCAATGTCCACGTATACTGCAAAGTCTCAGGAGTGAGTGACAAACACATTTAATTATGCGAGTGAATCCGCAAAATTTTTCCACAAGTTCCGCTCAACGGTCGTGTCGAATGAATTCCCACAAAATGAATTTTGTCAGTTTCCCTTGTATCTATACACAATCATTCAAAAGTTTGGGGTCAGAAAAAAAATATTTAATAAATTTTTTTTTAGATAAAGAAAGAAAATCTTACCGACCCCAAATTTTTTGAATGGTAGTGTATCTACTTTGTTATACTCCCATGTTAGTCTGTAAGTTTCTGAGTCAGCCTGTTTTCTGACTGCGAGTCAGATTCTGATCTGAAACTCTCACCTGCTTTATTGATTTGTGTTGGAGGCTTTACTCCTTTGAACCGATCTGTCTGAATACTTCTGTTTGATTTCGGTCTCTGCAACTCAGACTGAGTTTTCTTTTTGGGATTTTCACTTTCAAATAAATCTCATCTCACTGTCTTCCCATATTGTTCTAGTCATACCAAGCTCCTAAATATATTTTTGGGTAGAAATTAAAAAATCTTTATACAATAAATCCTAAAATATTTTATCAGGTAGAAATTGTGAGAAAATATATATTTAAAAATCCTTATTCAGTAAATCCCAAACAAATGGAAAAATATATTTAAAAAAATTTTGGGGGGTAAAAAATGTTGTAATATTAAGGGGACTTGGAGTCAAAAAGAATGAGAAGCAGAGTATTAAAGCCATATCCCTCAGTGGCCCAAGGCTGGTTGAGACTGGTCAGTACCGGGCTGGGAGACCTCCTGAAAAAAACAAGTTGCTGCTGGAAGAGTTGTTAGTGAGGTCAGCAGGGGTGCTCATCCTGTGGTCTGTGTGGGTCCTAATGCCCCAGTAAAGTGACGGGGACACTATACTGTAACAACCACCGTCCTTCAAATGAGACGTTAAACAGAGGTCTTGACTCTCTGTGGTCAATAAAAATCCCATGGCACTTCTCGTAAAGAGTAGTAGTGTAACCCTGATGTCTTGGGTCAAATTCCTTGCATTTGTCCAGATCAATCATGGTCTCCAAATAAACCCCATCAACTGAATTGGCTTGATCACTCTCTCTCCTCTCCACCTAGCTGGTGTGTGGTGAGCGCATTGGTGCAACTGTGGCTGCCATCATCCAAGTGGATGTTACACACTGGTGGTGGTTGAGGAGTAGGGTAGTAATGATATTCAAACCGAACCGTAAAACCGCCCAGCCCTAGCCCAATGTTGAGGTTGACCTCACTTTACCTTATGTCACAAAACTAATTCCTCTTCCTTGACATTTGATTAAATAGTAATTGGGGTGTAACAGTACACATATTAGTCCCGCACATTTTCATGTGTCTTTCAGTGTCCATGGCTTGGTAGTCAGCTAAATATATGCACTATATTAGCCTATATATTCATTTTATTTTACTTAACCTGTTAATGATGTTTTGATTATTTAATGTATGTTTAAAATAATATTTGATAATTGAAAATGACAGCCAGTGTGTAAATTACTGTATTTCAACAACGAATTGGAGTAAAAACATATAATTAAATGTATAAGTTAGTTAATGCAAAAACTGCCTTATGTGCAGCTTACATGTTTGCATACAATTCGTTATTTGAGTGTTGATTAATATTTCTAAAAATAAATAGCAACTTAATTTAGGATAACAGTTTGGGCTCCCTATATATTTTACAGCATTAGCAGAGATAATATTTTTTATCCTTAAGAAACTTTAAATTATAACTGAATTAATTTAAAGAAAGAGACACAATTTGTTCAGTAAACCACTGTTTAAAAATAAAAATAAATAAATTTTATGTTTAGTTTTCTCTCCCCTGCTGTACCAAACCATACTGAACCGTGACGTCAAACCCGAACCGGCAGTTTTGTATACCGTTACACCCTTATTGAGGAGAGACCCCCAATATGATTGTAAAGCACTTTGGGTGTACAGTAGCTCATAAGAAAAGCATTATATAAATGTATAAAAATATAAAAAGTATTGTGTATCCGTTGGCACTACGATACTCAATTCTGTAGACACTGTACATTTACACAGATTCACAATAAAAAAATAGAAAGATTGAACTCAAGAACACATCCCAGCTTCTATTGAGCTTCTATTGTAGCTTGTGCTGGATGTGTGTATTTGAGCACAGACAGAAATAAAGACAAGTTTATCGACTTGCTCAGATGAATCGGTGCTGATTGTCTGAATTTTGATAGGACGGTGAAGTGATCTGGAGTGCCAGGTGTGTGTGTGTGATGAGCGTGTCTTACCAGGAAGACCAGAGGAGGGCAGCCAATCAGAGCCATGGCAGTGGAGAGTTTGCGCTTGTTGCCGCCGCTGTACGTTCCTGCAGATTTCTCTGAGTATTTCACAAGGCCGAGCTTCTGAACACCCCACTCAGCCACCTTGAAAGACAGAAAGAGAGAGAATATCACTGCATATACATCCATTCAAATAAACATCCACCCATTCAACACTAAAACTAAGATGAAATTATTGATTTAAAACCCAAAATAACATAAAATAAAATAAAACCAACATCAATATGTGACACGATACTGATACAACGTTAACGATGTACGAAACGAAACGAAAGAACCAATTGCTGAAACCAAATAAAACTATAATGAAATTAAAGGGGCATTTCACCCATTTGAACATTGTTTTTTATTTAAAGTGGGTCATATATGTAGTCGAAATGTAAAAGAAATTTTGAATTTGGTGCCTTTGTGACCGAGAAAAGACAAAAAATAACTTCAGGACGCATTTGTATGAAAGACAACAACTCCCACAATGCACCACATTGCACAGCTACGCAAGCCACTCCCACTAATCCAAAAAGCACATATCTGCCTATAAGAGAAATCACTCTTCCGTCTACAAGGCTAGCTACCACCAGAGCTTGAAATTAATTTCACATTCACACAAAATGTCTAGTTAGTTGGCGAACTCATTAGTGCATTACTCCTCGTTTGTATTTCTTTCGAAAAGGTGAATTATTGCATGGTACCTGGATGTTCAGTCAGAACATTATGCGGTGCGAAACTAGGAAACTAGTTCACAACACAAACGTCCGTGTCCTCGTCTGATTCAGAGATTTCGTCCAGGAGAAATTGTCATCGTTGAAATTCTTTGCCGCAGACGGACTCTATCTCTGTGTTCGTAGCGGTTCGTAGTTGCATAGTGAGATCACCGGCGCCACCAGTCCGCCCTAATTCGAGCCAGTCCGGGCTCCTCGTCCGCGGCAGGCAGGTCTTCTGCCTCGGCTGCTCTTCGCTATAATGCGGCTTGTAAAAGTAGCCACAGACACCTGATTCAAGCATCCGACTTCCGAAATCCTCTTCCTCTAGTCTATATCATATTGAGCACTCTCCTCCGCTATTGTCATAACTTTACATCTGTCTCCACAGCGCCTGTTAGCTTAGCTTCAAACAAGATGGAGGATATTGCTTTCAGTTTCAGAGAGTAAAGTCCCACCCACTGATCTGTAATAGGTCTGTAGCGTGAGCGGGTCCCGCCCCCTGGGAGAGATGAGGAACGAGTGCTTGTAGTCTCAACAGAAATCCCCCCCTCTAACACTTCCTCCTACAATGACGCAAAATGACGATTTTTGCGTCATTGTAGGAGGAAGTGTAAGAGGTAAATAACAGATTTCTCCCGTATCAGGGAAAAATGAAAGAGTGTTGCACGACCATTCAATAGTATGACTGGGTTTCTAACAATGCAAAGCTTAATGCAAATGGGTGAAGTGTCCCTTTAAAGGATCATTTTTTTGATATTATATATTTTTTCTCGCAATTGTGACTTGTGAGAATTGCAAGAAAAAAGTCAGAATTGCAAGCTATAAACTCGCAATTGTGAGATATAAACTTACAATTCTCACATTTGCTACTCAATTTCTCTGTAACACTATACTTATAATAAGTATACAGTAATAGGGTACTTACAAATCATTTGGAAACTATTAGTTTATAGTTAATTCAAGGTTTACATATTGTAGTTTCTACATTGTTAATATATTAAAGGTGGGATCAGTAGTTTTTGAAAAACACTTTTGAAAACTGTGTTTGGACCTACTACCAAAACACACTTGTAACCAATAAGCAGTAAGGGGCGTGTCTACTAATGATGGGGAGGAGAGAGCGCTCAGTGCACACAGCACAGGTGTGTTCAAGTCCTCCTGGAAAGTTCATACTTACGAGGTGGGATGTTGTGTTTAACGGCAGGTGCATTCAAGTCACTTTCATCGGAGTAAGATGGCGGTGTACTTTTTCTTAATTAATTACACAAAAATACAGCAAGGTTCTTAAACTCTAGCTCTAGAAAATGAAGAACAAATATTTGCATAAGGTGTGCTTTGCTTTTTTATGTTTTTAGTTAATTTATGAAGCCACTGCAAACTTTATTGTTACATATTACATTTTTATTTTATAATGCTATCATACTCTGTGCAGCCAATTAGCTTGCAGCGCTGCAAATAGAAAAGCCTGACAATATCACATCTAAATACCTTGAATACCATGTTTCTCAATGACACGCCCCCAACTCGTAAAGATCGGGGCTTAAAGAAAATCCCGAGCTCCCCACTCGTATTTACAACATTGTGGTGGTGTTCAACTCGTAAATACGATCTACACGAGATGACTTGAACGCACCATTAGCCGAATGACTACAGAAAGAGAGATGGCCGATAAAAAAAAAAAAAAGAGGAAAATGTCTGCGGAACTTAAAATTAAAAAGAAGGCCTACAATCAGGCAAGAGGTAGAACTCGTGTTAATATCTGAGAAGCTTACCAGCGCTGGAGAGAACTCAAGGAGTGGAAAGGCCTAACATCGGACGCCGAGTTTACTTTATTTCTTCTTGATAGGTGAGTAAGTTAACATTGTTTAGTTTTGTTTCACAGAACTAATACATGCTGGCCATTGCTTGAATATGCTTGTGTGGCATCTTTGCTTGTTTTTTTCATTTGCGATATGATTGTCGTTCGATTCAGCTATGAAAAAAACACATATAAGCCTGGAGCGTTTAAACCACGTCCACTGTCTGTTTCAAGCGTCGGCTCCCAAAGTGTGTCTGAAAAGTAAGATAATATACTCCTGATGTTTATTTCCTTTGGTTCCTCACTTAGTGATCAATATGATATAACCCCATCATCTTGTTATAGTTGTAATATATTCGTTACTATGACTGTCGTACTCGTGCTATCGAGCTGATTGTGATCACTTTGTTGAGCGTCGTCTTCCACGTGAAACGGAGCTGAACCATTGACGCGTTAAAACACACATTACTACTAAAACACATTAGACATGGATTACACCAGAGTAACACATTGCTTTCACTTACCCTCTGCCTGATCCCACCTTTAATAGGCTATATACAAATAGTGAGTTTATCGTCACTGTAATTAATACAATTATTATTGTTTAATTAGCTCATATGTAAAGATTTAGAGTTATATCATGTTTCTTTATGCTTTATTAACAATTTAAGCATAAATAGTTCTCCTGTTAGACTTGGAAAAATCTGAAAATATAATTAAGTGCTTTAAACCAATCTTTATTGGACTTAAATTGCATTAGTATTAAGTGTTCCTTTAGCCTGGTCTAAAACAGTTTCTGGCCAATTAAAATAATGACTGAATAGTCAAACTCTTCTCCCATTATTGTTTCAATTGCAACCGTTAATTCTTCGCCAAAAAGGTATTTTTTCGGGCAGGCGCTAAAAACATGAAAATGATTAGCCATTGAGATTCATTGACTCCAAACTAAAGACTCGGTGTGCCTGTGTTTAGTGCTATTAATTTAAGAGTTATATAGAATCATACAACATTCTTCCAGTTTGTATTATTTGCCTGTGTCACACATAAATCTGTCCAGTCTTCCTCTGTTATTTGAGATTCAGACTCCTTCCCCCATTTTTGTTTAATGTATTTTGAAGGATGGTTCTTAGGCCTCGTTTACACTGCAGGTCTTGATGCCCAATTCTGATTTGTTGCCTATATCCGATTTTTTAGACCGTCCGTTTACACGTTCTTTCAATTGAGACTCATTTCCAATTTATGTGTTTACACTTGCCATACTGTCTGAAACATCATGCATGCTTATTAAGTGTTCAGAAAATCCCATCTGCCTGTTTACATGACAGTCGCATTGGCACATATCTGATTTATTTCCACATATGAATGAGCCCCGAAACCTTGTTGTGCTGAGCCCTGAGCTTGTATACATCCATATAAACTTAAAACCAGCTTTGTGTTATCTTCTAATATATATATGCATTTGAAAATAATGTAACCAAATAATAATCTTCTGTCAATATACTTTGAACTTTTTTTTTTGTTAAAATAATCTAATTTGCAGGAATCTATAGAAATCCTGCTTTTCTTGTCCACATGTCTCTAAAAAATTCTGTAGTCTAAATCTGTAGTCTAACATAGCAGGTTCAAAACCTGGGTCAAAATACTCAATACTCAAGCTTGGTATACACCAGCATACTAAATGTTTCAACTGTGCGGTATAATAATAATCCCAAAGACATGGTAGAGCTCTATCTTTCCTCTCTTTCGCCAATGGCAATGTCTTAAACCGTATCCTAGGTCTTCTACTATTCCAGACAAAACTTGAAATCGATATATATAATTAAAGCAGCATATTTGTTTTTTGGGGTCTAAATATTTTGTATCATTCAGACGTATAATCTTCTGCGCCCAGTGCCTTATTTGCTTTCAACTTTGATATAGCACTATTTAATTCTTCTATCATTATTTCAGCCACCAGTGCTTTATTCTGTTGTTCCCCTATTGATGGCAATAGCAATGAGAATAAGGTATACCCCTGAGTGGTCATTACAGTTTTTGATTATATGCCTATCTGAATTATAATTCTTGATAGAATGGCATGCTGAATAAAAAGTAAATTGTTTTTCCCCTGGGGTGAAATTCTCTCCATATATCAATATACCCAATTATTTAAATGGTTCTTTGAACCATTTTGGCATTTGAAGCCTTCTTTTTGGAAGGATTAGACGTATCCAGTCTTAAAGGTGCAATTGGTGATCTGGGAAATGCGAACTTTAGCCTGCTAGCATTGAAAGCATACGATCCCACTGTAGCATATGAGCAGTTCATTCATTCTTTGAGTTTGAATTAAGGAATCATGGCTCGTTGAATCTAAAACAATGGACATTCCTCATGAAACCGAAAGCTTTTAGCCTCTGAACTCATGTATGTAAATCAAACTCTCTGCAGGCTAACTGACCAGCCTGGTGCCAGCATGGCTGGGTTTAGATGGCTCTCTGACAACTTTTACGGCTACCCCGAGACTTTATAGCACCCTAGACACACTCCAGAACCTAAAATCAACATTCTCCTGCGAGCTCCGCAAGCCTTTCTATGTGACATTACACACACGCCACACACACGCCACACACACAAACATCCGTTGTGTGTAACTTAGGATAGAAATATCCTTTTAATGTATGTACATTCCTATATGCATGTGTGATTAGTTTTTGCCTTATAATAGAGGTGTGGTTTTCTAATGTGTAGTTTTGAATTCTAAGTGTTTATTGAAAGAATCCAATATTGTCTTGTAACCCGACCTCGGACTAGGTCATAAAGTTTATGACCACCAAGTTTCAGCAGCTCATCCAGCTCCTCTGCAAGCGAGATAACGGGGAGCGCAACATTCCAACACACACATTAACGCGCACACATACACAAACTGTGAACATTAAACTTAAAATATATGCATGTCATATTTCATATACTCCTGTGTGTTTCACAGTTTATATTCACTTCGTTTATGACGTTTATTTGAAGGAACGAACCTTAAAATGCTTGTAATATGCATATCTTATGTAACTTTGTATTCATGACATGTTTGATATCTCTGTAATTTTCTCAATCTAACGGAGTCGAATTCCGATAGCAGAATGCAGTAATGTGCATTATTTTACACCTTTCATATTTCTGAAAGCCGAACAGCTCAATCCCATCTCCTCATGACTCATTCCAGTGGGCGTTGCCTACAGGACAAAGAAACTTCTTCCCGCTCTGAAATCTCTGAAGGTGATTGGTTCACGTACGCGAAGTAGGCGTGAACCCATCTTCTCCATAAGAGACTGACACCGAAGTTTCTCAGAGAGCACTTTTTCTGTGAGAGGTTTTCTGGGTCCATGGCTCCTTTGGGAGCTTTCCTCCGTTTCTCTTTTCTTTTTCTCTAAGTCTTTTCTTTATTTTCGTCTTCGGACTCTCCCTACGTTCAGTGAAGCGAACGTAGCCGGCAACTTCAACTCAAAGAAAAAGACTCTTTTGAAATTCCCGCGACCGCGCTCAGCTCCTCTTCCTTAACTCTTCCGAGTCGCCGATCACGCCGGCGTGATCAAATCACATGACCAGTTTAAGACGTCGAAGCATAAAAACAAAGTCACGTTGAGCGCTGCTGTCCACTTCTGTAAGAAAGTACTGGCTTGAAACTCTATTTTACTTTTTGTTTTGTGTTGATAGACCAAGTAAAAACGGAGATATGATAATTTAAACTTTATATAAATTTTTTTTGAAAATATTGACGCGTTCGTAAAGGAACGCAAGATGGGATGCGAGAGGCGTTGCATTTATTCTCATAACTTTGACGGTTTTTGTCATAAAACAAAACGGAGAAAAATGTGTGAATCTGCTGACTCTGCTCTTCAGGCTGCACATTTTAGGGAGTGGAGGAGGAGCCAACTGAGCAAAGAAGTGAAATTGAAAGGCGCCTGCGGGAGTCGGGAGATTGAGGGAGTAGACAGAGAGACATATATATAGAAAGAGAGAGAGAGAGATATTATTGCTAGTTTTTGGAAAAGTTTGAATAGATTTTGAGAGTAGTTTAGGAGTAGTGTAGATAGTTTAGGTAGTTTTTTGTGGAAGGAAAATGAAGCGAATGTCTTTGGTCTCATTGTTGACAGAAACTGTTTTGAGGAGTGGCACAGATAAATAAATAAAAACTCACCTGATATTCGTTGTAAATAGTTGTATATATAGTTTGATTTTGTGTTCATTTTACCTTTTGTATAGTATATTTGCACTTTTTAGGAACCCCTCTTACTCAAGGAAGGAAAGCCCTGTAATGTAGCTGTCTGTGTAATTGTACATGAAGTGTTTTGTAGAGTTTCTAAGCAAAAAAGAAAAGAAAAAAACGCCTATTGCCACACCTGCTTTTTGCTGTATATAGTTAGATTTTATCTCAATTTTACCTTTTTTATGTTGTATTTGCACTAATTGGGAACCCTCATACTCTGGGAATGCAAGGCCTTAAATATAGCTCTCTGAATAATTGTGTGCATAAACTTTTAAAAAGTGGCAAAGCTAAAAAGAGAAAAAAAAAGCCTATGGCTACACTCGCTTTTTTTTGTAAATCATATTTTTTTTTGTATATAGCTTGATTATATCTGAATTTTACCTGTATATGTTGACATTTACAACTTGTGTTTACATTTTAAACCTTTTAAAATGCTTCATTGAGCATATTTGTGTTTTTTGTAGTAAAAAAACTATAATTTTTCTATTCGGATTTTGTGTTTTTTGTGTGATTTTGGGTCCAGTATGTTGATACAGAACATAAAAGTGAAAAAATAATTGTCTGTTCATATAGATGATGTTGTGCTGAAAAAAACAATACCAAACATTGGTATGATAAACATTTGTTTATGTCGCAAAATAAAAAAAATAAAAAGTACTCAAAAACGGCCAAAATAGCCTAAGACTCCGAAGAGTTAAGGACACACGCACGAGCACTTCGTCTGAGAGAATTTCTGGTTCCATGGCTCCTTAGGGAGCTCTCATCTCCGTTTTTCTTTTCTTTACTAAGTTTTATTTTCATATTCGCCTCTCCCTCCACGAGGGAGATGAACTCTGAATTGTTTCGTTGGTAACTTCACATTCGGTGAACCTTTAAATCTTCCTGCGAGTCTGCCCGACCCAGAAGACACGATGGAACACGCCCAGCTCTAAAAGAACGACACACGCGCTTTCTTTCCTCAGCAAATACAAAGAGAACCATACGCAAGCATTGATTTTTGATTTGATTGATGTGATTTCTTTTTGTCTCTCTCAAAGGTTACCTGGTCTGTGATTTTTGCCATACTGTGATCTCTCTCTGATCGCAGATTTTGCTTTCACTTTCTCTCGCTCACCCTTTCATACTCTCTCTCTCATCTGTTATCCGTTTTGTCTTGTATTGTTTTACTGTTTGTATTGTTATACGCATATTTACTCGTGTAAATTGCAGTATTTTGTATTCCTTAGTTCGATGTAGTATTAGTCCAATTATTAAAATTCCATATATCCTTGATTGCCTCTGTCTTAAATGCTCATATTACGAGTCAATGAAATGTTCGATCTTAAGCTACAAAGCTGATTTGTTACTTTTCAGTAACCTAAATTTTATAAGGACAGGAGAATAGTTTCATGGCCAGAAACTATTCTTCCTGAAATTATAAGAAGTGATAACTTTATTGAGAAGTTGATAAGTTAATCTTACGGCCGTTTGCTGGACAAACAACTGTTTGATAATTACATTAATTTCCCTTAAGGGTTATCTCATATAATGATCTGAAATAGACTATTGATATATGAATGAGGAATAATAATTCGTTGTGATTGATTATTCATATATACAATTGATCTATTTTCAACTTCGATAATTTAATGTAACTGTAATATGTGATATATATATTAATCATATTCCTGATTAATTATTAAAATTCCCTATACAGTGAGGAAAATAAGTATTTGAACACATTGCTATTTTGCAAGTTCTCCCACTTGGAAATCATGGAGGGGTCTGAAATTGTCATCGTAGGTGCATGTCCACTGTGAGAGACATAATCTAAAAAAAAAAATCCAGAAATCACAATATATGATTTTTTTAACTATTTATTTGTATGATACAGCTGCAAATAAGTATTTGAACACCTGTCTATCAGCTAGAATTCTGACCCTCAAAGACCTGTTAGTCTGCCTTTAAAATGTCCACCTCCACTCCATTTATTATCCTAAATTAGATGCACCTGTTTGAGGTCGTTAGCTGACACCTGACACCATGACACCATAAAGACACCTGTCCACCCCATACAATCAGTAAGAATCCAACTACTAACATGGCCAAGACCAAAGAGCTGTCCAAAGACACTAGAGACAAAATTGTACACCTCCACAAGGCTGGAAAGGGCTACGGGGAAATTGCCAAGCAGCTTGGTGAAAAAAGGTCCACTGTTGGAGCAATCATTAGAAAATGGAAGAAGCTAAACATGACTGTCAATCTCCCTCGGACTGGGGCTCCATGCAAGATCTCACCTCGTGGGGTCTCAATGATCCTAAGAAAGGTGAGAAATCAGCCCAGAACTACACGGGAGGAGCTGGTCAATGACCTGAAAAGAGCTGGGACCACCGTTTCCAAGGTTACTGTTGGCAATACACTAAGACGTCATGGTTTGAAATCATGCATGGCACGGAAGGTTCCCCTGCTTAAACCAGCACATGTCAAGGCCCGTCTTAAGTTTGCCAATGACCATTTGGATGATCATGGGAGAAAGTCATGTGGTCAGATGAGACCAAAATAGAACTTTTTGGTCATAATTCCACTAAACGTGTTTGGAGGAAGAAGAATGATGAGTACCATCCCAAGAACACCATCCCTACTGTGAAGCATGGGGGTGGTAGCATCATGCTTTGGGGGTGTTTTTCTGCATATGGGACAGGGCGACTGCACTGTATTAAGGAGAGGATGACCGGGGCCATGTATTGCGAGATTTTGGGGAACAACCTCCTTCCCTCAGTTAGAGCATTGAAGATGGGTCGAGGCTGGGTCTTAATGACCCGAAGCACACAGCCAGGATAACCAAGGAGTGGCTCTGCAAGAAGCATATCAAGGTTCTGGCGTGGCCTAGCCAGTCTCCAGACCTAAACCCAATAGAGAATCTTTGGAGGGAGCTCAAACTCTGTGTTTCTCAGCGACAGCCCAGAAACCTGACTGATCTAGAGAAGATCTTTGTGGAGGAGTGGGCCAAAATCCCTCCTGCAGTGTGTGCAAACCTGGTGAAAAACTACAGGAAACGTTTGACCTCTGTAATTGCAAACAAAGGCTACTGTACCAAATATTAACATTGATTTTCTCAGGTGTTCAAATACTTATTTGCAGCTGTATCACACAAATAAATAGTTAAAAAATCATATATTGTGATTTCTGGATTTTTTTTTTAGATTATGTCTCTCACAGTGGACATGCACCTACGATGACAATTTCAGACCCCTCCATGATTTCTAAGTGGGAGAACTTGCAAAATAGCAGGGTGTTCAAATACTTATTTTCCTCACTGTATATCATTTGAGCTAATGTTAATGTACTACCTAGTGCGGTTACACCACCCTCCCTGAAAATCGCCATCCAAAGCCATGCCTCCTCCAAAACACTTGAACGTGCAAAGAGCAGAAGCGAAACGACTAGAGACAACGCTATTGGATTACATCATGTGTTATTCACATGATGTTATACAGTGAGGGGAGAAACAGAAGCACTTGCTTGCATACATAAGTATGTGATTGTGAGATGACTACAGTTCAGAAATTGACCTGTTGACATAAAGGAAATAATGTACTTCTTCTTCAGGTCTTAAGCATCATCTGCCACATTCTTGTAGATTTGGGTACCATTTTTGAAAAACATTCAATGAAATTTAGCTGGATTTGGTGTTTGTAACCGAATGCCCTTGGTTTTGAGCTCCTTACGTGACATTAAAGAAAAGGAAGACATACGTGGGGATTCTGGAGGATAGTCCAGATCAAAATAAATCCTCTTCTCTTCAAATCAAACTTATTTATTTTTCCATGCTGTGTGCAGCACCTGTGATCTGGGTGGTGCATCGTGGGGAGGCTTTTGAGCAAGTGCTCTATGGCAACGCTGTATTCCAAGCTCGGTGTCCATTAAGAGCCAAGCTCCGATTTTATAATCCTCGTCAGAAAGTCCAGTAGGTTGCTTCTCTTGGATCCCTCCGGGACCTCTAGGTTGTTCCATCTTGAGCAAGCTTCTAGGTCGGTTGACTGTTTGCAAAGCCTTCAAGGAGTGAATCACTTGCCACTACGTTTTATTCCTCGATATCGGCTATGCGCTGTTCTGCTTTCATCATTTGGGCGTTAGTAGTTTGCATGCCGCTTGAAAAGTCTTTAAATTTCTGTTTAATTTCTTCTTTAAACTCATTCACTTCTGCTACTTCCGCTTATCATCATGAAGAGAGAGACAAAATTCACCCATATCACTTTTAAAATCCACTCTGAGCACTCGGATCTCGTCTCGAAGGGCCCGTATACCAGAGTTAGCATTGCTTGTGCATATGTTGTAGTCTTTGACAAAAAATATGATTTTCTCAGTGTTTTGTTCAAAATGTTAAATTTTTTTATGAGACTTACCCAAATTTAAGCGTTGATAAAAAAGAATGCATGAAGCTAGAATATTTTTTTTTGTGTGTGTGTCTTTGTTTTGTTTAAAAGCAGAGGCTTTGTTCTTTCTTTTGATATATTGCACGTTCAGATATTCATACAATAATATGGGGGCCATGAAACTTTTGAAAAAACTATCAAAAATGCTGGCGGTGGCTGGCAACTTTTAAAAAAAATAAATAAATAAAGGGGAAAGAGTTAAATATGTTGCATACATACTATTTAAGTACTATTTGCAATAACACGAACATGAAGGAAAAATATTAGGCAATGTTAAATCGTTTTACAATTTATTATTATTTAATATTAGGCTTCTTTTCTTTCTTTTTTTAAGTTGGTGACAGAGCCAGCTTTTTTTGATTATTTTCACAAAATTTTCATGGCCCCCAGACTATTTTGTTGTATGAATATCTGAACATGCAATATATAAAACGTACGAACAGTCTCAGCATAAAAAAAAACTAAAACCTTCCTTCATGCATTCTTTTTTTTATCAACACTTGTATGTGGGTGTTTCATAAAACAAGCAACATTTTGAACAAAAAACTGCAGATCAGATTCAGAATGATGATCAAAACATAGATGGAACAAATTGCTTATCAACACCCCCAAAGCTTTTGCAGTCCTATTATACCTCTTCATGGGTTCATTCAGTTATGTTAGGTTGATTTATATGCTCTTTAATGTTTGATGATCATGTTATTTTACATGTGCAGAAGCAATGCTTATTTCTGTTTCTTCTGAAGTTTGCGCAGAGATAACTTTTTTTTTCTCAAAATCTTTCAAGGCTTTTACCTTGGAACCTATTTCATGGTTTGTGTTCTGGAGCCACCAGGCACGGTGGTGGAGTGGCCGGAGCGCATTGAGGGTTTTCTGTTAGAACAGTGTCGTGTAAGCAGCCCCTAAGTAAATAACTAATGATCGTTGCGACGGAAGTGAATCAATCAAAACTAACCTTTGCTGGACAATAACTATATTATAGAGCTGCTGTAAAGCCCAAACTACCTCTGTTACTTTAATTTCATATTATCACTGTAAAGCTGCTTTGAAACAATCTTGTTAACAGCGCTATATAAATGAAGGTGACTTGACTTGACTTGACTGTATGAGCTACACTAGCCACTTCCATCCTGTGTCTGCTGCTTCTGTTCTGAAACTTCTGGCGCTACAATTCTGCAGCTGTTTACTGCCTATCTAGAATGCACAACAAGTGGAATGATATAAACGCTGATACGGGTGTAATATCGCACTCCTGGAAGGCCCCAATCAGATTCGATGACCAGAACTAACTTTTAGTTTTAGAAATATGTATAATCTAATAAAAATAGTATTGTATATTAATATTTTTATATTATGTTATATATATAATCTAAATATATATATATATAATTCAATATAATATATTGAAAATGAAAAACACAATAATCTTGGTGTGTGTGATGTTGCACAAGCTAACCAGTTGTAATGGATCAAAGACTTGTGAGACCACAGACATACACACTTTGATGGTTTTGTTGCTGAAAGGTCTACAGAATGAACCAAACACACACACAGAAGAGAGAGAGAGAGAGAGAGAGAGAGAGAGAGAGAGAGAGAGAGAGAGAGAGAGAGAGAGAGAGAGAGAGAGAGAGAGAGAGAGAGAGAGAGAGAGAGAGAGAGATTCCATGGACAGAGAGTGAATTTTAGATACAAAGATTAAGAGTCTACAAAACAAAGACCGCAGGCTCTGTTACCATGGAAACCTCCTTTTCCGGAACCCCTCGGAGTCGAGCGTAGAACTCCAGGTGTTCTCTTCCCGTCAAAAGGTCATCTATCGCATCAAACTGCGGACAGTAACCCATATTCTGCTGCACCAACTGCATTTCAGAGCGGATGCTGAAAAGTTAAACAAGAAATCACTCTTAAATCCTTAGCAACTGCATAACACCACTTTTTAGCTGGAACAAGCAGTGTTATTTTAGTATCATTGAGATACTATAGTCTTGAGTTTTCTTCCAGGAACGCACACATTTAAATAATTCCCACCCAAGGTAGATGCAAAATAAAGGGGTGAGACATGGTTGAGTTGCTTTAATAGTGTGTTGAAACTTGCGGTCATGGTAAGGGACAAGGTGTTGGGGGTAACGAATTACAAGTAACAATTACATTTTTTTAAAGTAACAAGTAAAGTAAGACATTATTTTTAAGTTTTTAAAGTTTTTCTTTCTCCTATTTATTTACCTCTACTGTACGGGGGTTAATTTGCATTTCCTAATTTATCACTTCACTTTTGGCATGAAAGGACCTTTGTCCTATGTATATACCTATGTATATAACCTTTACATTTGCCAAAATTAGACCCTTTTTATTTGTTACGCATTACTTTCCATCAAAAAAATATGGCAATTAGTTACTTTTTTAGGGAGTAACACAATATTTTAACTTTTCCCAACACTGAAGGGGGGTAACATTTCCCAAACACGCTCGAAGCGGTTGAGCAATCACAACACACTGGTCCAGCCGATCAATTAGAACACATTGTGCTTTTCGGAAAGAGACATGAAGTAAATAGAGTGGTGCAGGTATGACATCACTTTGTAGGCCAACCGACAGTTAGCATCACGCTGGTTCCCTCGACAGAAATCCAATAGGATTTTCCAACAGGCTTTTGGATTATCGCTAAAAATAAGCTCTATGATCAACAAAAGTTTATGACACTTGCACGTTATGTCTATCAAGATAATTATCACAGATGAACACAACTTTTATGAATTTTGAAGCCTAAATGCAGTCGCCAGCAGTAAAAAGCTAAAGGTAGGCTATAAATGAACTACACCACGGTCCTATGACTTCAACGTCACCATCACTAACAGCATAATGATGTTGTAAAAGAGTGAGTTTACCTTTTTCGGCTTGATGACGTTTAATCTCCCCGACAGCCTCTGTAGTCCCATTTAGCCACTTGTTAGCAACCGCCTTTTTCAAGACACGTAACAGCTTAAAAAAATCACGAGTGGGGTAATAATGATGTGTTTTATGAATAAAAAGTGAAAGTGTCTTGAGCTTGTGTTCACTGCCTAATTTCAGTCATTTAACGAAAACCCAATTTAAAATTGGGTCATTGACTTCAGAACGATGGAAGCGGAAGTGCTAAAATGCTAACTCGCTTCCGCGCTGTGGCCTACAAAGTGATGTCATACCTGTACCACTCTATAAAGTGTCACTGGCAGACTGGGAAAAGAGGTGCTGGAACAATGTAAAATTAGCGAAAAATTATTTTGAACATTTAAGCATAAAAACCTATTCTAGTAAACCCTAAAACCAAAATCAAGACTTTGAAAAAGGGCATAATAGGTCTCCTTTTAGGTTACCCAGCTTACTGTGGGAAATTAATGATAAAAATGTTTTCCCTTTAATTTATGGGAAATATAATTGATTAAAACCAATTATTTTATGTTAAATTTAGATAAAGCTCATCAAAAAATGATTCGAAAATAAAACAGCTCATACACAGTAATATTTAGTTCGACCTCCCGAAGTTGACAATGAATATTTGAAGATTAAGCATCTCTTTTCCCCTGACCAATTAAGCATAATAAATTTGCTGAACTTTACTGTTTTTTTTTTACCCTCTTTAGTAAGACTTAAGTACAGCTTATACGTAATTTCATAAGTGTACCTGTATCCGTTTACGAAGGCATCTCCTGCTGTTGGGCTGATGTCTCCAGTCAGCATTTTAAAAGTTGTAGTTTTACCTGCACCATTTATCCCCAACAAACCAAAACACTGCAAACCAAACACACACAATGATTTAGTGACAAATGCATAAACAGGAAAAAATAAATAAAAATACCTCAACGACCCAATGAGAAACACAATTTTCAAGCCAGTGTTGACACATTTAACAACAGTTAGTAGCTTTCAAAGAGTATCACAGCAATGAGTCAATATTTGTTTCTTGCTAATAATAGAGGGTGGCAGGTGGTATCAGGGGAAAAAGACTGTTATAAAATATTAGAACATGTTTTTTTTTTTTTATTGCTGCCAAAAATTAAATGCATCTCTGCAAAAAGTAATTCCATGGGGTCTTTAGAGGCTAAAGTTATTTAAAGACCTTTGGCATTATACTCTTATTAAAAAATAATGAAATTCTTTAGACACTTTCTTCTTAGTGCTTAAAATAAGTTTCCATTTTATATGAGTGTGTGTCATTTACCTCTGCAGCAGGAACACCCACACAGATTTTATCCACGGCTGGAGTGAGCTTCACACGGTACATCTGAAGAAAATAATAAAAATAATAATAATAAATAAAAAAAATCACCTGTTTAGAGCTTCTTTTTTTTGTTTGTAAACACTTTATTTTGATGTTCCACTTCAGACATTCTACTAACTAGAAGTAACTTTGCATCTACATGTCAACTTATTCTTCTAACCCGAACCTAGACATCTAACCCTAACCTAACAGTCTACTAATATTAAAATGAGTTAGTTGACATATATTTGCAAAGTTGCATAGTTAGTAGAATGTCTAAAGTGGACCGTCGAAATAAAGTGTAACAATTTTTTTTTTTTTTTTGTAAATATATAACTGTTTTCTGTGTAGAAAACATTATGTGATCCTCTAAGAACTAGTGCTGGGCAGCGATTAATCGCATCCAAAATAAAAGTTTGTGTTTACATAATATATGTGTGTGTACTGTGTATAATAAGTTTGTATATATAAATACACACACATGCATATATATATTTAAGAAATATTATATACTCTGTATAAATTTATACATAATTTATATTATATATAAATATACATATTTTATATATAAATAACATTTTTTTCTTAAATGTATACATGCATGTGTGTGTATTTATATATACAAAATAATTCTACACAGTACACACACATATATTATGTAAACACAAACTTTTATTTTGGATGTGATTAATAGTTGTCCAGCACTACTAAGAACATATTAACCTTGTAAAGTCTGACATATGAAATAATAGATTAGTAGTAGATCATTATAGATTATCAAAGCTCTGTAGCTTTAAAACATATAATGCAATGCAATACAAAGATGATTGAGAGATGAACAAATAAACGTTCCTCAAAAGCCTGATGGATCATATTTAACAAACATTTGAACATGATTTTTCTAAAAAAATATATATGGATAATCAAGTAAACCTAAACAGCTTCCAGTAAATGTTCATCTTGAAATATTACTAACAATATAAAAGTTATTCTGTGAATAGCATCTGTACATCAACTTAAAGTGCAGTGATGCAGTCCATAAAAAGTGGTGTTTGAGCTGTACTTGAGCTGTGTGGATGTTGAGAACTGTACGTTCTCCTAGAATATTCTTTCAGGAATATTCAGTATGAGGACTCAGTCGGTCTGAGATGTCTGGGAAAGAAGTGGTGAGGATCTCCTACATTAACACCTGTCCACACTTAGCTGCAGATTCATGAAGAACGGAGCGTGATTCATGTCACACAAACAGTGTCTCTTGAGTAGAGACAGCTGCTCTCTGCCAGTCTAGCTCAGCGCTGAGAGACATCTGATTACAGAACAGGACCAATCAAACTCTCACTCTTAATCACTGGACACTCCTGTGCACATCTGTACACTCGCACGCCTGGAACCACGAGCCTCTGCTCCGAATATTCAAAGTCTATTCTTGTGAAACAAGAAGCATTACTTGTTACAGAAATAATATACTTTAAAAGAATATACTTAAGAGTAAACTGAATGTAATGTTTTCAGACACCTAACTGCATGTTAATTGTAATTAAATGAAAATGTACTATAGTTTAATTTGATATCAAATGCAATAAGCAGAACTTTAGAGTGTTTTGACCCACTTAATTAGGACTTAAGTACATCTTTATATGTAGTTTCAGAATTGCTTCTATTTACAGGCTTTGAATTATGGTTAAAGTGTACTGCCGAATATACTGACAAGCATTTATGGTAAACTAAACTTTACTTTAATGTCATTTCTAATGAAACTCATTTTTAAAAGAGTAAGCACAAAAAAAAAATCTGGTGTTTCTTCTGAGCCTTTTTGATTATTAAATAATCAAGTGGGGAAAACAGTATTGATCAGAATAACCCTGCTGTGAAAAAAAAAAAAAAAAAAAAATCTGGTTTGCTGGTCTTAAATTGTTCAAAACTGTTTTAGCTCATTTAGCTGGTTGCCCAGCTGGTATCAACTGTTCACCCGACTTTTCACAACTGTCCACAAATATGGCACTTTTCAAAGTATGAAGCTGGTAATTCATCATCCCTGAATGAATGTAAAGAAACACTGCACCTCACTGATGCCACAGGAACAGGAAATACCTTAGTAAGGTCACATATTTGGAGCAGGTCATTCTGAGCTCCACCCTGGTGCACACGTTCACGCTCCCGAGCAACATCTTCATCCTCTCCTCCTGATGATGTAGGCAGTGACTTTATCGACCTGTGAGTAAAGATGTGTGAATTTCACCGCAGATCAGACAACATGATCATGTGTGTGTATATTGTAGAGCTGCACGATTACTCGTTAAAAGACCGCGATCTCGATTCAAACACCCACTCGATCTTAATCCTAAATGACAGCTATTTGCTTGTGTCTATTAAACCTTTGACAAAATTTCACCGGAACATTCAAATCTGTCTTTGCACTGCCGCTGACCTAGAGAGAGAGCAGTTGTCATGTATAGGTATAGGCTTCACAAACAGTCACAACCCACACAGAATCATTATTTCTGTGTTACAAATATTCAAATAATCACAACAGTACTGGGATAAAAGCTTATAGTTCGTAAATAAACATTGATGTCTATGGTAGTGACCAAAGTACAGAAAAGCACCTGTTGAAAGTAACTTGGCACTTCTAATAATGATTGTATCAATTAATTGTGATGCAAATCAGAATCATTACTCCAGTCTTCAGTGTCACATTATCATCCACAAATCATTTTAATATGTTGATTGGTTGCTCAAGTAACATTTCTGCTAATTATAAATGTTGAAAACAGTTGTGCTGCTTCACATTCTTTATGGAAACTTCCGTAACTTTATTTTACAGTGATCCTTTTACACATCTTACATTTAAATACTATAGTAATAACAGTAAATTATTTTTAATTAGAAGCAACTAACCCTAAACCAAACACCAACACTAATCATATAGTAAGTACATGTTGTTAATATATTTGTATAATGACACTGTAACAAGGGCAACATAAAAGAAGGTGTAAAAATTTTCATTATTACAAACTTTAGACTGGTACTGTAGGTGCCAACCAATTTTTCTTTAGGTGTGAGATTTTTAAACGTGTAAAGAAGTGTGTTTTTCTTACCTTGGTTTGCAGAAGAACTTGTACTGTATGAGAAGGGTCAGGCCGAACATAACTGCCCCCTGAATGGACATGGCAAACAGATTCTTGCCCACCAAGTTCCAGTTGAGAGGATTTTCAAAGCGGTCTTCACCTGAAAACAGAGAACTCACTTACTTTACCACAAATATCAGCTTTCAACACTGAACTACAAGCTTCCGCATGCGTCAATGTCTTACCCAGGTTTTTGTAGAGGGTGGCCATTGCCTGGTTTTTGGCCATGTCCATCAGGCCTCTTCCCAAACAGAAATGAGGAAACACCAGCAGAGCCTGTTTCACTATGTCATTGATGCGAGTTATATTCTGGACATAAAGACAGATGAGACAGAGAATGGCAATGTTAGATTGGAAATACATGATTGTTCAAAATGAGAAAATGTATATGAACATTGTTTCACTGATTGTGTCATATGGATGTTTTTATAGTTATTTTCTGATCTTTTAATTGATAATGACTTCTCACTATGCACATTCCAGTGTTAATTTAGTATATTTATATATATATATATATATATATATATATATATATATATATATATATATATATATATGTTACCGGCAAAGTGTGTAATCCGGCATTCTATAGAATGCCTAGGTAATGTATAGAATTAGGCAATGTATTTTTGCCAAAAACCATCAGGCATTCTATACAATACCGGGATTTCACACTTTGCCGGTAACATATATATTTTAGAATATTTATTAACATTTTGAATTATCTTTTATTTTAGTTTTAAGTTATTTTGTGCTTAGTCATTTTTAATATTTGTTTTTAGCTTTATATTTTATTTTATGGTTTAGTTTTTAGTAATTTTAGTACTTCAGCCCAAACTTCAGCTCTAACTTTTTTAAGTCTAAGTTTTTCATGTAATATTTATATTTAATTTTATTTATATTATTACATTTTTTTTAAAGCCTTAGTGTTAGTTAACAATAACACTTTGCTAGGAAAAGAGCAACATGCGTGTTCTGTTGAACTTCTCCTTTTTTTTTTTTACATAAGAGTATACAGGTTTAGAAGTGATTAAATGATGACAGAATATTTATTTTTGGGAAACTATATTCCATTAAATGTTTTTTTTTTTTCTTTTTTTGTATAAGGTCATAACTATTTGAAGCAAACCCCGACACACCTAGATTTTGCTTTGCATTTTATATAATAAGTCTAAATGTGAAAAATATGTCAAAAGAACATTCACTGTATCATTCTATGTGGAGTCTATCATTATATATTATATACATTTGAACCGAATACAAATGTCTACCCACAATTTTTAAAACAAAACAAAAAATTACCCAATACCAACGAATA
Source organism: Scardinius erythrophthalmus (assembly GCF_964197995.2). Taxonomy (NCBI): domain Eukaryota; kingdom Metazoa; phylum Chordata; class Actinopteri; order Cypriniformes; family Leuciscidae; genus Scardinius; species Scardinius erythrophthalmus. Next base: position 12,924,997 of record NC_138222.1, on the reverse strand, counting down.
AGAAAATGATCAATACTTCCGGCTCGCACCTCTGAAATGTAATTTGTTTTGTATGATTTTGAAATCCATAATGTCAACAAGTAATGACAACATTGTTTTGTGGTGACACAACGAGTGATTAGAAAAAGACCCCAAAACCACCTTCCTTTTATTTTCACATTTTAATCCACTTAGTGGATGGAAGGTTGTAGCATTTGACCAGCTATGTAATGATAAGCGTATTAAAAACTGTCTACTGGGGAGTTGGGTCCTTCGGTTTTCAACAAAAATGAAAGCTTGCGGGTTTATAGACGAGCTATGCCACATTACTGCATTAAATAATTTAAATATTGTTCAAATATACATATATCCTTGTGTGAATGAAGTGAAACTGTATCCTCAATCTCAAGCTAAAATCTAAAGTTGATGAAACATCGTTCTGATGATAGTCAAGCCGTCTTCAGCAGCGTGCGATTCATCAAACACACTCTCACACAGCTGAAGAAATCATGCAACAGTTTTCTTGCCAACTATTGTACGAGCCTCATGCTCATTCATCATCACAAACACCAGAGACGGTGAAATCACACAGGATTTACACTGACCCATATTCTCCAAGACACACGTCCGCCATCATACACACACAAACGTGTTTAAAGTTCAGCTTTAAAAATATCTGAGTGCCTTAATTCTGCTCCATTCAACAAACTAACTGGGGCATCTAGTCAATGGATTCACCAATTTATGGCATCAAATCTTTGAAATACAGCAGTTAAGAGAAGCTAACAGGACTAAACAGCTCATTTTATTGTCGTCTTTACAAGGTTTCATGAAGATGGCTGCACTATTATTTTAACTAATTATTAGCACACTTATTTATTATTTAGTACAATTTAAAAGTTACATTTTAATTGGACTAAAACAGTACATCGACCTAAGCATTAACCTGACTAAAATATTTGCACATTTTGTTTTTGCAAAATCAGACTAACAGCCCTGGATAATTTGATTAATTCAATTCAATTCACATTTATGATTACAGCTTGACTTCATCCTAGCCTGGTAATACCAGACTCTGCTACTTTGCTTCGTAGAGAGAGTCTGGAGTTCCGTAATAGAAAAACGTTTTCTTTACCGCCTGGGGGCGCTAGTCTGAAGCTTAAAATCATTGGTTACCTGTAAGCCAATCACATAACGTTTGGTTATGGCGGGTGTTATGCGCATGCTCAGCCGCATCTAATTTCCACTGTAAATACATGTATGATGCGAAAACAAAACCATCGAGCGAAATACCGGAGTGAACATGGCTGTGAACGACTTTTGCAGATTATGTGAAGTAAATCTATGCATCCACGGTACAATCAGCGTCTACGTCACGGCTCTCAGCCGCCCTCTGTTCATTGATTGGCTGGCTGTTTTCAGGCCGGAGGAAAACGGAAAGCTATGACACGGTCTCAGACTGAGTACAGAAGCGAAATGAAATTGAGCAGAAGTACGAAGTCTGACGTAGTCAGGCTAACTTCATCCAGCATTTACCCAAGCAAACAAAGGGCATTTTCACAATGTTATATTTTGGTTGCAATTAGGTAATGTTGCAGTTCAACATCTTAAAAATGTTTTAGAAACCACATCTAAAACGTTATAACCAAAATAATGTTTTATAACATTATAACATTTAACATTTATTATCCAAAATAATAAACTTTGTAAAAAAAAAACCCACACCTTTCTGGTATGCTATTAAATAGCCCCCCCCCCACCCCCCCAAAAAGTGTAAATATCATGTGTGTTTATTACAAAACCAAAACCAGACCAAACGGCAACTTTTGTGAAATGTTAAAATACCGTAATCTGCACATTGGATACACTGGTATAACAATATTAGCGTCCACACCAACAAATGTTCTGTTTATTGTAATCACACGCTGCCGTTACTTTAACCCTCTGGGGTCTGGGCTGTTTTTGGGGCCCTTGAGATGTTCTGACATGCCCTGACATTTGTGCTTTTTTCAGTTGCTTATAAACATATTAATGGCAAAGGTGTAAATTCACTCTATAAAGCACAAACAGGGCTACAATAATATGTGAGCCACGTGTATATACATGTTTTCATTTTTGAGAGAATAATGTTTATGCATGGATATTGAAAAGACTAAAAACTAAAATTTCTGAAATAAGGCCACAAAACACATAGTAAATATGTGTCAATAAGACTTTTGACTAATGGATGTCCTCGCCTAGAATTTTTTCTTCAAAATTATGTGAAAATAGTCTTGCTTTATCGTTCACATAAAACCATACATTGATTTAAATTGATGTAAAACAGGTTTTGCTTGGAAAGCCAATATGCGAGGGGGGGGAGTAGTTTACACCTTAGATTACAATGTCCCACCCACTCTGCATAATGATGAGCCATTCACTCAGGTGTGAAACTGACTGAGCCACAATGCAAGGACAAAAGATATATTTAGAAGAAGACTTATATTGACCATTTAAGATTTTGCTTACATCTATCTTGTAAATATGTTTTGCTATTTTATTAAAAAGGTTACAATTACAACAATAATTACAATTTCAACAATATTTCAAGTGTACTCTTTCTTTGTAAAAAATAAATGATTATAGGCCTACATTTTATCTATGTATTCATTAGTTTGAATTTAGTCAACATTGGAACAGCTAACATCTTAGTTGATGACTTATTTTTGACAAAAATAGTAATTCATATATAGAAATTGCTAAACAAAAGCGTGGCAGTGTATTCTACAGTAAAAACTGTACCCAAATCTAGTCAACAAGATGTTGTCTTTCATATTTCGCCTGACTGTAACGTTGTTTTCATGAAATATTAGGGCATATTGTTAATTTGCAGTTTAATACGTTGCTTATACAAATAGCCTACATTTTATTTCAACATATTTCAGTCGATTTTTACTCATCTCAGTATAGCAATACACTTTGCTAAAACATCATCATTCATTCACACACGCGATTTAAATTTAACTTCTGGCAAAGATGAAGTTGACGATAGGCTTTTGACTCGCGATCTTCGCAGTAGGCTAGTGAACGCACCGGAGAAATGCACATTTATTAGGCTACATAGTTTTTTGTTTTGGATGGTTTTGTTTAGAACCAGCTTTCTGTAAATATATTTCACATTTTTTAGACATGTGAGGCGAGTAGGCTAGTTCAAGAGGAGAGAGTCCAGTTCAAGCACCTTATGTAGTGATTGCTAGCCTAATTTACTTTAAATCCAGGAAATTTGTTAATGAAAAAAATATTAAAATTAAGATACAATTGATACAAAACGAAATTCGTTTTAAAGAAAGGATTTGTAATTTCTGTTTTGAGGTCTCTGTGAAAGTTTGAAAGTCTTGTAGTGCTTTTTTTAGAGCGCTCGCGTCCATAATGGAGAACTGTCACGTAATATTGTTTTTGCCAGCTGTGGTAAACAGCGCACATCTATGCCGTTCATTCATTCATAAACAGAAACCCGAGAAGGAAAAACTTACTAGTATTCCTCAGCTCGTATTCCTTGTATTCCTCATATTCCTCATTATTCCTCACAGCGCTGCGTTGTAAACAAGTAATGATCTGAATAAATTTGTGTTTTGGTTTTCTCGAGCTGATAGGGGCGTTCACAGGTTTTGCTTGGATTGCCTCAGCCATTTGCGTTTGAATAGCACGCGCTCTCCGTGGGCGGAGTCACATTACATTTGAATTAGCTCTAATGAGGTCGACTGGAATCGCTCTCTTTTAATACAGATTTCACAAGATGAGAATATTTGTTTTTTATATAAATGACTTCATTTAAAAGAAGAGAATTCAAGCTTCATGCCTGTGTGACTGTATGCCTGTTTGACTGAGTATTCACTGAGTTATTGCTCATTTTCGGACGCGTTTCAGAATGGACTACACTGGCAGAGAGAAGGCAGAACTCGCTTCGTGTTTATTTTTCTTTATTTGGCAAAAAGCACAACACTTTGTTTTTATTGTGAGTATACACAAAAATAATACACATTTAACAGAATCGATTGATGTATGACTTGTTTTGTAAAATCAAAGTCAAAAGAGTATTTGGGGTCTCAATTCAACTCATAAGGAAAAAAGCGTGCAGATCACGCCGGCGTGATTGCCGACCTCTGAGGGTTAAAGTCGAAAAGACATTAACACTGTCATCTCACATCAAGACAGTGATCCGTGACTCAATCTATAATAGGATCTGAACCAAAAGTTGTGATCCGTTGCATCCCTAGTTATCAATATAGTTATTGTTCTTGGTGTGAACAGATCCTCAGGAAGAGCTGAAAGAAAGCTTTGTGTTTTGTAAGTCACATATGATAAGAATGACACTCTTCAGAAGAAATAATATACCCATCATGCTCATATGGCACACCTTATGCCTCAAAAAGAAACTGTCAAATTGTCAGTAAATAAAAGAAATAAATCGAAATAACAGACACAATGTCTGTTTTTCACTGCAGGCTTTAAGTAAATAGTGTGTGTGTGTGTGTGTGTGTGTGTGTGTGTGTGTGTGTGTGCTGGAGTCTTACCGGGTCATCAAAGAGCTCCATGACGAATGTGGCTACGCTGCCATTGATACCGATGAAGAGGTTGATGCAGGTCAGAACTACATACGCTGTGCTGGGAACGCTGAACAGGAAGGAGGCGGGATACATCATCGGAGTGATGGACCACCTGTGAGACAAAAACACACAATGCAAACACTCACAAACACACTTAAACTCCAGGCGAAGAAAAAACAAACAACCACCACACCAGTGTTGGGAAAGTTCACTTTCTACATGAACTAGTTCAAAGTTCAGTTCACAAATTTTAAAATGAACTAGTTCAGTTCATAGTTCATACTCAAAATTTTGAACTAAGTTCACAGTTCCAAAAATGAACTAGTTCATAGTTATTTTTTTCCATGTTGCTGCGAGATATTTTTTTTTTTCAAAATGATTGCCACAGCCCATATAGAACCACAGACAATTATTTTATCAGTTTTAACACTGAAGCTATGCGTCAGATTTTTCCCATCCTCAACGACCTTGTCATAAAACTCGTTTAAATGATCATACGACGCCTCCTTGCTGCTTTTTGTTTTAATTTGTAACGTAAGTGATGAGTCGTTCATGAACGATCCATTCATTGCGTCTGTCACGTGACAAATTAATGAAAGACTCGGAAGGTAAAGTAATTATTTATGTTCCCTGTAACCGATTTTTGACAGCATTATAATGATTTCTTAATTCAGAATATGATCAAGATTGCATAGGTGGATGTGTTCTGGGAATTTGCCAGTTAATAGTATAACATTTAAAGCCCCTTAAATTAACGAAATGACTCGAAAAAAGATTTGTTCATTTAGAATCTAAATCCTTTTCAGGTCAAGACACTATCATAGCAAATCCTAACTCTGACGAGAGGCCTGATGCTAGCCAAACCATTAACATGGACAGTGATGGAGACGGGGAGACACAGACTCTTCCCTCAAGACAACAAGGTGATGGTAGGGAGGCACACTCAAAGATAAGAAGATATAACGAAGATTATATAACTCTGGGCTTCACATACACAGGCAATGCGAATTTCCCTCAGCCACAGTGTGTCATATGTGCGCAAGTTCTGTCTAATAACTCATTGAAGCCTTCACTCTTACAAAGACATTTAGAAACGAAACATGGCAATTTGAAAAATAAGCCACGGGAGTTTTTTGAGCGACAATTGAGACTGCTTTCTAACACCAAGAAATGTCTGATCGCGCCAGATGCTGTAAATAAGGCAGGAGTAGAAGCGTCTTACATGGTCAGTTACAGAGTGGCTAAGGCAGGCAAGCCTCATACTATTGTGGAGGAACTGATTGTCCCTGCTGCTATGGACATGGCTGAGAAAATGTTGGGGGAAAAGGCTAAACATACTTTCCAGAAAATGCCTTCATCAGACAATACCGTGTCCCGACGGATCAGTGATATGTCAGCAGACGTTTTGAGACAGTTACTATGTCGCATACATGCCAGTGAATTCTATGCATTACAGCTAGATGAGTCAACAGATGTAGCAGGCCTGGCTCAGTTGTTGGTGTACGTCAGGTACATATATGGAGGGTCAATCCATGAGGACATCCTCTTTTGCAAACCATTACCGACGAGGACAACGGGGCAGGACATTTTTGGACTCATAGACTGTTTCATACGATCACACGGAATAACCTGGACTAAATGTGTTGGTATATGCACAGATGGTGCCAAAGCAATGACGGGGAGGCACAGCGGAGTGGTCACCCGTGTACAAGCAGTGGCTCCAGATGCCACTTGGGTCCACTGTAGCATACATAGGGAAGCGCTTGCCGCCAAAGGAATGTCAGACAGCCTGGCACAGGTGTTGGACGACACAGTTAAGATGGTTAACTTTGTAAAATCAAGACCCCTAAACTCGCGCATTTTTTCCACCTTATGCAGTGAGATGGGCAGTGACCATTTGACGCTTTTGCTCCACACTGAAGTGCGATGGTTGTCCAGAGGGAAAGTTTTAGCACGCTTTTTTGAACTGAAAGACGAGCTGAAACTGTTTTTCATCGACAATCCTTTTCGCTTGTCAGAAAGGTTGCATGATGATGAGTGGCTCACAAGACTGGCCTATTTGGGAGATATCTTTGGTCGTCTAAATGAGCTCAATCTTGGGCTGCAAGGTCGCTCTGTGACAATATTCAATGTGCGAGACAAGGTAGAGGCCACGATTAAAAAGCTGAACTTCTGGTCTGACTGTGTCAAAGACAACGACATTGGCGCATTCCCATCACTGCAGGATTTTCTGTGTGAAAACGAACTACGGCTTGCCGACAGTGTCAGATGTGACATACGGAAACACCTTGGCGACTTGGCAGCGCAATTACGCAAATACTTCCCCGAAACAGACGACCACGACACATGGATTCGTAATCCTTTTTCGTCACCCAGCACATGCCAGCTTCCTATGCTCGAGAGAGAGAGCCTCATTGAAATATCCACGAACGGGTCGGTCAGAATTGAGTTCGGTCAGAAGACACTGACAGATTTCTGGATTAGTTTGCGGGCAGAGTATCCGGACCTGGCAAACCGAGCGATTAAGACGTTGATGCCTTTTGCTACAACGTATTTATGCGAGACTGGATTCTCAGCTTTGGTCTGCCTTAAGACCAAGTATAGGTACAGACTGTTTGTGGAAAATGATCTAAGACTGAAACTGTCCCCAATTCGGCCTAACATCGCTGCATTATGTAAGAACATCCAGGCACATCCCTCACATTGATTAAACTGGTGATGTGGATGGAGAAGTGGTAGGCCTATTCTGTGTGGTTTACTACAATTTAGTTTACTGTTTACTATTTAGTTTACTATTGTTAATGTGTTCTCTTTTTTATTATTATTTTACAGCAGAGAAGTTAAGAAAATATACAATGTTATCATATGTGAAAAGCAATACTTATCAGTATGTGAAAAGTTAACAATAACTTTAATGAGATGTTGGATATGTGTTTAAAATCATTATATTCAGCACATTTGTATCATATGTTGACTTTTGATGAGATTTGTATCGTTTGTTTATGATTCTATTCACTATTCTCGACAAAATTGATAAAAATAAATATTAATAAATAAAAAAAAACTTGTTGTTAACAATTGGTGGTGTTGGGGGTACTCCGGAAGATCTATAATGTCTCAGGGGGTACATGCCTGTTAAAAGTTTGGGAACCACTGATTTAGATGAACGAGATCGAACAAGAGAGTCAGTAGACACTGGTGGCTGGTGTTGCCAGATTGGGTGTTTTTTTCCGCTACATATTAAGGCCGGTTTACAGTGTGTTTTAGCCGGGTTTTCGCCTGGAAGGCTCTATTGAAATCTGGCACTCTATTGAATGAAGTTAAACTGAGAGAGCGTGGCGTTCTCAGACACCAGAATGAACGAGTTCACAGTAATGTTCATCAGGCAGTAATACACTACGTTCAGTTCACGTTCACCCAAAATATGAACGAGTTCATGAACTATCGTTCAATGAACGTGTTCAGGCACAACACTGCACCACACACACTCACCCGTAAAGCAACAGCAGCAGTATGAGTGCAGGCAGGTTGGGTGGAGAGACGTAAGATTTTTGTTGGAAACACAGGAAGATGACGATGACGATGATACACGGGACGGCATAATTACACTGAAACACAACAGAATCAAACGTAATACTTAAAAACACCTGAGAACAATAACAACAAAAGAAATGAAATAGATTAAATGTGTTAAGTAATATGAATTAATCTATTATCACAACACAATTTTGTTTGCTTAACAATTGGTAAAAAAATCCTAATTTAAATAAATATATGCACTGCACATTTCAGAGTAAGCGCTACACCTTGTTCATTTACACATGAGCAGATCATGATTTGCAGTAAATGCTGCTTCACATGAACTCCATATCTGCAAGTGCTGTGAGTTCGTCACTTATAACGTGCATTTGAAAATGCAACATGCTAAATATTAGACCAGATTTCAATGAGACGAGTTCATAAACCTGCTGCCAACAAAGGAGAAGTGTTAAACTTTATTGCTAAAATTAAAGCTCAATGATTTTATTTAGAAAAAGAAAGAAATTAGGACACAAATATAAGTATTGTAAATTTACAAATGCACTGTAAAATAAAACTAGTATAATTATTTTCCTAATTTTCTTTTATTCCATAGTGAAATGCTCTTGTTGTAATATTTATTTTGGTTTGATATTTTATTTTATAACAATAAATATAATTATTATTTTATAGTGATATCAAAATACAATCTCAAAACTTAGGGTCAAATTGTGCAGTCTTTCAAATAAACAGCAAACCTGGATTCTTTTTTTTTTTCTTTTTTTTATCTTACTTTAAATTGCAATTTCAATATTTTTCAGAAAATTTCAGTTATATATTTTCCCCCCAAATCATGTAGTCCTGTGGTTATTTAAAAAACTTGCATCCTAATTACTAACCATATATTATCAGTTTTTACAGATACAGCTATTTCATATATGATATCATGCAGCTAGATTATACATGCAAATAAACCGTGTTGTCCACAGGTGCAACTAGTCATTCATGGGTTTAGTTTTCAACACAAATTTTGGCAAAAAAAAAAAAAAAAATGATGGCACATCATTATGTAGCATTTCTTTATTCATGTAGCAGTTTTTAAAATGGTATAGGGTAAGACTTTATTTTTATTTTTTTTTTGTGCAGCATAGGTTGCAAACCCATTTTATCTCCCTTGACACTAATTAATTTATTAGCAATTTATTAGTGAAGGTGAATTTATCTCTCTCCACTGAGAATGTAACATATGACATAGAACAATGGAGGCTGTGAACCGTATTCAGCGGTAAATTGATAGAGTTTTAATAGAGTTTTAATTAGCTATCTCAGCTCCTCTTTTTAGTTCTCGTGCACCCTTCCACTTTTCATCCATCTTTTAGAGCAGAAGGAACATTATAGGCACAGCAACGAAAAAATGTGAAGTGTTTCACATGTACCATGTCCCAGGCGAAGTTGGCCAGCCAGTAGATGGTAGGATTCACGCCGCTCACAAACTGCAGGTGTTTGGATTTACTGACACGCTCCTGGATGAGGAAGAGGACGAAGCTGGCAGGGATGAAGGACATGGCGAAGATCACACAAATCGACACCACCACATCCGTAGAGGTCGTGGCCCTGTAAGAAAGGAAAACATGATGTGAGGTTATGACTATGGTTAATTTACACATGCACGTTTACAGCATATATATATATAAAATGTCCGATATTTGGCTTTTTTTTAAATCATCTGCATCGGCCAATAGATGAAGTGTCATAAGTACGACTTTTATTTTGACAGAATCCATCTTTGTTTAACAGTTCTGTCTAATAACAGAATGGTAAACTCTATAATACTTTTTCGTTGGCATTCATTTCAAGATTTTTTTTTTCTCATTTCCTTGATACATTTTCAAATAATTTATTTCCAATTATTTTAGTAAATATGTAAATATAATAAATAAATATAATGCAGTAACTGTAATGCCTGTGTTATTTACTACTGTTAAATTAAACAGTGTGATATCATATATAACAGCTTTACATTGGCCAAAACTGCTTGGTAACGTTACATTTCTGGGAAAATAACCAACAAATCCCAAACCAACACAATATTCAGAGAAACATGTTTACAAACAGATGCTGGTCTTGTAACATCGGATTAATAGGTAGTTATGTCGTTTTAAATCGAGATGTCATGTGGGTTTCTGAGAAAGATCTCTTTCTTGGTCTTTTTCAAAACTTGGTCTTTAAGGTGTCAACATTTACTTGGGAATAAAACTTTAACAAACTCTGACTTCACAACATCCACCTCACGCAGGGCATTCTGGGAAATCGTTTCATGTTTCCTAATTTTTTTGACACCCTGCTGTTTATGCCTAATAGATTCAATCTCTTACTTTCTCTTCACTGACGTTCAGGTGAGACCTGATGCTGAACACACACTCTCTCACATGGTGAAGGTGATTGAGTTTCAGGAATGTATTATTCATGATTAGAGGGAACCTGACGACCTCATTACAGACAAGAAGATGGTCATTTAACCTGCGCGCACACGCACAAGCACACGCACACACACACACACACACAAATTGTGTGTCAGTGATCAGATGCTTCAATGCGCTCTCTCTCTCTCATACACACAAATTGTGTGTCAGTGATCAGTATGATGCTTCAATGCGCTCTCTCTCACTCACACACACACACACACACACACACACACACACACACACACACACACACACACACACACACACAATTGTGTGTCAGTGATCAGTATGATGCTTCAATGCGCTCTCTCTCTCTCTCACTCACACACACACACACACACACACACACACACACACACACACACACACACACACACACACACACACAAATTGTGTGTCAGTGATCAGTATGATGCTTCAATGCTCTTACTGTGGTCCATTTTTGACCCCTTGTTTCAAACCATTCATCTTCAAAAAATATTGTGATCATCATGCCTTCACAAGCTAATTTTAATTATGCATGAACACACAAAAAACCCTACATACACACACAAACACAGGTGTGCGCACACACACAAACATGTTCAGACAGGGAATGCATCCCAGTTTTGCAAGGGAAACATTCATCATATTGAGCAGTAAGTTTTTTTTTTTTATGTTTTTGAAATAAGTCTCTTCTGCTCACCAAGGATGCATCTATTTGATCGAAAAATACAGTAAGAACTTGTTGCAAAGGTGGCATCTTATCACAGTCCTATGCAGTAATTCACTAAGCTCTTCAGAAGTGTAGAATACATCAGGGTTCTCAAGTTTTATCAAAATCTTGGAGTGAGATCACATGCGGTTGGGGGAGGAGCCCTAATGGAGCCCCGCCCCCACCTGTCCCCGCCCCCCAAATTTACCCATTGTTCATAATTAACCAGCACAAATTGAAATTATAACAATTGGTAAATCTGATAAATGACAGAGCAATTAATCACATGAAATATACTCTTTAATGTTATATTTCAAAATCACAAATTGCTCCAAACAGTTTGGAAAAACAAATATTTTTTGCATTTTGAATGTGTCTAGTCGAAATGGTATAATGATTTATTGTGTGGTGGGACATTGAGAACAAATGACATATTAGAGTATTATTAAGGTGTGTGTGTGTGTGTGTGTGTGTGTGTGTGTGTGTGTGTGTGTGTGTGTGTGTGTGTGTGTACACAAGAGTACACACTCCAGCTTATGAAATGTGTTTTGTGTTGCAAGTGTTTGAAAAATACAAATGCAATGGCAATCAATGATTAATGTAACGTTATGTTTTAACAGGATATAAAATATTACCCAGAGCACTCTGCTTTAATACGTATATAGCCTTAATGTAACTAGAAATACTATTAATACAGTATAATATATATTATAATTTAAAATAAAATAAATACATTTAAATTTATTTAAAATAAAATGAAGAAATACATCTTCATTCCTTCCCATAGGCTACCCACTAACATTTTCCTTAGTTTCAGATAACGTAAGCTAGCCAAACTGAGCCAAAGCTTCTGGCCTGGTTGCAAAGTAGTTGTAGAGTTTTTGACTGCATCAATAATAATACAATGGGCTATATATTAAATGTTCTAGCCTAAAAATGTTAGACGAGCTTTTTCCCAACGTACCTTCTCCATCATCACGACGCGTGTTCGCGCGATGTTGTTGGTTACCTAGTAACGAACGTACAGTACGGTGTCCGAGAATGTTCCGTCAACTTCCGTGTGTTCGCGCATCTATGTTGCCTATTAACGAACGCAATCTGGCCTAGATACATGCTGGCGGCAGGAAACTTCACTTTGTGTGCCCGCGCCTCATATACAACGTTATATATAAAACTTGTAGGACAACTTGGTTGGCATTGCCTTTTCAGCGTGAGAAATACACGGTGTGGCGTGTGAGCGTGTGAACTGGTTGAATTGCGTGTGTCTCACGGCCAATGCGTGAGACTTGAGAACCCTGATACATGGTCAAGAAATCAAGAATGCTTGATTTATACACCTGTGGCAATAGGTCTGATTGAAAAATCTGAATTCAATAATGTCCAATTCTTTTGTCCATATAGTTTACATGTGTTGTATTATTTAAATGCTCTAATCGTGTGTTGTAGACATTGTGTATGTGTGTGTTGTGTGATACTTACAGTGATGCAAACGAGAGCTGTTCTTTAGTGAGATTAAGCGGGTGGTTGAATGTTGTGATGCCATATTCATTTGCTCTGCGTCCCGCTGGCAGGTTTCCTCTCAGAATGCCATTACTGGCCACGTTCAGGAACGATACGAGTGAATGCCAACCCTGATTATAGAACCATACCTACACACACACACACACACACACACACACACACACACACACACACACACACACACACACACACACACACACACACACACACACACACACACACACACACACACACACACACTTGTTCAAATACATGTCCATCATGTCCCCACTAAATTAACAATCATTTTTGTTAAAATATAAATATTAGATAAAAAAAAAACCTTGAAAAAGCTGCAGTCGTAACTAACTAAAATAATAATAGGTTGAAGTTGAAGTACTAACATTACTAAAACTAAAATAAAACAAAACAGAATTTATAAAAATGTATACATGTTCAACAGAATTTAAAACTTGAATTAAATCCAAACTAAAATTCAAATAAAAGCTAATTCAAAAAATAATAAATATAGCCTACTATATAAATGATACTAAAACAACACTAGTTCTTCCAAATAACAATAAACTGTAATATCACACTAACAATAACAATAAACTGTAATATCCTCCTATATACAATGATTTACTCATTGTACAATGCGGATGCCTTTGTGTTTCACTAAATAACTCAATATGTGAATAACTTAATAAATAGTTAATGTCAAATGTTATGTGTTATTACAAGCATTTTTATACAAATAGATACAAACCTAGCAACTTATATTTTTAATTTACATATTCGTAAATAAGTATTTATTTGTATTTATAGTTTTTTCTTTTTGTCCATATGACATTTTATTAAAAACATGCAAGTGTGTTTATGTATAGGTTTAGATGTTTATTTAATTTTTTTTTTACATGTTTATTTTTTATTTTTTAAAGGTTACGCCTCAGGTTACGCTTAAACCCTGTTACCATCATAATGCCCCGTTATCAAAATGACATCACTCTTTAAGGAAGCAAACTTTGAATGAATGAATAAATGTCTCTACATGATAAATTGATTAAAAAGGAAGATCATTAGACATTAGACAAAATACATTATTGTTAAAAGCAAATCAGTGATGAGACATCAAGACCTTTTGAAATCAATATTTACTTTGTTTTATTTCTATCTCATTGATCATCAGTCTATCACTGGCCTGCAGTGAACACAATCACAATTGCCAATCTGAGACCTTCATACGGTAGACATTCTCACATTCCATCTGTGCTCTTTTTAAAGTGGACATATTATGCCCTGTTACAAAGTCTTGATTTTATTTTTAGGGTCTACTAGAATAGGTTTTCATGCTTTAATGTTCAAAAAGCACCTTTGTTTTTTACATTGTTGCAGCACCTCTCTTCCCTGTCTGTCAGTAACGGTCTGTTTAACTCAGGGGTCGGCAACCCAAAATGTTGAAAGAGCCATATTGGACCAAAAAAAAAAAAAAAAAATCTGTCTGGAGCCGCAAAAAATTAAAAGCCTTAAATAAGCCTTAAGGCCCGTTCACACCAAGCACGATAACTATAAAGATAACGATAAAGATAACTATATATGCGTCCACACCAGCGACCGATAACGGTCTTTTTTTTCTAAGCACGCGCGCGCCCGGATGATCCAGATCCATTTTAAATGCGCGAGACCTTTAAATTAGAATGGATTCTGATTGGCTGTCAGTGTTTTATCGTTCGACAGCTGGAAAAAAATCGTTCTGAAAGTGATCCCAACGATATCGTTCCTCATATCTTTATCGTTATAGTTGTGGTGTGAACTCTGTTATTCTTTAATATGGAGAACGAATTTTAGAATTATATCTTTATCGTTATCTTTATAGTTATCGTCCTTGGTGTGAACGGGCCTTTATAATGAAGGCAACACATGCTGTAAGTGTCTATATTAGCTTTATTAGCCCCCTAGTATCAAAATGATAAGTAGGCTACAAATACATAATGAGCATTCATGATTAACGTTAAATGTTTATTTTACCTGCAGCGCATCCTGGAGAGAATGAAGCACCACGTGACTACTCTGCTGTACAATGGTGCTATTAATTTAATTTCCATTATAATTTTAATGTATTATGTTTCGTTTTATTTATTCGTGTATTATTTTTACAACGTTGAAAAACTTTAACCCAAAAGCGACCGTTTTTCAAGGCGACCGTTATTTAGAATGTGTCACTTTATGGTTTCCATGGTGACGCGTCATTGCGTGTCACGTGACACACCGCAGCAACAGCAGAGCTGAATGAATGATGATCTGCTTTTATGTCATTTTTCCTTTTTTATTCAAAATATTAACAAATGTTTTAGATATGGCATGAAATATCTGATATTCCAATTGTCAAATATATGCAAGTGGAAGTGTTTTGTTGTTTAAACACCTTTATAACGATCGCGTTAGTTGAGCTGTATGCGCGATGGGCGCCGCCATCTTAGTTTGTGCCGCAGATGCAGTTCAGAGAATCGGATCTGTTGGATTTACAACACGTGAATTCATCCACTTCTCCCGAAATACATAAAAGTAAGTGGCTGGTGAACTGGGAGAAGAATAGAGTAAACTTTAAAGTTACTTACACAATGTGTATCTGATATGAATAAAACGTATATAATGGAAATGATTATTATTGCCTCTTCCTTTAACATCATTGTATATTTTACAAACTCTAAATGTATTGTTTTTTTAGTACTTATATGTCTAAAACCTAACATAAACATTATGTGGTTGAAAACACGGAGAAGTTGTGATATATGACAGGTCTGAGCGCGCCTGTCTCTGGCTCAGCGCCAGCCAACGCGCAAGAGCACATTTGAATTTAGCAATTGATCACGTCATGCACTGACCGTTCTAATCACACGATGTGATCGTACGTGCGAAAGGGTTATGAATGTTTGTCATGTTTTTCCTCCTACAGAAATTATATTAAAACAAAAAATATTTTTTCCATTTTCATATTTTTGAAAAAGCTCCAGGGAGCCACAAGGGCGGCGCTTAAGAGCCGCATGCGGCTCTAGAGCCGCGGGTTGCCGACCCCTGGTTTAACTCTATGAAACCCATCCTTCTGAAAAGGACAATGCACTCTGTTTCAGAAATGTCACATCCCTTACCATAACTGCGAGTTTCAACACATTACTAACACAACTCTAAAAGGCTTCACCCCTTTATTTTGTATATACAGTATGTTTTGGACGGGAATTATTTAAATGAGGAATATGTGATGTGTATGTTCCTAGAAGAAAACTCAAGACTACAAACTTTAAAAATCTCCCTTTCAAAATGGTAAAGTCTGGTTCAAATGATGTACTTCTGATCTGTACTCTGATCTCTTCTGATATTGGATACTGTAGATATTGTCTAAATACGGCCACTTCCCGCTGCTTACCTTCACATTGTCTCTGGTGCCCATCTCCAATAGAACCAACCGAATGGCCTGGAAAATGTGTTCGGTCTGGTTATTCTGCACACACACAGAGAGAGAGAGAGAGAGAGAGAGAGAGAGAGAGAGAGAGAGAGAGAGAGAGAGAGAGAGAGAGAGAGAGAGAGAGAGAGAGAGAGAGAGAGAGAGAGAGTTCCATTGTTGTATATACTGTAGAAAGAAACATACTGTTCGAAAGTTTGGCCTCAGTAACCTTATTTTAAGGAAATTAATAGTTTTATTAAGCTAGGACATATTAAATTGATCAAAAGTGACAGTAAAGACATTTATAATGTTACAAAGATTTCTATTTCAAATAAATGCTTTTCTGCAATGATGATGAAAACTCAGCTTTGAATCACAGGAATAAATTAAATATAAATATAAATTAAAATATATTCACATAGCAAACACTTTTTGAAATTGTAATAATATTTATAATATTTTATTTAATATTATATTTAATATTTTTACTGTATTTTTGATCAAATAAATGCAGCCTTGGGGCCTCATTTATAAACGTTGCGTACGCACAAAAGAAGGCGTACACCGCTCTCTACGCAAAAATTGGTATTTATAAAAGGCAAACTTGACGGGAAAATGTGCGGTCCTTCACGCAAACTCTGACCCAGGCGTACGCACAAAAACGGGTGAAATGAGAAATGGATGGAAGAAACACGTGAAAGTGTGTGAAACTGTAGACCGTTGAGTAAAAGAAATTGCAATACTGCCTCTCATAAATAACATGAAGACTTCACAAAGCAAGTCTTACAATTAACAGCCTACACGAACACCCGTTTGATCGATCTGCAGTGTAAAACAAACAAAATCAAACGAAGATTACAACAGAAATGCAAATTAACACATATTTGCAAAAAGAAGAGTGAAATACGTTCTATAATATTATTGGCATGTTATGAAATTCATCCTCATAACACATCTGTAGCTTGTCAGATGCAATCAAATGGATGGTAATAAAATGCCATGATGCCATCACAATGCGTAATGACGCGCAATGGCTGATCTTGCGCTCTTAGAAGATGTGGCAAATGGAAGGATTCGGAGTGAACGCATCTTCAGACAGATTAGTAATGCCCACACTGTGACCTCCAAACAACATTTTACTCCTCTTTTCCACCTCGTCAACGATAATTTCCTCTCTGTGTTTGCCATGATTTCACAATCGATGAATATTAACTTGTGGGCGTTTCACAGACTATTTATGGGCAACTATGGGCGTGACATGAAGCCGCAAAAGCTGCACTACATTTAGAATTGATTGTGATTTATTAAGGGAAAACTGCGTAGGATGTGCGTGTGCACGGTTTTATAAATCCGAATATTTCTGTGCGTACGCACGTCCTATGTTTCATCCTTACGCCACTTCTGACGCAAATCCTACGCAAAGTTTTATAAATGAGGCCCCTGGTGAGCATAATGTAAACAATCTCACATACCCCAAACTTTGGAACGGTAGTGTATTTTACATATTTTTCACCGTTTCACTTCCCTTTTACATAATAAAACACCCAGTTTTTGAATCATAATTACTTGTAACTTCAGCATACAAATTAACTAATACAATGTTAATGTTACTCCCTCCAAACCATTACACCAACAAAGGGCCATAACAACTGGAAAGCACTTTCTCACTGTATTATATTCTAATTTTATTGACTGGACTTCACACAACTTCTGAAAATACGGCCATATAAGTGCTTTTATCAGTCCGCCTAAAAGCAGTCATATTTATGAGGTATACAAATCAGGTAAATTCCACTTCAGACAAAACAACAGAGACTGACAGATATCAGACACAAATGATAATGTCCGCTGCTCTCCAGGCGACACTGTAAATACACGATGAACACTAATAACTCAAAGTGAAGGTGCCAAAAACTCTCCAGTGCCTGTAAGGGAGTCCTAACGTCCTGCTATTAGCATTACATCCGTCCATCACAGAGCTAAGCAGCATTAAAATCCCATTAGACGACACAGACACTGGCACGATGCCAGAGAGACTCGCTCGCGCTCTTAAGTACAAACTCTGCTCATCCTCAAGGATTCAACAGCATTACATTTTGTGTAATAATTAGGGTTGCTAGTCCTAATGCTAAATATAAATAATAATAAAACACAACTGCCCATAAAATTATGCATTGTTAGGAAAAAAAAAAAAAAAAAAAACCTCCAGCTTGAGAAAGCATTCATTTTATGTTAGAATATTTGTTCATTATTAATATTAATGCGGCCACCGTTCATCTGAGCATCAAACAGACATTCTGTGTGAGATGGCTTCCTCCCTAGCGGGAGTTATTCTACTGAGACCACCGCTCTGTCAGCTCCGGATAGAACTAGAGTGTCAAGCATTTGGCCCATGTCGGGCTACCTTGATTGCCAACTTAAACTTATACTAGAGAAGCAGGTCCCCTCTCATTTTGAGAGTAGTTGTGAGATTATAGCTCTGAACTTCAGTCATATGCTATTCGTGTGTCGGCCACCTCAATATCTGTATTAGGCTTAGTAACTAGGAAAATGGTGGCGGTCTGCTGAGCATTCTCACCTTGAGCCTCTAAGTATCTGAGTGTAGGTTCCTTAGAGCTAGATCCCATCAGGATATTTTGTTTCCTGTAAATCTAGTTTTACCTAGTACTGGCCTCCTCTTACTACAACAGTTGTCTAGCCAAGGCCCGCCTTTTGCACTAGATGTAAAAATGCTAGTGGTGTTACAGGGTAGATAGTAGCATGAGTAGCAGGCTATCTTCAAAAAAGCCTCCCATGGAAATAACTCATGGTCGTTGTTAGGCCTTTCTCTCTAGAAAGTAAGAAACAGTATGCTCAGGCATCCGTACAGTAGAGTAGTTTATCCAGCTAAGCCTTAAAATTATTTATTTCCGCTGAGCCCCTTGAATAAAATAATTCAAGTCATAAGGTTGAATGTCGTTGGCCACTTACTGTGGCCTCCATTTCCTTGGGTTTAGTAGAGAAAGTAAAATCTGTCTTGTAAAAAATACAAGATAATAGGCCTTGACCCTGTTACATTCCTCAGGGTCATACTGATAGTACTCCCCTTGTTAGGGTCATTATTTAGAGTACTTTGCTACCCATAGCTTGCATGTTATCACCCTTCACCACCCAGGCTCAGGTAGAGACAGATTAGTTACTCCATCCCATTTGGGATGGTTGAGTATGCTCCTTTAGAGTCGAAGCACTGCCCGGACTGATACCGTGACATTCAGAGCTGTAGGCCTTATAGTCCGGTAGCGTAAGACTGTACTCCTCTTGCATTAAAAGGGTCGATAGACCTTCTGCTGAGTACACTGCATGTTGGCAATGTAAACCTTAGATCTGGAGGTGCTGCCCTTATCAGGGTCCCTTCCAGAGTGCCCAGTCTCCACAGAGCCCTGAAGCACTGTGAAGATCCAGGATTGAGTCAATCCCCTTGTTTGCAGAGGGTTAGAATGTGCTATGCTGAGTTCTACTCTCCAGGATGCCCGTCTCTATGATCCGGTCTGTGAGTGATTACTACCACTATCTGCAGTCCTGCCTATCGGATGCCTCCACAAGTGAGGTAAGTAATGTTAGAGACTCTGTTTAGGAAACAGACAGGTTGTTGGCAAGACTAGGTCAGAAAATTTTACCAGTTCAGCTTCCCTGGTGGCATGTGAGGTTGACTTCAAGTCCCTCTCAGAAAGTGACTGGACGCTACTACTTTGGACTCCCTGGCCATATTCCCTTAAAGGAACTCCTTCCACAGAAGTTGTTGGCTCCAAAGCCTTTGAGCAGCCTTGGTAGGCTTTCATTGCATCGGAGGCCTCTTTGAGGCTTATAGCTTGGGCAGTGGCCGTAGGGAATATGTGACCTGTATGTGACCAGTATGTGTTTTTGTCTTTCAGTGAAACTGCAGTTTTTTGACGTTTTTTTGTCACAGTTGTGATTTGGCATGCACTCCCCTCAGCATGGTGGTGTTGGTATATCGTTCCCCATAGCATCATCGACGCAGTGCAAGTTCCCTTTCGAAAGGGAATGTCTAGGTTACGATGGTAACCTCTGTTCTCTGAGAACAGGGAACAAGACACTGCGTCTTTCGCCATGCCACGCGGATGCCTGCTGAACAGTCCCTTCAGGCGATAAGATGTTGACATGTTCTCCAGGCTCTCCTTATATACTTCCAGGTAGCACTAGTAGTGATGTCATAGGCTGTCGCCGGCCAATAGGATTGCCGTGATTAGATAAGCGTTTCAGACACCAGTTCACGCAGAGGCGTTCCCCATAGCAACATCGACACAGTGTGAGTTCCCTGTTCTCTGGGAACAGAGGTTACAGTCATAACCTAGACGTTTTACAGGCTGTTTTGTAGTCAATTACAGGCCGATCTCGAATCTAACTTTTCTGTCAAAGATACTAGAAAAGGCGGTATCCTCACAACTATGTTGCTTTTTAGAAAGAAATGATATCTGCGAGGATTTTCAGTCAGGATTTAGACCGTACCATAGTACTGAGACTGCTCTCATTAGTTCCAAATGATTTGCTCTAATCATCCGATCGTGGTTGTATCTCGCTATTAGTGTTACTTGATCTTAGTGCTGCATTTGATACTATTGACCACAACATTCTTTTAAATAGACTCGGAAATTATGTTGACATTAGTGGAATTGCATTAGCATGGTTTAAATCATACTTATCTGACCATTATCAGTTTGTAGCAGTAAATGAAGAGATGTCTCATCGATCACAAGTTCAGTATGGCGTACCAAAAGGCTCAGTATTAGGACCGCTGCTGTTCACTCTGTACATGCTACCATTAGGAGATATCAATAGGAAACATGGAATTAGCTTCCACTGTTATGCTGACGATACTCAGCTCTATATTTCTTCACGCCCTGACGAAACTTACCAATTCACAAAATTAACGGAATGCATAGCTGATATAAAAAATTGGATGACTCGTAATTTCCTACTACTGAAAAAAAAAACATATATTCTAAATATTGGACAAAAAACTTCCTCACGTAATAACCTAGAATACTGTCAAACACTTGATGGCTGCTCTGTCAATTCTTCGTCGTCGGTTAGGAATCTGGGTGTGCTCTTTGATACCAGTCTTTAATTTGAAAGTCACGTGTCTAGTATCTGTAAAACCGCATTTTTCCATCTTAAAAATATATCTAAATTACGTCATATGCTCTCATTGACAAATGCGGAACAATTAGTTAATGCGTTCAGGACATCAAGGCTAGATTATTGTAATGCTCTACTGGGTGGTTGCCCTGCACGCTTAATAAACAAATTACAGCTGGTCCAAAACACAGCAGCTCGAGTTCTTACCAGAACCAGGAAGTATGACCATATTAGCCCCGTTCTGTCAACACTGCATTGGCTCCCTATTAAACATTGTATACATTTTTAAATATTGCTGATTACTTATCAAAGCACTAAATGGTTTAGCTCCGCAGTACTTGAGCGAGCTCTTAACGCATTATAGTCCTTCACGTCTATTGCGATCTCAAAATTCCGGCCAGTTAATAATTCCTAGAACGTCAAAATCGACTGCTGGCTGTAGATCCTTCTCCTATTTAGCACCAAAACTTTGGAACAGTCTTCCTACCATTGTCTGGGAAGCAGACACACTCTGTCAGTTCAAAGCTTGACTAAAAACACATCTCTCTGACCTAGCATACACATAACACATTATAGATATTTTATAATTCAATGTTAGGCTGCAAAGATTAGGTCAGCCGGAACTGGGAACACTTCCCATAAATCCTGATGTACTCGTTACATCATAAGAAGAATGGCGCCTATGCTAATATTAGTCTCTCTGTTTATCCCGAGGTTTACCGCAGTCCGCCGTATCCGGGCCATATCCAGATCTGATGAAGGACCTGCGCCTGGACGCGACGACAGCGCAGTCCTGAAGTGTCAACTAGTATCTCCCTTAAGAGTTTAAGAACTTAAGAGTTTTCTGTTAAAGCGGTGTCGTGTCAGCGGCCCCTAAGTTAATAACTAATGATCATTGTGACGGAAGTAAATCAATCAAAACTAAATTTTGCTGGACAATAACTTTATTCTAGAGCTGCTATAAAGCCAAAACAATCTCTGTTACTTTAATTTCTTATTATCACTGTAAAACCCCTTTGGAACAATCTACATTATTAAAAGCGCAATATAAATGAAGATGACTTGACTTGACTTGACGTTTTCATTGCTAGTTCATGTTAACTAATGCAGTTAACTAATGTTAACAAATGGAAACTTACTGTAAAGTGTTAACAAAAAAAAAAAATCACAGACTGAGATAAATATTGCACATAGACAAACAAAGTGCTACACAGTCTTAGTCTATGCATGCCGAAATGCATGTTAATAAAAAGGATATTCACATTAAATGCTTAAAAGCATTTGAGGTGTAATCACTTTGATTCTGACATCTGAATATTTTATGAAAAAAAAAAAAGGGTGGCACAGACCATTACACACATCATTTTAGCTTCTACCTGGGTAAATTATGATATGAGAGAATTGTGGAGATGAATAGACTAACTGTTTATTGTATTTTAGATATTTTAATTAACACCAAACCCATGGGAAGATCTTTCCATGGGAAATAATTGACGTTATTCTTTTTCAGTATTGAACCAGTTTACAAACTGCAATGAGCAACTTATGTACATATTTGATTCGATTGCAACAACTCACTTAATGAGTCAATACAATTATGAAAGGCATGCACCAGAGATGTGATGGCTTTTAGTATATTTTTATATAAACTAAAATCATATTTAATTACAATGACTATAAAATGTTCATTAACGAACTGGTTATATATTAAGGTCAAAAACATTTTATACAGAATGCAATTCTCTATTATACAGGACGGTTGGCAGCCTTATTCAAACCAGTTTTTACTCACTATTTAAAAAGGACAAGAGTATATGAAGGAATATATTCATGGGAATAAACAGTTATCTGAATTTAAGGAGAGCAACAGATTTCCTTTTCTAAGTATTAAAAAATTCAACACAATTGCACCGAGGGAAAAACATTATCTCCATATTTGATAAGCAAATGCTAAGTGAAGACCTGGTGGGAATTTTCACTTCATTTAAATGGTTTCAAAGGCCTGAAAAGCTTTGCATGCCATTAAAAAAAACAGTAAATAAAGCATACTTCATATCACTGACATGTGCTCAAGCTTCTCATACATATTTAAATGAGAGATTTTCCACCATGTTTTGATAAACATACTGTATATGCAAATGTAACAAATTATTTGATGCAGCAAATGTAAAAATGGTAGCTGCAACTTGTTAATGAAAATGAATATGATGTTACCGACACCAGTATAAAACATAGCTGCAAGCAGTCATGATATTATGGTTGGGAGCGTCAGACCAACTGCTACAACGAGCAATTAAATACATTTTATGATTATTTCAGGCACAGTAAATGAAAAATCATAAATACAGTCACAAGTAATATGATTTAATGGTTTATCAGTTTTGACCAATAGGTCATGTGGTGTAGTCAGAGTATGGTGACAATGACACTTACAATGTTTGGTGTCAGTGGGCCCTATTTTAACGATCTGAAACGCAAATATCAAACGTGAAATGCAAGTAACTTTGTGGGTGGATCTCAGGCGCTGTTGCTATTATACTGGCGGGATAAATGACTCTTGTGGCCGACGCAAATATAAAGTGGGTTGGTCTGAGTTAGAGACTCCAAAATTGCTACGGTGACTATGGGCTGCCACAGACTCAAGAGAAGAAGTCCCTAGTAAAGCTGTCTGCAATAAAACAAATACACATTGTTACGATAACTGCAATAAAGAATTTGATAATTTGGCTTTAATCACTACTGTTATCAAAAACAAATTAAACTAATATTCTGAAGCTTATTTAACTGATTCTGATCACTTATGTCTGTAGTATGTAAGTGGTACACCTTTGTATTTTCAAACTACATAGACCAGTGTTTTTGCTTTTTTTATGAAAGCAACATACTTTAACTTCATTAATTCACCCTTACATTCTCAAACAAAATAGCCAAACCAAAAACAGCTAGTTGTTTAGAAGTTGCTACCTAACTAACCTCAACTGCCGAATCATCAGAAATGTACTGTGACTTATATAATGATATTATTGTCAAGCACGCAAAATAGAATATGGACGGAAAAAACACACGAATACACAAAAAACTAATCAGTTCTAGCATTGTTAATCTGACATCACAGCCTCCTCCTCCTAACACTAAAATGCAGTCAACGGAAAACAGAAAAAGTTGAAAATAGTTTTTAAATTGACTACTTATGCAAAGGAAATCTGCAATTGTGCTATTGTTTTGTAAATCTGTTTAGGTTTGGCATTTAATAAATATTGTTTGAATGAACACCACAATAAATTATATTAAGCACTGCTATTATACATTATTTATGAAATAAATGACATTTTATTAAATACAATTTGACTTATCTGTTTTTTTGTTTTGTTATTTATTGTTTGTTTTGTGTTTGTTTTTCTTAACAATTCTCTTTCTTAGCTAAGATGCAACTTATTTTCTGGAAAATATAGTAATTACAGCATGATTCTGTCACATGCCTGTCCTGTCTTGTGCTGCACATGGGTGTTTTGTTATTTTGGGCCATGTGCTCATGTCATTGTCTGGTCCCTCCCCCTTGTTATCTGATTATTGTTTGAGTTCTCCCACCTGTTCCCCCTTGATTAGTTTCCCTTTATTAGTCCCCTCTGGTTTGCAGTCTGTGTTGGTTCGTTGTCTGATGTTTCCTGTTCCCTGTAAATCCCTAGTAAGTTCTGTGTCTGTTTTTGGTTTTGTATTTTCCAGTTATGTTTTTCCAGTTATGTTTTTCCAGTTATGTTTTTCCCCCCTCGTGGGTTTTGTTTTGTATTCGTTTTCCCGTTTGTAAATAAACCATCATATCTCTGCACTTGAGTCCTCGCACCTTTTTGCAATCATCCCTACCGTGACAGAACGAACCGACCAATTGAGGACTCAGCAGAAGAACTCACTATCCAGCAGCATGTCCGGCAGTGTTTCTTCCCCAGTCACCGAGCGGGAGAGAGGACAGTCGTTTTTGGGAACCCGGTTGGTCATATTTCGCGGGACCCGTGGAGGCTGCAGGGGAGGAGGTGGTCGAGAGGAGTCCCGACACCACTCTCCACTCTGGCCCCCATTCGCCACTGGTTCCGTCCAGCACAGAGCCTGTTCCGGTGGTTCCGAAATGGAGGAGAAGGAAGAACCCCTCTGTGGCCATTCCGGTGGTCCCAGTGCCGGTGGTCCCAGTTCCGGTGGTCCCAGTTCCGGTGGTCCCAGTTCCGGTGATCCCGAGTCTTGTGGTCCCAGTTCCGGTGGTCCCAGTCTCGGAGGTCCCCGTGCAGTCTGAGATAGACAGAGCAGCTGAAACTCTGTTGGATTACTTCTAAAGACTACATCAGATCCTGGAGAGTGCCAAGACTGTCCACGGCACGTCTGCCGAGCCTGTGTCTCCGGACAAGATGACCACCGCTGAGCCGGTGTCCCCGGACAGGATGGCCGACGCTAAGCCTGTGTCCCCAGACAAGATGGCCACCGCCGAGCCTGTATCTCCGGACAAGATGGCCGACGCCGAGTCTGTTCACGTCACGTCTGCCGAGCCTGTGTCTTTGGAAAAGATGGCCGCCACAGAGACTGTTCACGTCACGTCTGCCAAGCCTGTGTCTTCAGACAAGATGGCCGACGCCGAGCCTGTTCACGTCATGCCTGCCGAGCCTGTGTCTTTGGACAAGATGGCTGCCGCCGAGCCTGTTCACGTCACGCCTGCCGAGCCTGTGTCTTCGGACAAGATGGCCGCCACAGAGACTGTTCACGTCACGGCTGCCGAGCCTGTGTCTTCAGACAAGATGACCGACGCCGAGCCTGTTCACGTCACGTCTGCCGAGCCTGTGTCTTCGGACAAGATGACCGACGCCGAGACTGTTCACGTCACGGCTGCCGAGCCTGTGTCTTCGGACAAGATGGCCGCCACAGAGACGGTTCACGTCGCGTCTGCCGAGCCTGTGTCTTCGGACAGGATGGCCGCCACCGCGCCGGTGGTGTCTGTTCCTGTTTCTGAGCCGGTGGTGTCTGTTCCTGTTTCTGAGCCGGTGGCGTCTGTTCCTGTTTCTGAGCCGGTGGTGTCTGTTCCTGAGCCTGAGCCGGTGGCGTCTGTTCCTGTTCTGAGCCGGTGGCGTCTGTTCCTAAGCCGGAGGTGTCTGTTCCTGAGCCGGTGGTGTCTGTTCCAGTTCCTGAACCGGTGGTGTTATTTCCAGTTCCTGAGCCGGAGGTGTCTGTTCCACTTCCTGAGCCGGTGGTGTCTGTTCCTGTTTCTGAGCCGGTGGCGTCTGTTCCTGAGCCTGAGCCGGTGGCGTCTGTTCCTGTTTCTGAGCCGGTGGCGTCTGTTCCTAAGCCGGTGGTGTCTGTTCCAGTTCCTGAGCCGGTGGTGTCTGTTCCAGTTCCTGAGCCGGTGGTGTCTGTTCCAGTTCCTGAGCCGGTGGTGTCTGTTCCAGTTCCTGAGCCGGTGGTGTCTGTTCCAGTTCCTGAGCCGGTGGTGTCTGTTCCAGTTCCTGAGCCGGTGGTGTCTGTTCCAGTTCCTGAGCCGGTGGTGTCTGTTCCAGTTCCTGAGCCGGTGGTGTCTGTTCCAGTTCCTGAGCCGGTGGTGTCTGTTCCAGTTCCTGAGCCGGTGGTGTCTGTTCCAGTTCCTGAGCCGGTGGTGTCTGTTCCAGTTCCTGAGCCGGTGGTGTCTGTTCCAGTTCCTGAGCTGGTGTCGTCTCCGCCGTGGCCGCCCGAGGGGTCGTATCCGCCCGAGGGGTCGTCTCCGCCCTGGCCGCCCGAGGGGTCGTCTCCGCCCTGGCCGCCCGATGGACTGTCTGCTCCGCCCTGGCCGCCCGATGGACTGTCTGCTCCGCCCTGGCCGCCTGATGGACTGTCTCTGCCCTGGTCTGTCCCTCCCGTCCCGCCCTGGTCTGTCCCTCCCGTCCCGCCCTGGTCTGTCCCTCCCGTCCCGCCCTGGTCTGTCCCTCCCGCCCCGCCCTGGTCTGTCCCTCCCGTCCCGCCCTGGTCTGTCCCTCCCGTCCCGCCCTGGTCTGTCCCTCCCGTCCCGCCCTGGTCTGTCCCTCCCGTCCCGCCCTGGTCTGTCCCTCCCGCCCCGCCCTCGCCCCGCCCTGGTCTGTCCCTCCCGCCCCGCCCTGGTCTGTCCCTCCCGCCCCGCCCTGGTCTGTCCCTCCCGCCCCGCCCTGGTCTGTCCCTCCCGTCCCACCCTGGTCTGATGGAGCGTCTGGTAGCCGCTCCGTAGGGAGGGGGTAATGTCACATGCCTGTCCTGTCTTGTGCTGCACATGGGTGTTTTGTTATTTTGGGCCATGTGCTCATGTCATTGTCTGGTCCCTCCCCCTTGTTATCTGATTATTGTTTGAGTTCTCCCACCTGTTCCCCCTTGATTAGTTTCCCTTTATTAGTCCCCTCTGGTTTGCAGTCTGTGTCGGTTCGTTGTCTGATGTTTCCTGTTCCCTGTAAATCCCTAGTAAGTTCTGCGTCTGTTTTTGGTTTTGTATTTTCCAGTTATGTTTTTCCCCCTCGTGGGTTTTGTTTTGTATTCGTTTTCCTGTTTGTAAATAAACCATCATATCTCTGCACTTGAGTCCTCGCACCTTTTTGCAATCATCCCTACCGTGACAGATTCAACATTACAACAAAGGGATTTTGCAATTTCTCTGTAAATAACACTGAAATCAGGTAACATGTAAGTGGTGCAACAGTGAATATAGTTAGGACACCTAAAATACCAAACCATCATAATTAGAAAAAAATCAGTAAACATCTTGCCAGAAGCCAGATCCCTGTGGTTTGTAGAATACAATGACTTTTAAGGTTTTGGAATCACATCAATCAGAAACTTATCTCTTCAGACGGATGAAAAAACTAAGACTGTGATCAGTCAAAAATGCCCATAATGCCACTCTTGACCAGTCATTTCTGGAGGGCAGGATGTCAGTAATGTCCTAATGCAGCAGCGCTCTAACCTGTGAGATGTTGAAGAATGATTTGAGATTGCTGATCACTGCTGTAATGTCAGACTCATTCAGATTGACCTGCGAGTTCACACCACCTACAGAGATTCCTCCATACCTGCATGCATACACAAACACACCAAATTATGCTTGTTTGATCATATTTCATTCTGCACATGCTGTGAAATGAGTGTGCGCCATTACCGTATTTTGCCTGATTTCTGGTAGTTCTTGAGCAGGAAGTCGGTCATGTTTCGGGCCGTGACGTTCTGAAGGGTGTCTGTGGTGTTCTGAGTTCTCTACAAAAAACACACCAAATAAAACAATTATGAACGCACATACACTGTAAAATGTCTTGTCAGGTAACATAAAATGTGGATCATCTGTCGACATCAGGGTTATTATATTAAACTAAAACATGTAAAAAAACTTCAAGTTATGCATGTAACCATGATTCCATAAGAGGGGAACGAGACCCTACATCCCAGCTGACGCTTTGGGGAACACCTTTAGCGTGACTGGGTCTGAAGCACTGGGTCTCTTGCATTACCTCGTGACGTGTGCCGGAAGCTATAAAGGGAAGCCGGCAACACAACAGCATCAGCTTTTAATAGGCTGAAGCAAGCAGATCCAGCCCGTTCTCATCCTAGGGCGTCATATATTGACGCTTTTGACATTTCGTCTACATCGAACGCACATGGCACCCTTTAACGTCAATATGAGACGCAGATAGAAATGGGCCAGAAGGCGCCTCCTAGCGGTCTAACCCTAACCCTACACCAGACCTAAACCTACCCATAACCGAACAAAGCTCTGTGCGTCTCATATTGACGCTAAAGGGTGCCATGTGCGTTCGATGTAAACGAAATGTCAAAAGCGTCAGAATATGACGCCCAAGGATGAGAATGCGTTGGCAGATCCCAGGTATGCAGGAATTATGGCAAGGGGACGCAGCATCTCGTTCTCCTTTCAGGGAACCATGGTTAAATGCATAACCTGAGACGTTCCCTTTCGAGGGTACTCGCGCCGCATCCCAGCTGGCGCTTTGGAGAACGAAATGCCCACTTCGCCATGCTGAGAAATGCCTGTCCTGGTGTGAAGTTGTCCCGGCACAACTCAGGACGAAAGAACTAGGTCCCCCGGGGTGACCGGAAGGTCCAGGCTATAAAATGTAGGCTTATAAAGGCTTATAAATGTTTTCAATTGTTTTTCTACTTTTTTAGTTTTAGTTTAACTAGTAATATAGTAAAAATACAGCTGTATGGATGCTGTGTGGACCATTTGTAGTACTTTTTGTCATTTTAGAGCTTGACAGTCCTAATTAATTTGTTATTTTCTCCAAAATGTCCACTTCCATGTTCATTTCATGTGTGGCTTTGGGATGAATAGTCTGAGTAAATACAGATAGAATTCTCATTTTAGATGAACTATCCCTTTAAATGCAACAACTGCACAATTTCATTCCGAACAGTGTATGAGATTGATACATGTACACACACACAGATTCTTCCAGAATGACAAATCAAAACAATAAAACCACCCACATGCTGTGTTTCTTTGATTCACTATCAGTGTGACGCTAATGACGCTGACTCAGATCCACAGAAACTGGCCTAAATGAAAGAGCCCTGACACACACAGACACAGGCACAGGGTTACACTGTTGAAGCCTTGTGATATTGAACATCTATTATATGCTGATTCACAGAGAGGGAACAGAATGATTCTAATATTGCTTTTTCCTTGAAATCAAAACTGTGGTTTTGTGGCTTTTAGTACATGTTTATCAAATCAAAAATTGTCCCCTTTTCCATGAACAAAAATAGTTGCAATAGAAGATGTTGAATGTGCATATTTTATGTTTATTGCAAAATATGCTTTTATATACAAATATTTAAGTAGTTTGAGAGTGTAGAGAGACTATATTACATCATTCACATTGCTTCATGGTAGTGGAGCATTGGAGCTAAATAATTATTCTGGCAGGATTTGCTTATTGTAATTCTCTGATTGGTGGAGATTGATTTGCAGAATCGTGGGTAATGTAGTTTTCATCAGGAATTTGTTGAAATAAACTGAAATAATGCATACTAATAGCTTTAACAAAATCATATACTATCAATTAATAACCTTGGGGCTAGTGGGGTAGTGCTGTCTTTAAAGTTTTTTAAAGGTAGTTAAAGTTAAAAATCAATTCCTCTATGGGGGAAATGAAAGGGATGTTTGAGCTCTATTATCAGACTAGCATCAAGTAGTATAGTAACATAAAAGCTACTGAATATTTCAAATAAAAGGACAATACATTTGATATGTCCTGCATCACATCTCAATAGGAAATAGAGTGTCAACAAAGGGACAAAAATTACCATCATATCATTTAATGGAGTCTTTGTTCTCACCAATTTGCGCTATTTCTCAGCCCTTGCAAATGACTGCAGCCTGCTAGATATCACATCAAATCTTCATCATCTGTCATTTACTACTGCTCTCCTCTCCGCAAAATTAAACTGGAGCTTTGCCAACAAATCTCCCAGCCAAATATCAGACAGAAGCTGGACTACCATAGCAATGTGGATGTTAATAAATGCAAATACATCCATGATATTGTCAGAAATGAACAAATTACATGTACATTATCCACAGTATGTAAAATAATAATACAAAGTGGAGGGTTTGTTTATTTAGCTTACTGCACATTATCCTGCTTATTACATGGCATAGTGCTGTATGTACGTATGACAAAAAAATACTAGCTAATTCTTCTAAGCACATGCATCTTTTTTGCTGTGAAATCTTTACTGAATTTTAAGAATAACTTGGTAACACTTTACAATACGGGTGCACTAATAAGCATTAATTCATGCTTAACTAATGCACAGATAATCATGTGTTAATGTATGACTCATGAAGAACTAAACCATCAATTAATGATTACTGCATCAGCAACTAATAAAGATTCTAAATGATAAATTCTTTGTCATTTGGGGAGGTGCCAGCAGCACTTAAAACTGCTGCGGTTACTCCCGTTTTAAAAAAGCAAATTTCTGATGTGAAAAATCTGTCAAATTATCTCAAATCTCTCATTTCTGTCTAAAATCTTGGAGGGTGTGGTTGCAGCCCAATTAAACAAACACTTAATTGAAAATAAACTATTTGAGCCTCATCAATCAGGATTTCGAAAATTACACAGCACTGAGACTGCGTTGGTGAAAGTCGCTAATGACTTACTAATTGCCTCCGACTCCGGCTCCACGTCCATTCTCATTCTCTTGGATCTCAGTTCAGCCTTCGACACTATTGACCATGCCCTACTACTCAATCGCCTCGAACATGTATTTGGCTTGTCTGAGACTGTTCTTGACTGGTTCAAGTTCAAATTTCACTGACCGCAGTCAATTTGTTTTTATGGGTGGTTATAGGTCCAAAGTTGGTTCTGTTCATACGGGTGTTCCACAAGGGTCAGTCTTGGGTCCCCTACTCTTTAGTATGCACATCTATCCTCTTGGTCAATTACTACAATCTCTCAACCTTAACTATCACTTTTATGCGGATGATACACAGATTTATATACATACTAGACCGGGTCAGCAAGTGAACGTTGGGCATCTTTCTAACTGTATTGCTGAGATAAAGATTTGGATGTCCAATAATTTTCTGTCTCTAAACGACTCAAAAACAGAAGTTATGCTCCTTGGATCTCCACATCAACTGCGAAAGGTTGGGTCTCCTACTCTGTCTGTTGATGGCGTTGCACTGGAGTTTAAGACTAAATTAAGAAATCTGGGTGTCATATTTGACACCACACTGTCATTTGAGCTTTTTGTCCAGAATACAGTTAAGACATCATTTTATCACCTCAGAAATATAGCCCGGCTTCGTCCTATGTTGTCCTTTTCGGTAGCTGAGAAGTTGATAAACTCTTTTGTCTTTTCGCGCATTGACTACTGCAATGGTCTTCTAGCTGGGGTATCTAAGTCATCATTGGATAAATTGCAATATCTTCAAAATTCAGCTGCTAGAGTACTGTCTGGGGTCAGGGCCAGGGACCATATAACCCCGGTCTTGGAGTCCCTGCACTGGCTACCTGTTAGGTACCGTATTGATTTTAAAATCCTTATGCCGGCCTATAAATCTCTGCACAATCTGGCACCTCAGTATTTGACTGACTTATTAATCCCTTACACACTACGTCGCAATCTGCACTCATCTCAGAGTGGTCTTTTGGTTGTTCCGAAGACACGGCTTCATACGTGGGATGACTGAGCATTTTCTGTCTATGCTCCTAAGCTCTGGAATTCTCTCCCGGCCGACATCAGGGAAGCAAATACATTAGTGACTTTTAAATCTCTTCTTAAAACATTTTATTTTAGGATTGCTTTTACATGATCTTAATTTTATGTGTTTATTTTTATTTTTTTGTATTTACATTGTGTTATTCCTTTGCTGTTTTGCTTGTCTGTAAAGCGCTTTGAGAAAGCTACTTTTAAAGGCGCTATACAAAATAAATATATTATTATTATTCTTATTATTATTAATAGATTAAGTAATATATGAATTGTTATTAATTAAATGTGTCATAATGTATTAATTCCTTAATAACTTATTTTATTAACTAAAAGTGTAAATGAATGCATTAATTACCACAGTTGGTCAAAGCAATGTACTTCAACTTCCAGTTGTCTGCTTTAATTAATCATTAACTAATGATTTGCAAAGGTATCATTATGTTATGACTTTACTTGTTGAGGCACATGAGTATTAACTAATTGTTAAGTAATATGCCAGTTTGGTTTTGACATCCACACTAAGCCATGGATTTATTCATTTCCAACCATGTACAACCAAGATTTCACTGAGTCTGATGAACCTTGTTGCTCATGGCACAGGACTCAGCTTAATGTCAGGTTAAGCTTGAGGTCGTGGAACACTGAGAACATGCGGTCGAGCGCTGCTATTTCATAACACTGTGTCTGGACAAAGAAAACAGAACGTCCATTATAGTCAGTGATACTACACTGGATGAGGCGCGACGCTACGCGACAAAACCCTGACAGTAAACCGATGCCACACTCTATTTCTGACGTACTCCGAGCTCTTGTGCTAGTTCTGTTACGAAGGACAAATGGACTTGCGATGGTCTGTCATGTCCAGTGTAGACAGCTGGTCTCGTCCAGTTTAAACAACGTGTAACAGCGGTCAGGAGTTCAAATTCTGGTGTGCTGACATTTGTGTGCAGCCCAACTTACCCATCCTTCAAACACATTCTTTGACATTACATTCACTGCATGTGCAAACTGTCAAAACCCATAAATGGCATGTTACTTAACAATTAGTTAATAGTCATGTGCCTCAACAAGTAAAGACATAACATAATGATACATTTGCAAATCATTAGTTAATGATTAATTAAAGCAGACAACTGGAAGTTGAAGTACATTGCTTTGACCAACTGTGGTAATTAATTCATTAATTTACACTTTTAGTTAATAAAATAAGTTATTAAGAAATGAATACATTATGACACATTTAATTAATAACAATTCATATATTAATCTATTAATCATTTAGAATCTTTATTAGTTGCTGATGCAGTAATCATTAACTAATGGTTTAGTTCTTCATGAGTCATACATTAACACATCATTATCTGTGCATTAGTTAAGCATGAATTAATGCAGATTAGTATTGTAAAGTGTTACCAATAACTTTTATATTGTTAGTAATATTTCAAGATGAACACTTACTAGACTGAATCCACTTAGGGTTACTTTATTATCCATTACTTAAACCATATTACTTCTATTTCACTGGTTTGGCAAATCTCCACTTGTTTTCTATGGGACGATGTGTAAAGCTGTGATAACTGAAACCAGTCTATATTCAAATTATTCAGGGGTTCGCTTTTGTGTTGGATCACAAATGCAGTTGTGTATACGAGTCAAGTTATATGGGTAAAAAAAGCCTTTTTTGTGGGTTTCATACAAAAAATCAAGTTAACTACACCAATGACCTGTCATTGCCATGGAAACCAGTGTTTCATTAAGAAACCAATGCAACGCGTCAGCCTCCTCTCTTTCACTTATCAAGGACACAAATATAAAGAGATTAAACTGAAGAATGGGCCTTTCCTGACTGTGTCTGAAATCTGATCATAGAAACTGCTTGTGCTCGTGTCCTGTTAGAAACTGCTTGTGCTACAGATGACATTTCCAAGACCAGATGGTAAATAATAATCAATCAAAATGCTTTAATGGGGTCCGTTTGCAGTGAAATACAGTTTACAACAACATTGTGTTTGAAAAGGTCAGTGGGCTAATTTCATGCCATTTAGCATTTTACTGTAGTGTAGGTTCAGACGAACAAACAGACGTAATTAATGGGCACAATCTGGACATTAACTACTGAAAGAAAAAGATTTTAGTAAAAAACAAAAATGCTTAAATTTTTGTTCCACACAAAGCTATGGCTCCCAAAAACTTGCAATATAGTGCACATCGACTAATTTTTGGGGAATTTCATGGGAGCTTCCATGAAGTAACAGATTGTCCTTGAGTAGTATCTTAAAGTGCCCCTATTATTCTATTTTATAGATTCCCAATTTTGTGTTAGAGGTCTCCTACAATAGGTTTACATGCATCCAAGATAAAAAAAATAAAATAAAAATAAAAACACTTACATGTTCACATAATATACATTGCAGTTCAATCAAGGTTCGATCAGGGACTTGGTCTTTCTAAACCCCTCCTTTACAAGAGCTGACTCTGCTCTGATTGGTCAGATGGCCCAGTCCATTGTGATTAGTCTAGCGTGTGTCGGAAACCAAACTGCAATTTCCATATCTAAATTTCATCTCCAGATCTTCCTCAGCCCTTGAAACAGCGATACAAACAGTAAAGATGGCATCGGTTTTACCGTATCAATTCAAAGCTGAGTCCTCATTCTATGGAATCCTTTGGTCTTGCTTTGACAGCGCAGAAAGCAGTTGTCTCGACATGTCGACATCACAAAACAAACTCTCCAGTCATCAGCCACAACTTCAATGTTTAAGGGCAGGTCAAAGTAATGTTGTTCGTGGGCAGCCAGTGAAGACTATAGGCTGGCACTATGCAACTTTGTTACAAACATACAGTACGTAGGTTCGTGGAAGAAGAACTTTAAGCAACTATTAGGGTACCATCTAAAAGTTAATTATTGAAAGAAAAAGATTTTCACAAAACTTAAATGTCTGTTCCACGCAAAGCAATAGTATGGCTTCAGAAGACTTGCAATATAGTGTACAAGTCACATGGACTATTTTTTGGGAATCTAATGGGAGCTTCCATGAAGTGCCAATGAAGTGTCATTTGAATTGTCTTTTCCTCACTCAAAGCATCATATGACTCAAGAAGACAAACTGTATAAATATTTGAATGATGTAACATTTCTCCTTTTAAATTCCTCAAAAAGCACCATATGATCGTGGAACTACAAAAGTTAATAGTTCACACTTTTACTTTTAAAACCAGTGTTGTGAAAAATGTAGTGAAGGAACTGTATGATTACTATCAGCAACCAAGAATGAAACCTAAAAAGCATGTCTAAAAAATTAGATTTTGGGGTAAAGTTTGGAATGCATTCAGTCCAGGCCCTATGAAACTTGCAGACGCAGTTTAATGAATATGTATCACTGTGATGAATTGTTGATACAACAACAACATCTATTTATAATGAATAAATACATTTATGTTGTTGTTGATAGAGCAGCATTCATCTGGATCTCTACATATGTTTCTGTTTTCGTTCAGATCATATGAAAAGAACCTATGAAAGCCTGGCATGATTTATTTATTTTTTGTCGTCTTGTCTATTTTTTCATAAAAGTCTATTTGTTTATAATTTTCCCTGCTTTATCAAAACAGAACATCATATTGCTTTGACCAAATTTATATATATATATAGGTCTCTAAATTGAGAACATGATCAAAACTTTGCTTAACAACCTGTTGCACACAATCTACTACATCATCTGATTGATAGTTTATGACAGAGGTCGGGAACCCATGGCTCTTCTTTTGCAAAAATCTTTGACTGTGGTTCGCCAGGTCTCTCACCCTTTACCAACTAATGATCGATACAATTTAGACACATCACTAGAGATCAGCTTTCTGCAGAAAAAAACAGCCAATTAAAAATACTTTTATTGTACAGCATACCGAATTTTATGAGAAGTTTACATTAATAATATATTTCAAGTTATACTGGCCAAAGTGCGTGTTCAGTGCTGTTCGCAAGTGTCACAACAGCAATCAACGGCAAACCACTTACGTTTCTAAGGTAACCTAGAGCTCCTGCACTCAGATTCAAGCAGATATATAGCTTGCATGTGGTAACGGCAAAAAGTTTTTTAGAACAGCAGCAAAAATGTAAAAGTATATAAAAAAGCGACTAGACTGAAACTGGTGCAACTACCTAAATACAAATAACAAAAAAAAAAAAAAAAAAAAAAAAAAAAAAATCAACTGCATTTTCTACTAAACATAAAATGTAAATTATAAGAACATAATTTGTTTATTTTTTCCACACCTATTTAAAATATTTAACGACAAAAGTTGTTTGTTTTCATACTGTTTTTTCATTGATCTTCGAAACACTTTGATTACATGAAATGAAAACAATAAGCATATATATATATATATAGGAGCTCTAAATAATAAGCATGTTTTATATATATATATATATATATATATATATATATATATATATATATATATATATATATATATATATATACACATAATAAGCATTAAAAAAATGAAAGTTTAGAAACATAGTAGATAAATAAATAACATAGAAATAGTTCAGAAATATTTTTTTTCCACACCTAACCTTCAGGGTATTCTTGTATGTGTGTGTGTGTGTGTGTGTGTGTGTGTGTGTGTGTTTGCTGCTGGTCTAATTAAGCAGTATTTAATGCACAGTATCTGAAACCCTGATGCAGTATATAAGATTCATCCAGCCTCCATTATCTGAACACATCCATGATTATGTTTCAAGACAAAAAATCTCCTGTGTGTATAGGACTTTTCTTATGAAGCTTAAAAATCAAGAGTTCAGTAAAATGTAAATGTTTGCAAACTGGGTCAGCTCAGTGTGTGTGTGTTTGTGTGTTTTCAGCAGTATACTCAGAGAAAACTTGTTTACCGAGAGAGAGAACCTCAGAAGCTTAAACTCAGTGTTGTGGAGGAGTGATTTGCATATCTGCTGATATGACACAGTCGCACAGAGAACTGTGTAGTCTGTGAGATGTTACAAACTAAATGTATACATATGATAATGAATGCATGTGTCATGAGATCACCAGGATGTTTAATGCTGTAAAACTGTTGGAAATGATCATGTACTTTTGGGTCATTATCTTCTGTTTGGAGTGGTTGGACAACCATTTTTCTATGACAATCCACACATAATAAAGGTACAAGTAACACCATATAATACGGTTGTATATGTCAATATTAGAAAAAAATGCACTTCCATTTGATTGGTTAGAATGATAATGAAAATAAAAATAAAATATCTAAAAAATTCAAATTCAAAACAACATTAGACCCCATTCCAGTAAATGTTTATCTTGAAATATTACTAACAATATAATGTTATTCTTACATAGACAACAGAAGGCATGTAGTAGATTGCGTGCAACTGTTTTTTTGTTTTTTATTTTCAGCAAAGTTTTGATCATGTTGATAATTTTGAGGTCTTGTACACATAATGTATACACATTGCATTACCACAGTGCAAAAAAATTGCAGTTGACCATGTAAAATGACAACTTTAAAATCAAGCAGAAACCTTTGGCATAAAGCTGCATCGAATATAAGCAAGCCATGATTGGCAATACAATCTGAATATGGCCAATACTCTGCCTTTCACGTCACCTAATTAAAGTGCCCCTGTTATGCTTTTTGGAATATCACCTTTCATGTAGTGTGTAATATAGCTGTTTGATAATGTAAAATGTCTGCAAAGTGCATGACAGTGGAGATATTGTCTCCCAAAAAAGAAAGAAGTGATTCTGAACTGCATAAAACGAGTCGTCAGTTATTTCAGTCTTTCTTCCTGCACAAACCTACGTAGGTTTGTAACAAATCTGCATAGTGCCAGCCTATGATCTTCATTGGCCGCTCGCAAACAACATACTCTGACCCTCAAACACTGTAGTTGTAGCTGAGACATCGTGCTGTGGTTCATTTTGCCAACATGCCGAGAAGACTTTGTTTTTTTTTGAGCTGCCAAAGCAAGTCTAATTTGATGTGCATCATTTTTGTTCATATCAACTATGTATCAAGTGCTGAGGAAGAGCTGAAATTCAGATATGGTAATTGGCATTTGGTTTCCGACACACACTTTAAGCGGTCGACCAATCACAACAGACTGTGCCATCTGACCAATCAGAGCAGAGGAGTCTCTTGTAAAGGAGGGGCTTGCATTTACATTTACATTTAAACAGTTAGCAGCTGGCCCGGATCTACCATACGGGCAATCTGGGCACGTGCTCAGGGGCCCTTGCGCAGAGAGGCGGTGAATGAAAATACCTTATATTTATAAAGGTATATCTTAAGAACCCCTTGCTCAGTATTCCCCAAACTCTAATCGATAGTGCTGGCTGAGGCCTTTCGAATGAGCCCACCCACGATGTCCAACTCGCCCGGGTCCCCAAGTTATAGCCGTTCAAATTCGGGGGTCCCAACGAACAGCGATCTGGTAGGGGGCGTCCCCGAGGCCCACCACTCTCGCGTTCGAGCAAGGGTCCCCGTGGGACCTCCTCACCCGAATTTGAGCTCTCTAGGCCTTCGCATTGCCGAGATACGAGTGATTTTCTTCTGAGATTGTGACGTCATCGGCGGCCCGCTGGCGGCCGCCATTTTTAAGCGCGCCCGGTGGTTTTCCGCTAATATCTCTGTGAAAACACCACCAAAAAATCGGAAATTCTGGTGCCTCCTTTGGAGGGTGTGGTTGTCAGGTAGGGAAGGGGGGCCCATGAGCTTCAGTGCCCAGGGGCCCCTGGGGGTACTAATCCAGCCTTGTTTAGCAGACACCTTTATCCAAAGTTTTAGAGACCGAATCCTTGATCCAATCGTTTCAGACACTGTGAGAAAAAAGCTGATACTGCAGTGTATATGATGAGAAAATTAAAGTGCTTTTTGATCTTGGATGCATGTTAAATTATTGTAAAAGTTGCAAAACAAATTCAAAATCTTTAAATCCAGGCCGATACGTTTAATAATGTGTGGCTGACCTGTGGTGGTGGTAAACCCCCGGCTCCGAGCGGGCAGTCTGGCAGCATGATGCTCCGTTGCGGTGTGCTGCACTGGCATTCAGGCGACGGGTTCTCTAAGCTCCAGTTACCCTTCTCAAATATCTCGCTGATGGATGGATCCACCGCAGGAGTGAACCAATCAGTGCCTCCCACAGGGTTACAGGGTAATTTACTGAAGGAGGAACAGAAAGCACATGGTCAGCTGCTACACCACACCACCCGTGTATCTAATAACCGTGTGTGTGTGTGTGTTGCTCACGGTATGGGGTTGGAGCTCATGCAGCGCGTTCCAAATCCTGGTGAACTGAGCAGAGCTTTCGTCACTCTCTCCACCTGATCTACACCAGGACCATCAAAACTACAAAATACAGACACAAGATTTGTTATCGACCAAGAAAAAATTAGTGTGTCGAATGTAGTCACTATAATTAGCTTTAAAAGTTTGTGGCCGGTAAGATTAGGTTTCTTATGTTCACCAAGGCTGCATTTTTTGATCAAAAATAGAGTAAAAACAGTACTATTGGGTCAATGTCATTACAATTTAAAATAACAGTTTTCTATTTGAATTTATTTGAAAATGTAATTTATTCCTGTGATCAAAGCTGAATATGCATAATTACTCTAGTTTTCAGTCACATGATTCTTCAGAAATCACTCTAATATGCTGATTTGCTGCTTAAGAAACATTTATTATTAACGTTAAAAACAGCATTTGCTGCTTTATATTTTTGTGGAAACAGTGATTTTTTTTTTCAAGACTCTGATGAATAGAAACTTTAGAAGAACTGCAGTACATTTATTTAAAATGGAAATTATTTGTAACATTATAAATGTCTTTAATGTCACTTGAGATTCAGCTGTTAACATGTGCGCACCTGTAGAAGGTATTCTGTGGAGCTCCATACATCCAGGGCTGAAGCTCCAGAGTGGGATATTCCACAAACGGAGGAACAATCAGAGAGAAGATGAGAGCCAGACACACAAAGAATGCCGGCATCACAACCTGATACACACACACACACACACACACACACACACACACACACACACACACACACACACACACACACACACACACATATATGCACTTAAAGGTGAAGTATACACGATTTTGTTAATACTTGAGTTTGGGTACTCGAGCTCGGACTCAAGTCCAGACTCAAGCCCAACATTTAACTGACTTGCACTTGTCACAAACTCTTGACTAGGACTCAAGCCTTTAGGAAATGTTTCCGAGTGTAACAGAGTCCAGCACTGTCTGTGAAATTCGCTCAGCACAGTTGACGGGAATGTCAACTGCACTGTGACAAAAATATATAATTTGCATGTGTTTTGAGTCTTGGCAGTTTAAACGCACAAGTGATTTGAAATTGTCTGAGCACAATAATATGCAAAAGAGAATTAAATTCGGTACTTGCATGCTGTCTGGGATGGCGCATACACCCAAAGTGTGCGCTCCTTTCTTGTCTAAAAATGAATAGTTCGCCCAAAAAAGAAAATTATCCCATACTTTACTCACCCTCAAGCCATGTATATGGCGTTCTTCTTTCATCCAAACACAATCATTATATGAAATAGTACCCTGGCTCTTCCCAGCTTTGTAATGGCATTGAATAGAGAAAAATATCCATATTTAAAACTTTATAAACTATAATCACTGGCTTCAGACAACAGCCGTAATCGCGTTCACGAGAGTACAGTAGTAGTATTTATTTGGACTCGGACTCATCTCAGACTCTGCCATTTTGGACTCTGACTCCGACTCTGACTCTGCCCCTTTTGGACTTAAATAAGGTAGTCTCTAACCCAACACTAGTTAAAATACATTATTTTAGCCCAGTTTATTGTTCATTGAAAACTATTAGTTATAGAAAACTATCACCAAAAAAACCCTCTCAAAACATCGAGAGTAGTCCGCTCAGATCTCTCAATCATTTTCCAGCTCAACCAATAGAGTGAGTTTGGGGCGTGGCTACTTTAGCAGGTAGAGCCATACTGGTGTTTAGTTGGTGTGAGACCATCGCTGAAGCGTTACATGAGAAAAGACATTCTATGGAAGCTTAAGCACGCAATTCTAAGAAAAAAGGTCAGAATTGCGAGATGTAAACTCACAATTGCAAGAAAAAAAAGTCAAAATTGTGAGATAAAAAGTCGCAATTACCTTTTTTTTTTTATTCAGTGGCGTAAACAAGCTTCCATAACATTCAACTTCGTGTAGACCTTTAAAGATTAACATGTCATGAACACGTCAAAGTGATTGGTACAATACAATATCATCATGCGCCTGTTTATAAAGACAAACGTACCAGTTTATAATGTCTACTTTGATGTGTCCAGTGTTAAAAACCTTGAGGCGTGTAAATTCAAAAACTGCGGCCAGTGCAGATACGCCGGATGGGTTTATTATAAGCGAGTTTGTGTTTGCAGACAAAGTGTTAGCCTACTCAATTGTTTTCATGACACATAGCAACACAGTTAAAGGAACTCCTAATATGTTGGACCTTTTATTTACCTGTTGAGACATGCCTTCACAACCCGTAAGAGCTGTGTATGTGATGTTTGAGTTGTGGGAGGCAAGCAAGGTGTGAAAGGCACGTTTCAAGGTTGTTTGAAAGTATACTTTTAATTTGAAAGTATACATTTTTAACTCCACTAGGTGCCACTAGTGCCGCAGAAAGCTGCAGGTTTGCGTGCGGAAGTGGCGCAAGTTTTTAGTGAATTGTCCCTCTCCCCGATCTCTCTTTGTCAGACAAGTGTCATGTGCTTGTGTTGGCTTAGTTAAATGTGTAAAAGGGTTCAATTAAACACTTTCAAAAACTGGCACTGTCACCCTTCATTCCCAGCATAATTAATTTCTCTCTATTCTTCCACTCTGCTATCTCTCCAAATGTTCTCCTTTCATTCCATTTCTCCGCTGACAGACGGAGCGTAACCAGTGCACACAAAATCTCAGCGAGAGAGAGAGAGAGAGAGACATGCTGCACAGGAGTCGACGACACGGCTTCACTCCAGCTGATTAATTACAATCCATGATTGTCCAATTAATTCAAACACCCAATTCAAACACTCTCTGTTTACACTGAGGAGAATGTAAATGTGCCGGAGACGGAGAACGCACAGGGAATAATGAAGGAGAAAACAATGGAACATCTTTCCCCAGAGAGAACCAGGGTGACGAGCATCAGCCAATACAGAAAAATGGAAAATGTGCACAATGATGGTAGTTACTTGACCAAGAGCTGAGAACATGGCCTGTATTTACATACTGTACAGCCTTCATAAAATCCTGTGGTAACAGATATAAATTTGTAGCTGAAATATTTTATTCAGTTTTTGTCTTAGTTATGGAAAGTATTTAGTTGTGTCCATTTAATGCATGAAATTAATTGCATACACCTCTTTACTCTCTAACCAAAAATGACAATCTCATGCTAAAGAACATATTCATGAGCGCAGAGACGTATTTTCAACTATATTTTTTGTATTTTGATATTCAATGCATTTGGTGCTAAACAATTTAGCTTGGATTCACGCTGCAGCTCAGAACTTCCTAAACCTATAAAACCAATTAAATTCACACACCCACAGAATGTAAAATATAGTGAGATTGACTTAAAGGAAGAAAAGGAGTGGAAGAGGGTATATACAGTGTATTTGTTTTGACATGTCTGAACAGAGCATTACCTGAGCGATGATTCCTCTCCTGCTTCGACGGGAATGGTGAAATCGTTTGATAAAAAGAGCTAAAAACTGCTGTTTG
This sequence comes from Scardinius erythrophthalmus, assembly GCF_964197995.2. Taxonomy (NCBI): domain Eukaryota; kingdom Metazoa; phylum Chordata; class Actinopteri; order Cypriniformes; family Leuciscidae; genus Scardinius; species Scardinius erythrophthalmus. The sequence goes on along the minus strand of NC_138222.1, from coordinate 12,881,698 downwards.
ATCAGTGACCAACCCATGATGACGTAAGACCCTTTCCCATTCGCACACATGGGGCGCTGGATGTCTGTAACGTAAACAATAAATTCACATGGATTATTACAACTATTACAACTACTTCACTGTTACAATTGTGTCAAGTATTATAGCTACCTCAGTGATACACCTTCCTTATTGTAACAACTGCCTCACTGGTGCTTTACCTAATTGTTACAGCTGCCTCACTGTTTCAGTCACTTCACTATTACAGCCACCTCACCATTACAGTTACCTTACATCCACCTCACTGTTGCAGCCTTCTCACTATTACAGCCGCTTTACTGTTACAGCTACCCTAACTATTACAGCTGCCTCACAATAGGGGCTTTCGCACCGGAGGAACCTTTTCATAGTTCCTAGAACTTTAGGTGGAAGTACCTGGATTTTGGCGTGTTCGCACCGCAGGAACTAGAAACGAAATTAGTTATAGGAACTCCTTTTGGAGGAACTAATTTAGCTCCTAGTCAAGTCAAGTCAAGTCAAGTTTATTTATATAGCGCTTTTCACAACATAGGTTGTATCAAAGCAGCTTCACAGTATTAAATTAAAACAATACATCAATGTTTGTTTCTAGTGGAACGTCCACGTTTGGTAATGCTGATCAATAGTATCGTTGATTGATTAATTAAATTAAATATCCCCAAATATCCCCAACTGAGCAAACCAAAGGCAACAGTGGCAAAGAACCGAAAAACTCCATCAGGTGACCTAATGGAGAAAAAAAAACCTTGGGAGAACCCGGGCTCAGTCGGGGGCCAGTTCTCCTCTGGTGTTTATGAACTAGAGGTTGGATTTAACTGTAAGATTAAAAGTATTATATGAATGCCTGGCTGAAGAGATGCGTCTTTAATCTAGTTTTAAACTGGGAGAGCGAGTCTGAGCAACGAACAGTATCAGGAAGACTATTCCAGAGTTTTGGAGCTAAATGTGAAAATGCTCTCCCTCCTTTGGTGGACCTAGATATCCTAGGTATGACCAAAAGCCTCGAATTTAGTGATCTTAAAGAGCGCGATGGATTATAGGGCGATAGAAGATCGGTTAAATAGACTGGAGCTAAGCCGTTTAGGGCTTTATAAGTCAGTAGCAATACCTTGTAATTAATACGGAACTTTATAGGTAACCAATGTAGTGATGATAAAATTGGTGTTATATGATCATATTTTCTTGATCTAGTTAGAACTCTGGCGGCGACATTTTGGACTAACTGTAGCTTATTTATTGAGGATGCAGGACAACCGGCTAATAAAGCATTACAGTAATCTAGTCTCGAAGTCATGAACACATGAACTAACTTTTCTGCATCAGAAACTGATAGCATGTTACGTAGCTTAGCAATGTTTCTAAGGTGGAAAAAGGCTGTTCTTGTAACATATGAAATAGGATTTTCAAAAGACAGGTTGCAGTCTAATATAACACCCAGGTCTTTTACTGTAGAGGATGAAGTAACAGGACATCCTACTATGTTAAAGTTGTATTGTGAGAGGTTTTGTGGGTGGTTTTTTGAACCGATGATTAGTACCTCTGTCTTGTCTGGATTTAATAAAAGAAAATTGTGTGTCATCCAATCTTTTATATCTTTAACACACTCTGTCAATTTGGATAATTTAGCGTTTTCATCTGGCCGTGATGAAATATAGATTTGAGTGTCATCAGCATAACAATGGAAACTATGTTATGTTATGTTACTAATTCCATGTTTCCTTATAATATTTCCAAGTGGCAGCATATATATTGAAAATAACAGAGGGCCTAACACATCTTCCCTGCGGCACTCCATAGTTTACTGGAGTTATGATCGATTTTTCTCCATTTAAATAAACAAAATGGTAGCGGTCAGATAAATACGATCTAAACCAGCTTAATGCTTGTCCTTGAACACCAGTATAATTTTGTAGTCGATCTAAGAGAATTGCATGATCTATAGTATCGAACGCAGCACTAAGATCAAGTAAAACTAATATTGAGATACAGCCTTGGTCAGAAGCTACAAGTAAATCATTTGTGATTTTAACAAGCGCAGTTTCAGTGCTATGGTGCGGCCTGAATCCAGACTGAAACTTTTCATAGGTGTCATTTTCTTGCAAGAAAGAGCCCAGTTGAGCGGACACAACTTTTTCTAGTATTTTAGACATAGAAGGTAGATTTGAAATGGGTCTATAATTTGCTAGGTTATGTGGATCTAATTGTGGTTCCCTTTCAGTCGCTCACGTTCGACGTAATTGGGATCACTTCAGGGAGCCCTATCAACTTCGAGTGTCTACAGAACGAGCCAATGAACGTTGGCGTGCGTGAATCGCGTCACGCGCCCCGCCCCGCCGCGCGGGTATAAACAGGAAGCGGGCGCACGCACACATTGTCTTTCACTTCGGAGCCGAGCTTTCGTGAGACTTCTGTCTACAAAGAGATTCAGCCCTTGAAGACTTCAAAGAGATCTACTCTCTGCCTACAGTGTTGGTGTGACGGCGCGATCAGCGGTGGCCGCGAGCATTGCAGCTCACAAACTGCTGTTTTCACAGCACTATTGTTCTGTGTTTGTGTGTGTGTGTGTGTCGGTTCGGTGGGCGTTTCCTTGTGTGTTTATTCACACCGCGGCTACCCCTGGGTGCCTCAGCACTGAGAGAGTATTTTTTCAACCTTTTTTATTTTTACTAAAAGAGCAACACAAGCGTGACCCTGCGTCTTTTTCAAGATGTCATTCCGCTTGTGCGTTTCTGGATGCCGTCGTTCCCTGGCGCCAGCAGATGGCCACAGCAGTTGCCTCTCGTGTTTGGGCATTCAACACGCTGAGGCAGCTTTTGTGGATAGTTCATGTTCCCATTGCGGGAATATGACTGTCGCAGCGCTTAGATCGAGACTCGCTTACCTCAAGGGAGGTGCAGTCCCCTCGCCTATGCCCCGATCTAGTGTCTATTCTGCCCCGCAGAATAGACCTACTTCGGTGCATGACCAGGGTGATCTGAGGATTACCGTGAGGGCTTCCCCGTCGAGTCATCCTCCGCGGGCCCCTCACGCCTCACAAGCGCTGTCGCCATTGGGGCTCCTTAGTGAACGTCTTGGTCCTTCTCCGGAACGGCCAACCGTTTCCTTTGGGGCTCCGGCTGATGACCAGATGTCGATCGCAGCATCGGAGGGGGAGCTGTCCTCTGGAAATGACGACTCGGCTGCGTTGCCCCCCTCGGGGTGTGTAGCGTTGTCCGAGCCGGATCCAGAATGGACTGCTATGCTTTCCCGGGCCGCCGAGAAGGTCGGGCTTGCGTGGAATCCTCCACCACGTCCCGAACCTTCTCGGTTGGACGATTGGTTTCTCGGGGCGGGCCGTGCTGGTTCTCAGTGCGCCGCCCCGGTACCTTTCTTTCCGGAAGTGCATGAGGAGCTTTCTAGGACGTGGAAGGCACCGTATAGTGCCCGAAGCCGTTCTAGTGGCTCCTCACCCCTCGCCACCCTCGACGGCGGGGCAGCTAAGGGGTATGTGGATATCCCCCCGGTGGAGCGGGCCGTCGCGATGCAGCTGTGTCCGGCGTCCGCTTCCTCTTGGCGGGGTAATCCACGCCTCCCGTCCAAGGCCTGTAAGTTTTCGTCCGGTCTAACGGCGAGGGCTTACAAGGCCTGTGGACAGGCTGCTTCCGCCCTCCATGCCATGGCGCTCTTGCAGGTCCACCAGGCCCAGGCGCTCATGGACATGAACGAGGGTGGTTCTGACCCAGAGCTCCTCCGGGAGCTCCGTGTGGCAACCGACCTCGCCCTCCGGGCGACGAAGGAAACCGCACGTTCTGTCGGTCAGGCGATGTCCACCTTGGTGGTCCAGGAGCGCCACCTTTGGCTCAACCTGGCGGATATGAGGGACACCGATAAATATCGGTTCCTGGATGCCCCTCTTTCCCAGGTTGGGTTGTTCGGCGACGCGGTCGAGAGCTTTGCCCAACAGTTCTCGGCCGCACAGAAGCAGACGGAGGCCATCCGGCACATCCTGCCCCGGCGGACCGCTGCTGCTCCCACCCGTCCGCCGGCCGCAGACCCTCCGTCTACTCGTCGCCGAGGTCGGCCTTCTGCGGCGTCCTCCGCTCCCGCTAAGCCCCAGCAGCAGCAGCAACCATCCAGGCCTCAGCGCGGAGCAAGCCGTAGGAAGCCGACCCCGCCCGTCCAGGCCGCTGCCAAACCAGGAGGCAAGCGACGGTGCAAACGACCCTGAGACGGGCGGCCCGGAGGTGGATCAAGTTGCTCTTCAGGAGATGGCGAAGGCGCCACTCCTTCCCCCGGTGGAGGGCCGGGCGGAGAATCTTTTGTTTCCTTTTCTTTTTGTTCCGCCACTGACCCACGGGTCAGTGGTACCCACATTTTCAAAAAAAGAGCAATTTCTGAAACCTCTGGGCCCCAAGAGGGCGCGCTTGGCAGTCGACGACGCCGCCATGCCTTGTCACTCCCGAGCCCCTCTTTCATCGCCAGTGAGCAGCAGTGGCTGTGTTCCGGACGTGCTCTCGCCTCCTCACACTCACTCTGCCCTTCGACGGAAGCAGGTATGTGCTGCACCACACACTCAGACCCCACTTCGGGCCGCTGTGCCGTCCGAGTCGGGTCCCTGCATTCCGCCGCGCTGCCCCACCCCGGGTACGTCTGTGGTGCCGTTAGTCCCGCTTGCTCGGTCTCTGGGAGCCTGGTTAATGCTTCCCAGCCCGTCTCGCTGGCTCATCCGTACCATCAGACTCGGCTATGCGATTCAGTTCGCCCGGCGCCCCCCTGCTTTCAAGGGCATCCTGTTCACCCGTGTTCTGGCGGACAATGCCCCTGTGCTCAGGGCAGAGATCGCAGTCCTACTGGCGAAGGACGCGATCGAGCCGGTCCCTCCAGCCGATATGAAGACCGGCTTCTACAGCCCGTACTTCATTGTACCCAAGAAAGGTGGTGGGTTACGACCAATCTTGGACCTGCGCGTCCTGAACCGGTCCCTTCACAGGCTACCGTTCAAGATGCTTACGCAGAAACGCATTTTCAAATGCATCCGTCCCCAAGATTGGTTTGCAGCGATCGACCTGAAGGACGCGTACTTTCATGTCTCGATTCTCCCTCGACACAGACCGTTTCTCCGCTTTGCGTTCGAGGGACGGGCATATCAGTACAAGGTCTTACCCTTCGGGCTGGCCCTGTCGCCCCGCGTCTTCACGAAAGTCGCGGAGGCGGCCATTGCTCCCATGTGCGAGCGGGGTGTTCGCATCCTCAACTACCTCGACGACTGGCTTATTCTGGCCCAGTCGAGAGAGCAGTTGTGCGAACACAGGGACATGGTGCTCAGTCACCTCAGCCACCTAGGGCTTCGGGTCAACTGGGAAAAGAGCAAACTCACCCCCGGGCAGAGGATCTCTTTTCTTGGTATGGAGTTGGACTCGATCAACATGACAGCGCGCCTCACCGAGGCCCGTGTCCAGTCAGTGTTGAACTGCGTGAGCACGCTCAGACGCAGAACAGCGGCACCACTGAAACTGTTTCAGAGGCTCCTGGGGCATATGGCATCTGCAGCCGCGGTTACGCCGCTCGGATTGCTTCATATGAGGCCGCTCCAACACTGGCTCCACGATCGAGTCCCGAGATGGGCGTGGCAGAGCGGCTCGTGCCGGGTCCAAGTGACTCCGCACTGTCGCCAAACTCTCAGCTTGTGGTCGGACCCTTCCTTCCTGCGGGCAGGTGTTCCCCTGGAACAAGTGTCCAGGCACTCTGTGGTCTCCACGGATGCCTCTACCACCGGCTGGGGGGCCACGTACAACGGGCATGCAGCTTCAGGTCTGTGGACGGGGCCTCAACTGCATTGGCACATCAACTGCCTCGAGTTGTTAGCAGTACGTCTTGCACTGAGCCGTTTCAAAACGCTGCTACTAGGCAAGCACGTACTGGTCCGTACGGACAGCACTGCGACCGTTGCGTACATCAACCGCCAAGGTGGTCTACGTTCCCGCCGCATGTCACAACTCGCCCGCCATCTCCTCCTCTGGAGTCAGAAGCATCTGAGGTCGCTTCGTGCCATTTACATTCCGGGCCTGCTCAACCGTGCAGCCGACGAGCTCTCACGGCAGCAGGTGCTACCGGGAGAATGGCGACTCCATCCCCAGGTGGTCCAGCTGATTTTCAGGCGCTTCGGGACCGCTCAGGTAGATCTGTTTGCCGCCCCGGACACGTCTCATTGCCAGTTGTTCTATTCTCTGACCGAGGGGACCCTCGGCACGGATGCTCTGGCACACAGCTGGCCCCGGGGCCTTCGCAAGTATGCGTTTCCCCCAGTGAGCCTTCTTGCACAGACCTTGTGCAAAGTCAGGGAGGACGAGGAGCAGGTCTTGTTAGTTGCGCCGTATTGGCCCAACCGGACCTGGTTCCCGGAACTAGTGCTCCTCGCGACAGCCCCTCCCTGGCCCATTCCTCTGAGAGAAGACCTGCTCTCTCAGAGACGGGGCACCTTATGGCACCCGCGTCCAGACCTCTGGAAACTCCATGTCTGGTCCCTGGACGGGACGCGGAGGTTCTAGGTGACCTACCCCCTGCGGTAGTTGACACCATCACTTCCGCTAGAGCCCCCTCTACGAGGCGCCTCTATGCGTTGAAGTGGAACCTGTTCGTTGACTGGTGCTCCTCTCACGAGGAGAACCCCCGATCTTGCTCGATCAGAGCCGTGCTTTCCTTCCTGCAAGAAGGGCTGGAGCGTAGGCTGTCTCCCTCCACCCTTAAAGTGTATGTTGCCGCTATTGCCGCACATCACGATGCTGTTGATGGTAAGTCTTTGGGAAAGCATGACCTGATCGTCAGGTTCCTGAGGGGAGCGAGGAGACTGAATCCTCCTCGCCCACTCTCTATACCCTCTTGGGACTTGTCTCTGGTCCTTTCGGCACTTCAGAGACCACCCTTTGAGCCTCTGCAATCAGCTGAGTTAAAAATTCTGTCCTGTAAGACAGTACTCCTGGTTGCATTGGCCTCTATCAAGAGGGTAGGGGACCTGCATGCATTTTCGGTCGACGAATCGTGCCTAGAATTCGGCCCGGATAACTCTCACGTCATCCTGAGACCCCGGCCCGGATACGTGCCCAAGGTTCCTACCACTCCCTTCCGGGACCAGGTAGTGAACCTGCAAGCGCTGCCTTCGGAGGAGGCAGACCCAGCCCTGGCTTTTCTCTGTCCCGTTCGCGCTCTGCGTCTGTACGTGGACAGAACGCAAAGCCTCAGGACCTCAGATCAGCTCTTCGTCTGTTACGGAGGCCAGCAGAAAGGGAAGGCTGTCTCCAAGCAGAGGATGGCCCACTGGATAGTGGATGCCATCGCCTTGGCTTACGAAGCCCAAGGCGTGCCCTGCCCGCCTGGGTTGAAAGCCCACTCCACTAGAAGTGTCGCTTCTTCCTGGGCGCTGGCTCACGGCGCCTCGCTGACAGACATCTGTAGAGCTGCGGGCTGGGCGACACCTAACACGTTCGCTAGGTTTTATAGCTTACGTGTTGAGCCGGTTTCTTCCTGTGTGCTCGCTTCTACTAGCCGGTAACACCGAAGTTCCCGCTCTAGTGTCGGCTTGCTGCGCCACTCCCTTCCTAGGAACGGATACGTGCGCTTTTTACTCCAGTCGAGTTCCCCATTGGCGAACCCTGTGAGTTCCTCCGCACCCCTTCGGCAGTCGGACGTTGCGAAGCGTCCGACGCCAGGCCTAGTGCTCGTATGCTTGTGTAACTTGTGCTAGGCTGGGTTCCATATGTGGTGATCCCTGCGGCGATCCCATATGTGTATTCTTCCACGACCAGTTCCCTGCGGTGAGCCCGTGTCTTCCCTTGGCAGAGTCTGCTCTGCCGTCACTGTCCGGTGTGTCTCCCCCTTCGGGTGGAGCCACCCCAGTGACATTCCATATGTCGCACTGCCCCTTCGGCCAGTCCATATGTGTATTCTCCACATGTTACCTCCCTTCGGGCAGGATGTGGCTCCGCAGCGTTCTTTCCCCTGGAGAGGTACGCTTTCCCAGTGTTATCCAAGAGTTCCGCTGTGTGGGGTATAATGGAACAGCAGTTGAACTCCCTCTACGCAGATCTTCCGCCCCAGCAGTTGGGGGTCTGAGAGTCTTGCGTAGGGCGCTGGATGTGGCAGCAACCGTGGCGTTTTCCATGGGATCCCAATTACGTCGTCACGTCGACGTTACGTCGAACGTAAGCGACTGAAAGGGAACGTCTCGGTTACTGATGTAACCCTCGTTCCCTGAAGGAGGGAACGGGAGACGTAACGTCCCGTCGCCACCGTTGCTGACCATCGCTGCATGGCCGTCACAAATCTCGGCTCCTCAGCGAAAAACAATGTGTGCGTGCGCCCGCTTCCTGTTTATACCCGCGCGGCGGGGCGGGGCGCGTGACGCGATTCACGCACGCCAACGTTCATTGGCTCGTTCTGTAGACACTCGAAGTTGATAGGGCTCCCTGAAGTGATCCCAATTACGTCGTCACGTCGACGTTACGTCTCCCGTTCCCTCCTTCAGGGAACGAGGGTTACATCAGTAACCGAGACGTTTCTTAATGAGAGGTTTTATAACTGCCAGTTTAAATGTTCTTGGAACATAACCTAAAGATAAAGACGAGTTAATAATATTGAGGAGAGGCTCTTCCACTATAGGTAACACTTCTTTCAATAGTTTAGTTGGTATAGGATCTAGTAAACATGTTGTTGTTTTAGATGAAGTGATAAGTTTATTTAACTCTTTTTGTTCTATAGTTGTAAAGCACTGTAATTGTTCTTGCGGGGTGATAATTGAGGCTGAATTATAAAGCGCGATTGAGGATTGAACGTTTACAATTGTGGTTCTGATGTTTTCTATTTTCTCAGTGAAGAACTTCATGAAATCATTACTACTAAACTGTAAGGGAATATTTTGTTCAGGAGACATCTGTTTATTTGTTAGTCTAGCCACGGTGTTAAATAAGAACCTAGGATTGTTTTGGTTGTTTTCTATTAGTTTGCGGAGATGCTCAGCCCTGGCCACTTTTAGGGCCTTTTAGACCCTACTCCTACTTCAGAGTAGGGTCTAAACCAGCACTATAGGAAGTATCCGTGATGTTAGTGTATGCTGATTGGCCGAACGCACTCGAAACACCAGCACCCGCCATTTTTAAAAAGCTGTGTAAACACACAGATTATAGCCTATATATTTACTCCACAAACTAACTCTACGAACATGGAAAACAGTCATAGATGAGCCTCTTAACCTTTACGCGACGGAGAAAATCCAAAGCAAATTTGTGGGGACCAAGCCAAACATGATTATGTATTTCTGCTCAGCTAGTGACACTGGATATCAACCACATGGCATACGCTAATACCTTTCCATAAACTGTCTACTTTTACAACAGTTCTATCTAAAAACGTATTAGACAGTAGGGCTGTCGCGATAACCGCAATATCGGAGTACCGCGCTACTGACAAGCCAACCGCAGAGGAATTCAAGTAACCGCAGCAAACGCGGTATTCGCGTGTTTTCTTTTTTCATAAGGCTATACCCTTCTTGTTTTGAATTTCGTGCATGTGTATTGAATGTTAAATAAGTTAATAATGAAAATAAGACGTGGTGATCATGGTTTTATCATGGTGATTTGTACAGAGGCTTCGTGGATTTGCACTTAAGCCTAACAGACAGTGAATGAGAGAGATCGACTGAGCACGTGCGATTACCTGCGTCTGTCTTTGAGGTCAAGTCATATTCGTGAAAAGGTTGCCGTGTCCAAGGAAAGTTAAATATTTGTCCTGTCATCCTTTTAACGTTTAAAATAAAGGGTATTTACCATGAATGGCATCAGTGACAGCACTGGTCAGCATCCACAGCGCGAGGAACTCGCGGTCGCGGGAAACAAAACTCAATGAGTCACACATTGAATCAATGCCGTTTATCTCTATTAAGTGAAGCTTCAGCGTACCCATGCGACGCATTGCTGGTCAGCTGAGCCTTGAAAAGTGGAGCTCAAAGTTAAAAATAATTAACCTTATTTCATTACTATCTTTTAATGAATCAATCAGCGTTTTTGAACGTGTTGTTGAATGAATGGTTTAATGACTCACTCAAAAACCGTCTGAGTGACAGGCTTTCAATGCGCAGAGAACCTGTTTAGTTTCGATTTATTGGTTACTGAAAATGTAGCCCATTCGTTTTTGTGCATGCTGACCACATCGTGACACTTATTTATATAGCAACAAATAAATCAAAATAAATTAATAAATGCGGTAAAACCGCATATCACGCTATTGAGCCATTCAAAATTACCGCAAGGGAAAATCCTTCACTGCGACAGCCCTATACATGGGTTTCTCGGCGACGTCATCACTGCTTGCGCCCGCGGTCTTCGTACCTACAGGTAAACGTTTTCATTTATACTTCTGCGTCGTTGTCCGCGTTCACGCGCGCAGAGGGAGCATGTGAAACCCGAGGGAGCGGTCCTAGCAGACCAATCACAGTGCTTGCGTCCGCGTAGAGTTGACGCGTTGTTACATTTTTGGAGAGGTGCACGTCAGGGTACGCCGAAAGGTACGTGCGCTACACACAGCCTACGACGTAGCTACGGCGGAAGTTCGACGCAGAAGTATAAATTGGGCTTTAAGGGTTTAGGCTAGTAGCATAGTGGTGGTGTTGTCTCTAAGTCAAAATGCCGAGGAGTTGTTGCGTAATTTATTTACATGCAGGCCTACTGTATCTGTTGTGTTTTATCTGCTCATTTAAATTATACATTTTGCAAGTAATTCCAAATCTAGGCAAATGGAAGAGTGGGACAGAAGAAGGAAGTTGTATGTTATATTCTTTCTATTCATAATTTGACGAGCTGCACATGACCACATAGCACGTAGTCGTATGCATCAAGGGATTTGTATGCTCTAATCATTTATTTTGTATACACACTTGGTGTCTGAATAAGATAATTATATAGCCTATATCAGGCCATACAATTGCTGGCCACTTCTTGTCATCCGCAATCCAAAGATCGTCATGTATTGCGTAGGGATCCGGCAAGATCTCACCATTGCTGAGAGTAAGTTTTTTAATATAATCGCCATCGCCACGGTCGGAGGTACTAAGGCTACATAATCCATCGTCAAATCTTTGATTTACACTAAAGTAACGTTATATGTGCAGTCATGAAATGCTGCAGGTCGTAAAGTAACGTAACGTAAACAAGGTTAACTTAGATAAAAGCAAATGGTGCACTGCTAACATTGGCTATTGCATTACTAACTTAGTCTAGCATGATAATTCATACATGCATCACAGTATGTCCGGATTCGTAAACAGTTGGATGTTTTACATGTGTTATATTAATATGAAACACAAACAAACAGATCCAACTCTGAAATTGCAGTTTATTATTAAGTCAACAAGAAATTACAAACAATGGGAAATCTACGTTAATTACAATATCTTTACAGAATTCGGCATAAAAGATAGCAGGTTTTTTGCCTCCTGGATGCGCGCGCATCCGGTATTGTTTGTATACAAGAAACCCGTGTATTAGACAGGACTGTAAGACAGATCGTAAACTAATGACCATGGAGAATGTGAGCACTGTGTGCTCAGGCTCTGGCTGGCGTTCTCAGCGCCGTCAAAATAAAAGTCACAACAACATGCACGGCTTACATCACTTCAGAGTTCCTTCTGGCGGTGTGAATGCAACCAGGAAAAGTTTCCAAAGGGAACCATTCGTTTTTCTGAAACCACCCTGGTGGCTAGTTCCAAGAACTATGTTCGTAGAACTACCCGGTGCGAAAGCCCCTTATTACAGCCTTCTCACTATTACAGCTACCTGACTGTTACAGCTGCATGTATGGAATGATATTCCGGACATTATTCAAAAGGAATGCGTTTTCAAATTGTGGACGCATAAAATGTGACATAATCCAAACGCAAATGCAAATCGCGCATTACCGTTTGCATTTTCGTTTAAGCGAACGCACAGTGACTGCCAAATTTAAAATGGAAATGCAAAGTCCATTTGCAACTGTGTTTCCCATATCTTACGAGTCTTGACCCTGTCATATTTAAATAGCAATTTCAATTACCAAGTCTGCTTTTTCACTTTCTCAGCGTCGCGTATGTAGCCAGCCAAAACTCAAATGAAATCGCAATTCCCTTAGCATTTCCATTTCCGATGCCTTACACAGAAACCTGTCAATCAGCGTCAAGGGTGGGATTAATATGGGGCGTGTTCGTGTTGGGACGTGACGTCACTCACAGTCGACGGTTAAGAGGTGATGCCCTGAACAGACAGACGCCGATTTATTTTAAACAATGGAGGTAGTTGGTGAAATTGTGGAGGACCTTATGATGCTCGCGCAGCAAGTTGATGACAGTACATCCTCTACAGATGTAGGTAATGTAACAAAAGTCACAAAATTCCATGACACTGAGATAAAGATTTGGTTTTGGTTTAGTTTAAAATTAATATTTCTTAAACCCTCATGTTGTCTTTGGGTTCTGTTTGGATCTCATTTGATATTTTCCCCCCATTCAAAAAAACATATCTCCCTTATCTCAGTGTCATGGAATTTTGTGACTTTTGTTACATTATTTGTCTAAACACACAAAAAAACCTGGGTTTGATTTAATTGGTCTGAAAGTAGCCTATGTATAATTTTGTTTTTGTCCATTTCACAGTTGAGATTAATTTAAAATGATTAAATCCCACATAAATCTAAACAAATAGACTACACCATAAATGTAAAGTGGAACAAACATTCTCTCTCTCTCACACACACACACCAGCCGCGGCGCTACATTTTAACTCCGGGCCCATCCATTTCTACTATGGTTTTGTACGTTTCTTCATTCGGATCTATTTGCGATCCATTCAATTCTAAACAACGCAGTTTACATGCTTTGTCCTTGTTACATTATTCATTAAGTGATAATAATAATTAGTGATATTAATAATTAGTGACATAATTATCAGTGAACTTGATAAATGTTGCAGATATGTTTTACTATGCATGCAAACAAATGCCTTTCAACTTATGCATGCAAAATTCAGAATAAAATGAATGTGCAGCAATTTGTACAAATAGAGAGTCTGTATACTATACATGTTGTAGCCATTAAATAAGCTCATTTAGTTTCATATTTGTTAAAATATTATAATGTTATTTTTTCATCTATGTTGATTATGAAAAGTGAACCGCATGAGTAAGATAGGATGCGCAATATATCGAGAGATGTGGGTCAGACATGATTTTGACCACTTTTTGTTTTGTAGAAAGACTTTTTTAGTGAATTTCGTTTTGTATAAATTGTATCTTAATTTTAATATTTTTTTTTATCAACCAATAATTTTTTTATTGCCTGGATTTAATAAATTAAAAAGGAAATATAGCAGACAATAAAATCATTGAGGCGCCCGCGCGGTCATTGCATTGCTCGTGAACAGGAGCGCATCTCATCCTAAATTAACGAAACTCAACGTATGCCTCACAGACATGAAATATATCTTAAGAAAGCCCAAAATGTATTTTTAACAATTTAAAACGAAAAGAAAAAGGCTACTCTCTGATTATGTAATCCATGATGTGCATTTCTCTCTATAGGCGCGTTCACTATATGGAGATGACGATCGTCAACTTCATCTTTACAGCTGTTGTTGCTGTTAATAAACTAAAAAAATAATAGGCCTATAATTTTATTAAACAATAAATTAAATTAAACTGTAATTGTCTTAAAAAAGCAGCAAAAAAAATCCGTTTTTTTTTAAACCTATGCTAACTACGCATTAAATTCAGGTATAGTTAGTCGCTGTCCTCGGTGCCGCAGAAAAGCACTGAAACGGAGATGAAGGGGAACCCGTTTTTTGTTTTTGGCTTATTTTAACTGGCCCATCCAGTTTTCTGGAGGCCCACCTACAATCAAAATCCTGCGCCGCTAGTGACACACACACACACACACACACACACACACACACACACAGGTTTAACTGCAACAGACAGCATTTTTATTGAATTTCGCAAATTGAGAACACTTATTTGAAGGGGTGAGACCTAGCACCGACACTCATCTCTTGTGGTATGTCCAGTAAAGGACGTCCAGGTTCTTTAGTTGTCCTGTCCTTCACAAAAAGCCTATTATTAGCTACTTCACTGAGGTTGGCGAAGACAACATTACTTATGTTGCTGTTGGTCAAGGCCACGAAAACATTTAACTTATCCAAAATGAAATGGCTTCTGAGTAAGAGGACATCTGTAGAGGATGTACTGTCATCAACTTGCTGCGAGCATCATAAGGTCCTCCACAATTTCACCAACTACCTCCATTGTTTAAAATAAATCGGCGTCTGTCTGTTCAGGGAATCACCTCTTAACCGTCGACTGTGAGTGACGTCACGTCCCAACACGAACACGCCCCATAGCATAATCCCACCCTTGACGCTGATTGACAGGTTTCTGTGTAAGGCATCGGAAATGGAAATACTAAGGGAATTGCGATTTCATTTGAGTTTTGGCTGGCTACATACGCGACGCTGAGAAAGTGAAAAAGCAGAGTGGTAATTGAAATTGCTATTTAAATATGACAGGGTCAAGACTCGTAAGATATGGGAAACACAGTTGCAAATGGACTTTGCATTTCCATTTTAAATTTGGCAGTCACTGTGCGTTCGCTTAAACGAAAATGCAAACGGTAATGCGCGATTTGCATTTGCGTTTGGATTATGTCACATTTTATGCGTGCACAATTTGAAAACGCAATTGCAAATACAATTTGCAATTCCTTTTGAAAAATGTCCGGAAAATCATTCCATATGCATGACTGTTACTGCTAGGTTTTTATTTATTTATTTTCATATTATTGTTATTATTATTTTTTTTAAATACCTAAATTATGTCTCATTTGATAACAGCAAAAGTACCATGATAATAAGTAGTATTGTAGTACCACTTATAGGGCTCTATTTTAACGATCTGAAACGCAAGTATCAAATGCGAAACGCAAGTAACTTTGTGGGAGGGTATTGGGCGCTGTTGCTATTATACCGGCGGGATAAATGACTCTTGCGCCCGACGCAAATCTAAAATGGGTTGGTCTGAAGTAGCTTCATTATTCATAGGTGTGGTTTGGGCGTAACGTGAAATAAACCAAACAGAGCGTCATCTCACATTCCCTTTAAGAACAGGCGCGCTTGTTCCATGGCGGATTGCTATTATAACGGCGGATTTGCCAGCCGCACGCCAGGAGCGGTTCACAGCCGATGAGACCAACGTTCTCGTCAGAGCCATAAAAGACAGAGAAGTGACATTGTTTGGGGATGGGAGAAACCCACCCAAATTATCTTCGGTTAAACAGGTGTATAATAATTTGGGTAAATGTGTAAGCTAGATTTATGCCTATTTTTTCACATCTTCATGGACACAACAATGATTCCCCTCGTGTGTTGATATTTTTCCTTGTAATAATGTAGCCTATGATTTGCAAAAATTAAAAATGCTGCTTCTGTGTAGATGAGAGAATCAAAGTGTATGCGCGTTGTGCACACGCTACATTATGACCAAGCATGCACCCTCAAAATAGCATTTGAATAACATGCGCAACGCGCCACTGACTTTAGACTAGGTTTTTCCTGGTCAGTGGTGGAATTGTTAATTTCCTAATTTACCGACATGCGTCTGTGGAGGGAATAGTCCGCTGTGCGCGGGTGCAAAATAGGAATGATACATGCGTCGGTGTACAAAGTCAATTGCACTGGGTGCAAGATAGGGCCCATATTGTTTAAATGTGTTGTTATTGCAGGGCCTGTTGTGTTGTATTAATACTTTAAAATGTATGAATTTTCACAGTAAACTGAAGGAAGAATTTCATTTGTGTCAAAGTTATGTCTACAATAACAAATGTGAGCACTCCAAATGAACCCAGGCCCCACTAAAATCCACTGAACCATCACAGCATGCGCTCGTGTGCCCATTAAGGGGCAGTTTGCTTCTTATATTCCATGTGTTATTTTGTTATTATTGGTCTAATGTACACATGCATCAGACAGACATTATGACCACTCTCACATCTTATTGTTTTTACAATGTATAACATCATGCAATTTACATTTTAAGATGCAGCCAAGAGTTCATCTTTAGAAAAGTTATCTCAACATTTACATGTTCTGTTCCATTCCATTGTGCTCTATCTAGTGTCCTATGATAATGGCTCCAGATGCAGCACTGGCCTCAAAAAAATATGCCAATGCCGCAAAAAAACATTAGTTTGAAGCTAGAGTACCATGATATTACCGTAGCACCACTAAACTGCGCAGTTACAGTTAACTCACTTTTAAGCCCACCTCACTATTACAGCTTACAGCAACCTTAATTATTAAAGCTGCCTCACTACTACAGCTAGCTCACCACTACAGCTGCCAGACGCCGATCATGTGTACAGATGGAAAAATGGAAGAACTTAACTCACCCTCTACACGACTAGTGTGTCTGACCTTCACCTCTGTTTCAAAACAAGGGGAAAACAATATAGAGCAGAGATATTAAACAAAGTCATTATTTTCTTAGTATCACTTACATTTTTCAAAAGATTGGTTTGTAAATGAACAGGTCGGTATGTTTTTTTTTGTTGTTTTTTTTTAACACGTACAGTATAAGTGTTTATGGTTTAGCGTACCATTTTTCACAGTGTTTTCATCTTTGGATTCCAATACTGAGCTGATAGTCTGTATTGCTGATATCCTTGAGCTGCTTCTGGGCTTTTGTTCAAAATTTCCTTTCTTATCTGTGAGACATTAACAGACACACACAGCAGAGGTTATTCTGGAGGAGTGGGGGTGTGATACTTCCAGCTTATTCATCTGGCCTGTTCTTATCTGAGGGAGCATTAACACACGTTTACACACAATCACACACACTCCAAGGTGAGACAGGAGAGTACAATTGCAACACTTCATCCCAGCTCTTTTTCGAGTGGACCGTTCTTATCTGAGAGGAACCGTAAGCCTCTTAAATAGAAAGAATATCACTCTGAAGGATCCCACTGTTAGAAACGAGAGGTTTACAATTATTTTTAACGAGATCCCAGATAATTTCAGTCTGATCTTATCAGTCTGAGTGGCACATTTCAGTACAGTTGTTTGATGTAACTGCCACCATGTTGTACAGTTTTGCAAAGAGGCTGTTTTTGAAGGATAAGACAGCTAAAAATTATATCGAACTGAACAGCAAACTTAAAGGAATACTCCACCGTTTTTTGAAATAGGGCTTATTCACCTTCTTTCCTACATTTAGATATGTGGGCAAATGCATTTTTGTCTCAGTGCATGCATTGTTTTAGTTTGACAGGGTCGGCGCTAGCTTAGCTTAGCATAATGAATGGAATCCTTTGTTGCCAGCTAGCATGTCCTGAGTAAAAGTAATATAAAAAACAAACAAAAAAAAACACGTAATTACTTCTTGTGGCCTATTCACAATGAGTACACGCCCAAGTAGCAGTGCTTCGCCTGTGCTTCCCCCTAATATAGTCATTAATATATAAGTCAATATCTGCCTAGGAAATCGCCTAGTGTTAATCTGCATCGCTATTTGTACTCATTGTGAATACGCAGGCCACAAGAAGAAATTAGTTTTTTTTTTGTTTTTTGTTTTTTATTGTGTGTGAGCACAGCTAAGAGGGAAGAGGGTATGCACTCAAAAATATTTAGTCCTAAATTTAAGAAAATTAAAGCAATTGATTTGAATTGCATAAAAAAAATTCACACAGTTTTAACAAACTAATACAATTAATCTGGCTATATTTTGTCAGTCACACATCTAAGAAACAGGTAAAATTTCTGCATGCAAACAAAAAAAAGACTTTTAAATGTCTATATAAATGAGAGTTTATTATTAACTATTTGCATCTATTTAATTTTATATAAATCATTTTCAAAAAGCATTTACTCAAATTCAATAAAGCATGAACATGGTTAAAATATGTCTAGTTGTGGAACAAGATATATTAATTTAGTTAAAATACATGTGATTGAAACAAATTTGACTTATTGATGATACAAATATAAACCTGGTAATTGTGTATTTAAAAAAAATCAGTTATTAGTATGATCAGAAATCGTACCTGTTTCATATGCATGACTGACAAATATGCATAACAATAAGTTTATTAGATTGTTTATGTTTAAACTGTGTAATCCAAATTGATGGAAATTTGTATATGCAATTCAAATACAAAAATCTTAAATTAGGCCTAAATATCACACATGTTGGTTAGGCCTGGAATCCTGGACACACACTTCTTATTTGATCACTTGCAATTAATAGAGCGAACAGTCTGCCTGAAAATATCTGATTTGAGAAAAAATCCAATTTGTCTGCAGTCTGAACATAGCCAAAGAAAGGCTGGAAAATGGTCTACCCCTCGTTCAGACTACCAGTCCAAATCCGATTTTTGTACATATCCGATTGGAATCCGATCGTATTTAGCAAATGTAAACTGCAAAAAATCATTACATTCATAAGTGGTTTGAAATCCTATTAAAATCGAATTCCTGGAAATCTGTTTCAGTCTGACCGCTCTAATCGGATTTTGCGTGATTTGTGTCGTTTTCTCAGGCCACGTAAAACGTAAACATGTCAGACAGTGTTATAGGGAACGTGTGGAAAATTGCTGCAGAAACTTGTTGCAAAGTGGCGGTCGAGCAAAAAATTACAATATAAATGGAGACATGTTGAATTATGAGACCGGTGTAAAGGCGAATAATTCCACGCACGCGTTTCTGCCGCTGCCTCATAAGACACAGTAGTCCAGCGCGCCGGCTATACATTATCATGTTGTAAACAAGGCAACATCTGTATTGTATACCTCTCCATGTTGCGTTTGTTGTTGTTTTTTGCATATCCCTACCAACGCAACATCATTGCCATCGAAACCAATGCAGATAATCCGGAAAACGAAAGAGAACCACGGGACACACAAATCAGATCTGAACAATTGCGATACACAGTGTGGACAGTCAGTAATTTAGATCAGATTCCAATCGGACACACAAATAATCGGATTTGGACTGACACTGTGAACAATGTACATAGCCTAAATATGTCTTAGATAAACTTACTGGAGATGGTGATACTGTATGTTAAAGTGTAAAATGGAGTGAATATTCAGAAAGGATGTTACCATTAGATTCCACGTCAACACCTGTGTCTTTAGCCACCTTCAGAAAGATCTGTCAAATTAAACACGTTTCGTTATTTCACAGTTTCATCTGGACAATTTCACAACTGTTTACAAGTTGTCAGTAATATTTTTGATTTAATTTTAAGAAATTAGTAATTTTATTAAAACAAGAATGCAAAAAAATTGATCAAAAGAGACAGTAAAGACATTTATGATGCTACAAAGATATCTATTTAAAAAAAAAATCTTTTGAACTTTCTATTCATCAAATAAAATAAAAAATGATATATATATATATTCACATAAAAATCAGTTATTTTACATTTTAATAATATTTCCCAATATTACTGTTTTTGCCAGCGCTATGATTTTTGAAATCATAATAACAATCACAATAAATCTGGGATATTTCTTTAAATATCCTAAATAAGTGCAACTTAACAGACTGGCTTGCTGGTCTCTTGTTAAAAACCCTTTTGATAAAGTGAACTGAAAATATCACATAACTTATGTGTTTATAGTAACACAAAACAGAGCGACAGAAGAGAGGAATGGGAAACTGAAGGCATGAATTGGATAATGATCTTTGATATATATCATAATTAAATAGTCTGTGATACATTGATCCAAGTATCTGTAGCTAAAGTAAGCATTTGCTCATCAAAGTCAAATGTGAAATGTAAACAGAAACATATCAGATGCATTGGTGAAATTTCCTCTGTATTAGATATATCCCTATTGCATAAAGTGTTGGCCACATGAGTAAATGTCACCTATGTGACCCCTATATGTACCTCCTCCAGGCTTGTGTCTGATATCCCGTAGCTGGTGACGCCCAGAGTGCTTTTCTCCAGGTCCAGCTCTTTAAACAGGGAAGCAAAGCTCCCATCTCTGGCGCCCGTGTAGGGCAGCACATACACCAGCTCTTGACCTACGACCTCCAGAAACTCGGCCTCCGGCACGTGCCGTCGCACCAGTCGACTTAGATCCGCCACATCTGATCAGGAGCAACATAAAAATACATTTATACAGAAACATAATGACACTGTGTGTGTGTGTGTGTGTGTGTTTATTAGAGTATGTGTGTGAGCTGTAAACCTGGTGGGTCCAGACTGCTGATGCTGTCACTGCAAATTCCCTCATCCACACTGAATTTATCACACTACAAAATATGAAATGCAAAATTAAAAACTTACATTTCTGACCAAGCAAAACTCTACTCTACTAAAATGCTAGAGTCGTGTGGTTGGTTGCTAGTAGGGATGGGATATGACCCGTCAACTAGTTCATCTAGATTTTTTTTTTTATATGTTATTTCAAGGGGAAACATGCCATTGAAGCATATCTTCATTTCTAATTAATCTTTTTGTTTTAATGTTTTTTGTTGTTGTTGTTGTTTCCACATTGAAATATAGAGAAAATAAGTGATTTTTTCAACCATTTTAATACAATATAGTTTGATATAATGTGAAACGTTTGCCCAAATATAACATTAACATTTTAAAAAGAATAAAAAGCACATAAAATATATTTATTTATTACATGATGTATTGTTATTTTAATAAATAAACTAACAAATACTAAATAATACTGATTGTTTTCTTTTTCTTGTTGGACCGTATGGAGTTCTTCGTACATAGAAACTCAGTGTTCAAACTAAACAAAAAATGCACTTAAGGAATTTTATACTTTAAATTAAATGTGTGAAATAGCACTAATAATAAGGATATTGTAGGCGTGTCCAAACATTTGACTGGTGGTGTGAATTGTGAGTGTCGCCTTGGCCAGTTTACCTCTTTAATTGATGGGAACCGTGGCGTGGTGACTTGATCCTGATTGGCCCGTGCGAGCGTGAGGTAATAACCTCTACCGTATTTTTTCTTGAGGAAGAGTGAGGAACCACAGCAGCAGACGTGCCCATGCGAGATGATGGCAATACGATCGCCCAGAATATCCGCTTCATCCATGTGATGGGTAGACAGAATTATAGTACGACCTAGAAGACGAAAACACACATTCAGTGCGAAAACCATCAAAGTTCAGCTGCAAACGTGGATTTCTGAAGGGCTCTTTCACATTTGAATGGGTTATGATGTGTTTGAAGTGCAGGTGCACTGGAAAACAGGGTGCGCTATATATAGGCGCTTTTATATGTGTGTGCCACTCAGATCTCACTCTTTCGCTCCCTGTATAGAAAAGTTTCCTCTCTTTTGTATTTGCTGGAGCTCGCAGTGAAGCTAGACACCCGTGGGGTTCTGCAGCGGCATTATTTTTGCTCTGTCTGTATGACGAGAAAGTGGGAGTTCAATCTGTCCTTTGACTTGCCAAGAGCAGAAATATCATGAAATATCATGCGTCTGCGCTTCTCAAAGGCAGAGAAGGCAAAATCTGGCAAATAAACTTGTGTTTATATTGAGAGATGCTGATGCTGGACCTTGTAAAGCAACAATCTGGACACTGTGAGTGACTTGACTATAAAACCTGACTGGTTTGAAATGTAAAACATGTTTTACTCTTTTTTTTTTAGAGAGAGAGTTGTATTTACAGTAGTGGCCAAAAGTGATGTCTGGCCTAGGAAAATGTACATCTTCACCCTTATTAAATATTTGGTAAGCATTTTACATCGTTGTGCTTTAAGTCAATAGTTTTATTTGTGATAATGCAATGAAACATGCCAAATTGATTAAACTGTAGTCAATGTATAATTTTTCTTGTGAGATTTTTGTTTTTCTATGCATTTGTTTTTGATAGTAATATCAAAAATTTTGCTGTAGTTTGCCTTTTTTGCCAAATAGTTTGATTAGATTAATACTTTGACCAAGTTTAGTGTTATGTTCTTCCCTCGTGTTTAAAATATTGAAAAAATATAAAATATTTTCCTCATATTTTGATGGTTTAATAGGCCTTATGCCCAGCTCCACTACTTCCTGAAATTCAGCCAGCTCCTTTGTTTCCTGTCTGTCATTATTGGACAAACTGATTAATCCAGGTGTGTCTGATTATTGTTACTGAGGTCAGGCACACCTGGATTAATCAGTTTGTCCAATAATTGCAGACAGGAAACAAAGGAGCTGGCTGAATTTCAGGAAGTAGTGGAGCTGGGCATAAAGCCTATTGAACTTTTAGAGTTAAATATAAAACATATATATGTGTGGAGAATCTGAAAGGCTAAAAGAAATGCACACCTTTTTGGTTTTACAGGCACAAATACACACAAATCACACTGTATAGTCAGATGGATCTGTCAACGCACCCATTCAGTGTGACATTCAGCTCCAGATAATAAACAGCACTAGAGAGCGATAGATATAGATACATAGATAGAAAGAGAGAAGTAGAAATATAAAGATAAATGACTGGTTTGATTTGTGTTGCTTTGTATTAGGGAACAGTGATACATCAAAGAAGGCAAAATGGCTCAACAAACTATGAAACAGAAAATAACAAAGTTCTGTGGAACTAAAGCAGTAACTAGCCTTTTTAAAATGTCACGTAAATTATTTTGCTCTGTGTACCAAACTATTACACCCACTGTAAACGTTTCTATTTGTTAGCTTTGGTTAGAGGTGGCTGAAATGCAACTTTACGCACAACTGCCAGCCTGCATGGAGAGGTTCTTGAGACTCCAGTGACACCAGCAGCTTCAAAGACATGTTTGCTGTTCAACAGTGGCTTTTGCTGCCCTTTTAATGCATTTTCCTGAAGGGGAGACACGGCAGGCAAAAACATTTACATTTAACTCTAAAAGTGAAATCTCATTGGCTGATGTCAATTTCCAGTTACATGGGACCGTTTGTGTGTGTTTTTGTACTTGAGTTCTGTTCATTTGAAGGCCATAAATGCTGTGTTATAAGTTTTGATGTGTTTTAGGTGGTTTGTATTGTTGTTGCTAATGATTTGATAAGATATTGTGTCAGTAAATAAATAAAGTATAAAACTAAAAAATTTTACAATACACATCTTTAAAGGCAGTTTTCTCAAAATGTTTTTTTTTCTCATATACTCTGAGCCAGAAATCTCCACTTCAGCACCACTTACTACACCAAACTTTCCAGTTGTATTCCTAGCTATATTCTTTATAAGGTTTGAAGAGGGGTTTGTTCATATATCATTCAGATTCTGAATTATACAACATTTTGTACCTAAAAATGGGGCGAAAATGATAAAAAGAAATATCAAAAATCCCCTCTGTAAAAACCTTTGACTCTAATATGACAACAATGGCACCTCAGGGCCAGGGGGTTGTCGCTGCGGCTCCATCACAGCCCTCAAGGCCATTGGTCTCGCTAGGTCCCATCTGCTATCCATCTATGCCTAGGGTTCCACTGTCAATGGCTTCTTCTCCTTCGGTCATTCCCCGGATGTCGTCAGCCAAGACTTCACCATGGCTCCTCCCTCCGTCGACTCCATCATGGGCTTTCACTCTGGCTGTGCTCTGGATCACAACCTGACTCCTCTTTCTGTCCTCACCTCCCTGGCTCCTCCCACCATCATCACCACCCTGGTTCCTTCCACTGGAGCCTCCTCCTTCACCAGCCTCTCGTCCACCTCCAGAACCACCTCCTCAGTCACTTTACAGAACGAGGATGCGCCTTGCCGGAGGCGGGCGTTATGTCACAGTTTTGTTCTGTTTAGTTTCACTTTCATGGATTTTTAGTTAGTTTCTCTACAGTTTCCGGTTTCTTTTGTTCTAGTTTCCAGCCAGTTATTTGTTGGCATGGGCATTCATTAACAAGCACACCTGTCTGTACTTAGTTCATCACCTTGTCTATTTAAGTTCCATATTTCCTTTTTTTTTTACTTGTCCGGTACTCTCGTGTTGTTTGCTCTTGTTAAATAAACCTTGTTGTTATTTTGAACCACTTAATCTACCTTACTCATCATCACTGGACTTGATTTGTGACTATTTATACATAAGCAAATGTAAAAGACTTTTCAAAAAATATCCACCACCTGTGAATGTGGTCAGTACAGCAGCAACCAGCTGAACTCAAACACTACAGCACTGTACAATCCACATGTCAACACTACACTCTTCACATTACACAGCAAAAGCCAAAAACTCCTTATTCGATTTGTGTGCGTGTGACAAAGGGCCACTCTCAGCCCAATTAACTGCACTAGTACACATCATTTCATTTGACTAAATTATTAATCAGACAATAATCGCCTTCACTAATCAAATAATCATCAGCTGCTCTCTAATTACACATGCAATCCAGCTGGAATGGGCTGAATATGCTATTTCAGTCCCCTGAGGACTGCAGGACTTATTAGTATTGACAATAATTATAAACTGAATGTTTCACATTTTTATCACTGATTAAACAAGCTTCTGCTATGCTGAATTTTTTTTTACAATGACTTATGATTTGTAACCACCTAAATAAGGGAAATAAGACACTATCTGAAAACAATAGGACAAATGAACAACAGAACAATGACACAAATTAAATAAACTGTAATTTAAACTATCTAACAAAAGTAAGCTGTCCACACTAGCGTTTTAAAATAAAATTCAAAAGTCTCTCATCTACACTGAAACATCGTACATAGCAGGCACGTCGGTAAAAACATATATACAGTATGTACTATAGGTGCAATATGTGTCACATGATTAATGTGCATTATTCTTTTCGAATACCTTTATTTTCACACTATAATGCGAAAACTGCTTTTTAAAAATGTTCCACTTTGGAGAGTGTCTGCAAAAAGCTCTGGTGAAAAATGCTGTTTCGGTGTGGGTGGAAGGCCAAAACACAGGGAAAA
Organism: Scardinius erythrophthalmus; assembly: GCF_964197995.2. Taxonomy (NCBI): domain Eukaryota; kingdom Metazoa; phylum Chordata; class Actinopteri; order Cypriniformes; family Leuciscidae; genus Scardinius; species Scardinius erythrophthalmus. The sequence goes on along the minus strand of NC_138222.1, from coordinate 12,856,770 downwards.
AAAAAATCTGTTTTTAAATGTATCCATATTAATGTAGATTAGGTGAGTTTGTTGGAGCAAAACTCTGCAGGACATTTGTACTCCAGAAGCAGGATTGGACTCCAATTTAAGAACAAAAAGACATTTTCATAGCCTCACCAGTAAAGTATGTGGGGACCAAATCATTCCTCAAAACTGGAACGAACACTGTCACAATTTATAAGAGAAAGTGTTACAGGCAAAAACAGCTGTGGCATCTCAGACAAGGTACTGACGAAAGTCATGATGTTCTGCTCTGGTGGTCTAACCCCATATATCCTGAAAGCATCTTCAAAATAGATTGTTCTACCTCTGACAGACGCAGGGAATGAATGTAGACCGGCTCATTGCTTTTATTGACCTAGCAAAACCTTTGACACCATTGATCACCATGTTCCCTGGACTGTGATGGAAAGTGTTGCCAAAGTTCTTCACATCCTGCAGCAGATCCATGATTGCATTCAAGCTTGTACAGTTGAAAGTGAGATTCAACATCTCTCTTTCACATGTGTAACAGTTCCCACGGTCTTTGATCTCTTTCTGACAGCTGTAACAATGTTAATCACCTCTTAATACCTCGTAAGGCTGGAATACACACAACATTTGTACAGATTTTTGCCTGATTTGCAGTCTGGACTACATCTGAAAGTCAGAGCAAGTGTGCAGATTTCAGTTGACAGATTTCAATTTGTAAAAAAAAAAAAAAAAAAAAAAAGTTGTGTATTTTTGTGTGATTGTTGTGTTTGGAATGACGTGAAAGTGACTGCATTAAAAAATAGGGGCATAATGAAAATATTTTAAATAATGTGTTTTTCCTTAATAAAGGGGTAAAAAAAGACATTTACAAGCAAAATTATTTAAATTAATTATAATAAAAAAAGTAAACCAAATCAACATTTCTGCTTCAAACTGTATTTGATACAATAATGAAATACCTATATTTATAGGCCTAATTTTAACTGTATAAACTATACACTCATGAGCCAAAACATTATGACCACCTGCCTACCAAAACAGCGCTGACCTAAAATAATAAAATAAAATAAAAATACCCCTGAAGGTGTCCTGTGGTCTCTAGCATCAAGACATTAGCAGCAGATCCTTTAAGTCCTGTAGGTCGCGGTGTGGAGCCACCATGGATTGAACTTGCTGGTCTAGCACATCCCACAGACACTCAATTGGATTGAGATCTGGAGAATTTGGAGGCCAGGGCAACACTTTGAACTCTTCATCATGTTCCTCAAACCATTTTTGTGTGTGCAGTGTGCATTATCCTGCTGAAAGAGGCCACTTTCACTAGGGTACACTATTGTCATTGAGGAGTGTACCTGGTCTGCAACAATGTTTAGGTAGGTGGCGCGTGTCAAATGTATGTCCACATGAATGGCCGGACTTCTTGGTCCAGGGTTTTCTCAGCAGAACATTGCCCAGTGCAAAACAGTCCCTCCACTGACCTGTCGTTTTCCCACAGTGCATCCTGGTACCATCACTTCCCCAGGTAAACGGTTCACATACACGGCCATCCACATGAAGTATAAGAAAATGGGACTCATTGGACCAGACAACCTTCTTCCACTACACCAAAGGTCCATTTCCAACACATTGTAGCTACTTTCAACGGTGGACAGGGTTCATCATAGGCACTCTGACTGGTCTGCAGCAACGCAGCCCCATATGCAGCATAGTGTGATGCACTGTGTCTTATGACACATTCCTCCCTTGACCATCATTACAATTTTGTGTGAGTGACATGTTGGCTCAGACCAGATGGGATAGTCTTTGTTGCCTTTGTTCATCGATAAGACTTCGTCGCTGGTTTGTCCCTCCTCTAACCACTATTGGTAAATTCTTACCATTGCTGACCGGGAGTAACTCACAAGCCTTGACCTTTCATAGATACTATATATATATATATAAAATAAGTATAGTATAATAAATATTAGTAGCCTATTATAAATAAAATATAAGTAAAATACCATTAGAAGTATAATACAAATATAGTTATTATTTGAACAAATAAGTTGAAATAGCTAATGCAAATTGATGACTTTAACAAACGATTATGATCAACAGCCTCGGATAGTTACAGGTCTGCTTAAGTCTGTCTTTAACAGTTTATACGTTTTCGTTAAAACTAAATGTCCCTATGGAGAAAATAAAATACTATGAAAATTATTTCAGTTTTTTTTTTTTTTTTTTTACTTGATTTAGTGCAGTTAGTCTTGTATCAGACTATGCAGCCCAGACATAAGCTACAAACATTTAAGTTGAATTAAATGACGGACACAGTTTATTATGTAACCAAAATACCAATTATAACAATATAGTTATTCATATTCATAACTGCAGTTTCATTATAAACAAGCCTGAAATACACCAGTCCTTTTAATTTGGACATTTCTATGATTTACTATTGCTGCTCTTCCAAAAAGATGAGGGAGATCAAATATGCACTCTCTAAGGAGCCACAGGGCCTTTTTTTTCCTACTGTACATGCACACTGCTAAATACATTTAACAGTTAGCACAAATCTATTTTTTGTTGCAAATGTGAGTGAAACAGTGAAATACTGCACTGTCGAGCCCTGTGTTTACATTTGTTCATTTCTGTTACCTTTTTTGTATTTGAGCAGCAACTCCCAGATGCCTCTGCGTGCATAGGGATCAACTCCTGCTGTTGGCTCATCCAAAATCACAACATTCGACCCGCCCACAAATGCGATAGCAACAGACAGCTTCCTCTGCATCCCACCTGAATGCACACAACAGAAATTTGCCAAATATCCAGTGTCTGTAAGCATTATAAGCGTAGTATGAATGCTGCTGATGCACACAAACACACACACACACCTGAGAGGTTCTTGGCGAGGTCTTTGCGTTTATGAGGCAGACCCACGTCGTTAATCATTTGATCAATTTCCTTCTTCACCTCTTTAGAGCTCCGTCCCTTCAGACGGGCATAGAAATAAATGTGTTCTTCCACTGTCATGCTGAAACAAACAAACGGGACATGAATATACACATTCAAGCATAACACACATGACAAATACTCACTTTTATAAACACAGACAAGCAAGCGAACACACACAAGAGAAAAATATCACACATACAACGTGTTAAAAAATATAAAAAATATATAAATTTATGAATGAGTATAAATAAGCTTAGAATTTCTGTAATTTTAGTAATATTTATATATTATTATAGCATTTATTAATATTTTGAATACGCCATTATTTTAATATTTTAATTTTAGTACTTCAAATAATTTAAGTTAGTTGTCAAGGCAACATTTCTAATTTCCGTTACAGTTTTACATGTAATATTTAAATTTTATTTTTAGCTTTATTTAAATTAAAACAAATAACTACTCTTAAGTTTTAGTTAACAATAACAACAGGTTAATTTATCACTATTTGGGTAATAATGAAGCTGTTGGGTTAATAACTACAAATATTCAAATTCACAGGTTATTCACATGAAAAAAGCCTTTGTCATGCATGATGTATATGCATGCTGCATCATGCCAGATCAATGTCACAGTTTTAGAATAAAACTCAACTGAATCTGTGATCATTTCATCATTGAAATACAAATGCAGAGAAAAGAAAGGAGCTCTAAAATCAAGGGCAACGCCTTTGGCGGTTCAAGTGAGTCCTAATTTCAGTAGCATGACAGTGTTGAAAAAGAGCTTGAATTTCACTCTTAAAAGCCTGTACGTACCTGTCTTCTGTCAGAATGAATTAAATTGGACTGTGATTGCCTGCAGCTTTGAAATCTTTTGTATGTCAAACATTTTTTAGTTGAACTGTGATTACCTCTAGTTTTTGAATATTTGTTTTGATGTTTTTGAGTTGAACTCAGCTGTTTTCCTGTTTTTTTCTTGATTGAGAACTGAACTGCTCTCATCAGCTGTTTTTGTAGAATTGTTACTTATCTTGTTAGACTTTCATTAGTTGTCAAACCTTTTTGTTAAGGGTACTCAGATCAGGATTTTGAGGGGATCACAGGAAGCAGTATTGGCAAATACCGATAACCGACATCGATCACGGGGTCTATTTAAAGCGCTAATGATGCAGCATTATTTATAGGAATGTCCTGATCAGGATTTTACAGGCTTTACTTCAGTGCTTAAATTTTGTTTTGGAAAATGGTGGAAATTTCCACCTTATGTGACCCTTTTGTAACCTGTCATATATATATATATATATATATATATATATATATATATAGACCAGCCGGTCTACATTCATTCCCTGCGTCTGTCAGAGGTAGAACAATCTATTCTTTATATATATATTGCTTTTACATTGGAGGAATTTTGTTGCACAATTCAAACTTTGAATTGAAAAGTTTTTTGAATTAAGACAAGTAAACAGTCAGTAATAATTTTTTAGGTAGGTCTGACAGTAGTATTCAGGTAAGAAATAATACTGAAATTGAATAAGGAATCAAATGTAAAATAACACTGGATAGTCTTCCTTGAAATCAAATAGAAATGAAACCTTACATTTAAAGTTACAAAAGTTATTCAGTCAAGAGCAGTGAGTGCTTTTCTCTTTGTCTTTTGTTGTTCCATTGTCTAATGACACAGACAGCAACAGATATTTAGAGGCTGCAGTCACTTTAAGAGCTGATGCACAGATACAATACACTTTCATATGCATTTGCGTTCAGCTAGGTCATAACTGCCTGTGTTTACGAGAACATTCACCGAAACAATAGTTTTGTACATACACTGATTTATGTGCATTTGACCATTTAAGAGCAATTAGCCGTGAAAAGAACTATTTTTGGTACTCGCGAGCTGTTTGTGAGGTGGCTTTATGTGTGCGATCTTTGAGTGTGCATGAGCGCACCGTCTCTCAGAGAGTGCACCAGTGCTGAATGGTTTAAAAAACGCTTGAATGTTTAAACTGAGAAGACTTAAAAAAAATTGTAAATTACAAACTTTAGTGATGATAAAACAACAAGTGACAATTCCCTCATCTGTGCAGTGCGCAGCTCGCTTATAGTGCAGACGCGATGTGGTGATGTGAATGTGTGATGTGACCACGGTGACCGTGTGATGTGACCACGGTGATGTGGTCCAGAGAGAGTGCGCGCTGATTCACTCATGGTGTTTGTCAAATCACTTCTCATGGAAAGTTTTCAAATGACTGATTTCTAAAAAGATGTATGAAGTGTAGGCCTACTTCACCTTCAGCATTATAATTTTTTCCCTGTGCCGGACAGAGATTGAGGCGCTGCCGCTGCAAGCATGTCTTGCTATATCTCTCAAGGCAGGCGCGAGATCGGCAAATTGAGAGATCGCCGATCGAGTAGTGATTATCGGCCAATAGTGATCGATAGCCAATCAATCGGTGCACCCCTACTTTTTGTCTGATGTTTCAGAGTTCAGATGTGCCAGTATTCAGGGATAGTGAACAAATACACTAAATTTGATCTGTGTTTGTGGACCCTGTGATAGAGAGAAAGGAGATGAAATGAGGTTTTACTCATTAAAGAGGACGTTGTGTTGTGGACACATTCCCAGGTGTGTCCTGATGGTGTCCATGTCAGTGCGGATGTCGTAGCCATTAATATAAGCGGTACCAGAGGTGGGAGCAAAAAGACCCGTCAGTATTGACCTGATGAAACAACAAGAAAAACATAAGAAAAATACTTGAAAATAAACCACCTCATGAACTCAATAGTGTCATACATGTCTCTTTTTACTCTGCATTATTTTAGTGTATTATAGAGTATAGAGTATACAGTGGCCCCAATAACATATTTGCACACTTGAGCTACAATTTGCATTGCACAATTAAGCATGTCTTTGCATTGTAAATATAACAATACAAAAACAAACAGGATTTAAAGGGGACATAACACACACAGTTTCTGCCAATCTCATGTTAATCTTGAGTAACAATAGAGTAGTATTACGTCCTTCATATCTTCGAAGAGTCTTTAGTTTGATTTACAAAATACAGATACAGATGTACCACTTCTTTCCGAAAACGTTAGAGCTCCTGGAGGCGTGCCGTGCAGCGCTGCCGATGACTTCCTCATCCGAACGAAGCACGTTGATGGGCGTGCTCTTGCTTTTGCTCTGGCAGAAGTGCCCATACAAGGAATTCCACCCTTTATGACATCATACATAGCAATACTCGAAAAGAAATTCCAAAACTTATAGACCCCTTAAGGGGTGTATTTAGCACAGAAATACTCTGTCATACGTCCAACTCGTTTTTTTAAACTTTGGCCATGTTTAGCATGAGAATCCAACTCTTTAACAGTGTAAATGAGTCAGAATGCATGAAATAGCATTAGACATCCCCTTTGAGTTTAAAGAAATAAAGCATAAGCATATTTTCAATTAAAACATTTCAAACAATGAAGTTTGTTAGATTTCAAAATGTGTAAAAATAAATATATTATTCAAAATGAAAATGAGTCTTGGACATTGTTTTTGTTGTTTGATTTTAGATGTTTTTTTTTGTTTTGTTTTTTTACATTGAAAATGGATATTTGTTAAATTCTTGTTTTAAGAAGGATCTTGTAGTTCCCTTTCGAGGGAACTTGTGCTGCATCATCGCTGCAGTCCAATGGCATACAGTAATGGAACGTCACAGGCTGGGTGACATCAGGACCAGGAAGCTATAAAGCGCACCCAGACCAAACACTGTCAGCTTCTGGGCCTCAAGAAGCACTCTGTGTGAATTGTCCGTCTTATTTAGTGTTGTTTGTCCAAGTCACAAAATCACAAGACAATAATGGCAAGCAAACAAGCATTTAAATTGTGTGTTCCTTCCTGTCCTTGCTACATCACGGGCAAGGATACAGACGATTTGTTTGGGGTTTGTTTGGGAGCAGAGCATGCATGGTCAGCTTGTGTGCATTACTAGAGATTTACCGCTCTTTCCCTCCTGTCACTCTTCAAGGAGTGTGATCAGGCTGGCATTCCACCCTGGTGGCCCTGCCACCGCAAATGCACGATCCCCTCTACGTTTGAGTCTATTGCGAGGGACAACCAGCAGAGCCTGTTCGTAGGATCTTAGGCTTCTGGAAGGAGGGTAGTGATGAAGAATTTCAGAGAGATGCAGGAGCTAAGTTATGAAGAGATTTAAAAACAAAGAGTATAATTTTGAAATCTATTCTCTGTCGAACTGGCAGCCAGTGCAGAGATTTGAGAATTGGAGAGATGTGGTCATATTTGCGACATTTATGCATAAGTCTGGCCGAAGCATTTTGGACTAACTGAAGACGAGCAATTTGAAAACGTACTCAGTTACTAACGTAACCTCGGTTCTCTCTAGAGAGGTTCTCTCGTACTTGCGTAATATTTTACGCTAGGGGAAAACCTCTTTTCCACAAAATATTGAAGCCAAAAAATTATCCTTAATTTTGCAATAATGTAAAACGCATTGCAGCAGCATGCAGACATGGGCAAGACAGCTCGCGCGCCCATTGGCTGCTCTGCGGCAACTGCACCAGCCTATCGAGAGAGGCCCCTCATGACGTCAGAACCAATGAGGGTGCTTCGCACCCACTACGTCATGTCCCGCCGAAAGCGGGTGGGGCTTGGGCTATAAATACAGCCCCGAGAGGCTGGTTTGGTCAGTTTTTCATCGCCGAAGCGAACCAGAGCGTGATGCATGCACGGCAAGATACGCAAGTACTCGTTCCCTCTCTAGAGAGAACCGAGGTTACGTTAGTAACCGAGTACGTTCTCTTACGAGAGGTTCTCTTGTACTTGCGTAATATCTTACGCTAGGGGAACACAGTGTAAAACGCCGTGCGTGCTTGAGATACAACACTAAAGTCCCAAGGGCAGGTGCCCGGGGCTCATACAGTGCCTAATCACAAGGGACTCACAGAGAATCCGGGAAGATGGGCTAGAATAGCATCATTCCTGTAATATAGAGCTCTAATAAGAGCAGATTATATCAAGTGTTCCACACAGCCAGGGCGAACTCGGCCTGGACTGATAAACATGGGGGACTTACGCACTGCCCACAGAAGTATACAGACAATCAGTGATCGACGCTCTAGCAGTTTCAGCATCCTGAGCCGATAGCATCGGGCAGGCAATACTGAAAAATTAGACCGAGAGCAACTTAGCTTATAAAGCGGGAACCTCGAGGTTATAAAACCTTATAAATGTAGACGGGGAGGCCCAGCCCGCCGCCATACAGATATCTTGCAAGGCAATCCCACTAGACCAAGCCCACGACGAGGCCATGCCTCTCGTGGAGTGCGCTTTGACACCTAACGGGCATTGCAGGCCCTTGGATGTGTAAGCTAGCGCTATAGCATCAAATCCATCTGGATAAACTCTGTTTTGACGCAGCTAGTCCCTTAGAACGTCCGCTGAACAAAACAAAGAGCTGCTCCGTCTGTCTGAAAACAGATGAGCGAGACACATAGGCTCTTAACGCCCTGACCGGGCAAAGGAAGCCTGCGTCCCCTTCCTCTTTAGATACCGGCAGGGCCGACAGGGAGATCACCTGTGCCCTAAACGGTGTATTGAGGAATTTAGGAACATATCCGTGCTTTGGTTTGAGTATGACTCTCGAGTCATTAGGCCCAAACTCCATACGCGTCGCGCTCACTGAGAGCGCTTGCAAGTCCCCTATGCGCTTCACTGAAGCGAGAGCCAGAAGAAACACTGTTTTGAGAGACAAGAGTTTTAGGTCTATTGATTGAATTGGCTCGAATGGGGCACCTTTCATGGCTTCCAGAACCGTGGAAAGGTACCAAACGGGAACCGAGGGAGGTCTGGGAGGATTCAGCCTCTTAGCCCCTCTAAGGAAGCGAATGACCAGATCGTTCCTTCCTAATGACTGGCCAAGCGTTGGTTCAGCGAATGCTGCTATGGCCGCCACATAAACTTTGAGCGTGGACGGGGCTCTGCCCTTATCCAGAAGCTCTTGTAAAAAGGAAAGAACCTCTGACACCCCACAGTGTGTGGGTGAAGTGCCACGCGCTGTACACCAGCTAGTGAACACAGACCATTTTGAGGCTTTCTAGCTTGCGTGATCGTGTTTAACACTCCCGCTGGGAGGTTAACGGGTACCCGTTGATGGCCCACACATGTAGGGACCAAAGCTGCGGGCAAGGATGCCAGATCGAGCCGTTTGCCTGCGAGAGGAGATCCCTCCTCACCGGTATCGGCCACGGGGCGGTACTCGTCAGCTGCATCAGGACTGGAAACCAGGCTTGGTTCGTCCATAATGGGGCGACGAGTAGCACTGGCCATCCGTTTTCCCTGATTCGCTCTAACACCTGGGGTAGGAGCGTGACAGGGGGAAACGCATAGAGCGGGCAGCGGGGCCAGACGTGGGCCAGCGCATCCCTGCTCTTGGAGAAAAATTCCTGACAGTGAGCGTTCTCTTGAGACGCAAATAGGTCTATTTTCGCTCTGCCAAATGTCCTCCATAGCAGTTTGACTGTCTGTGGGTGTAAAGACCATTCTCCTGCCGGAAGATTGTTTCTGGACAGTCTGTCTGGTCCCACATTCAGGTGGCCGGGCACATGCACTGCTCTGAGCGAGCACAGATTGTGCTGAGCCCAGACCAGGAGGCGTTCCGTCAGCCTGTGAAGGGTTCTGGATCTGATATCTCCTTGGTGATTTATATAAGCCACCACTGACATGTTGTCCGAACGGACCAGGATGTGGTGTCCTATTATCTGGGGACAAAAGCGCCTCAGCGCGTTGTCGACTGCCATCATTTCCAGGAAGTTTATGTGTAGAAGCTTCTCCCGTTCTGACCACTAGCCGAAGAACGGTCTGCCCTCGAGTAGCGCTCCCCAACCCGAGGTTGAGGCGTCCGTAGACACCACCTTCACACTCGAGGAAGTCCCCAGGCTTACACCTGACCGGTACCAATCGGTCGCTGTCCAAGGTTTCAGAGCTGCGATGCATTTCTGATTGACCTTGAGGCGCAAGAGACCGGAGGTCCACGCTCTGTGCGGAACGTGCGGTTTCAACCAGTACTGCAGCGGGCGCATGCGAAGCAGACCCAGCTGAAGCACTGAAGATGCTGAAGCCATCAGACCCAGCATCTTCTGAAACTTTTTGAGCGGGACTAAAGTGCCGTGGCGAAAAATTTCTGTCACGCGCTGAATACTTAATACTGCGGCGACAGTCGTGCTGTCATAGACAGCGAGTCCAGTTCTGTACCCAGAAAAGATATTTTCTGACTGGGAGACAGCGAACTCTTCGCCCAATTGACTTTGAGACCTAAATTCTCGAGGTGATCGAGTAATATGGTCCTATGTTCTATGAGCTCTGACTGTGATAGAGATAGAACCAGCCAATCGTCCAAATAATTCAGCACTCGTATGCCTCGGAGCTTGAGGGGTACGAGCGCTGCATCCATGCAAATCGTGAATGCACGAGGTGGCAGGGATAGGCCAAATGGCAGGACTGTGTACTGATATGCCTGGCCCTCGAAGGCGAATCTCAAAAATCTCCTGTGACATGACGCTATTTGTATTTGAAAATAAGCGTCTTTCAGATCTATCGACATGAACCAGTCCCCTTGGCAAATTTGCGAGAGGATTTTCCTGGTCGTGAGCATTCTGAACCGCCGTTTCAGAAGTGCTTTGTTTAGTCGTCTTAGATCTAGAATGGGTCTTAGACCCCTGTCTTTTTTGGGTACCAGAAAATATCTGCTGTACATGCCCCCTTCACTCTGAGCTTGTGAGCATAATTTTATCTGTAGAAAGACCCGGGATTTGAACACGGGTCTCCCGTGCGAAAGCCCAAGATTCCACCACAGCACGAGAATATAAGAGCGTCAACATGTTGGCGTTTGTTTGCAGGCGTGCGTGTAATACAACAGGCTCGTTTACTGCAATATTGCCATTTCCAGTCGCCTGAACTTCAGAGGGGAATGAGAAATGTGTGAGAAATGGAGGCTGGTCCAGCCTCAGCGGGACTAAAAGCACTCTCTTTTCTCATTTCGCCAGCGACGCACGCAAACCATAGAAACGGTGTCTGGGTGCAGGCGAGCGGGTTGTACAACGCGCTCGTTGGCTGCAAAATGCACATCTGCAGTCGCCTTTTTAAGGGAACTGACAGTGCGAAGCATTGACGGCATAATTTTATATACCGGCAGACCCAGGATTCGAAAACGGTCTCTCGTGCGAAAGCCTAAGATTCTGCCGCTGAGCCACAGGGGGGGAACACATATAGGCCGCTGTACGTGAGCTGTATCGTTCAGTTTCGTTCCACCAAACGGGGCACTAATTTTTCTTTTGCTCAATATGTTCAACGTTAATAAAAGGTATCCAAGCAAAAAGTTCTCCACGCATTATCCTGCAGTTAATGAGAAATTGTAATTTATTGGCGCACTATATTGACTGCGTATTGAGACATATAAAAGGGTTGAGCTCGATTTTCAACCAATCAGCATCGAAAATGTAAGTAGGTCACAGCCAAAATCAAGCCAATATCACTACGCGCATGTAAACAGAGGAGGACGTAAGCAGCGCATCTTCATCTGATAGCGGCGATCAAGCTCGATTAACACCCGTAAAGTGTATTCTTCATGTCGGAAAAGATGGTGGGAAAGGTCCGCAGCCCTTTACTGAAGTCCGATGGGGAAAAATCAAGCAATGTGCGTAGGAATGGCTCAAACGTCGGACACTACGGAGCTAACGTTAGCTATTGCTAATAAACATGTTGCCCTCCTGGACAAACTGGTCTCTGATGTCCCAACAACTACGGGTTTCACCCGGCCTGATATCGACGTTTTATAGTCTAGACAAAAAAAAAAAACGCTTGACTTGTGTGTATGTGCGTGATGGGTAGGTTAAGGGGTCGAGTTAGTGTGTGGGTGGGTGTGTGTGTGTGTGTGAGAGAGAGAGAGAGAGAGAGAGATGGGTAGGTTTAGGGGTCAGGTTAGTGTGTGTGTGTGTGTGTGAGAGAGAGAGAGAGAGAGAGAGATGGGTAGGTTTAGGGGTCAGGTTAGTGTGTGTGTGTGTGTGTGTTTGAGAGAGAGAGAGATGGGTAGGTAAATAAATAAATCAAAATTAAATCTTGTTTACAATAATCATTCCTGTGAATATGTACATGTAGTGCAGTTACTGCTCATGTATGCAAATTAACAATTCACCATTAAATGTGTTATTTTTAAAAGTGTTTTTCTTTGTATACTTTTGAGTTTAACTTGGAGTGAGATTTGGGGGGGGGTTGCAAAAAAAAAACTTGCATCACAATAAGTGTATTGTGATTGTCAAAACATTTTAGTAACTAAACTGAATTTTGACAACATGTTACAATGTTTATATGGTACAATTTCTGGTAAGCTAAGTTTTGTTTTTTTGTTTTTTACAAATTTCTTAAAGAAATTTCACGATTTCAATTCTTGTGATTTGATTTAATGTTGACTCATTTGGATAAATATTAGGTACACAAGATAGGCGTTCATTTTTCTCAAGAAAAATAGGCTACACACAGACAGCCCTATCAGCTGGTAGTATTATTTAAGGTTAAAAATAACTCAAATTAAATATAATGTGTTTTTATTATACTAACAACTTTATTTAATGATATAAGTACAAATATAATAAATATGTAATATAGTACACACATATTTAGCAAAATACTCTCTATAGCACTTTTTCTAGCCAACTAACATGCCTATATTATGGTCAATAAATGGCTTTCCTGAGAATGGATGTGTGGTGTGAGAGCGTGTGAAAAGTGTCAATTGCGTGAGTCTCACGGTGAATGCGTGAGAGTTGGGAGTTCTGTTATTATATTTTGGCTTAATTCTATTTGTTATTCAGATTTTACCTCAAAAATTACCTTTGAATTGGAACAACATAATGAGAAGTAATTGGGATGTTAATGTTACAGTAGAAGTTTTCTTGATAATCTTATCATGTTTACTGTCCCTAGATAGCAACTTCAGGTATATCACACATTTCAAACTGTTTTAAAATTTCAAAATTTTATTTTGTACTTCAAGTGGTAATTCGGCATTTTTGGGTTTATATAATAACAGGTTTGAAAGTGCAAAATTCCCTATGTTTTCCCTTTTTTTCAAAATGGGCACCTTTATCATAATTTTTCTCAAAAACTGCAAGATTGTGTGTGGAGAAATTTTTCCTAAGGAATCTCTATATATTTCTGATATTAAATATGTGGAACGAAACCCTATTTCTAGGCCTCTTTTAGGCTACTGACAGCAGCCTATCTCTCTCTCTTCACACACACTCACACACTAACCTGACCCCTAAACCTATCCATCTCTCTCTCTCTCTCTCTCTCTCTCACACACACACACACACACTAACCCGACCCCTAAACCTACCCATCTCTCTCTCTCTCACACACACACACACACACACACACACACACACACACACACACACACACAAACCCGACCACTTAACCTACCCATCACGCACATACACACAAGTCAAGCGTTTTTTTTTTTGTCTAGACTATAAAACGCCGATATCAGGCCGGGTGAAACCCGTAGTTGTTGGGACATCAGAGACCAGTTTGTCCAGGAGGGCAACATGTTTATTAGCAATAGCTAACGTTAGCTCCGTAGTGTCCGACGTTTTGAGCCATTCCTACACACATTGCTTGATTTTTTCCCATCGGACTTCAGTAAAGGGCTGCGGACCTTTCCCACCATCTTTTCCGACATGAAGAATACACTTTACGGGTGTTAATCGAGCTTGATCGCCGCTATCAGATGAAGATGCGCTGCTTACGTCCTCCTCTGTTTACATGTGCGTAGTGATATTGGCTTGATTTCGGCTGTGACCTACTTACATTTTCGATGCTGATTGGTTGAAAATCGAGCTCAACCCTTTTATATGTCTCAATACGCAGTCAATGTAGTGCGCCAATAAATACACTTTTCTCATTAACTGCAGGAAAATGCGTGGAGAACTTTTTTCTTGGATACCTTTTATTAACGTTGAACATATTGAGCAAAAGAAAAATTAGTGCCCCGTTTGGTGGAACGAAACCCTATTTCTAGGCCTCTTTTAGGCTACTGACAGCGGCCTAATACACTTTCAGTTAGCACGAGCATATAGGAGAGCATCAACATGCATGTATTCATAGGCTCGTTTGCTGCAATATTTATATTTCCAGTCGCCTGAAGAGGGGACTGAGAAATGTGTGAGAAATGGAACTTAGTCTGGGCTCGGCGGGGCTAAAAACACTCTTTTCTCATTTCGCCGGTGAGTGACGCGTGAATGGGGCGCAACTAGGGCGGGGTAGCTTTTCTTGTAACGTAAAGAAAAAGCTAACCCCGTGACCGTCCGCTCCTGACATCCCCTGTGAACGGAGCAGTTTGCGCGGCTCGAACAGAGGGAGAGCATATATCATCCCCCCACAGACGCGGCTTCTTGGTCTACATCCACGACGGAAGCAGCGGCACGCGGCGGCCGCTGTCCATCAGGAAGAGACTCAGCGAAGCAGGTGAAGCAGGCGGGCGCACCGGCGAGCTTTGCGGGCTGGGGGAGGTTCCGGGACCCATTGAGCACAGCGCTTTTACGGCGCGGTACCGCGGCGGGCGGAGGTGCAGTCTCGGAGAAGGATGCCAGGTGAGTCCTCAGAGTCACCGTAGGCATTAGTTCCCTCAGCGAGCGCAAGAGCTGCGTGATCCTCACCAGGAAAAGGGGTGTCTTGAAAAAGACGCCCGGCTCTTTTAGTGCAATGAGAGTGTGTGTCGCGTCGGCGAACACACACATACACAAAACACAGTTGCAGAGAAAAGGATATTACGCCGGAAAGCGTGAGCAGGAACGGCGACTGAAGGCGGCGAGTTGTCGACCAGCAGCTTCAGATGCATCACTAATCCCGCTGAGTGCTTTTATCAGACGGCGCAGCTTCTTCCTTTTGGGATCCAGCGATGCGTGAGCTTCGCTGAAGAGATGAAAAATTGACCAAACCAGCCTCTCGGGGCTGTATTTATAGCCCAAGCCCCACCCGCTTTCGGCGGGACATGACGTAGTGGGCGCGAAGCACCCTCATTGGTTCTGACGTCATGATGGGGCCTCTCTCGATAGGCTGGTGCAGTTGCCGCAGAGCAGCCAATGGGCGCGCGAGCTGTCTCGCCCATGTCTGCATGCTGCTGCAATGCGTTTTACATTATTGCAAAATAAAGGATAATTTTTTGGCTTCAATATCTCGTGGAAAAGAGGTTTTCCCCTACAGTAAGGTATTACGCAAGTACGAGAGAACCTCTCGTAAGAGAACTTGATATACCGCAATATAAGGAATTGCAGTAATTTAGCCTACACGTAATAAATGCACGAACAGCAATTTCCAGAGTTTTTGGGGTGAGAAAGCCTTTGATATTGGCTAACAGATGAAATTGGTAGAAACTGGAAATAAAAACTTCCCGAAGTGTACAGGAATGCACTATCGGGAGTTTTAGCTCCACCTCTGTTGACATTTGTTCTCGAGGTAAGAAAGTTTTATGCAATAAAGAATCTAGTGGCTCAGATCTCGCGTTTGCCGAAGCAACACATAGATAAAGAGAATAGAGAATATAACAAAGGGAACTGAGCAGACGGGAGACTCCTTTCTTTTGTTCCTATTTTAGCATGCTAACGAATTATGTGAATTTCTATGAAATTATGATTATTTTTTTTTTTTTTGTATATTAAAACTATTCAGCCTTTCATTAAGTCTGTGTTTATTTGTCTGGTTGATTTTGAGGAATTAAGTGATAAATACTTATCTGACTTTTAGAAGTTGGATTTATGTATTAGTTCATCCTTTCATCCAGACAGCGTTAACTTGTCTGGTTGATTTTTGGCTGCTTTTAATTTTGAGGAATTAAATGATAAATACTTATCTGACTTTGAGGAGTTAGATTCATGTATTAGTTCAGCCTTTCATCCAGACTGTGTTATCTTGTCTGGTTGTTCTTTGGCTGCATTTAATTTTGAGGAATTAAATGGTATAATACGGTGCTGCAGCTGTCCAGCTCCTTGGAGGTGGATGTGCTGAGCTTCGAGTCGGGGGAATTTTAAGATTGCCATCTCAATCCCCTGCGTATGAGGAGCATGTGGAGGTTTTAACCTGTGCTGTTAAACATCGATTGGCCGAGAGACAGGGCGCTCTGCGTCCCTGTGATCGACTTGCTTCAGCCAATTAAAAGCTGACAATGTTTGGTCCTCACGTCACCCCGCCTATATGTTCCGTCATGCCACTGGACTGATTTCACACATGTGCCTCAGACGCAATCACACAGAGGTGTTCCAAAAGAGTCAATGACGATGACGCAGCGACCCGTTCCCTTCTCAGGGAACAAGGGTTACAGTCGTAACCAGAGACGTTTCACAATCTCAAGGCTTGTAATGTCTGTAAACTGTAACTGTAAAACTTGAAACTCTATATTATTATTGCAAGTGATGTGAAAAATGCTTGCCACTGCTGAGTAGACAAGAAATAAGAAATGCATAATGCTATAATATGCAAATTATACATTATAGTATCTGACTGCAAGTTTAGTCAGGCTGCATTCAAAGCAACTGCAATTGCATTTCAAGAAAACGGTTTGCACAGTGAACTTTCAACCAAATAAACTGAACTTTGATTATGTCCACACCAAAAGTATTTTGCTGCATAGGGCCATTGCTAAAGATGTATGAATTATGTATGTGCATGTTAATATGTTAGAGTATGTGACTTCATAGATGAGAATTATACACATGCATACACTTGTGAAAACTCACATAGTGGTGGTTTTTCCGGCTCCGTTATGTCCTAAAAACGAGGTGATGTGATCTTGATAGAAGTCCAAGCTGAGTCCATCCACAGCCAGTTTATTTCCCGTCTTATAGATCTTTACGAGGTTGCGGATACACACACCTGCCTTAGTTCCAGACGGAGACTTTTCCAAGTAACCTGCATCACACACATTCGTTTAGAAGTTTTGATAAAGAACCATTATACATATCTGTATGCAGTGTGTGTGTATTTGTACCGTTCTGGTCCTCGATCTCATTAAGCAGGTCGGGTTCAGCATCAGATCCCACCAGAGTTCCACACCAGTATGAGGAAGTAAAGGGAAAATACCAGGGCTTTGGGATACCATACTGACCTAAAGAAAGACACAAACAACTGTTCACACGCTGATAAATCAAAGTAAAAGCAGGCTACATTCTGGATATATAAATATGTCCAATTTTTATCAGCATACATACAGTCCGGTATACTATTTACACACTACCAAGTTTGGAATAATTACGATTTTTTAAATGTTTTTGAAGGAAGTCTCTTATGCTCACCAAGGTTGCATTTATTTGATCAAAAATACAGTTAAAAAAAAAAAAGGAATATTGTGAAATATTATAATTTAAAAAATGCTGTTTTCTATTGTAATATATTGTAAAATGTAATTTTTTTACATTTATTTACAATTTTTGAAGCAGCACAACTCGTTTCACCATTGATAATAATAAGAAATGTTTCTTGAGCAGCAAATCAGCATATTATAATGATTTCAGAAGGATCATGTGACATTGAAGATTGGTGCAATGATGCTGAAAATTCAGCTTTGCATCACGGAAATAAATAACATTTTACAACATATTCAAATATAAAAGTTATTTTAAATTACAATAATATTTTATTTAACTTTTTTTGCTGTATTTTTGACTAAAAAAATGCAGCCTCAGTCAGCAGAAGAGACTTGTTTCAGAAACATTAAAGAATCTTACCAACCTCAAACTTTTGATCAGAACTGTATGTCACATATTATATTGAACTTTTTTTTAATCTCAAAACAGCAATAACTTTTTTTTTTTTTATCTCAAAACAGCAAGAAAAACAAAATAAAATCAAAAACAAAATGATGAAAACGCGTAATCTAAATATTTTCTAGGTGTATCTATCCTGTCAGACTGTCGTACCTGGAAAAACGTTCTCGATGTACCAGGTCATTATCCAGTAAATGAGAGCGTCAAACAGCATCATGAAGATGGAAACGATGAAGGAGTAGCGGTCGTTCTCCTGTGGACTGACCCGGATGTTGCTCCACTGAATCCCGATGCCTTGCTCTTCATAACGGGCGAAATTCTCACAGCCGTATCCAAACGCCACACATGAAAGCAGGCTCTATTGGGACAGAGGCGGAGAGGTCAGAGACTGGCTGGGCCCTCCTGCCTGCTCCATGCCATTAATGCAAATGCTTCCCTCCTGTGTGCATTTTTACTCAGGTATGAATATGAGATCAAATCAGCAGCATTGCCACGATCCACAATTTCAAAGTAAACAGTACTGCTCACATTAATGGGCCTGTAGGCTCATTCATCTAGCCTAGACAGCGGCGCCTGAATGTCAAGACGCTCACACACACACACACACACACACACACACACACACACACACACACACACACACACACACTTCTGATAAGAAGAAGACATCCACACACTGCTGAATAGAGCGGATATCTTTGCGTGAGATAAAGGTCACTCTGATTGGTCACAATGACGGAAATGCAGCTGTAAGTCATTAAGTTGGTCTTTCTCTTTCTCAAAGGGCAAAAGTGCTCCTCCATTGCTCTTCTCTTCAGGTGTGGGGTCACTGCTATAACTCTCTCACTAATGCACACCCTCAATGGAGATGAATGGAGCTCCAGGATGAGCTTCTCCAGAGATCGGAATCTGCTTCTGTGGATTTGTACCTTAAGAGGACTTGAGTGTTTCATTCACTGTGTGAATTAAATGAATGTACAGTTCAAATGACACATCATTTCTCAGTCTTTTCTTTCCTCTCGTCATGTTTATAACTCTGTCTCATCCTCTCCTTCTGCTTGTTCTTATGAAAAAGAGCCACACTTTGACAAACTTTTAAAAAAGTACTAATCATGTCAAAATATACTTCAAAATAATATACTTAAGTGGGAACTGAATGTAAAGTTTTTGGACTCTTAATTGTAGCTTAACAACAATTAAATGAAAATGTATTTTAGTTTGAATATATCTTTATATGTAATTCAATTAATACTACTGTCTTTGAAATAGGTTAAAGGGACACCCCGACTTTTTGGGACTTTAGCTTATTCACCGTATCCCCCAGAGTTAGATAAGTCCATACATTCCCTTTTCATCTCTGTGCGTGCCGTAACTCTGTCTGATGCACCCACCGCTAGCCTAGCTTAGCACAAAGACTGGAGGTGAATGGCTCCAGCTAGCATACTGCTCCCAATAAGTGACAAAATAACACCAACATTACACCGTATACATACTGGGTGTACCTTTAGTGTGTGCTGCTTAATGTACTGACAAGCATTTATGGTAAACTAACTACTAACTACTTTTTGTTGAAACTAGTACTGTATGTCATGCACTTAAATAGATTTGTAATTACGCATTTGTAATGATGAAGCTGCTTTTTTTTTCCTCTTGTTTTTTGGCATATAAAAAAAAAGTATAATAAAAAGTAGTACAGCATAATTAAAAAAAAAAAACTCATTACAAATAATATAGGCTACTTTAAAGGAGTATACTTAAGTGTAAACTGAAAGTAATGTTTCCAGACACTTAATTGCATGTGAAATGCAATGCGTTTTTTTGCAGAATCTGTTAGTTGAGATCACGAAGAAGCCTCTGCATGTTTGAGATAGCAGTATTGGTATATTTAAAAGCGTACATTTTGATTTTGAAATCGGCTTGTTTTTCGGAGATTCTAGCACGCAGTAGGGGCGTGTCATTGTCTGTGTGTATTTCCATACTGAATAAGCCGGCGTGACTACTTATTATGCAGCGCTCTGGCCGGGTCTATCTGATTTCAAAATTCAATGAAGATGGACGCCAATAACATTACGATGTCCAGCAATCGATTTAAATAGTAGGTTACATGGGGTTTAATTTGTCGTTTAATGAGATGTAGCCTAATTCATGTTGTCAGTGCCAATATATAGATCCGCCAATTTAACTAACGTGTATCTTAATGGTCCAGTGGTAGAGCTTTCGCCAGCCGTGTCAGAGCCAACCGCCAGCGTTTTTTTTTTTTTTTTTGTATAGTTTTTTCTCTCTCATCAAAACGATTATGTTCAGCAGTGGTTGTATATCAAGCAGGGACACGCAAACGTTTGCATTATGTTTTGTGATATTAAACAGAACGAATAGAAAGTATACGCAACGGATTGAAGCGCGCGTCGAGTGAAGACAATGGGGTGTGTGCGCAAGCCACACGAGAAAACACTGCATCTGCGCCACTGATCGCCGCGGCAACGAGCACTTTGATCACTTGATTTAAAAACTTATTTAAAAAACGAACGAAATGAATGCTATAGCCTACTAATAGCCTACTCATATATACATATCACATAGCACATCCTGTTTTTGATTTGAACATTGTCTAGAGTTTATCTTATTTTTTATTCAGTGTACACAAGAGTTGCCTATACAGTTTTATCGGTAGATGCTAAGAGACATTTATTTATATATTACCTGCAAACTTTATTTTTTATTTGATGGCACATTTTCCTGGCCTTTCTGCTTCCCCCGTGCTTACAGCTTTACAGGGGGGTATGGCTTATCTAAATGAGATGTAAATGAGCCCTATTGTCACTCCCAGCAGGAGAAAGGTGAGAATCTTCAGACGCTGTTTTCTCCCCTTTGTGCGTTTTTGAGTGCCTACCTTTAAATGGCCATAACTTCTCCAAATATTATCAGATTTCCTTGTGTTACACAACGTTGGAAAGCTTGGAGACTACACTTTAAGAATATGTGAATAACTCAAAATGCCCCAGAACCGACATGTGTCACATATTACTAAAACACAGATTTAAAAAATGCACTTTTCCTTTGAACTTGACATTGTACTTGAGTGTGTAAAGAATAAAAGTGTACTCTCTTCAAGTGCACTTAAGTGACCTTTTATTTAATTGATATTACATTATCTGCAAGTAGTTATTTTTAAAATATACTTTTAAGATTTGAAGTACACTACAACAAAAGTACACTACTTTTTTGACAAGTCTAAACTCTACTGTGGATCTACGTTCAGCATTTGATGATTTGATGTATTAAGACATTAATTCTCCAGGCTGGTGTAGAGGTGTGTTGAATGTCTCACCGTGGCAATCTTGGCGCCAAAGCCCAGGACGTCCCTCCAGGCGTAGCAAAGCACATGAGGGAGGTAGAGCAGGAAGTAGATGAGACCCCCACAGGCGGCTGCCAGATTCGCCCGAGAGAAAAACACACTGATGAAAAAGCACTGCATGACAGTTGCCACGCAGAAGACCAGGAGGAAGACAAAGATCACAGAGGGGTCACTGTATCGCAGAATCTTTCCATACTAAAAGAAAGAAAGAGAGATAGAAGAGAAAAGAAAAGAAACATGATGGAGCCACATTCTTGTAGTTATGTCTTGTCACACAGTTGTTGAGACACATTCAGCCATAACTGCGTGAAAGCTTTACGGAGCCTTTAATGAATGCTGTGTTTGAGCTTCCATGGATGCGTCAATAATGCAACCTGATAATTACAAAGCAGAACAACACACATTGAAAACCCACTTGTCTAAAAGAAGGGATTAGATCTGTCAAGAGCAGAGAGAGAGAGAGAGAGAGAGAGAGAGAGAGAGAGAGAGAGAGAGAGAGAGAGAGAGAGAGAGAGAGAGAGAGAGAGAGAGAGAGAGAGAGAGAGAGAGAGAGAGATGATTAAAAGGCAGGTCTGTGATTGAATAAGCGATAAGCTTCATGGCTCTGGTGGGTTGAGGTAAACAAATCATGTATGATTTTGAATATACAGCAAAGAGACATAACAGAAGCTCATTTGCCATGTGTCAAACCTGCTGAACCCACACAGAGTCACGCTGCCCACTGCAAAACCGTCCATTTGCAAACACTGCACCATCTGATCCTACACCAGCTTTTACTCTGAGAGCAGTGGTTCTCCGCAAGTTGATTGGATAATTAATGAAGAAAATGATCGTTGTTATTAATTTCATGGTAAGTGCTTCAGTTGTCTCACTTTTTTTCCATAGTAATTTTTTAGAACTGCTGTGAATTATCCTAATTGTAACATCTAAATTCACTGTTTTTATTCAAGTTAAATAGATTATTTAGTATCACTGAATCAACCTAAATACAATAATTTATACAAACAAAACTCATTTTTATTAAGTTTATGAACCACTAATAGAGCAAAGCTGATCAAGCTCACTGATCCAGTTTATTTCAGATCAGATCTTGGATCCAGTGTTCCGCAGTGTTTGTAAATGGCAGTTAATCAGCATTAATCACCTTGAGAATGATAGTGAGGAGCGCAGCGCTGACAGCCAGAGGCAATGTGCTGCTGATGGCCCAGCTCAGCCAGTAGGTTGAACTCTTCAATCCCATCATCATCACAGTCTCCTTCAGACGTGCCTCCTTCTCTTGAACAACACCCTTTACTATCAACGCAACCGAGAAGATCCACGCTAATGTCATATATAGAGGCAGG
Organism: Scardinius erythrophthalmus; assembly: GCF_964197995.2. Classification (NCBI taxonomy): domain Eukaryota; kingdom Metazoa; phylum Chordata; class Actinopteri; order Cypriniformes; family Leuciscidae; genus Scardinius; species Scardinius erythrophthalmus. The sequence goes on along the minus strand of NC_138222.1, from coordinate 12,834,319 downwards.
GAGCGTGTCAAAGATCGCAGAAACCTACACATGCACACACAAGACAAGCATTAAAAACTTAATCCCACACTTCTTTAAAAGAGTTATACAACAAGAGTAATACACACACACAAACAACTTCCCAAAACAACGTGTTCTCGAAAGCATTTAAACATGTTTTCTTTAAAGCATTTAACTAGCCTGGTAATACAATCTCTGCTACTTCGCTTTGCTTCGTAGACAGAGTCTGGCATGGCACAATTGAAATACCGGAGTGAACATGGCTGTGAACAACTTTTGCAGATTATTTGAAGTAAATCTATGCATCCACGGTACAATCAGTGTCTACATCACGGCTCTCAGCCGCCCTCTGTTCATTGATTGGCCGGCTGTTTTCAGGACGGAGGAAAACGGAAAGCTATTACGCTGTCTCAGACTGAGTACAGAAGCAAAATGAAATTGAGCGGAAGTACAAAGTCTGACGTAGTCAGGCTAGCATTTAACATAGAGTAGAATGTGCATGTAGAATGTCTACATAGAATGTGCTATCTGTCACTCAAGACCTGTGGTAGGCAAGAGTTACCCCCAGATCATCTGTCCTCATTTGACTAGATCTATCTGCAGTCTAAATCACTAGGAAATTTTGTCCATAGGGCATCACAGGAACTTCACCCCACTAGCTTGAGATCTGCTTCACAGCTAGATGCTTCAGGGTATTTTGTAAAGAAAGGGAGTCTCAGTCGCATCAGCTGATAACTGATGTACCCCAGGGTTCGGTCCTTGGCCTGCTTCTCTTCTCAATTTGCACAACATTGCTGGAAACAATCATCCTTTCTCATGGATTTCTTACCACTGCTATTTCTTGTATTGGCCTAACAGCCAGTCAGTACAGAACAAAAAGAGTAAAAACACAAAGAGGCACAAGAACTTTCCTGAACCTTCATTGTTGCTGTACCTCAATAGTGGAATAATCTGTCATTTCTCCATTTTAACAGAGTTTTGCAAGACACATCAAATAATAACTCTTCTATGGGCTCTTGACTCCATCTATTATGTCGTAGACATTTTAAACTGTATATTAAACTAACCATGTTTCTAACATCTAACCTTATTTAACATCTAACATTTGAACAGGATGTAGCCTACTGTACGAAACAAATGGAAAACTTGTGACTTTGACTGTGTGCGTATTAGGGATGGGACGGTATGAAAATTTAATTTCACGATTATAGTGACCAAAATTATCGCGATTATCATTACTATCACGGTTTTGCTAAACCGAGATGAAAGTGTTCAAAAATAGTTGATGCTCACACTGAAGACATTTCAACAAGTTTTATATTTGAAAACCAACAAACAACAAATAAAACAAGCAGCTCTATGCATTTTTTAAAGCATTTCCTTCCTTATAATGACGGTCGTCAATAGCAACGTATTATAACACTGCGCACATCCATTGTAACGGCCACCTAGTGTTAAGCAGTGTTCATGACATGAATGTGGATGTGCCTTTAAGATAACTTTTTCTATGGCGTACGTTATTGTATGCATGCTGTTTTTATGTGAGCGCGCACGCACAGTGAGAGTCAGATTGATCACGCAAAGAGGAAGATGACCGCTCTACTGCTGACCGTTGTTTTATTATAATGTGTTTACTTCCACTTTGATTTGTAGCGTGTTTTAGAGTGTTTCCTTTTACCTTTTAACATTCGCTCTTCGCCATGTATGTGAAGAGTGTGCTTAACTGAGAGAAAACATCTAAAAAAGTCTCGTGGAACTACCAGTTAATTTGCACAGTCTTGTATTCTTCATCTGGGCAGACTTAAAACTCTCTGACAGACGTTACAACATGTATCACAATGGACGCGCTCTCTCATTTCATTCAAATACAACTTGCCGTCTTGCGTCTCCGTTTTTAATTGTATTCTTGAAAATTAAATCAGAGTTAATTTATTGTTTACAGAGTTTGATAATATTGCTGTGATCATCTGGTCTGAACGATTGTTTTGTACGCTGTACATAATGGATTTATAAACAGGTAAGATTTAAAACATTAATCTCAATGTCCCCGTAATTATGTGGTAAAAAAAATCGGTGTAATAAGTATATAATGAATATAAATATGTATCCCTTAAATGTCTCTTAATAGTCTTGTTTGAACTTGTTCGTTCGTCTTTGGCTAAGCCACTTGCTGCGAACTTTTCTTTGCGGAAGCTTCACGTTTATTTCAAGTGATTGATATAAAATAGTTCAACTTAAAACAAAATTTTATGCCCAATTATTTCCCAGACGTAGTTTTGGTATTGAGGTCAAAGTTAACTTGCCTTGTGTTCGTTATACAACAGTCGGTAATGGTCACACAACGGCAGATTTGAAGTGTTTCTATTGCAGCGACTTTTTCTTGTGCATGATCTGCTGACAGGGTGACCATCCTCGATTAAGTTTCCCTCAGGACTTTTGTTAAAGCCAAAATGTGACCACACCTCAGAATTGGTTCTTTTAAAAGGCTGAAAAATCTCCCGAGCACGGTCACTGCCTTCCGCAATTCCTTATTGAATAAAAAAACTAACATTGCACGCTGCGCCTGCGTCAGACTGCGATAATCAAACACGGTTTTAATGATAATTACATTTTAAACGATATTACTAACCGTCAGTAGGGGAGCGCGGGGCACAACGTAACATGGGGCTAGATGTAACACACTTGTTTTAAATACTTCCACACATGCTAGGATGACGAAACTTGGTGTGTTTACTAGTTGCCATATCAACACTATATAGAAAAAAAATGCGCCAAAATTATTATTTTTTTGGAAGATATCCATAGACATTTATTAAACCATAGCAAAAGTAGCCTACATTAGAGACCTGCGCGGGACACAATTTTCAGTCCCGCTCCCGCAGTGTTCAGTCCCGCTCCCGCCCGCTCCCGCAAAGATTTGTTATTTTTAGTCCCGCTCCCGCCCGCATCTGTGATATTATGTCCCGCTCCCGCCCGCAAATGCCCGCAAGACGGCAGGCAGGATGTATGTTCACGAACTGTCTCACGAAAGGTCTTGAAAAAAAAATGCAATTTGTGTCCGTTGTATGTTAACACCTTTTGGTATTTATGGCAGCAGGTAAAAGGAAGTTGATTCCCCTCTCCATCATGCACAACCGAAAAAGACTGCCAAATGTCTGATTTGATGTTTCGTGATCATTTGTTTTGTAGTAGCCTAAATGTGCCTTTCTTTAGAGAAGTGCTTACATATGAAGCACTAGAGGTGCTCTTTTCCTCGTCCATGCTGTCTATTTTGAACGTGAAGCTTTCGAATTCGAACACGGAGCAACGTGAAGGAATTGTCTCTAAACAAGTGTGCGTGAGATTAGGCTCCGCCCTACCCTAAACGGCAACATCCAAGTTTAGGCTGCTTAAAACGTTTTTATTGCTGCCAAACAGAATCTCCCTCACAACTACAAAGTATGTACGCTACTTTAATTATTTATATATTTTACTTTACACTCATATTTAATTCGCGGGAGTGCAGCGTATCATCCCGCCCGCCCGCACCCGCAAGTGCACCTTCATCATCCCGCCCGCTCCTGCAATGACCTTTTAAAATTTGTCCCGCGCCGCTCTGTTTTGCGTCGGGAGTGCAGGACTCTAGCCTACATGTCTTACTTAAAGGTGCATTAAGCAAGTCTCTGAGTTTTTGCAGAACTATGCCCCCTCTGGCAGCAAGCGAAACTGCAACCAGAGATGTGCACGCTCACGGACAAAAGTTTTCTTTTTTTTATCTTACGTGAAGTTTGCGTTGGTGTTTGAAATGAACTATAAGCAGGTCTCTTACAATCCATCTTCTACAGAGAATGCCGGCGAATACACAAACCTGCCAGGCATAGCTATGTGAGCGTGCCGTGAACGCGCATGACGTCACGCCCAGCCTAAAATTCCGGCCCGAATCCCTCTTATTTATTTTACTTTACAGGATTATAGAGACAATCTCAGTGATCAGAGAAGGGCTCATTCAGCCCATCAGGCAATTGTTTAAGCATGTATGGGTTAGAAAACGGGTATTTTTAACATCAAAAGTTGCTTAATGCACCTTTAAGTAAATTTTTCATCTCTATTTTTTGTGTTTATTTAAAATTAGACAAATCTTATATTATTTTAATCTCCAATATATTATTTAAAGCTCCAGTATGCGACTTTGGTATTTGACCACAAGAGGGCGCAGTTTCAACAATAACAAAGGCGAAGCTTGATGACGCTATGAAGGAGGTGACGATGGGAGATGTCGTTTTTTTTAATGCGTTTTCACCATCTAGCGATATATCTACATGGAATTAATGAATCATGATCACGGATGAGGTAATTTATTCGTTTTTGTATTACCTGTATGTCTGATCGTATTATTTTATTTCATCATAATTAATGAACTGCAAGGAACGTGAAATGTTATGCTATATTATCCCGTTACAACATACAGCTATTTGTCAAATGATTTGTTTGGTTAATGTTGTGCAGTTTTACGTTTTTATGGTTAATGCCGTGTTGTGTAACGTGTTCAAACCAATATCTAAAAGTAAATTTGAACGAACATTTGCAAGTAATGACTAAATATATTTTTTTAACATCATATCCGATTGTACTTAATTGTACTGCCATAAGCTCGGTCACCACACGTGATAAAAAGCCTTACCAAAGTACAAAGAGCAATATAACTTTGTTTATAAGTGCTATTATTGACAGTTGCATGTCTTACCTGTCTATCAATACACTCGCGAGAGAGTCTCGGTCAAGTCCAAGATTGACGCGCAGCTCTCTCCATCTCGAAAACGCCTGCCGATATTTATCTGGGTTTTATTCCTCCATTTGTCACACAGTCTGAATGTATCCGAATATGGACGCTTTCGTTTTGTTGGCACTTCCATACTCGCCAAAGAGTTCGTGATCCATAACAGCTATAACCATACAGTCTATGGCTATAACGCTTTAACCACCACTTCCGCATTTGACCATGCGATATTCCGGTGTGGTGGGTCATATTTTTTATTTTATTCTTTTTTTTATTCTTTGTCAGACGTCTTTATTGTTTATTGTGATAAGAAAAAAAACCTCAATAAAGTTGTTGTAAAAAAATAAAAATAAATCCGGTGTGGTGTAATATCCAATCACATGGTCCACACCGGAAAAAAGGGATATTGCGTCACTGAGGCGCGACATTTCTTTTCCGGGACGGCCAGTTATTTAAAATCGGAATTTCTCTGAAATAAAAAATCTTTGGAGACTTTTGAGATATTGTAAGTACACAACTGGAGGAAATATATCACACTGTGCAAGTTATTTTTGGAAATTTTATTACAAAATTCCTACATATTGGAGCTTTAACAGTTGAGATAGTTCTTTGATGCTTCGCTAACTAGCAGAAGACACTAGCAGGGTTTAAATCCCAGTTTTCATGTGTTCGTAGTCAAAACTCAAAAATGAGTTTATATTTAATTATTAAAAATTGCCATTATTTTATATGAAAGATTTTTTAAACTGTATTTTATTTAGAAAATATTTTAGTTTGTCTTGTATATTTTTTTATTAGATCAGATAACATTTTAAGCTGTCATATGTCATGTTACAATGTGCCCCACACATGTTACAATGTACCCCACCTATGGGGCATGTTGTCACATTTCACTTCCATTCTTTCGGGGTATATCCAGAAAAAGGTATATACTGTATTAATAAAACAAAACCATATAATTGTACTAGACATGTGGGAAATTAATGTGGGAAAAAATAAATACTCTGAACCATAAGTAGATTTACAAAAACTGAGAAAGTCAAAAAGCGTTACTTTGTGCCCCGTTCTCCCCCTACATTGTATCGTGGTTTATAGTGAAACCGGTAATGGTCCCATCCCTAGTGTGTATGTGTGTATAAATAACATAGTTTGGGAAATGAAACTAGACATTCTGTTAGAATCTTGTAATTAACAAATAAAGTCATCATTAAAACAGAGTTTGCTTGTGCCAGTGACAGAGGAAAAAGGTTGGGGCTTTTGAACCAATTGAACCAATCATATTGAAGGTGACATGTTAGTCTTATTTGTTTTCTCGATTCTATAAAAACTGTTGTATCTGTGTTTTACGGTGGGATTCTCAATGGAATTTGTCTGAGATCCTCCGGCCTTGCTTCTTGGGAGAGATTCCCTGAGAACTGCTCGGGAAGATTTCATGGCCGTGATTAAAGCATTTAAAGGACATTTGCAGGTCTGTTTGTCGATTTATTCCTGCGCAGGAAGCTAGTTTAGGGAAGCAAGCTAGTTAGAAACTCAGCCAGTTGTCGACTGAAGACGCAAGAGCTAGAGTATAAAGGAATTGGGTGTCGATTTGTAGACGCCCCAAGTTTAAGGTATTGGTGTCAATTTGGAGACGCCACAGATATTAAGATCAGTTGGGTGTCGATTTGGAGATGCCCCAGATAGTTAGGTTTAGGGAAAAATCTACCACAATTACAAATGCAACCTCAAAACAGTGTCATTTGATGGACTCACATGCAGGGCATACATTTATCTGCCTAATAAATATTAAACACACAAGCCATCTTACAAATTACACCAAACACTGATCTCTAATCCTACCCGTCATTGTAACCTTAACCAATGAAATTAGCTGCAGGGCGGTATTTCCGCTGGACTGGTTTGCGAGGGGAGATATAGTAAATATCCTATTTCTGTTACATTACATGAAATGTATACATAAATTGGAACTACCTTTTCTTTGATCATGTATGATTCAGCAGTATGGAATGAATCAGATCAGGATTTTTAGCCCTTACAACTTTTCAATGATGGACAAAGCATAACTCAAACAGCTTATCTATTCGTGGTAAAAATGTCAGTATTTTTCAAAGGTCAGTTCATCTATTTGGGGAAGCACTAAGTAATGCATTTAGACAACGTGTTTAATTAGCACATTGCTGCAATTAACAAAGTCTCAAATCACTTTACACCATGCAGCTAAATTGTAAACTCCACACTATTCTGCTGATTCCCTGCACAAACGAAGGAACAATGAAATAGTTTTAGAGTGTAAAAGGCTGAGAAAGTTGAATAATCACACCACTGATTATAAAGACGACTCCTATAATGGGTCTATAACAGGCCAGCTGTCACTCTTCTCTTCTTGTGCTCAGAGAGGCACAGAATTGATCAGTTTCACAGGAATCAGAAATACACTACTGCAGGTGGCTTCATTATATAATGTACATAAAAATAAATTTACATTTGGGTTCCCAGCACAGATGCTGGGAAAATGGTTTCCAAGAAGAGTGAAATTCAACCCAATGCAAATTCGATGTTTTTTATTGAAGACAAAAAAGTGCAATGTTCTGTATGTACTAAATCATTTAAGGTTATATATTTACAGATTTTAAGATGATGATGATGAGTTTTATAATGCTGTTAAGAGCATGTAAATGAAAGTGTGAAAATGCAGAGCGAACCGAACAGACAGAGAATAAATTAAATAAACTGACAAAGAGAACGACATGACTGAGCAGTTTAGTTTAGCATGAGACCAAAATCGCCTGTGGCAGTCTGAAGCTTCCTTATAGCAAAAGTGCTGTTGTGTGAGTGTGATGTTGCCTTTAAAAAAGTTCAAATATTCACACACAATTTAATTCATAAAGAGAAAAAGATTTCAGATCTTGACCTCTATTGGAACTCATTGGAGATAAGTTTACCCTGTGACAACCAATGTGGAAGCGAAAAACCTACAAGTGTAAAACAGGCTAATCCTCAAAGAAGAGAAAAATCACTATCTCACTTGCAGATGAACACAAAATGCTCTGGAAACAGAAAAAAAAAACTCTTTGAAAAGACGATGGAGGAAGGCAGCGAGCGATACGTAGGAGGCCGGCTCTAAATCATCAACAATTTGATACTGTGCATAACAAATTAGCATAATAACCCAATTTAGAGGAATCAAAGTTCAATCCGTTTCTGCTTGATTTGCTTCAATTTTGGAATAATCATTTCCCTGTAATTATTTCCACTGTAATCATGAGCATTAAAACCACAAAGCACTTTGACTTTATGAATGTGCAACCTCTCAACACAAGCACCTTAATTTCTTCTACAGTATGTTAAATAGATCATTGTGCCTTTTAACATTACATTTGAGCTTTTCTAACAATTTATCTTAATGACTTTAAATCTATTGTAGCTCAGCTTGGTTTGCATTCAGAAGGGGTGCAAACAAACAGTTATGAAACATATAGCAAATCTGTTGAATTTAAAGCTCAAACTGAAGTAATCTGTCAATAAACATATTTGTATGGTTAGGTATGGTTGGCTTACAGGATATAAATATTGATCCATTTTGATTTCATGTTGACTTTAAAGAGAATGTGACTTGTGTGTTTTCAAAATGCTTTGTGATGATGTGATGATGTTGAGTGATTTCTGTTTAGTATAATCTTTCGGTCTGATTGCGGTTTTGATTAGGCCCAATTTTTGATTTGTTTGATTATTCGGTTTGATTTCTCAAGGATGCATACTTATCTGTGCGAGAAAGGTGCAAATGAAAAAAATTAACAAATTAATAAAGAAGTATATCATTTTAGTAATAATAATACTGTACTGTAAAATAATGTTTATTTTACAGAAAAACAGTAAAATTACAATACTAATATTTAGGCTATGGCTCTCTTATTTTCTTTGCTTTTAAACGTTAAACTGCAGGAAGACCTTAAAGCTTCTTTTTTTATCTTTTTTTTTTAAGTTTGCATCCTTGACTGTTTTTGTCTGTTCATTCGGTCAGATTCCGGTTCCTGATTTTTCAGTGTTTCGGCGACACTAACCTTCACCATCAAAGAGATCAAAGCACAGGGAATGGTCATCAGAACCATGTTCTCTATGAACCAGCAGAACCATATTGAACCATTCCGAACACCGACAACCCGCAGAACCTCCTTCAGGCGGAGCTCCTTCTCAAGAACCAGGCCTTTGATGGTCTGGCAGGCCGTGTAGATGAACGCTAGCACCAGGAACATGGGCAACATGGTGCCAATGGATGAAACAAAGCTGTAGGAATGACCAGAACTGATCTCAGAACACCCCAAAATCAGCATGACTTCATTCACTCACATACGTTTCCAGAAAAAAAAGAATGAAGAAGAAAAAAAATTCCAGGTTTGGATTGAGTAGCTGAATAAATTAAAGAATTTACATGTGTGCGTGCCGTGAACTAGTGTTATTTTAGTATCACTGATATACTATTATAGGTTTTGTTAATATTTTAAATTAAACTGTATTTTCATATTTTATGTTTTAATTTTAATTTGAGTTAGTTTTAGTTATTTTGTTGTGTTTATTTCAAACCAGCTTTACTGAAAATCATGATGTTGATGTTTATAATACCATAATTTATTCATGCTTAATAGCCAAATTTATCAGATTGGAGCAGTGCAATAATATAGTTTATACTTCGGGACAATACAAGCAGTTGAGTTTTGATATATAGTATTTATCGCCCTACACAAGGATACTGTATGTATGCAAATAAAGTTGGGCATACGTACTCATGAAACCAAATTTATATAAACAGTTAAGTGGGAATATAATAAAGTTATATTTTGGAACAAAATAAAAGTTAGGCAACTGAGATTTGATATATATATATATATATATATATATATATATATATATATATATATATATATAATATACTCAATTTGTGTGAGTATATTGTATGTGTGTGGATAAAGTTGGATGTATAGTATTATAATATACATCCAACTTTATAAATTTGCTATTTTTATTAGTTTCTTTTTGGTAACACTTTATTTAAATCCTTTATGTATAATGCATTATAGCTTTTACTAAATAGATGTAAGCAAGGTTAACATGCATTATAATATTTGCAGATTCATTGTTACATCTGAAATTGGTTGTTTGTCATGTTTTAATGCATTGTACTTTCTAAAGGTGCAACAATGAATAGATCAGTGTGTATTAAGGCATTAAACATATTTTATAATGCATTATATAAGCCTTTAAGTAAATTGTTACATTTTTTTCGATGTCAATATAGTCACTTAGCTTGTTTAGTTTTAGTTATTTTTGAACTTAAACTAAACCAAAGTGAGAAATGTTGCCTTGGCAACTGGTTTCAGTTAAAGCTTATTTCATGGTTTTAGTGTTAGTTAACTATAATAACCCAGGGTGAACTAACAAGATTGGTATGTAAAATGACCTCTGCTCATCAAGGTGCTGCTGATATGGTTCTGAATGAATCCTGCTGTGCTGGATGATCTTTACACCACACACAGAGCTCAGCATCAGTATGATTCATCATTCGGTGACGGTTTGATAATACAGTAAGCCTGTATTAAAGTACTCTCATAAGGCCAGTAAAATGTCATGTCAATATCGGAGCAGAAGGTTCCGGAAACAAAGTGCTGTCTGTGCTCAATTAGCAAGCAGCTCAAATATATCATGTGCTCTCAAAATATGACAAGCTATAGATTTCTCATATCAGTTCTGCTTACCTTTCATAAATACAGTCAAGGAGAGGCGCCGCAATACAATTAGAGCTGACACCAGAAACAGTCAGGGGACGGCGATAACAAACTCTTTAAAACGCATTAATTTACCATCACATCTCACTCAACTCTCTTCGGTTTCATTCACACAGCAGCACAAATGCTTGCCCGTCCTGATGTAAACGGCTAAGTATGGTAACATTAACAAATGTTGGTTATAAATAAGAATGACGAGTACATTCTGTAGCCATTAAGATTGATTAGCACCTGATGAAATTTGTTCAGACATTGCGTCTGTGTTGTTTTAGCATCCGATTCATTGATGGAATAAATTAAAATAAAATAAAATAAAATAAGGTAACTATATGCAGATAATTTAGCATTGAACATAACTTTAATTGCACAATTATTTTTACTAGCAACTTACCCTAGTTCCAATGTAAATTCGCACTTAAGTTACAACTTGAAAATGTAATTATTAGTTTTTTTTATTTAATGTCTATACATTTTTTATTACATTTTAATATGTCGTTTTAGTTTATTTCGTTTTTAGTACTTCAAAAATAATGTTATGTTTTTTGTATCAGTATTTATTTATTGCTCCTTATTAATTTCAAATACAGTTTCTAAATGTTACTTACATATCTTAAGCTTTTATTGTTTTTACGTAAAATTTGAAGGCTGCTATTGGATCATTAAAGGATTGATATTATAAATCCTTGAGATACAGAGATTCCCTTTAAGAACATGCGGCTTTTCTTATGTATCTTTTAGAAATAAAAGGTAAATTGTATGAATTTATGGCTGTAGATACAGTGCTATGCATAAGTTTAGACACCCATGCTAAAGTTGACTAAAAAGAGGAATAAAAAATCATCTTTTGGAAATTGAACTTAATGCCTTAATTTAAAAAATGAGGAAAAATCCAACCTTTAAGGACACCAATTTTCTTTGTGAATGAATAATGTATCGTAAATAAATAAATGTTCTTCCTTAAAATACAGGGTGCATAAGTTTGGACACCCCTATGTTAAATTCCCATAGAGGCAGGCAGATTTTTATTTTTAAAGGCCAGTTACTTCATGGATCCAGGATACTATGCATCCTGATAAAGTTCCCTTGGCCTTTGGAATTAAAATAGCCCCACATCATCACATAGCCTTCACCATACCTAGAGATTGGCATGGAGTACTTTCCATAAGATCATCTCTCAATGCAAATCAAACTAGCTATTAGACTAACTGAAATAAAACCATGCCAATCACTAGGTATGGTGAAGGCTGTGTGATGATGTGGGGCTATTTTAATTCCAAAGGCCAAGGGAACTTTATCAGGATACATAGTATCCTTGATCCATGAAGTAACTGGCCTTTAAACATAAAAATCTGCCTGCCTCTATGGGAATTTAACATAGGGGTGTCCAAACGTATGCACCCCTATGAGCATTTATTTATTTACGATACATTATTCATTCACAAAGAAAATTGGTGTGCTTAAAGGTTGGATTTTTCCTCATTTTTTAAATTAAGGCATTAAGTTCAATTTCCAAAAGATGATTTTTTATTCCTCTTTTTAGTCAACTTTAGCATGGGTGTCTAAACTTATGCATAGCACTGTAAGCTGTTTTTATCCAGTCAGGCCAGAATCTTCTGGAAGACTTGCCTAGGCATTTACAACGTGAAACTCTTTTGCCCCTTATATTTAAAATTCAGATTTAGGCTTTTGGTGTGGTGAAAAACAGCTCAACACAGACACATAGACTGGAAAGCAAATTAGCATTCTCTCCATTCTCTGTCCCTCTAATGCTGAATAGAATTGGAGTTTTGGGAGTTTTCAAGTGGAAATAAATGACGCAGGTCTGACTGATTCTGCCAGGAGGCTGAACAGCGCTTCAGGATTAAGAGATGTATGACCTTAGAACACACACACACACACACACACACACACACACACACACACACACACACACACACACACACAAAATGCCTAACACAAAAACACATTATTTGTTATGCATAAACAATTAGAAGCAATACAAAAAAATAGGATGCACACTTCTGTTTCAAAAGTTTTGGATCGGTCAAATTATTTCATGTTCATGTTCAAGTCTCTTGTTCTAACAAAGTACAAAAGTACAATACAGTAAAAGCAGAGCTTTTTTAAAAGCAGAGACATCAATAACTTTTCAATTTGAATATATTTTCAAATGTAATTTATTCCTGTGATGCAAATCTGAATTTTCAGCATCATTACTTCAGTCTTCAGTGTCACATGATCCTTCAGAAATCATTCTAATATGCTGATTTGCTCCTCAAGAACATTTCTTACTATTACCAATGTTGAAAAGAGTTGTGCTGCTTCATATTTTTTTTTTGGAAACCATTATACATTTTAGTTTTCAGGGTTCTTTGAATCGAAAGTTCAAAAGATCAGCATTTATTTAAAATAGAAATATTTTGTAACATTATAAAGTCTTTACTGTCACTTTTGATCAATTTAATGCATCCTTGCCGAATAAAAGTAATTTATCTAAAAAAAAAAGCTGTTTTGTTCCTCCTGACAGACAGAGATGTTGTTATAATAGTGGATAATTGCAGCGCAAGCCAGATCACTGCAATGTTGACTAGTTTTTTTGAGCGCGTTTTGTGGGGTTTTTTTCTTCGCTTTTTGCATTGTATTGTCCATTGCATTGCATTGCAAGCTTTGTCCTAATGAACTTCTTCCTGACAATGGGCATGATTTATTTATTTTAGGCTTTTATTCACATATAAACATTCATTAATGCACACATGCTTGATGTGCGAGAACCAATGAGGTTTTTTTCTCGTGTGTTACACAGCACGTTTAAGCTTCTGTAAGAACCAATGAGGTTTGTTCTCGCGTGTCAAGCAGGTTCGGTTGAGCTTCTGCTTACGTTCGCTGATCAATGTTTATATTTGAATAAAAGCCTAAATTAAATTTGTTCATCATATAAACCGATCGTTTCGCTTCAGAAAATTTGGACTAAACCGTTCAATTCATATGGATTAGTTTTACGATCTCTTTGTGAACTTTTTAAAACATCAAAGTGGTAGTTGTGTAGACTGTCAATGGAGAGACATAAATCTCTCAGATTTCATAAAAATTTCTTCATTTGTATTCCGAAGATAGACAAAAGTCTTATGGGTTTGGAATGACAATTAAGGTGAGAGTAAATTACAGAATTTTCCTTTATGGGTGAACTAACCCAAACCCTCGCGACTCGCGAGTGCACAGGACAAAGTTTGAGTAAATACAGGCGATTTCTAAGATTCGCATAAAGTTGTGTCTGAAAGCTGTGTGCGATGATCTATAGTTTTTTTTCATCATTGTTTATGTGAATCTCTATTGCTTCCTTCTATCTGACCTTTCACAGTCCACTAATTTTCTTAAAGCAAGGATCTGCAATTATCATTTTATCTCTACTAACTAGACAAGTAACTAATTACGACCAATGAACTAATTATTGTGAAAAAAAGCATAATTGTGGGTGGAAATAATAATAATATTAATAATAATAATAATAATAGAATATGCATTAAGATAGGGGGACTTCATTTGTATGCCCCCTGTTACATGTTATGCTAGTTATGCACAATGTAGCCCAGTTACGACAACAAACAAGTCTGTATGCGCACATCCATCAAAAATGTTTGGGAGTGCGCATGCATGTTGTACATGGTACCAAATTAAGATGCATGGTAGCAAAAACACTTAGGCTATATTTGAGACTTATGTTATATCACCTAGCTAGAGTTTGAGACCCCAGGCATGATGTCTCAGTTTCATGAAAGCAGCCTCATTCAAATCTATAAAACACAGCTTTTCACACGAATCAATAAACACATTAAAACAACACAGTGGCGCTCAGCAGTGGCTCTGACGTTCACGTCACCACGAATAAACAAATGCACACAATCCCCCGCTGATGGATTTTTCAGGCCAATGGAGAGAGAGAGAAAACCAATCAAAGCCAATATTAATTTGACATTTACTTCAGCCATGAATCACAGCCGTTGATTATGCGGTAAGATCGACTGAAAAACATCCCTTTCCTCTCTGCATGGTCTACCATCCCACTCTCAACACCAAACTATCATTTAAATATGAAAACACTGACCATCAGCGTCTATATAATTTCTCATATTTCACAGTAACGGAGAAAACGCCCGAACAAGGGCAGTTTTGCTGAAGTGATCACTCATAAACACACACACACACACACACACACACACACACACACACACACACACACACACACACACACACACACACACACACACACACACACACAGAGTTTTGCTTACACGTCGTCCATGTAACATGGGTACGGCATCTGTTGTGCGAATACTCCAAGCGGCTGACTGACTCCAGTCTGGACCTTAGTGATTCCTCGATCCACCATGTCCTGCAGGTACACAAACCCTCCTCTCACGTACCGCAGGTCATTAAATGGGTTGTCACGGGCCGTTGGGGACCAGGACCTAAAACACACATGAACACAAAACCACAAATCTCCAGTAAACCTGCTGCAGTAGCAGCACATGCTTACTGATCAGTTTTTACAGTATGTGTGGTATGGTACAACTGTTGTGTAATGGGAAAATTACTTTTCATTTTAGTTTAAAGGCCCATTGAAGTGCCTTGGAACGCGCAGCTTTGTATGATGCATTGACGTCATTTCCACTGAATTGGCATATTAAAACATATTGAATGGCTCCTCCCCCTTTTCAAATAGCCAATAGCGTTTAGTTTACCTCACAGACTGCAAGTCGTACTTGACAGCACCATGGAAGTGAATCCGAGTGCTGGTGATACATTGGATTCAATAGTAGAGGTGTGAATAAATTCTAGTTATTATTCCTAACCAATGTACGGTTGCTATAGAGAGCCTAAGTCCCTCCCCTCCGCTTCCGGCTCATGGGACCTTATTTCGGAAAAAATATGTATGGTAGTCAATGGCGAGAGACAGCTTATCTTTTTATTCCATCTGAACTGTGCCCTGAATTACACATATGATGTTTGTCAATTTAAAAGATAATTATGAAAGTCAAGAAAGTCGCAGTTTGTCATAAAACAGAAGAGTAACATTTAGTTTTATGTGAAAATCGCTCAATGAACTACATCTCTCGTCTCGCACTATGTACGTCACGAACATGCATCGTATGTGTGCAGTCTGGTACACTCAGGCATGACGGCGTAACATTCCGATTATAATGTAAGACTATAGAAAAAATGACAGACGTTAGCTTCAGTAAAGCTAGCTTCATTCATTGAGAGAAAAGGTATGACGTCACATGTGCGCCTTTTGGGTTTGTAGTCTTTGTAAAAATGTATTTTCACAGTCTTATACCTCAAAAGTTTTACATCAAACTGCTACTTTCTTGACTTTAAAATGTATCTTTTAAATTGACAAACATCATATGTGTAATTCAGGGCACAATTCAAACGAGATCTACCATACAATATTTTTCCGAAATAAGGTCCCATGGTGGTCCACCGGAAGGGGAGGGACTTAGGCTCTCTATAGAATGCTAAGACATACGTGCAATATATGTGTACAATAACAATTTTCAGAAAAAATAACATTACGATGTCCAAAAATCTATTTCAATATATTGGGTTTAATTTGCCATTTAATGAGATCTACTGTACTGATAAGTGCCGAGAATTTTCATGTGAATAAATCCATAGATCCGCCACTGTAACATGTGTGCTTTCATGGGCTAGTGTTAATACTTTTACCAAGCGTGTCAGAGCTTCTGGGTTCTAATCCGCACTCATATAGTTTTTTTTTTTGTTTTTTTAACCAAATATGTTTGTATATCAAGCAGGGGCATGTTTGTGTGCATTTTGTTTTGTGATTTCACCGGAGTGAATAGAGAGTCTCACCAACGGCGATAGATTGAAGCGCGCGTCCGAGTGAAGACTGTGCGTGAGCCACAAGAGACACTGTATACAGCAACGAGCTCAGCAGCTTGATTAAAAATAAAAAATAAAAAACACCTTTCAGTGCTAGAACAACTCTTATTTTACAAACGAACGAAATGAAGAATATCATCGCTGAAAGATAGGGAGAATATCGACCCTGGCAAAAACACATATTGCTCCGTGACGTGTCAACGAACAGTCGCTTTGGTCAGGTGTTATTTATAGCATGGGGGTGGGATGCTTCACATTCTAGAGAGCATTTGATTGGACAGAAGATGTGATGAGAAGCTGAAGTCCGTGGTGACATCATAATAATCCTTTGTTAATAATTCGTTACACAGAACTTTATATTAAATATTAATCAAAAATGATTCACACCTTCACAAAATCAAAAAAAGTAAAAAAATGACAACATTATTTATAGTAAGTTTATTTGATTCACAGCTTATTTAGAGTTTTGACCTCGACAACGGACAACCCAACTGCATTTACAGCAAACAGTCTAAACTAAAAGATTGTTTTGGTAATTGTTCTACACATTGTCATATATATAACCTGAAAATACAGTAGTTTCTTAAGGTTAAATCTTGCTAACCACTCTTACTAAAAAAAATGGGGTAAGCACACTTACATTTTCATTTTAAGAGGTGTTAAATATGGTTTGATTTGTTTACATTAGTTAATGTATTAGGATAACTAACATGAACCACGAGCAATACATTTGTTACTATATTTATTAATCTTTGTTAATCTTAGTTGAACAAACAATGAACAGCTGTATTTTTATGTTACTTCACACAGTGCATTAGGCTAACTAATGTTAACAAATACAACTTTTGATATAATGTAGGCTACTAGTAAATGGTGAAATTACCATTAATAAAGATTAATAAATGCTGTAGAAGTGCAGTTTATTAATAGTTAATGTTAACTAATGTAGTTAACTAGATTTTAATAAATGAAACCTTATTTTAAAGTGTTACCGATTTGTTATACACCGATTCCGTGTAGACAGATCAGTTGTTTTAACCATTCATTAAATGGAATCGGTTCAAATGAGTAATAGGCTACGTGCACGTAACCAAGGAGTTCTACTTCCGCCGCCTTGAGTGTGCGGTCGACCATTTCCGGTTCGCAGCGAGACGGCAGGTTTTGATTGCGAAAGATGGCATATTTCACTCGTTGTTTACAAGGCCTCCCGAAAATTGATGTGAACGATGTCCACAGGATTGTTGACCACTCTTCACCTGCACCCGGTTGCAAGCGTGTAAAAGGATTTCGATTGTACATATCAAGTTACATCCACAACTTTGAAGGTGAGTAGCGATAACAGTTACCTCAGCTGTTAGCGGCTAGATCAGCTGTTAGCGTTAGACATTGACTAGCTAGCAGCCAAGTATTTTAACTCGCATTAAATCATGTCAATATTACAACATACTTTATTAGTGTTATTAAATACCTTGTAATGTTAATATGATTATCAACTGGTTGTGTGTATTTTTCATTTGGTTTTGTATTTCCTCTCACTCAGTGTCCAAGAAAGATCCAGTGACAGGAGTAGTGTGTGTGAGGGCGTTATGTCATCCGTCAATGGACAGATCTAAACCACCTCACAGTTTAAGTGTAGGATAAGTGTAGTGTTAAGATGGTTACCCATGTTCCTGGGTTAATCGTGTTCTTTTGTTTCTTTTCTCTAGGTTAACCATGTTCATTTGGTTGACCATGTCCCCCATTCACGTCAAAAACGACCAGTGTACGCTTAGTTACTACTATGTTTTCACTAACAGCAATCAGTGTTGTAGTAGCAATGTAGTGGTGTAGGGGTAGTATAGTTTGTTTTTCCAGGTATGCTGAACATCCCATGTGAAAGGTGAAACACATAAGATAGGTATAGAAGTGTATGTAAATCTGCTAAGTCTAATGAGCTATACTGTAATCTTGGTACTTTTTAAGTGGGGATTCTGATTGTACCTGCAAATTAAACTGCTCCACTGACCACATTAAAAGAAAAAGATTAATCCCTTTACTAACAGTGTTTACAAGTAAAAAGTTAAGTTTTTACTAGCTAACAGTGTACAAAAATAAATAGTAGCTTACTTGAGTATTCCATATAAATATATGACAAATCAGTTATACTACTCCTGTTTAAATATATTTTTTAAACATCTTGTTACAGGTGGGGCTGAAGGACTCAATCCCTGTTGAGCTGGCCCATCACAGCTGTACATGTGTAGCTGGATCAGTGCTCTGTAACCATTGTGTGGCTCTACTTTTCCAGTCTGCACATTATTCTCAGCTAGACATTCCAGTTGTTCCACCAGTGCTGAGCTGTACGGAGAGTGAACAACAGTGGCACAAGCCAAGAACCCTGGCAAGTCTTGGAATAATGTAACAATAATTTCAATACTACATCTACACATCACATACGCTCATCGCTGCTTATGGCCTATATTCACAGGGTGTTAAACCAGGTCCCGTCGAGAAGATGGCTGTGCTGTCTGCCAAACCAAAGCAGAGGACCATGGCCGAGGGAGTAAGGTGAGAATTTGGCTAGTAGTTAGTAATCTATTAATTAATTTGTTAGGCCTACTTTTCTCAATCAAATCAAGAAAGCTGTAGTTTTGTTACTTGTCGTCATTAAAGGAGAAGTTCACTTTTAAAATGAAAATTCTGTCATCATATACTCACCATCATGTTGTTTCAAACATGTATGAATTTCTTTCTTCTGCTGAACAGAAAGGAAGATCTTTAGAAGATTATCAGTAACCAGACAGTTTTTGGTACCATTGACTTCCATAGTATTTATTTTTCCTACTATAGAAGTCAATGGGACCCAAAAACTGTCTGGTTACTGACATTCTTCTAAATATATTCCTTTGTGTTCAGCAGAAGAAAGAAATTCATACATGTTTGAAACAACATGAGGGTGAGTATATGATGACAGAATTTTCATTTTAAAAGTGATCTTCTCCTTTAAGTGATTAGTGGTGGAACGGTACACAGTAGTCATGGTTCGATTCATACCTCGGTTCAGACATCACGGTTTGGTACGAGTTCGGTACAATGGAGGAAAAGCAAAAAAAAAAAGAAGTTTTATTAATAAAGTAAAGGCATAGAACCAGTTTATCTGTAGTCCACTGACAAAAGTTTTATATAATGAGTTTATTAATTAAATTAATAAAAAGACAAAAAGACCTTGAGATATGTTTAATTGTACCTGAATGAATTGAAAATGAATTTGCTACATTTGACTAATATATTTGTTTTCCTAAAAATTTAAAATTACATTTTAATTAACAGTAACTTAAACATTTTGCATTTTGAATGATGTCAAAATGATGGAGTACATTTTTATTATTTATTTATTTTTATACCGTGTATTCTCTGTGTAATTTTAAGCACCGAAGCGTGACTTCTGTACCGTTTCAGTAAACTACGAATACATGTACCGTTCCACCCCTAGAAGTGATATATCTTACTGGTGTTTCTCAATTTGTTTCAAATAGGTCCACACTGTACAAAGCCATCAGTGGAGAGTTGCTGGACCTGTCCATTCTCAGAGTGTCAGAGATCTACAAAGAGTTCACCCCTGTTTCTGCACCAACCATTTGTACAATGGGTATCACCTGTGAGGTGCCACTAGTGGACTCTGCACTCGGTTTGGTACAAGCAGGCAGTCCCCTGTCATACCAACAACCCAAGGCAAGAAGTCGCCCTTTTCCTCACCATGACGCTCCACCACGCCCAGATTTGCCATTGGCTGGCTGCAGACTGGAGACATCATGCAGTATGTTCGTTTTCACTGAGCATCAACAGCTGCACTTCAAGTCACTTGAGGTTACCTGGGAGATGGCTAACAAAATAGAGGATGCAACTAGAAGTCAAAGTTCATCAGCAGACTGGCATAGACTGAGAAAACCTAGACTCACTTCCTCACATTTTGGGGAAATATGCCATGCTAAACCATGCACCTTAGATAAGATGGCAGACCGGCTGCTCAAAGGGGTCCGTCAGACAGCAGCAATGAAGAGGGGTCTCGAAATGGAAGCTGATGCCATCAAAGAGTACTGCAAGCTCAAGAGGGTGAACTACTACCCTTGTGGCTTCATAATACACCCTGACACTCCATGGCTAGGTACATCCCCAGATGGGGTTGTCTTTGACCCAACAGAAAGTACTGAATTCGGCCTTGTGGAAA
This sequence comes from Scardinius erythrophthalmus, assembly GCF_964197995.2. Lineage (NCBI taxonomy): Eukaryota > Metazoa > Chordata > Actinopteri > Cypriniformes > Leuciscidae > Scardinius > Scardinius erythrophthalmus. Next base: position 12,813,672 of record NC_138222.1, on the reverse strand, counting down.
TAAAATGTCCAAACATTAAGAGCTATGTGGATTATCCACATCTGAAAATGAAAGACGGCAACTTGGAATTGAAGCAGGGTCATGGTTACTACTGGCAGGTGCAGGGTCAGCTACTCCTAACAGGGATGGAGTGGTGCGATTTTGTGGTGTTTGCGGAGGAAGACACCCTGATTCAAAGAATATACCGGGACAATGGTGTGATGCAAAAAATAAGAGAGAGAGCAGACTTCTTTTTTTTCTACACATACCTACATGCATATCTGCAGTAATAAAATGAATTATCAGTAAACAATAACTGTCTTTGTTCTTGTTGATATCTCATTATAGTGTGAGGCCTTCAAGTGGGTTGTTTTAAGTTAATTTAAATTTGTCAAGTTACTAATCAGAAAATATGTGCTAAACAGTGTTGTAACACAGGATTGACCACTTGCCTTAAAGTGTACACAGCAAAGGTGAACCCACACCAATGTATTGCTAGAAGTTAAACTAATATTCAATGAGTCAGGCCCACTTTGGGGGAAATTAAACAACACAAAGAGAGACCAAGTTAATATAGATTTCAAATAAATAATTTATTAATTAAAAAAAGTCAGTAAATGTAAGCTAAAACTAAATTGTGGTGTGAATCAGTATATTGTTTGTAAAAAAAAAAAAAAAAAAAGGAAAATGAGGAAGAGCAGCAGCCAGCCATGAAGCAAACATTCAGATTTCTACCTGGCTCTTATGTTCTCTCCAGTCTTTGACCAGAGGTCCATTTTGGTAGTTGCACAAGATACAAGCTACAGTGAAAAGTTGGTTAATGCTCCCTGAAATAGACAAAGGGATTACCGTGTCAAAAAGTTTGTTCTCCTTAACCCGCCTGATCAGCCTTTCAACATGAACTCGCAGCCGCGCGATTGACTGTGTCTCCAGGACGTCCTGTGCTGCCATTTGTTCCTTGTTGGAGCGGAAGGCAGGCCTGTGAAGTCTTCCTGGCACAAGGTTGTCCACCCTAAAGCCCTTGTCCACCATCACAGCCATGTCAGGGGACAGGAGAGGTATGATGCCAGACATTCTGAAGAGCTCACGGTCACTGATAGAGCCCCCATAGAGAGCAGAAACAAATGTCAGAGGACCATGTGGTGCCATGCCAATCATGGCCTTGAAGGTACAGTGTGATTTGTAGTGCGAGTACACCTCACTCTGTAGCACAAGTGAGGATGGAGTTTGACACCGCAGTTCTGTGCAGTCAACAATGACCTGAGTGTCTGCATATTCCTTGAACTCAGGAGGTAGGCTGGCTGTGATTTCTTCAGGTGTCATCCAGATACACACAGCTCCCAGTACACAGTAAAGAAAGTTGGCCCAGGTTGTGATGATCCTGCCGGCTGTTGTCCGATGGATGTTAAATCGGTGGCCAAGCTCTCTCTGTGTGCATCCGGTTGATAGATAATTTAGAAAAAGAAATAACTCATCTATGGGCAGCAACTTAGTTGATCTGCTCGATGTTGTCTTCTCTGCCACACTTGTCACACGGATCATCCTTGATGTTGCTGGTTCGATGAGCCTCCAGAATGCCATCAGGTGGTCATAAGAATGGAATCTTTTAAACAAAAAACACAAAAATAACATTGCTGTTAGTCATGGTAGTCTAATTTAGTTACACATGATCAATTATCTTAATTTTTATTCACTACATTTATTTTATATGAAGAAAAGACAATGAAAGGTTGTGTTGAGTAATGTAGGTAGCACACGTTTTGGCCTGATCTCATTATGTTAGTCATAAATTACATTACTTTTACTTTTGATATTTGATGTACACTTGAAGGAAAATACTCTTCCTCTTGTAAGGTGGACTTTTAGTGGAGCAACATTTTACATGTGTAGTAGCCCATCTTTACTTTCACTAAAGTGCATGACTTGTGTGATTTTTTTTTTCCATCACTGTTAATATGGTACAAGATATCAGCTTCCTGCAATTCAAAACACTTAATTATGACTCACCTGGTATAAAATCGGATGTCCTCGTCCGATCCTGCAAAGCGCTTCAGTCCTAAACAACTCCGCAGCTGGAGAGCCTGAATTTGTAGTTCGAGCTCCTTTACTTTCTGGCGAAGTGTATCGTTTTCCTCAGCTAACTGATCTGCGACCATTGCTGTGGTAGGAGTAATACAGTAATCATGATCTGGTGCCAGGGTAGCCAGCTCCATCTCTTCTTCTGAGTCGATGTAATGGACAGGAGGAGGGCTATCCGCTCTGGGTCTCCGCTCCCACACGCTCGCCCTCGGTACCGGTATTTGAAAATTATTCCAGGAAAAAAGAGCAGGAATGGCCCCTTTCTTCAACCTTCTCAATTTTCCCGGGTTGTTTACAAAATCGACCTTTTGGAAATGCCTGCTGCAAACACGACTCGTCTTGCTTGGGGTGAAGTCGTCCCGCCGTACTCTTACCATCCATTCGGCTCTCACCAACACATCCACTGGAAAGCTATGAAAGCTTACAGTACTGTTGTACCTGGACGAATTCGCACACAGGGGTACACAACAATGGAGTGCGGTCTTTTTCACGCGTTGAAACGCCAACCGCCTCTCTTTTACCCGAAATCCGCTCATGTTGAAACTTTGTCTAACTTATGTCTACTCAAAACTAGCGACTCCGGAAAATCTCCACGACGAAAACAACAACACCACCTACCGGAAGTAGTCGACCGCACACTCAAAACACGGAAGTTAACCGGAAGTTCTATTGTGCACGTAGCCTATTAGTTCGCAAATCAGACGTGTCATTGGCGGACTTGTACGCGTTGTGTGATTATCCCGGCAGTTTAGGACATCGCACAAGATTTATGTCAACACAGAAAACATTTCATCATTGGATAGGTTTTGTTTTGTTTATTGAAAGTGTTTTTTTATGTCAGCTGAATGGGCGGAATGCTTTTCAGAGAAGATAAAGCAACGTAAAAAAGTTTTTTTTTTTCAAAGGCATTCTTTTTTTTTTTTTTTTTTGTGGCGGAAACAAGCTTCCATAGTTCTTCGCTGTGTATGTTGATGATAATGAAAGGGAGAGAGAGAGAGTTTATGAATAAGACTTTAATGCGCACTTATACTGTGTTTAATCAGCTCTTACAGTGATTCTCTGGACTGGAGTAAAACTAACGCATCATCTTTTGTGTGATGTACAATATGTTTTTGGCCATCATTCGGACACGGTCCGCTACAACAGGCTTGTACTAATAAGTGGGTAAAAGCAAGATGAAAAATAAGTTATAACCGTAATTAAACTAGACTATACCTGTTCTATTTCCATACAGCATATATTCTTCTCTGTCTCTGTGGGCATTATTGTCCAACTCCGAGTCGAAATGAACACCGCTACTGAGAGTTTCTGTTTTGATATTATCATTCTGTTAGATGAGATTGTCCTGACAGAGCATGAGCTCATGAAGCTCCGCCCTCTTTGCCGGCAGCAACAGCTCATTTGCATTTAAAGGCATACACTCTAAAACCATGCGTTTTTCTGAGCCCCAAAAAGTGACAATTAAACAAAATTATCAGTTGGGTATTTTGAGCTAAAACTTTACATACACACTCTGGGGACATCAGAGACTTATTTTACATCTTGTGAAAAGGGGCATAATAAGTGCCATTTAAGAGAAGTATGGGCCATTTTTATATTTTGCTCCAAGTAATAAACTACTAAACAACGTACATAATCTTAAAACCGAAACTCTTATCATGAGCACAAAACAAAGTTAACTGGTAATTTCAAAGTTTTTTGTCTTTCATTGCCATCCCTAGCCTAAATAATTTTCTAAAATATAACATTGTTTATTATGTTCTTAATATTCTGATTACTAATGCTAAATGTATGGAAAAAAAAAAAAACATCTAAAAGTCTAAACGTCTTAACATCACAAACCTGGTAATGTTTCGCCACCAGAGGTCGCTTATTCAAAACAAAGGCATAGCTTGATGATGCCTTGATTTTGCGGAATCATGGGAGTTGTTGTCTTCACCTCTACAGCCGGTCACGGGCAGAAATCATATTCATGGATGACCGGTAATGTATTAAAGATTTATTAAAGTTACAAAAGCCGTTGGAGTGGAACGAGGCCTCTGGAGCGATTGCTAAAAAAAAAAGACGAGGGCGGCACACAGCTCGAGTGCAGTGGAGCTTTTATTATGCCGCAGATGCCTCAAGAAGTATAATTTAAGTTCATTTTATTAAGTATACTAAAGTAATGTTCAAGCATATTTTAAGTATACTTTATGCAGTAAGTATACTAATATCAATGTACTAGAAGTACTGTATACTTGTATTATTTCAATACTGCTTGGGACTAAATTGGCCCACTTTTTAGTATATGAAAGTATACGTTTAAGGGACCTTTCACACCTACCTTGTTTGGTCTGGATTTTCTAACTTTTCAGTTTGATCCGAATCAAAATTACAGGTGTGAAACCTCCCCCGGACCACGGTCCGGACCAAACAGGCGAAATTTGGTCAGACAAAAAGAGGTCCGGATCAAACTGAACAAAGGTTTGATTCGTTTCAAGTATGAAAGCATTTTCTGTACGATTTGGATTTTCAGACCATTTACAGGAAGTGCCGGTGGTTCTCGTAGGATTGCTTGCAGTCTTCTCCTCCTTTCCTGCCAGCAACGATAAAATGTTCGCACAACGAGGACGTTCATTTGGTAAATTTTAACTAGCCTCGAGTATAGTTGGTGCTGCAGGGAGTAATGCCGTAATAATAACAGTATAGTGGCAACGTTCTGTTCATTCATTTTTGTCAAAGTTACCTGCCGAATTGACAACACGCTGACGTCAGACTCAAACGAACGTCCGTTTACAAATCAATCAATGTCAAGATGCAGCCCACATTGATGATGACGACAGGGCGCAAGTATGTCAAATAAAGTTCTTTAGTGCGCTCGCATAATTGTAGTAGTAGTTTAGTATTTTAATACTTGAAGCATGTTTTTTTTTGTTTTATGAAAGTAAGATTGTATCAGAATTTTATTTTCTGAGTTGTGTTGCGTTAAAAATAGCAGTAAATAATACAGGTAGCGCCAGTAGCTCACCGAGTGCAAGCATTTGACGTCATCAAAGCAGAATGCACTGAGCACCTAAAATGTGCACCCCATTGTCCAAAATATGCATAAAACTATGTGGATTTTTTAAATAACGTAAATCTTTCATGGGTTTTCTACTACATATTTCAGCAAGTCTTATGAACCCGGGGTTCCCTTTAAAGGGGTCATAGACTGGATTATTTTATTATTTTATAATATTTAAAATAAACATTATTAAAGTTACAGTAACCTTATACAGTGCTGGGGTGCCCTTATAATGTTAGTATGATTTTAACATAAAAAATTGTCATAATTTATAATTAAAAGGCATTTTTCCAAGCCTGATTTTAGCCTCTGATTTGAACACTCTGTTTTAAGGGGCTGCTATAAGACTTCAGTGTAAACGCCCACTGCTGTGATTGGCTGACATGTTTGCATATGAAATAGCTAGTATTACATGTGGAACTCTCTCTAAAACTTTTACTACGTATTTACTATAACAGCTATCGAGATTAAGGAATCGTGAAAAGTACTGATCATAATGATCTATTCCCATCACATGAAAGGTTGCAGTGATGAGCCTTGAGCAGATGACAGCCTGTTGATCGCGTATGAAATTACACCTCTGGCTTTCACCAAATAACAATGCAAACACGATGTAAATACAGTAAGAGCTTCGTTGTACTGTACATTGTACCAGCGTCATGATTTTGTGATGATTGATTTCAACGAGTTTTGGCAAGTGTCCAGATAAACTCGCGATGTTTGATTGACAGCTTGGGCAATTGGAAAGGGAGCGTTCTTTGGTCGCTTTCTTTGTATAATTTAATCACAGTTTAAATAAGATTATTTTCATCCTACTAAGAGAGACGACGTGAAGTTGATTGTTTAGTCACTGGCTTGATTTACTGATGCATAAACAGTATTGAATGATATTTTGAGAGATAATCTGTCTAAATCTGAACTGGAATAATTACATCAGAAATCACTGATCACAGATCAGGCATTAGAATAAACACTTACATGTTTGTGGCGTTGCTGGCTGATCCATATCGTAAAAGTCCGTTTGCAAAGCCTCCGCCGAAATTTACCAAATAATCCAGTGAAATACACCGAATACAAACAAATAATGCACTGTTGAGACATTCACATTGTTGGGGGAAAAAAACACTATCCTAGCATTAGGATCGTTTGGAATGTAATGGTATTATTGATCCTGTATTGATCTTTTCTCGTTCTCATGTCACTGTTCACTAATGCTCCAGTGGGCGGGGCCAAAGCTGAAGAGTGACGTCACAAGTCTCCACTTTTTAGATCCTGTCGTTTGCTGGCCTTGGTTTTAATAAAAGCAGTTTTTGGAATAACAAGAAAGTTTTGAGTTTTGAAACTTACGGGGTATTAAGGTAAACTTATTGTATAACGAACTCTTAACTGTCAAAGGATTAAGGAACATTTGAATTCTAATACTATGACCCCTTTAAGCAATATTATGTCACTTGTGTGGTTTCTTCTTCTTCGTCTGTGTTTTGATCCGTAGATTCTGTAATCTTTCAGAAGATGAGTAATAGCGCCCCCTACCGTATATAAGTGATAACATAGATAGCCGGAAAATTTAGTCAGTGGTGGGGAAAGAGTAGATTTGATTTGAAGTCAATTCCTATGTACGCTACCAGTGGACAAGCCTACATAAAAATTCAGATACTCAGAATTAAGAACATATCTGTTTTCTTTATAAATCAATATTTTTTTTCGCATTATTTTGATGTGATAAAATACAGCAATTATGGACCATGAATGGAACGGATAGAACCAAGCTGGGGTCCGCCATCTGAATACCACTGCTATAAAGAAAGCATCAATGATCTTAAATGTCCTTTACATCCATGAATTTGACAAACTGCCATCAGGAAGGCGCTACATGGTACCGAGTACCATGTTTTTAAGAGACATTTTGTCCCTTTGTCGATTGTTTTTTGGAACAATTGTTTAGTTTTTGGACCGAATATATGTGAATATGTGTATAAGTTGTATTGTGTAAGTTATTCCACCAGTTAGGGCAAATATATATATTTCCATGCAAATGAACAATAAAAATTTCATTTTATATAAAATGTCTTCACTGCCCCTCAGCTTTTTTTTTTTCATGTTTTTCAGTTGTCGTATGGTGATAGTGTTATCGTATAGTGTTTTTTGTTCTAACCTCTCCTTGATTTTGTCCGTTCTTTCGGTCTCCTCGATCTCCATGCGGATCTTGTATCTGATGTGGGGTGGAGGCTGGAGGTCACTGGTGTCATAGAGATCCGTGAAGACCAGTCCGGCCCAGAACCTGTCCTGATTCAGGAGCTTAAAAGACTGCTCAACCAGCACAGTCTCACTGCTGACACCTTCAAACTTATCCAGATCAAAACACTGAAACACACACACACAGAGTTTTCAGCACCTCTGTTGCATCTGACTCTGACAGTGAAGAACGGGATTCATGTGGTGTACGATGAACAGAAGCAGCAGGCAGAACAGAGAAGCGTCTTCAAAAGAGAGTTTGGGATTGAGCTCAGCCATGGAGAGATTGAATAAGAGTAAATGGAGTACAGAATAAATGAAAGAGAACAGAGGAAACATCAACATCCAATCAAGCTGAACAATAAAGAACCATAAAACATGTCAAGACCGGACAACTTCAACTGACAAAATGCCATGACTTTGAATGGTAAAAGAGCCAAACATCTTATTAGAAAACACATCATCTGCTCTTCACAACAGTCTTTAATCTTGTGCACATGCATTCAGTGGAACAACCCAAATAATACATCATTTGAGCTCAAAAAGAGCTTAAAACTACAGGATTTAATTTGTTAGCATTAGTTAATGAATTAGGTATCATGAACTAATATAAAACCATATATTTTTTTTTTCTAATTGGTTCATTCTAATTTATAAATATAATTCATATTTTTTTAATATAATTTATAATTCACATTTTCATGTTGAAAACCATACTTAGTAATGGTAATTCAAATGTAAAAATAGAAACTAAATAAGATAGTTAAGACACAAAAATTCTAACTAAACTAAATTTGGAGTAACTTGATCAAAAGCCTTTTTAACGGTATAAACAGAATAAAACTATATTCTCAGAGGAGTAGAAATATTACAAAACCAAAAAAAAAAAAAAAGTAATGATGGGTGGGTTTTCTACATTAAGGTTAATAAATACTGTTTAAAGATGATATGCATGGTAATTAGGGCTGTCACTTTACGTTCGAAAATCGATTGCACAATCGATCGGACCAACCAACGCAAGTTTCGAAAACGAAAATAGGGAATCGATTTTAACGGTCTTTTCTCGGAGCGCGTCCAGCTCGTCATGTTATGCCCGCAGCGAACGCGGCTCTGACAAACACGCATAACAGCAATGATCCTTCTGCATAATGTGTCTCTTTTTACTACAAAACTGTGAATTTTCTGTGTCTCATGCATTCAGATACAGATTCGGGCAACGGTCTATCGCCTACATAGGCGAAATTTGTTTGGCATTTCTAATCGTAAACACAGCCATGTTGAAGAATGAGGTAATGTTTTTCATATGCTGCGTGCTATGGCAGTCCACTATGCTTATTGCTTTTCGAGAATGTTGCACTAGTCATTGTGCGCGAAACTTCACGCCAATAAATCTTCAGAAATATTGCTGACTTGTGCGCGTCAGGCGCGGCGCGCACTCTTTACGTTCGTCCTAATGCCTGTTAGTTGTCCATGGATTTGCCCATATATGGCGTTTTATTTTTCAATTTTCGATTTTACAATCGATTCAATGAACACTTATGTCTCAAAAATCGAACAGGATTTTTTCATAAAAGTGACAGCCCTAATGGTAATGTTTAATCACTTTATGATATTGTTTACAGATTTTACTGGTGATTTGATATTATTGATATACTACTAAAATGTGTTATTGAAACAATCGGTCCTTACAGGCTTTTGGTCATCCTAAAACTTACAAGAATACAAACTTCAAAAACAAGAAAACTTGCATGGATTGTAGTGCTGCAGAAAACTGGAATAGATTTTATATTTTAATATTCTATATATTAATCTCGCGGTTTCACAGACCAGGCTTAAAGGCACAATATGTATTTTTTTTGCTTTAAAAATATAAAAAAATCACTATATCTATGTTATATATTTTTTAAAGTTGTGTATTTACATTATCCCGACAGTTCCAATTAACTTCTAAATCCAGAGAAATTAATATTTTAATTCGAAGACACGGGTCTTTATTTCCGTTATGTCGCAGTCAATGGCGTCATATCCGCGTTGTCCCTGGTTTCCGCCTATGGTGCTATGGTAAGCGTGATTTTTTTTCCCAAACCACTTCAGCGGAAATCCCGCCCTGCAGCCTATTTAATTGGTTCAGGTTACAGTGACGGGTAGGTTTAGGGATCAGTGTTTGGTGTAGGCAATCTGTGACGGGTAGGTTTAGGGATCAGTGATTGGTGTAGGGCAATCAGGGCGGGATTTCCGCTGAAGTGGTTTGGGAAAAAAAATCACGCCTATGGTAACCAGAGCTATGAGCAGAGCCGTCTGATTAACCAAAGCGACAGACGCAGACATCTGTGGAGTTCGCAATGTCTATTTGCACGCTGTTGTTGTTTTGTTCAAACATTATGGACCATGGCAAGCAGACTTTGGATAAAAACGGAGAACTAAAACGAGAATCAATATCAGCGCGGTGTTTTCGAGATGCAGAGAGCTCCCATAGACAGTATATAAACGAGAGCTCCACGTCCGAGACTTCGACCGCTTCTACATGTACTTTATTAAACAGGTGAGCACATTTACATAAAACTAATCAATGTTATATAACGTTAGTTCAACAATGATAAAATGTTAGAATATGATCTGTATGTTATTCTAATGTTGATCTAGCTTACTGCTAAGTTAGTCTCATACAGACAAACTAACACATACTTTTCAACACATTCAAATGCAGTTTAGTGTGCTAGTGTAACGTTAGACCAGGTGAAACAGCGCTGCGTTACCTCACAAGTTTAATTTGTCTAATAAACTGACCTGTGAGTTGTAATTCTGCTCTTGCGTGTAGTTCGGTAGAATGAAATGTCCATATTCCTTTTATATCCGCGGGAGCTCGCGTCGCGTGTGGAGCTGATAGCTGTCTCTTAGCAATCCCGAACTGCTTCATATCACAGTCATGATAAAAACATCTATGTATTCAGTCAACCATAAACATTATTAGATCGGCCGGCTTGACGTTGACGACAACATCCATAATTCTTAGCATGTGTTGCGTCATCAAACTACGCCTTTGTTATTGTAAAGAGGTTAGCGACCCCTAGTGGAGAAAAAATCCCATACTGTACGTTTAAGCCTAGTCCTAGATTAAAATGCATGTTTGAGCTGTTTTTACCGAAAACAACTTGCACTGGCATGTCTTCAAATATGTGTCATTGTTTTGTCTCAAGATGCACATCAGTAATGTTTTTTTATTTTTATTTTTCAAAGGCATGTTTATAAAAGCTACTTAAATGCCCTAATTGAACTAAAGTCTAATCCTGGTTTAGTTTAAGCCCTGTCTGTAAAAACCAGACCAATATAGTATATTTTAATATTCTAAATGTTTTGTTCTACAATGTTTCTTGTTGGTGTAGCTAGTGTAACTATCCCTTTAGTCATTTATCAGATGATTTAAACAGACTTAAAGCAATTGTACCACATATTAAGGACTCCATTGCTTGTGTCAACACAAATGTAATGTGCTGCTTTGATTTCCACCACACAGTATCTCTGAATGTCATGACAAGGATTCAGCATTTTGCTGTACAACTCAATGCATCTAGATACGCACAGGATCAGTCTCTCTTCTTTTGTGCTTTGATTGGTTTTGATCACAAAATGATACATCATGCAAATTAATCACTGTGATCATTGGCTGCACTTTCAGCATTACAATGCTTGACTAGTGTGCAACAATACAGCTTGACTCTTTGCTCTATAGAGTGGGATCATATGAAAAGGCCTTTAGAGCGCACCCATTACAGTTTCAGTGTGCTTGAATCAATCAGAGGTTCAGTGCCTTTATACTGGCTCACTGATCAACCTTTGTGAGACTCAAACCTGTAACTTTTTAGTTGCCAGCCCAGATTGTTCACGCCCTAGGCTGCACCATCCTGATCCTGCCTGAATTTCAGACAAATTGAGAATAAAAGAGGGAAGAAAACGGTGAAGAGAGCAAAAAGAGATCAGAACAAAGGAAGGCTGAAAAAGGCTAAGAGAAAAGCAGCGATTCTGAATGAAACAAAGTTAATTGTTGTGAGAAAATCAAAAGAGACATGCAAAACAGATGGATGGACGAACCAGCAATTCAGAGTTTAGGAATTGGCTCGTTTTCGATTCATGAGATTGGCAACATCCTTCACAGGATGTTGAATTAGAATTTGAATTGTAAGAGGAATAAAGGTAATGGCATGCAGGGACTTAAGGCCTATATAACATTCAAACTTAAATTAGTTTTTTTTTGTTTTTGTTTTTTAAGCCAACGTTTAAAGTTTGTCTTTAAGAACTTAAGAAAGCCTAATAAGAAATTACAGTTCTGGCCATTTCTTTAAATTTCAGTTCATTCTTTTTCCTTAAATTCAAATTTGAATGACAAATTCTGCATCCTGTTTGCTACCTCAGTTCAAATTCAATTCAAATTCAGGAATTGAAAGGCAAAGAAATGGCATTCTCCATTCAGTTCTGGGAAATTTAAAAGCCTACATACAGTACTTTCAAACAAACATTCAAAGTTTGTCCTGATTAATGTAAACTTTTAGTGGAAAAGTACATGTTTTGCCATTTCTTTGAATTTCAATTTGCAAATTTGAATTACAGTTCTGCATCCTGTTTGCTATACTTCAATATAAAATCAACAGAAATTCAGGAAATGAATGGAAATGCATTCTCCATTCAATTCTGAACAGCCCTGCAACAAACTACAGTGTAGAAAACAGACCCGTAGAATCTGAGTGAGTTGCTGTGCTATCTGGCTGATGGCGATGAAGATGTTACGCCAGTCGAAGGCTGGCATTCCTGCTGGGCGCTTGGACTCGGGACCGTTAAACAGGAAGTTGCTGATAAGCGCTGTGGACAGACTAGTATCCTCCAGCCTCTGGTCCAGAACTACTGCAAGAACAGGGTTCTTCAGAAGACCCTGTAAAACACAGAACACATTCACAGGGTTACACAACACAACCGATGTATGCTGCTCACTTCACACAACATGTAAAACTACGGTTGTGACAAACCAAGATTTCAGTAGTCGACACTTGATAACAATTACACAAGAGCAGTGAATGTTTCTCTTGTTCTTGCTATTATTGTTGTTAATAATATACTGTACATCAGATATTGGACAGATCTGTTATAGGCTTTATACTTCAGGGTCTTATCCAGAAATCCTGTATTTATTTTTTTAGCCCACCTTTATTCAACTGTGTTTACTTTAATATGTTGATATGTCTTTTTATGTGTTTTGGCTGTTGGTTTACACGATGGAAAGAGCCGTTCTCTTTGGGTGCCTGAAAACACAAACTTTTCAAAATGGGTTTGAAAGTGCAAGTTTTTGAAAACGGTTTCTGTGTAAACAACAAAAACGTGAATCTTTGAAGATGACATCATGCACATGCATGTTATGTGTTCAATCTATAGTGTTTCATCGTCATCTAATGGCCTGGCAGAAGAATACAGCATTTTTAGTCTTTTTCGCGGATCCGTGTGAATGGGGATCGTTTAGACAACGGTGCCGTCTGTTCGGGGAAAACTCAAAGTAAAAACTTCTCCGTTTTAAACATATCGTTGTCGTGTAAACGTACCCTAAAACTATTACCACTATATAACTATAAGGTTATTGAACTAAAGCTGAAATAAAATCTAATATAAATAATAGATAAAAAAACATTATCTAATATTTAGAAATAAAATGAGAGAATAACTAACTGAAATTTGTAACTAAAATGCAATAGCAATAAATTGAAGTCAATTAGAAATATTTAAAACTTAAAGACAAAATCACTTAAATTTAAACAAATTAAAATAAAAAAAACATATATAACAAAACATTAATAAATACTATAATAGTATATAATTCAGGGTTATTATCGTTAACTAAAACTTTTTAAAAATGAAACAATTAAAAACACTTCTGTTACTGTAATTGAAATAAAGCTGAAATAAAATCTATATAGTTGAAAAACTAAACAAAAATTTGAAATGTTTCCTTGGCAATAAACTAAAATGAGTTTAAGTTGAGCGCTAAAATTATTAACTGGAAATAAATAAAAAATAAAATAAATCAAACCTAAATGGCAGTATAACAATAATACAATAAATGACAAAAGTACATTCTGATATGACTAAAAATTAAACTAAAAGTATAAAAATAAAAGCTATTCAAAATATTAATAAAACTACAATAAAACCTAAAATAACACTGATATAAATCATTCTAAAATAACACTGCACCAAGACAGCCATTTTGACCAGGAAGTGCATTCGAACATTTTTGTGCACAATCGCATTACCACACATGCCATGAGAAGCAAATAGCCTACGCATTCAAGTCTTCCAAAGCAGCTGCCTATCAGTCAGACAACCATCGGTACTGAACTGACTAACTGCTCAGCACTAACAGGAACACCCATACTATTGCAGTTTTTGTACGTAAAAGTATTTCTCACATCCCTGTGCTAAATGAAGGACAACTGCATCCTCCAGACTTTCAGAGAGCATGTTATTCTCTGTACAGCCAGGCAATTAGTGTGTGCACTATCCTCTCTCGCTCTCTCTCTTCAAGCTAGGTGGCACTGTTGCTCTTCAGAGTTGTCTGGAATCAAGCTTAGCACTGCAAAAGCCTCTTTGTCTCTGCGTTTCACTCACACGCAGACACACTCACACGTTTTTGTCATAAATTGCAGTTCCACCCCTCTCCTTTATCATTCCTTGTCCTAACCTGCAAGGATAAAATCGTGTCACTCTACACAGGGGTGCACAACAAACACATACACGAATATACAAACACACAAACAGCATACATGTGCACGGACATGCAAATTTTCATTTTTATTCAATTTCACATGAATATTTAAACATCCATACACACACACACTCCACATACATCTAACATGCTAACATAAAAATACTAGCACACATAAATACACATGAATGCATCACGCGCGCACACACACACACACACACACACACACACACACACACACACACACACACACACACACACACACACACACACACACACACACACACCTATAAACGTACATATGACATATTCAAACAAACATACAAACACCCACACACATTTGTTGAATGTCACAATTCATATGTAAATCATTATGTTGCCTTGAGTGTGGTTGTGGATTCTTTTGAAAGTGTGTGTGTGTGTGTGTGTGTGTGTGTGTGTGTGTGTGTGTGTGTGTGTGTGTGTGTGTGTGTGTGTGTGTGTGTGTGTGTGTGTGTGTGTGTGTGTGTGTGTGTGTGTGTGTGTGTGTCCATAGTAACATTCACTCCTGCATCTCATTTGGCTGAAGCACCTAATAAAAGAGTGACATCATTATTATTAAAGTCTTACTATCAATAATTCTAATTGTATTAAAAGTGCCCAAATCTGTTTAGCACATCACTGCAAAAGGGCTGGAGGAACCAATGCAGGAAATGAACAAATTGGTGCTCGTTCTTGTCTGAAGTGAAATGTGTAGACAAATGTATGATAGCTAGATATAAAAGAGAGACAGACAAACAGACAAACATATACTGTAGACATTTACATTATGTGCTGGGTGCCACATTAATACATTCTTCTTTGGATCACTATTTCAGAACCATTGGCACACTATTTTCCAATAAAACAAAGCTCTGCTAGTTAAAATGTTTTCAAATTAAGCAGTATTAAATGAACACATTAGGGCACTGCAGCTAATGGAGGCCACCATTAAATATTTTAGCCATTAAACATAAATCATTGTGCCAAAACACCTGACTATAAAAATGTAATTTACTCCGAGATCAGACAAGAGACTCTGACAGCCAACCAAACAGTTTAAATGGAAACAGACAGAGACACTGGCTCTGTTCAATAACCCTAGTGGACTGCTGCACCATCTTCTCAAGAATCATTGTAACTGAAATTTAGGATGCATGGCTGATTTGGAACCCCTTTACATTGAGTGAAGTCATCTTCATGTGAAGTACATGTGCGACTCGACTCATAACTGATAAAGGAGTGATTATAAAGGATCTTTACAATCGAACGGAATCAACCGACTGTTCACTTGCCTTTAATGATGTAACTTTATCAGTTAGGTAGTTTTTGCTGTGGTATCAAAGTACTTAAAGTGTGCTTTATGTAACAACTGGAAAGCAAAGTAACATTTGTTACCCCTCAATTATTATTTTTTCTTGCTGATACGAAAAATGATCCAAACTGTGACTCAAAACCGTAATTTGATCCAAAGTGTGAGCTTTGTGATCTGTTAAACCACTATAGTTTACATAATACATAATAGTTTAGCATCCAAATACATTGCGAATATGGAAACATTTGGATTCGTGCCGTATGAGACAGTGCATTCTCTAGCAACCATCAGCCTGCACAACTCCCACTAGCTGGCCTCCGTTACACACGCAATGCAAGAGTGAAATGTCTATTTATTGTAGCAGAAGCGCAACAAAATAATGTTTCATGAAAAATAAAGCGAAGATGATGAACGAACTACAAGGAAGCACAAAAAATGAACATATACATACAAATGAGTAAATGCAAACAAGAGTTTGTTGTTACTTGCCAACAGACAAACAATGACACTCAACCAGTGTTACTCGCGTATAGTGCAGAATCAAAGCAACATCTGCGTCTGTTTTCAGGCCTTCCCGCTTAGCTCTCTCCAGCGCTGGAAAGCTTTTCCAATATTAACGCGGGTCCTAAAGCTCTTTCCTGATCATAACCCTTCGTTTTCCATTGATAGTCTTATGAGCTTTTCTCTTTTGTAATGTCTCTCAGCCATCTCTCTTTCTACAGTATTTCTTCAAATCTCTCTCTTGCTCTTACGCTCTCCTCCACCGTCATACGCCCCCTAATGCTGATTGGCTACACGTTTGTTGTTGTGTCTGGCTGTGTCGGTCCAACCAACTTTCAAACAGCGTTTTTTAAATATCGCTTGCACCACCTTTAAATTGACAGGATTGGTTGTGGAGTGAGGGGAACTAAAAAGCATATAGCTAAGTTTATAGTGTTTATGTTGATAGTGTTTATAGTGTAGATTTTCACTGTCGGTTGATGGTTAACCAGTTAAGTATGAGCATCTACAACATAATTGTTTATTCAGCATCACACTATAAGTGCTTTTAGATGCAGTGAAATGTTAGAATTCAACATATGGGGGCAAAAAAAAGTCCCTGTATGGTAAATGGACTGCATTTATATAGCGCTTTCACAGACCTATGGCCACCAAAGCGCTTTACATAGCCTCACATTCACCCATTCACTCACTCATTCACACACCGACGGCGGTGTCAGCCATGCAAGGCGCCATCCAGCTCGTCGGGAGCAGCTGGGGTTAGGTGTCTTGCTCATGGACACCTCGACACTTGGTCAGGTGGAACCGGGGATTGAACCACCAACCTTTCAGTTTGTAGACAACCTACATGAACCACTGAGCCACTGCCGCCCCTACTATAAGCCGCCCCTACTATGTGCCGCCCACACTATAAGTGCTTTTAGATGCAGTGAAATGTTAGAATTCAACATATGGGGGCAAAAAAAAGTCCCTGTATGAGCTAATGTATGTTTTATTTATATCACATGATATAGTTATGGAATATCACACAAGAACGAATGCCATGTTTTATCAAATATCACCACAATTGCAAATGTGATACTGATTTTATACAACATTTCAAAAACAAGAAGTTAATTTAGTGAGTTCTATTTTATACACAAAGTGTTGACTGTTTTTGCTCTATTTCGCCAATGGAAATAGTTCCAAACAAAACCATCGCAGAACTGCAGCACATCTTAGAGCAACACACAGCAGAGTGTTTCATTACGGAATAAATGTGCATTTTTGAACAAATCGGTTGAGAAAATAATACAATGACCCATTTAGGGGTGTCGCAATATACCGGTTTTGACGATAATCGTGACATTCAAAGCATGAAATATCGACATCGTGTTAATTTAGAGTGTGACAATATACCGGTATTGGCGATAACCACAATGTTTCAAATGAATAAGACTCTTATGATAACATGACACGTAAATACTCCAGCGCCAGTAGGCTACCTGGCTGACCTCTCAGGTGTCTGTATTGCACCCGCGGACACCTATCAAATAAGAAGGCGAAGCAGCGAGCGCCCGCGCCCGCGCAACTAAAGTGAAACACTCTGTCTTTCCACACCCGAAAAAAGTAAGCTCGCCAGTATGGAGTTCTTCGGCTTCAAAGAAAACAGCACCTTAAAGGGAATCGCACACCGGACAAGCAGCGCCAGCGTCTTTAAAATTCGAACACATTATTCTCTTTGAGTGTACACACACCAATGGTGCCGTTCAGCGTCTGTCCGTGGCGCCCAGCAACGGCTCAGGACCTTGTTCAAAATCCTGCCGCGACACAGAGCGCCATTTAGGCTACATAGTTTTATATTAAATTTACATTATATTTGTCTCAAATCATCGTAAATGACTTCACCCTGTGCTGCAATATAGCCTACATTTAATTTTACATTAATTTACAGAAATCAACTGCTTGAATGAAAATTACTGATGTTATCGGATTTTCAGGTGATGAGGTCTCTGAGGTAAAGTGTTCAGATCACAGATTCAGCAACTATTGTATTTAATTGTAACAGTACAATCATAACATAGTACATAATTGATCTTAATTTCATAATGTCCTTAAGCATTAGAATATTGCTGGCCCTAAACTGAGAAAGAGCGTGTCCGGTGTGCGATATCTCGAGTTGTCCTACACGCGAAGCGGCGCTGCAGAATGTGTAGCCTCCGTGTCCATCACCCTGCAGATTACGCCATTTTACAGAGAGTAAATTGCTATTATTTTATAAGTCATGGAAAAGGAAACGTGACATTTACCTATTAACAGGGGGTTTCTGTGTTCATATTAATAAAGGGTGATTATTAAGAACCCCGTTTTCTTTTCTCATCTTATTTTTGTATTTGAATTTGCACTTGATTTTTTTGTTAAAATCTGCTATCTGCATTAACCTACTTTATTGGCGCCGGCACAACAATAGGTTTAAGAGCTTTTCAGTTCTTCAGGAAACCTTCAGACAGTGTTTGCTTCAGTTTGAAACCAGATAAACTTCACATGCTTGTCTTCTTTCACAAAAATTTGCCATAGATTGAGTACGCAAGAAGTAAAAATGCATGTGCCTTGTGTTTATCAGTATCCTTATGTTTGTTGGGTAAAAAAGAAAAACTATATACCACAATATGGCCACAATAACCGTGGTGTGAAAAATCTAACATCGTGACAGCCCTAGACCCATTAATTAAAGATGATCACTTTCTTGAATCGGCTGAATGGATTAAATCTCTCAGTCATTATGAGATTGACTTGCTACCACCTATTGGCTGCTTTAGTTTCATACTTAAAGTATAATTTATTATATTCATATTTTTTATTCATATTTAAACATCAATTAAAAACAATTTCATAGCATTATGCAAATGCATTCATGTCACCTCAGATCTGCATTATAGAATCAGATTAAATGCACTAAATGTAACTTCAGATGCAACTTTTTATTTTTTTTGGTAATGTCACACAATAGTTGTGAGCGAATCTATGCTGCCTGAATAGGTAGCTTGCAATATATTGTACAGGTATAATGGCATGTGCATCTGTGTAGGTCCTGCACAAGGTTATGAGAGAGTAAAAACAAAGTTCACCATTCCTCAATCCACAATCATCTTCTCATCCTCCTCTACTCAATAACCTCATTCAAAGTGACACTGATGCAATGCGGGGAATGGGGGAAATGGAGTGATAGTGGGTTTGTCTGAAGGTGTGCCGCTGGTTAATCCCGTTCCTTCTGCTGGTGAAAATGATCCTGCACTTATCCATAATTACCTTCTCCTTTTATGCACCCTATCACAGAGGAGGAGCAATAAACTCTCTCCCCTCTCCCTCTCTCCCTCTCCCTCTCCCTCTCTCTCTCTCTCTCTCTCTCTCTCTCTCTCTCTCACTCTCTCTCTCCCTCTCTCTCTCTCTCTCTCTCAATCTCTCTCTCCCTCTCTCTCTCTCTCTCTCTCTCTCTCACACACACACACACACACACACTGCAAGCGAGATGGAAGGTTTAAGAGCTTTCGTCTCTGTCTTCATTCGTGAGGGGTGTGTGTGACTCTCTTTCATTTTCTCAGCTGAGGTGAGTCATCCATAACAATAATGGACACTGAACTACATTCAAAATAGAAGATAAGTCCTCTGTATCTGTCAACTCACTAATAAAGCACTTCCTGATAAAATACTTCATATTAAATAGGGCTGAATGCTTAATTACATTTTCAGTAATATCACTGTATGATAAAACAAGATTTGGCTGCGATTACACTCTGGTCTTGTGACATGCGAGAGCGAGTTGTAAAGTAGTCTGCAGAGGAAGCATCAACTTGGCATGCTACGCATATAGCCCTGGCCTACAGGAAATAACATTTTATGTTATCTAATCTATCTAATATCTAATATTGTGTTGGTCATACTATTCAATAGGAGTGGGAGAAAAAATTCTCTCTCCAACGATTCTGAGCTTAGTTTTTAACCACAGATGCGCGTGTATGTTTTAGAAACACCCTATTCTGCTTGCTTCCAATTCCTCACACACACACACACCACTCGAACATTCAGCAAAATAATCTTTCATGAAGTTCGGAAAGGTTGAAACGAATTACAATGACATTCGCGCGTGTTGCTCAATGTTACGCTTGCAGTGCACAGTCTCACCCGCTGGTATTTTCCTTACAAATGCTCTACGAAGGCATAATTTATGTCATTTGGAATGCTGTTGGCTTATTTGTATTAAAAATATGAAACTCACTGACAGAAGGCTGCTTTCAATTTCAAATACTGACGCGCTTTGAGTGCTCGTGCATGCGGCCATGCTGGACTCGCATGATGTAGCCTACTTGCATCTCAAAATAGTTTTACGCGAAATTAATGTAAACACAGTCTGTGCTGTCTTAAGGGATTAAACAGCAGGACAAACCACATCTTATTTCAAAAGATATCTGAGCATTAGTGTAAATTAAGCTTATTAGATCTCTCGCTGTCTATGATGTCATCATTAGTAATCAAATGACATAAAGCTGAGAAGGAGAAAAATCAAGGTGCAGCCATTTTATTTTTTTTGCTAAATGTTATAAGCATGTATTTGTTAGAAGTCACACGATATAGATGATTTATCCACAGGTGTGATTTACTTTTGAAGACCCTTCAGAGTGTCCAGATAAGGATAAGGATAAATATGGTCTCATATTGGCAAAGTTTGAGCAAGTACTTCATATCAAGCACAACCAGATAAATGAGATGTATGTTTCCTCATTTGGTGAACTGCAAATTGTGAACTTGGTGGCAAGACAGGTAAGGACATTCACCACCATTTAGAGGTCAGAATAAGAGCCACAAGACAGCTTAATATTGCCTGAGACACATTTAGAGGAAATAAGAAATGCATACTAGTTTGCAAACTCTGGAAATGCCAAGTGAGCTCATCCAGCAAGTCACGAATAGAACTCCCAAAAGACATGCACACATAAGAAGGGGCAATGCAGTCAGCAACGCAAACTCAAGAATCACTAGAAACCAGCAATACAAATGTGATAAAAGAGGACACAGACAGCACTGAAAGTGGGAGAAATCACAGGACAAGTTCTTATGTGCAGTTAACAAGGAAACAAGGCAAGTGCACTGGACTGACTGCACAATTGAAAATAGGTCAGACACCACTTTCAGAGTGATACAGGAGCTGAAGCATGTGTGACAAGTGAGGAGACATTCAAACAGACGTCACCAAAGAAAGAACAGCTCCAGCTGAGGCTTCATATTCAGAGGCCTGAGGTTGTGAAAGTACTGTTGTTGTAGTTGAGATCAGCTCATTCGAGTCCGAGTCCAGGCCAAGAGATGGCGTCACTTTTTATCTCACAATTCTGACTTTTTTTCTCACAATTGCGTGATATAAAGTCACGATTGCAAGTTATAAAGTCAGAATTGCTGGATATAGATTATGACTTTATAATAAGCAATTGGGAGATATATGGTTAGAATTGCATGATATAAAGTCGCAATTGCGTGTTATCAAGTCAGAATTGTGAGATCTAAACTCACAATTCTGAGGAGAAAAGTCAATCTTTTTTACCTTAGAATTGGACTTTATAACTCGCAATTGCGAGTTTATCTCACAATTCTGAGAAAAGATGTATTTAAAAAAAAAAGGCTGAATTGCGAGTTTATTTCTCTAAATTGTGTTTATATCTCGCAATTCTGACTTTATAACACGCAATTGCAACTTTATATCTCGCGGTTCTGAGAAATAAAGTCAAAATTGTGAGATGTAAAGTCCTAATTGTGAGATAAAAAGTCGCAATTATCTTTCAAAATGTTTTATTCTGTGGCGGAAACAAGCTTCCATACTGAGCAGATCATATGAGTCGATTTATATACCTTTATATACCACTCTCACTGTCAAATTCAAATGCTCCAGAGTGCATGAAAATATGGTCTTGGTCTCAGACTGTAGACGGACTTGAGACAGAGACAGGTTTAGAGAACTACAACACAAGAATGTACTTTCAGGGAACGGAGCCTTCTGAGTCAGGCAGCAGCTACAGAGATGGCACTAGTTGAAATTAATTAAACGATGCGTATCAGCAGGGTGGAAAGTTGATAACAGTTAAAAGAGGAGGTGAGCTCTATGCCACACATGCAGCACATCAAGTAGCCCTCTTTCTGCTACCCAAAGTGAAAGCTGAACTAAACGGTATGGAGCAAGAATACCCCCTTGATGAAGTAACAAGTCATGGTGGTGTGCAGCCATGGTGTCGGTAATCAAGTCCCGCAGAGATGCCCCCATCCGTGTCAATTTAGGCAGCAAAGAGGATAAAATTCATTCTTCCCACTGCAGAGGATTTAATCGTTAAACTCTCCAGCGCTTGTGTATTTAGCTCCTTACACAATCAAGTGGGTTTCATCAGATTCCTCTTGATGAAGTAACAAGCTGACCACTTAATGATCACTTCTAATGTTTCCCATTTTGAATTATCACCAGTCCAGAAAATTGTCAAAGAAAAACAACAGAGCAGGCATGTGATTAGTTAAGGACAAAAAAAAAAAAAAGGAAAACCTGACCCACCCATTTAATATCATTACATAATAATAATAATAATAATAATTCTTATTATTATTATTACATACTCATTTTTATTTTACAAATAAAAAAAGAAAATATTTTGAATAATGTTCTAATTTTGAAGAATCAATATTGATTCTAAAAATCCCAAGAATCCCATCTCTTCCGTTTTACAACTATTACAGCACAAAATAAACATGAAGATATGTTGAAAAATGCAGCAGAACTTACCAAAATCGATGTCATGTCACAATGTAATCGCTCAGTGTTTTAACCATGGAAAGTAATTCAAAATGTATTATAACTTTATTGTTATAAAAATTCCCTTAGGTGTAATCTAAAAGTAAGTAGCCAACAAATCAGTACATTTTAACCTTTAATATTGTAGTAATGTACAAACACAGCTTGTTGTATAGTTTTTACAGCATTAGTTATTTATAGTTATAGATATTGTTTCCTTGAGGAAATTCGCCATGTACTGTACCTGATAGGCCCCAATTAATCAATATTGAATAAAACTGAATCGGAATATCAAATCGAATCGTGAAATTTGTGTCAATGCCCATCCCTACTTTACAAGGATAAAGTTATTGTCTTTCCTGAAAGAGAAAAAGAAATGAATAATAAAGACCTTGATAACACGCTCCTGATCAAGTTCATGCAGTTCAGTTGCAATGCAGAGCTTGATCCTGAGAAGAGACTGGCTATACTGAGGAACTCTCATGGGGCCCAGATCACAGCGGAAAGCACTGCAAGCCACGGTGAGATTACTACACAGGCTGCTTCTGTGGTCAATAAGTCCTCCGTAAATGAAGCTCACCAGGGTGAACAGTCAATTAGATGCCACGCTGCAGCCAGGATTCAGATTCATCAGAAACAGGGTGGCCAGAATATACAGCGAGTACATTCAAGGTCGGGAACATTGTCAGAACTTTGGCTAACGTTCTGGCAAGGTTCTCTTAAAGTTATAAACAAACACCTTTGCCGTAACGTTAATTGAATGTGTTCAAAGTTATCTGGTCTTTAATTACTTTAGCACAAAAAACATTATTTACACTTTTTTTTTTATGCTACTATTACAGAGAACAGTTGAAAGGAACATTCCCATAATGTTTGCAGAATGATAAAATGTAATGTTTCCTTAACATCTGCATAACCAAGAACATTTAAAAAAAAAAATTAAAACATTAAATATACTGGTCGTTCTGAACGTCCAGGGAACATTCAGAAATAAAATTTTCTTAACTTAATGGGAACGTTAGCAAAAAGTTCTTAGAACATATTTTTGTTAGCTGGGGTAGTCCTTGACAAAATTCACTATAGACATCAAGGCTTACGCAGGTGTCATGAAAGAGCTTGGTGGCCGTTATTTCACAGGACATTAAATTTTGTGTGCAGGCGCGTTCATGCTGCAGTGAGACAAGGGCAGCACCACTGATCCCAAGAGAATTACCCTGTGGACCGGGGGAGAAAATAGTGATAGATCTGTGTGAACTAGTAAGATTAGATTACAATTCCAGATACATTGAGATCCTGACACTCACTACTTTCTCCAGAATCCAGGTCACTGAAAACACATTTGCTCTTTTGGCATTGTATGCACGTTTTCTACTTAGCCCACAGAACCCACATGCACTATAAAACATTACTTTTCGAAGGTGTAAATAAAACAAAGGTTAATGGAGAATGTTTTAGAAGAAAATACTTTTTCAGTCTTCTACTTCAAAATTTCACATTTAATTTAATGTTCAAATATTTGTGAAATGTACTAGCAATTTCTAAATAAAAATGTTTCAAAGAAAATACAACACAGATCCAGATCACACTATACACGTTAGAAACAAGCAAAAATGCAGTTTGAAATTGACCAATCCCGTCAACATGCGGGCTGTTTTTAACATATCATTCACTGCTGCGAAGCAGTGGAATCTCAAGTGAAGTCAGGTTATCCAAGTATATTGTTTTCTGTTGATATGAAAAATTGTTTACACTTAGCTGTATAGCGGATGAATTGTGTATATGATATATATTACGATGTTATGATGAAATATATGCCTTTCTCCACTGATGTTCTGAGTTGTTCAAAGCGTCTAAGGATGCTGAATTTTTAGAAGGCAGCTGTCTGACTCTGAGATGGCGTACAGGAACATTATTAGCTGTTTGATAACGTAGTCGAGCTAATCATATTAATTACCGTTATGTGTAGAGTGTAGAGTATGAAGTAAGTAGCTTAAGGCATGATTTTTTTTTCACAGGAAAACAAACGTTTAAATATGTCATTTTGGTGATCAAAGAAGAGTTTAAAGGAATAAAATGATTGACTACAGGGGGACTGTAATTTGAGTTTGATGTAATTCATAATCCATGGTAACTAGATGTTTTAATTGGAAACATACAGAGCATAACTTCAAAAATGTTTATGTATTCTGTATTCACTTAGATCTGCCTCTATTTAGTTTGTCTACAATGCCCATTTTTTTACAATCCAATAATTTCCTGATGGACAAAATCAAGTCCCATCCAGACCTGGCTTCCTTGTTAGATAAATAATATTCATTCATATACTTCAGTAGCTGTCTAACATTTCATAAAAAAAGTTAACATCACGTTTGTTCACGGGGTCAAGAGCCGTGAGAGGACGTGATTACTGATGAGCGCCACCTGCGCAACGCACCTGTCTCGTATTTCTCATGGAGGAGCTACGGAAGCATAAAAGGAGGAGCGACGACAGTGAAGGACGAGAGAGGACCAGGCCTGGACTATTTATGTTATGTTTTGTGTTTTTTTTTTTTTTTTGGATTATTAAAGTCTTTAAATGTTCGCCAGTTCCCGTCTCCTTCCCATAACAACTAACCTCATTACAACGTTAAAGGCATAGTTCGCCCAAAAATGAAAATTCTGTCATCATTTACTACATCATTTTTGGGTGAACTATCCCTTTGAGCCACGGTGCTCAAACAGGTGACACAGGCAAATTGCATAATTTGTCTGCCCGGTTCACCCCTCTTCTGCCTGATGCATTTGCCCTCTTTACAGTTCAGACTGTGAATAAAAAGGCCAAAAAGAGAAATGATCTCACCCGTAGCGTGTTGATCTGTGTGCTGCTGTTGAAAAAATTCCAGATCAAATCTTTATTCTGCAGCCATGCCTCTGCCAGTTCGCCAACTTTAGCCACAGCGTCAAAGGTGCGGTTGGCCTGGTGACAAACAGATTGCATTGTGAAACACTGTTCAGAACACTTAGTGTAGGCACTTCATCTCATTGATTGAAATACTTGGATTTGGTTGGCCAATTACTGCATTGAATGGTCAAATATGTTATATACCATTATATACCGTTATACCACTGTATATATTTTAGCATTGCCAGCGGATCTGTAATAACCCTCTGTCGATCTGACTGTCCGTGGGCAGGGTTACAAAAATGCAGAAGTATAATCTGTAGTTTTATACAAAGAAATGTGAATTTCTCAATCCAGGTAACACACAGAATGAGTAAACATTGTAACATACTACTGACATCGCAACAAAGCAGCATGAAAATCGGCGAAGTTACAATTTCATGAATCCAGCAGCAGCTCATCCCTGTGTGCGTGCTAAAACATGATAACTATGATAACTTAGGCCCTCCATTTCAAGCATACATAATCCAATGGATGTTCTTTCAATATTGCTGTATCCCATGAACAGGAAACAGATTAATACAGAAAAAAATCTGTACAATCACTGATTCAATTCTCTGTGGATTTCTCTTTTCTCTTCTGGGGTGTCAAAGTGCACAAACAAGCATAAACACATTTGCGATTCTGAGCTTGTTAAGTGCACATTCATCCTCGTTACACCAATTTACATCTCACGCAATACGAGTCTATGCTCTCTTTATTCAGGCTAAACCAT
Source organism: Scardinius erythrophthalmus (assembly GCF_964197995.2). Lineage (NCBI taxonomy): Eukaryota > Metazoa > Chordata > Actinopteri > Cypriniformes > Leuciscidae > Scardinius > Scardinius erythrophthalmus. The sequence goes on along the minus strand of NC_138222.1, from coordinate 12,787,299 downwards.
GGCCATGTTTTTAAAAGATGCAGTGCACTAACTTCTCTTCTATGCGTATGTGTGGCGAGCAGGACGAGGCCGAGGGCCATGAGAGAACCGCGTGAGGCCGGTGGCATGATTAATGATGACCAATACTGTACCTGCGCGAGGCACCAGTCTTGTATCTCTCACGAAGGAGCGGAAGCATAAAAGGACGAGCGATGACATTGAAGGACGAGAGAGGACAGGCCTGGACTATTTTTGTTATGTTTCTGTTTTATTATGTGGCAGCAGTCGTCCGTGAGGGACTGCTGCCTTTACTTTCGTTTTGTTGTTTGTTTATTTTACATTATTAAAGCCACCTGTTACGACCCTGCGTTTTACTTGCTCTACTGGTGGCGTTGTTCTTCCATGAGAGCGCAGGAGATTGCACACACCTGTTCCCTGTTCACCACTTAATCAAGGAGAGGATAAAACATTGGCCTCCACCACTCTTCTTCACTTCGTCCAGGGGACTGACAGCCTTTGGAGAAGTCACTTGTTGCAAACCTTTATTTTGTCTACAGCCCATACCAACCTTTTCTCCTCCCCATCTGGATTATGATTTTTCCCCTTTGATTTTAAACCCTAGACTTCGTTATATTATTTTATCTGTATTTTGAAGACTAATAAAATCTTGCAAGTCATTATTTTAGTGTACTTGTATCCTTTATGTACGGTCGAAACTAGCTGGCCGTAACACACCCCTTAAAGGGTCATGAAACCCTAAACCAAATTTTCTGAGATTTTAACAGAGGTATGTGTGTTGAACACCAGTGAAGATGTTAGCATCTGTTAGATTTAATAGTTGGGGGAAAATGGTTAAATGTTATTTTTCTCCGCTTTTTTCGTCTTCCGGGTTTAAAATCTTCATCGAGTCTACATCACAGGCTGTGAGGTGGCAGAGCACTGTAGCCACTGATCTATATATAGATTAACTATTTTTGACTGTCAAAATGCCGACGGACACAGCTACAGTGAGTTGTTCTAAATCTTTATTTTTAGTAAACTCTGTGTACACAAACAATGTTCTCAAAGCTCAAGTTCATGTGTAGAGCCCCGGTGATACTTCCAGCAAAGTTTCATGTTGTGTCGAGCCTTCTTAGTGTTTTAAAAATAGCGATTTTGATGCTATCATAGAAGTGCCCCTAGCACTCCCATTCAAAAGGCAATTTGACCGAAAAACTAAAATACGGTCAAACTTAAAAGTGGCGTTTCCATTCTAATTATGCTTTTAAACGGAAGTTTGCCTCGGGTAGATTAACAAAAAACCTTAGATTTAATTTTGGCGAGAGTTACCCTTTAAGGTTTGCCGGTTCCCACCTCCTTCTTCCCATAACAACGAACTTTGCTACAGTATGTTTTTGTTTGTGTGCGTACCTCTGTAACGATGCTCCGCGTAACATTTGTGTCAGGCGTGTAGAGGATTTTTCCTTGCAGAAAGGGCCTGAAGGTTCTCCAGAACAGACGCAGACTGAACGAGCTCTCCAGTGTGTCCGTCAAGTTTTTACAGAACTCACCTGCAAAGAAAGAAGAGTGGATATACATTAAAAGAACATTACTGAAGAAGCAGATTCAGATGCACACAAGCTCAGACTCAAGCTTTGACTCCAATAATGTTCTTCTCGAGCATCAAGCAAGCACTGTTTCTATTTATCATATTTGATGAGCTCTCTGTATGTTTGTTGATCAGTGTGATCATAATGGAATTATAAAATCTGAGCATTGTATGACTGTGTGTCTTTAGGAGACTTGGATTGAATAGCTTGATTCATATGGATTAGTTTTACGATGCATTCAACATTTTAAATTTTTCATGGATGCATTGGAAAATGATAAGAGAATAACCATAAAAAGTACTTTTATTAGTTGAAATTAAATAAACTTTAACTGAAATAAAATAAAATATCAAAAAAACTTTTGCCAAGGCAGCATTTCTCATTTTCATGTAATTTAACTTGAAGTACTAAAATAACTCAAACTAAAACTAAAATTTATAAAAACTATGTAAACAAAAACAAAATAAGTAAAATTTTAATACATTTTATATAAATTAATATATATATATATATATATTCATCAGTTCTTCAGAAGCTCTTTGTTCACTTACTCAAATGCTCACAGACAACCAGCAACAATTTAACCTACAAACAATTTAGACTTCATCTTAAAAATCTGGCACAGATTCATACTGAAAATCAAGATTAGACTCAGATTTAACCCTCAAATTTATGCACTTCAGTGCCTTCATGTATAGAGAAAGCAGAACAGGCATATAAAGGCATTTCTACCCAGTCAGATACACTCTTCCATGTTTTCCCAATAGAAAAGCAATAACCACTCTGTGCTCTAGCTGTGCCACAAAATCATTGCTTTAATTTGATTGAGCGAATGTGCAGCCCTTAGGTGAGACCTCATTCCAGGTAGGACATTTCAGTGTAAAATTCTCCTTTTTTTGCTAGTGCTGAAAGTCTGCAGTGATGTAATGATCAGGGAAAGGATTGATAAAATCAACAAGAGCACAATTTTCACATAAAATATGCCAAAATAAAAGTAACTATACTCTTATTCTCACAATTAAGAATGAGTGTTATGCATAAATGCTCGTAAGTTTGAAGACCGGGTCTTAGTTCATAAAGTATTTAGAGCTAACACTAATAACCTAGTTAGGAGTTGCAAAATGGCTGTTTAGCATTGATGTGTTGAATGCAGTTAAATTTGATTTGAAAGAAATAGTTCATAGTTGAGTCAATACAAAGGCTTATTTTTATTTTATTTTTTTGCATAACATTTTTCTTTAGCAGTTGTAAAATGTGATTTTTAATCTATAAAAACCACTAATGAGAGTTGGGGGGTAATGCATTACGAAAAACGTGTTTTTTGGGGCAGTCGTAGTCTCAGCCTCGGACTAGTGACGCCCACGGACTGTTGGCTGAACGTCTGAAGCATATGGCATAGTGACACACTTTTCTGGAAACACTTCAGGAGTTTCGAAGTCGTGATCTGATTGGTTGAATTCTACAGGCTGTCCAGGAGACGTGTGTGACGCGTTCTCCAACAGTCCGCCTGGAAACAAATGCTGTGACGCCAAAACCCCTTGTGGAAGAGGAACACCGTAGTGTTTATAACTGTGACAATGAGCGCTTACCAGGATCAACTAAATGCTGGATTTTCAAAAGTATGTGAAGTTCACGGCTCCATTGTTGCAGTAAACTTGCATAACCTTCTTGAATGGATAATTTATAATTTGCACGCCGGTCTGTTATTGCAGGGACATCGACATTATATTGTCATGCCACTAAACATGACACAGAACAAAACAACTGTCACACTGTGTCCTAACTACACGCAACGTGCGATAAAAGGTATCTTTAAAATGTTAATCAGAGTTTTTATACTAACCAGCCACGATGGCGACACGTGACGATTGTTCTCTTACGAGAGGTTCTCTCGTATTGCGTAAGTTGCTTTTCTCGAGATATGAAGCCAAAAAATTATCCTTAATTTTTGTATTTATTGTCAACGCAGCGCAGCAGCCAGCAGACCCATAGCAGGCTATCTAGCGTGCTCATTGGCTGCCCTGCGGTGACTACCACTGAGCCCTGCGTGACGTCACGCCCATAGAGGGCGCTTTGAATGGGAGAATGGCCCGCCAGAATTTGAGTGGCTTAGCGTATAAAAGGACGGGCTCGGGAGCTGCTTCTCTGATTTTACTACGCATGTTCTAAAGAGAGAAACCCGTAATTTAGAGCGTAAATGGAAACAAACTAATTTAGAGGTCTTTAGAATCGCATGGAAAGACAGTATGTCACGTTATAAAAAGGCCCTAAAAGCGGCCAGGGCTGAGCATCTCCGCAAACTAATAGAAAACAACCAAAACAATCCTAGGTTTTTATTTAACACCGTGGCTAGACTAACAAATAAACAGATGTCACCTGAACAAAATATTCCGTTACAGTTTAGTAGTAATGATTTCATGAAGTTCTTCACTGAGAAAATAGAAAGCATCAGAACCACAATTGTAAACGTTCAATCCTCAATCGCGCCTTATAATACTATAGAACAAAAAGAGTTAAATAAACTTATCACCTCATCTAAAACAACAACATGTTTATTAGATCCTATACCAACTAAACTACTGAAAGAAGTGTTACCTGTAGTGGAAGAGCCTCTCCTCAATATTATTAACTCATCTTTAAATTTAGGTCATGTTCCAAGAACATTTAAATTGGCAGTTATAAAACCTCTCATTAAGAAACCACAATTAGACCCACATAATCTAGCAAATTATAGACCCATTTCAAATCTTCCTTTTATGTCTAAAATACTAGAAAAAGTTGTATCCGCCCAACTGGGCTCTTTCTTGCAAGAAAATTATATCTATGAAAAGTTTCAGTCTGGATTCAGACCGCAACATAGCACTGAAACTGCGCCCGTTAAAATCACAAATGATTTACTATTAGCTTCTGACCAAGGCTGTATCTCAAAGTCCCCGTGAACCGGAAGTTGCAAACAACTTTTCTCCAGTGTTATGACGTATTTCCCAGTGAAATGGAATATTGAACAGAGGGCAGGGTTTTACTCTAGCGCTCCTCCTCTCCATCTCTGCTCATAGCAGACTAACGGTTTGAAGGGAGTGGTTAAGCGTTTTCAAACCAAGCCGTCAAACCTACGTCATCAGAAAAAGAAGCCATTCCAGACCCGGAAGTAACTTCTCAGATTTTGATTAAAGATTACCATGGTAATTTTTTTTATTTTATTTTTATTTTTATATTTACACGGATTAATATTTACAAGGATTAATTGTTCACCACAAGACTAGTAATATGCGCTAACAAAGTAAATAGGGTCAATTTTGATTTCATGGGGACTTCAATACTAGTTTTACTTGATCTTAGTGCTGCGTTCGATACTATAGATCACACAATACTCTTAGATCGACTACAAAATTATACCGGTGCTCAAGGACAAGCATTAAGCTGGTTCAGATCATACTTATCTGACCGCTACCATTTTGTCTATTTAAATGGAGAAAAATCGATCATAACTCCAGTAAACTATGGAGTGCCGCAGGGATCTGTGTTAGGCCCTCTGTTATTCTCAATATATATGCTGCCACTTGGAAATATTATAAGGAAACATGGAATTAGTTTCCATTGTTATGCTGATAACACTCAAATCTATATTTCATCATGGCCAGATGAAAACGCTAAATTATCCAAATTGACAGAGTGTGTTAAAGATATAAAAGATTGGATGACGCGCAATTTTCTTTTATTAAATCCAGACAAGACAGAGGTACTAATCATCGGTTCAAAAAACCACCCACAAAACCTCTCACACAACAACGTTAACATAGTAGGATGTCCTGTTACTTTATCCTCTACAGTAAAAGACCTGGGTGTTATATTAGACTGCAACCTGTCTTTTGAAAATCATATTTCATATATTACAAGAACAGCCTTTTTCCACCTTAGAAACATTGCTAAGCTACGTAACATGCTATCAGTTTCTGATGCAGAAAAGTTAGTTCATGCATTCATGACCTCGAGACTAGATTACTGTAATGCTTTATTAGCTGGTTGTCCTGCATCCTCAATAAACAAGCTACAGTTAGTCCAAAATGCCGCCGTTAGAGTTCTTACTAGATCAAGAAAATATGATCATATAACACCAATTTTATCATCACTACATTGGTTACCTATAAAGTTCTGTATTAATTACAAGGTATTGCTACTGACTTATAAAGCCCTAAACGGCTTAGCTCCAGTCTATTTAACGGATCTTCTATCGCCTTATAATCCACCGCGCTCTTTAAGATCACTAAATTCAAGGCTTTTGGTCATACCTAGGATATCTAGGTCCACCAAAGGAGGGAGAGCATTTTTACATTTAGCTCCAAAACTCTGGAATAGTCTTCCTGATACTGTTCGCTGCTCAGACTCGCTCTCCCAGTTTAAAACCAGATTAAAGACGCATCTCTTCAGCCAGGCATTCATATAATACTTTTAATCTTACAGTTAAATCCGACCTCTAGTTTATAAACGCCAGAGGAGAACTGGCCGCCGACTGAGCCTGGGTTCTCCCGAGGTTTTTTTTTTCTCCATTAGGTCACCTGATGGAGTTTTTCGGTTCCTTGCCACTGTTGCCTTTGGCTTGCTCAGTTGGGGATATTTGGGGATATTTAATTTAATTAATCAATCAACAATACTATTGATCAGCATTACCAAACGTGGACGTTTTCCACTAGAAACAAACATTGATGTATTATTTTAATTTAATACTGTGAAGCTGCTTTGATACAATCTGTATTGTGAAAAGTGTTATATAAATGAACTTGACTTGACTTGATTTTCATCTCTCCAGCGAAGCTCTCCGCATCGCTGGATCTTTGAGAGAAGCCGCCGCCGTCGAAGCAAGCGACAGTGCAAGCAGAGGACAGCGCCCGAGGAAGCCGGACGATTATTCGCCGCCTTTAGCCATCCGTACCTGCTACGCTATCCGGCGTCATATCCTTTTTCTGCTGTGTGTGTTCGCCGCTGCGACACACACTCTCTCTTCTTCTAAAAGAGAAATTTCCTACGAGGCGTTGTTTCAAATGCCTCGCACCACTCACTTCCCGCTCTCTCTCCCTCTGTTCGAGCCGTGCAAACTGCGCTGTTCACAAGTGATGTCAAGAGGCGAACGGTCACGGGGCTAGCTTTCTCGCTCTCTCTCCCTTTGTTTGAGCCACGCAAACTGCGCAGTTCACAAGGCATGTCAGAAGCGGACGGTCACAGGGCTAGTTTTCTTTACGTCAACAAGAAAGCTACCCCGTCCTTGTGCCCTGTTCGCGCGTCACTCACCAGCGAAAGGAGAAAAGAGAGTGTTTTATCCCCCGAGGCTGGACCAACCACCATTTCTCACACATTTCTCAGTCCCCTTTTAAATTCAGGCGATTGGAAATATCAATATGGCAGTAAACGAGCCTGTTATAATACATGCACGCCTGCAAACAAATGCCGATGCAAAACATGATGGCGCTCTCTGGTTACTCGCCCCTCTTCCCGCTCTCTCTCCCTTTGCTTGTGCCACGCAAACTGCGCCGTTCACAAGGGATGTCAGAAGCGGACGGTCACGGGGCTAGCTTTCTTTACGTTACAAGAAAGCTACCCCCCCTCTCGTGCCCCGTTCGCGCGCGTCACTCACCGGCGAAAGGAGAAAAGAGAGTGTTTTAGTCCCGCCGAGGCCGGACCAACCTCCATTTTTCACAAATTTCTCAGTCCCCTCCTAAGTTCAGGCGACTGGAAATATCAATATTGCAGTAAACGAGCCTGTTACAATACATGCACGCCTGCAAACAAATGCTGTCACAAGACATGATGACGCTCTCTGGCTATTCGCCTATTACGACCCCTCTTCCCGCTCTCTCTCCCTTTGTTTGAGCCGCGCAAACTGCACCGTTCACAAGGGATGTCAGAGCGGACGGTCACAAGCTATGTTCAGCACCCCGCGTGCCTCACTCACTGGCGAAAGGAGGAGAGAGAGTGTTTTTAGTCCCGCCGAGGACGGACCAACCTCCAATTCTCACACATTTCTCAGTCCCCTCTTAAGTTCAGGCGGCTGGAAATATTAATATTGCAGTAAACGAGCCTGTTATAATACATGCACGCCTGCAAACAAACGCCGACACAAAACATGATGACGCTCTCTTATATGCTTGCGCTAACTGAAAGTTTATGTGTTTTCCCCCTGTGGCTCAGTGGCGAAATCTTAGGCTTTCGCGCCAGAGACCCGTGTTCGAATCCTGGCTCTGGCGGCAGATAAATATTATGCTGTTCGCTTCTCCGAGCTCGCGGCCAGCTTTCTTACATACAGAAAGTGAACCCGCCTCTCGCACCCTCCCGCTCACATGATGGTGCTCGAGTATTTATGAGCGTCTAAACATGAGCCTTCAAAGCATTTCGCTCTGTCAGTCCCCTTAAGAAAGGCTACTGCAGAAGTGTATTTTGCAGTCAACGAGCCGGTAATACAACCCGCTCGCCTGCATGCAACCGCCGTTTTTATGGCGACCCAGAGAAATCTCAAAAAGTGTAATATCTGGTTATCCAGCTCATGCCGTTGGTGTTTTAAGTGTAGAAAATGTGCCCACGTCTCAGTGTTCACCCCTACACACAAGCACGATAACCGCTATGTCTCTCACTCTCACAGAGCCCACTCTCATAAAGCTAGCAAATGCCGCTCGAGTGTTAGATGTAGGAAATATGCCCACGACCCTGTGCCCACACCTACTCACTGCCTGTTCTGTTACACGGCCAAAACTGCCTCATACCGGTCATATCATGAATGTAAGTCCTGTGCCCGCTCACAAGCGCTCACACTTACTGACACACACTTGTCGACACAGCGCGCACGCCGTGTTCAACACCTGGCCGCGTCTTTCCAGAAGGGCAGCATCACTCTTCTGAAAACATTTCAGAGAATGCTGGGCTGTACGGCGTCAGCTGCAGCAGGGCTTCAGTTGGGCTTACTGCATATGCGCCTGCTGCAATGCTGGCTGAATGCTCGAGTGCCTCACCGAGCCTGTGCTTCCGGCGGCATACGAATCAGAGTGACCCAGGGCTGCGTTTCAGCCCTGGAGCCCTGGTTAGCGGCCGACTGGTACCAGCGGGGAGTGACGATGGGAGCTGTCTCGTACCGAAAGGTCATTTCGACGGACGCCTCCAACTTAGGTTGTGGTGCTCCTTTCGAGGGCAGGCCGGTCTTTGGCCTGTGGTCAGACCGGGAGAAACGCCTTCATATAAACTGTCTGGAGATGATAGCGGTCGAGAACGCGCTGAAGCGTTTCCTCCCATACATACGGGGCCACCACGTTCTAGTCCGTACGGACAACATGTCTGTGGTGTCCTACGTGAACCGCTAGGGCAGTGTCAGATCCAGGAATCTCTGCGATCTAACAGAACGCCTCCTCGTTTGGGCTCAGCACTCGCTACGCTCGCTGAGAGCCACGCATGTGCCGGGCCACCTGAACGATGGCCCAGACAGACTGTCCAGGGACAACGTTTCCCCGGAAGAATGGTCCCTGCATCCTCAGACAGTCCAGTTGCTATGGCACCTTTTTGGCAAAGCGGAAGTTGACTTTTTTGCGTCAAAAGACAACGCTCATTGCCCAAGGTTCTTTTCAAAGAACGAGGACGCGCTGGCCCAAACCTGGCCCAGCTGCCAATTGTATGCTTTCCCTCCGATCTCGCTGTTACCACAGGTAATTAAAAATCAGGGAAGCGTGCCACTCGGTGCTCCTCATAGCCCCGCAATGGGAGAACCAAACCTGGTTCCCAGAGCTGATGCGGCTGTCCGATTCCGGTCAGGAGAGATCTTCTCTCTCAAGCCGGTGGCTCAATTTGGCATCCCGATCCAGAGCGCTGGTCTCTGCATGCATGGATAATCAACGGATACCCGTTGCCTTGCCAGAAGGGGTTGTGAACACGATCACGCAGTCTAGAGCTCCTTCTACGAGAAGGCTATACGCATCTAAATGGTCTGTGTTCTCCAAATGGTGCGCCGACAAAAATCTAGACCCACGAACTTGTGGGGTCTCGTAGGTGCTTTGCTTCCTTCAAGAGCTGTTGGATGAGGGCAGGTCCCCCTCCACGCTCAAAGTGTATGTTGCGGCTATTGCAGCGTTTGCGGAGTCGACGCGCGGCCAGTCAATAGGAAGGAACGAGCTCATCATCCGCTTCCTTAGAGGAGCCAGGAGGATGAATCCCCCGCGACCCCCGTCGGTTCCTATTTGGGATCTTTTTTTTGGTCCCAGAGGCCCAGAAAACATATCCCTTTGAACCATTAGATTCCATGGATCTAAAATACCTCTCACTCAAAACCGCTTTTCTGATAGCCCTTTCATCAGTCAAACATGTAGGGGATCTACACGCACTATCTGTTAGCGCTGCGTGTCTCGAGTTTGGACCAAATGACTCTAAAGTCATCCTCAAACCGAGACATGGTTATGTCCCCAAGGTGATTGGCACTCCCTTCAGAGCGCAGGTCATCTCTCTATCGGCTCTGCCAGCATCCATAATGTTTTTAAGGACCCCCGCGTCAGACGTTTTTTTTCTGACGTCATGACGCACGAGTCTATCTTGATATTCTGCTCAACCGCCATTTTCTTTTTCTCTCCGGACTCGGATGAAAAAGATAGGTTGGAAGTTTGTTTTAATTAATATACTCGAAAATGCAACTTTTGGACGTGTGTTTTAGTCGTTTATGAGTTAATTGTTGAAAATGTTGTTTGTGAACCTGAATACTAACGAAATCATAATAAACTGAATTTTTTAACGTACGTTTGCAATATAGCATTATATAATATGTTATATGTACAAGATGTTATATTTACTCGTTTGTTTTATAAAAATGTGTTTAGATCAGTTTAGATCTTGGGAGTAAGTTATGTGTATAAAATAATTGTAAAATTGATGCACCCTTAACCATCTGTGCCGCGCTAGATATTGGAAATGCTTTGGGCGGGAAGTGCTCAGGCAGTGGGACAAACTGCCTGAATTTGAATTCCTGCAGTATAATATTGGGTTTGCTTTTAAAGTAATGTTTGTCTGTTCTTTTATTTGTCTTTGAAACATTAGCTCTGATTTATTCATCGACTTTTTTGCCCAAAATGATGATGAAAGTCTGTGATGAAAGTCATTGGTTGCGTCTCAATCAGCTCCCTAGTTCAGTAATCAGGGCACTGATCAGGGAGTCAGCCCATTGACTGATTCCCTGATCAGTGCCCTGACTACTGAATTAGGGAGCTGATTGAGACGTACACATTGTGCTTAACGCTAGCTTCATTTGCTTAGCTCGAGGCGTTTCATCCAGGAAAAAATTTCAGGGTTTTCTTCAGTAGAAAATTATGATTTTTTTTTTATTTTTTTTAGAAATAGTAGTATTTTCACAACTAATTAATTACTTGACCTGCAGCAAACCATTTTCTGTCACTTAAATACTACAACATTTTTCTCCCCTTAGGACCGAAAGCTTTTTAAATGTTTGACGACTGAGGACACTTTGCTATAACGTTACATGGTAACGTTAATTTTTAAAAGTAATTTAAAAAAGTAATAAAAGTAATTTTTATTAATTTAAGTAATTTCTAATTTCTTCTCTAATTAATAATAGAGACACAGTTGACGGTACCCATTGACTTCCAGTATTATTTTTTTCCTGTTATGGAAGTCAATGGGTACCGTCAACTGTCTGGTTACCAACATTCTTCAACACATTTTCTTTTGTGTTCAGCAGAAGAAAGAAACTCATACAGGTTTGGAACAACTTGAACTATTTTTGTGTGAACCATTCCTTTAATTGTTTTTAGGTGGCTCATTTAAGGGCATAACCACTATGTTTTTATATTTATTTTTATAAATGTATTAGTGGCTCAGTTTTGAGCATAATGCAGTGCAAAGACAACTTTGCAAAAAGACTGTTAATGGAATGGATGTTAAGTGTGTCAGTAAATGAAATTTCATTGGCACAACAAATATGAACAGTTTGTAATGATTTCTCAAAAATTGTAATGTGGAAAATACTTTAGCATATAAAATGAATTAATGTTAATAAATATTTCTAAAGCAATTTGAGTTTTGTGTGATTGACTTATAGCCTGGGTTTCCCCATGCTGCCTTGAGCGCAGCGCGATTTTATTCACGCTGCTAGGCAGTCTGGACACCATGGACCAGATTTTCCCCTGAAAAAGAGAACCAATCACAGAACGGGGAGGGAGCAGCAAGACGATGACGACGTCTATGCGACACACCGAAGCAGTGTGTTTATTTATGGATCCAACATGACAGACGTAAAAATATATGCATATTTTTAGGAACACATCTACAAAAATATGCCTGTTTTTCAAGTTGATAAAATAATTTAAAATCCACATCATTTTATTTGTGCCGACGCGCCACGTCCTCCCAGGATCTATAACGTTACCTAGGCTACTTTCGCTTTTAAAAAATCCTCATAACCGTGCACGCGATCTGCAGTCGTCGAGATGGATGCTGAGGAGTTGAAGAAAAGTCCAGTGTGTGGGAGAAATTTGGAGTTATCTGAAGAAAATATTGTGCAGGGCGTGTTTGAACCCAAAATTGTCAGATGTAGACTAGACGAAATTGCGTGGCAGATATAGGGTTGTAGCCGCGTCTGTTCGACTGGTAAAATTTGATAAGGCTACTCAGTTATGTGGTAATGTTAGCCATGTTCTTCATGTACCGGCCTTTTGACAGCTTCGGCTGAAGTTGACCTTGTGTTAATTGTCGTGTAATAACTTCTGTATGACCTGGCAATAAACATATTTGTAAGTGTGTCTATAATGTGATAGTCTAAACTGATTTTATTTCGGGGCGGGTCGGGTGTCGGTTCTATTTTAAGCGGGTCGGGTGCAGATTTTTAATCAACAGTTAGTGCTGCTGTCGGGAAACGGGTCGGGTGCAGTTTTAAGCACTGCGGGTGCGGATTTACAAAATCAAACCCGTGCAGGACTCTGGAGTACACATAAATCTCTGACCCATCGTCGTCTTCTACGTTGAATATCTGTCGCTCTACATACGTCATCTGGTATAATTGAAACGATTGGCTATGAGCTACGTACAGGCGCATTTGATAGACATTTGGAGCGCCCAATAAACGGCTCTGAGCATTCGTAAACCACGCCTCAAATACGAGAAAATGAACATGTGGTTCCCAGACCACGTCTTAAAGAGAAAGAGGTCTGACGTTAGCCAGGCTAATTGACTTAGTGAAATTAAGATAAAGTATTATAATTTAAGTTGAGAAAACGTTTTTTTTTTTTTTTTTAAGTTGATCCAACTGTAGGAAAAATGTATACATTTAAGTTGGAATGCAGTGAAATTAAGTTAGACTAAAGTAAATAATAGGATTGAATGACTCAAATAATATAAGTGTGATTGACCTAGTGAAATTAAGTTGATAAAACGTGATAATTTAATTTGAGAAAACGTAATTTTTTTAGGTGTTACCAATTGAAGTAATTTTTTTAAGTTGATCCAACTGTTCACTTTTTACGGCTATAGCCGCTGAGTTGCAACTTCTTCAGGTGCTTCTCCATCCGGATCAGATTCTGGGTCAAACTGGAAAGCTTGAACAACTGCGTGTCTACGAGCCATTGCGATACATCCACTCACTGTAAACATTAGCGCATGGTACTGTGGCCGCAAGCTGGTCAAGGCCACACCCCCACCTCCATCTTGCCCCTCTCCTACTTATTAGCATTTAGCCTGGAGAAGAAGATGGAGTTGGTGAAAAGTAAACTTGCCGCAGGTGAATTCACCGTCACTACTACAGGAGTGGGAAAATCAGAGGTCTGGAAAGTTGTTTGTATTGCTAAAAGGCATGAACATTAAAGGTTGATTTAAATTCCCGTCTGCTGGTCATGATAATACGTGTATGAGAAAAAGAAAAAAAATTATCGTCGGGAAGATAATTCATGATGATGTGTCGGGTTACATCGGGTCCGGGCTTTAAAAGCCACGGGCCGGGTCGGGTCGGGTTGTAATTTTCAGGCCCGTTGAGAACTCTAATTTATGCATGAATCTTGTTCTTAACTGTAAAAAGAGCGAAAACGTTCATTCTTTGAATTTTGAGAAACTTGAGGATATGTCTCAAAGTGGCTTTATAAATGTCACCCTATGTGAATAAAGCAAACAATTTGCTTGTTTTGTATTTTATTTATTGAGTTCTACACTATTTTACCTTTTCAAATGCTTTTCTTTTGTCTGTTCATTGCACATTGCTGAACTCGCTCACAGAAAAGCCTTGATCTCAGTGGGCCTAAACCTCTTGAAATAAATGCAAAACAAATGAAATGCATCACAGGATGACAAATCACCACCTTCACTCTCATGCACAGCTACATCATGACATTTCCAAACCACTGAGAGTGATGTGAGCACAGACTCAATCCCTGGGCTACTGACTATGATGAAATCAGTTCTCCTCAAAACTATATGATGTAACATTAGCCGGAGCATCAGCACAAACAAAAGTACAAAACCACCCAGCAGACACAAACACCTAAGGAATATCAAGGCCACACATTTTTTTTTTTTTTCAGATTTATGTATATACTATTATAGTATTTATTAACATTTTGAGCATTTATTTATACATTTTCAGTTTTCATTTGATTTTAAGTTTTAATAATTTAGTTTATTTTTATTAAGTGTTTAAATATTTAGCTTTAATTTATTATTTCAGGTTTAATTTTAGCAAGTTTAATACTTTAACTTAAACATATTTCTGTTTAATTTAAGTTTTTCATCTAATATTTACTGCAGCTTTATTTCACTGAATGATAACCATTTTTTACTGTTTTACAACACTGCAAACACTAAACCAAACATCACTAAACAAATAATGGCTCAAAATGTGCAAGCTAGACAGGCTAGAGGGAAATAGTTAGATTTTATACAATAAGGGACACTCTTAATATCTCTAAACTACACACCAATTGCAATGTAAATAAAACACTGGCTGCATAAGACAAATATTTCACAGTCCCAGTGTATGCCTGCAGGTATATGTATCTGAATGAAAAAGATAATTACTGCTTGACTGAAATAAGTGCATTTGAGAATTAAACAGCATCTGAGATGCAATCACTTTGATTCCAGACAATATGACTTCCATGGCACTTACTGGTTCTTGTTTTTTTTTCATAGTGTAAGAGCATCCAACGACACACCAGAGGAACGTTCTGCAGATTTACTGAAAGATCAACTGTGTAACTGAATCTCATAACGGAGTTAAATTCTCCATTATGTACAGCAGATGCACAAACGCACAATCTGTGTTTCATAATGCATCTGTTTGCACTCCCACTAGAGAGACGCCAACGTGCCTCATCGACTGACACATTCACTGTCTGGATTCCCAACGACGCTCGTGTACAATCCCGGCACACCAAATTCAGAGAGAAAGTACAATCCCATTAGCATGCAAACAGGGCCGGAAAGCCATCAAAACAGAATACAGCACAATGCAACACGGTTTTTGTGATTTGTGGTGTCAGAACAACAGAAAGCCACAGCAGGCCGAGGCAGAGCTTGGGGAGAAACAGCCAATCCTATTTACTGGAGTTTCAAAAAGAAGGTAATTAACGGAACAACCCAACAGTGTCACTAATTAACTCAGTCCTCCTGATATTCAACCACACAGAAGCGCTCTGTACAAACACACCAGCACTGCGAGAGCCGAGGCATTGTAAACAAACAAACAGCATCACAGGAAGAAACATCTACAGCCTCTGCGCTGATGCGACTCTCGCCTTCTGCTGAGTCAGAAAGTACTGCGGATCCATTTGATCCAGTTCTCAAATTGAACTCAAATGATCTGCCGGGAATGGTTAGCAGCTCAGTGGAGTGGAAAATGATCCCTGAATAATGACTTAAATTTTGGTTCTTTCATAAAACTTCACAATCACGTATGTTTAAAGTAAAGAAGTACTGTTGTATTACAAATTTATTAAATGTTTAATTTAGATTCCAATATAAACTGAGAAAGTTTAGCAGCGGTTATGACGATTATATCAAGAGATTTCTGCCAGTCCTGTTCTCTAAATGAGTCAATGGCTGAGACTTTCACCCTCACCCTTTGTCTTTATGCATTTCCTGACAATTAAGCTCAATGTACAGCTGTGCTTTTGTCTCCGTGATCATGTGAAGGTATGGGTGATACTGTCAGGCTGATTGGATCATTTGAATGATAGTGTTATGCTAATTAGGTCTGTTTCTCTTGTGCAAGCCAGATAACCTGCCAAACTGGTTTTCACTTGATTGAATCAAATCATCCCTCTGCTTTGTTTGAATTTTGTCTCCACCTCCAAAAGTCCCTCCCCCTTGGAAGGTATATAACTTACAATGTATAATGTTTGAGTTAGACTTGATGAACTACAGACTTGGAAGAATAAATCTCTTCTGCTTATAAGATCCATCTCAAGTTTCCTGGTCTTGCTTCGATGAAGGAATAAAAGTTTCCAACAGTACACTTTAGCATACTTCTAATATACTTAAGAGTGAACTGAATGATGTTTTCAGGCACATGATTGCATGTTAATTGCAATTTAATGGAAATGTTTTATAGTTCAAATTTTAAATAAGTTAAGAGTGCTTAAGTGCATCTTAATATGTAATTTCAAAATAACTTGCATTTATGGTACAACAAAATATACTTTAATGCCATTTCTGTTTCTATTTTAAAGTTTTTGATTTTGATGTTGCAATTTAGTTTTCTTTTTAAATATATTCATTTTAAATAATAATAATATAATAATTCAATATAATAATGTAATATTGAATAAGTAGATGTGCTCTAGTATGTTAGTCAACACATCAAAATAAATGTACTTCTTCAAAGCACAAGAAAATATTTTTTAACCAAAATTATGTGAAATGCACGATAAAGTAAAACCTTTAGTTTGAAATGATTACAAATTGCACGTTTTATGTGCGTGTAAAGAAACAGCCACGAAAGTGGACTCTCTTTAAGTACATTTAAGTGGCTTTTATTTAATTTATATTATATTATCTGCAAGTACAGTTTTTTAAAAAATTACATTTAAGATTTGAAGATCACTACACGTGCACATTAAATACAATTAAGTTCACTTATTTTTCGCAAGGGATTAAATAATAATATCATAATAGCCCACTTGAATAATATCAAGTCCCATTATTTTCCTTTGAATATTCCATTTCACAAAGAAGTATGTCACACAATGATCGTTACTGGTAAATGCGTTATCGGATTTAAACTGTCCTATTAGATTAAAAAATCAGCTCTTACTGGTGTTAGTGCTGGTTGCATTGGTGTTGTCGGCTGTTGCAGCCCGTGTGTTCTGTTGGTCTGATTCTGTTGACACGGTCCTCACAACAGCTCTGCTGGTGTTATTGGTGTCATCTGTTCCACACATCAGCTGACTGAGGCTTCCAAATGGATCGGACCTGAAGTCCAAAGTGTCTACCGCACTTAGCAGCGCTGAAGACCCAAACTTAGACATCTGAGTGAAAAAAAAAAAAAAACATATCACAGGAAAATCTCCACATATACACATTCAGAAATGACTCTTATGTTCACCAAGACAGCATTTGTTTGAACAGAAAATACAGTAAAAATGGTAATAATACAGTTTGAATGTAATGTATTCCTGTGATACAAAGCTGAATTTTCAGCATCATTACTAAAGTCTTCAGTCACATGATCCTCCAGAAATCATTCCAATATGCTGATTTTCTGCTCAAGAAAGCAGTCGTGCGGCTGCATATTTTTGTGGAAACCGTGATACATTTCTTTCAGGATTATTTGATGAATAGAAAGTTCAAAAGAACAGCGTTTATTTAAAATGCATATCATAAAGGTCTTTGATCAATTTAATGTGCCCTTGCTGAATAAAAGTATTAATTTATTTTAAGAAAAAAAAATAAAAAAAACTCACACACACACACTTTTGAACAGTAGTGTACTTAGTTTGCTTTATTATCTGCATGAAGCATTTGCATTACACTATCTGTGACCCATAAGCAGAAAAGACCTGAACCATTGTTTCTTTGGGACACTGTTTTTGTCTTTTTGTCTGGGCAAGAAGATGCAATAAAAACTAGCTTTAGAAAACATACTGCATACACACTTCTGGTGAACATTTGTCCATCCCATAACTGAATATTATGGCGTAATGTCATTAATTAATGCCATTAATGTCTTGTTCACGGCATGTCTGCGTAATACAAGTCCATCTGTGCTTTGCATCTGTTGGCCTGGCGGCTAAGCCGGCTAATGCCAAACCATGAAAAGGTGAAATGGTTTTTGGTACGTGATCAAGACACCACCTTCATAATCTAAACAAAAAGTGTAAAATGTGTTTCAGTCTCACTCAACGAGCATAACAGACATAAAGCCTGTTCACTCAGAACGAAGGTGACAGCTGTTGTGTTAATACCAAATGACACGGTATATTACTTTCCAGCAAACTTCCAGCTGATTTTATTTATATAGCCATGCAAACAGTAATGGACTGCACAGAAGCATGGGTAATAGAGCACAACAGTGACGGCCCACTTTTTCAGTGCCCTTGGTTCCTTAATTATTTTCTCATTTATTTTCTCCACTCCACATTCAGAAAAGTATTCACTACAGAGCTAAAATCCTTGGACCAAACCAACCAGCTCTCAGATGAATAGCACCATATATTACTATTAAAAAGTATTCAGTATAATGTTATATACTACGCAAAAAAAATATATAATACATTTAAAGTTTATTGCAAACAAAAAAAGTAGCTTGAGAGTGTACAGAGATCCGATTACATAATTTGCAATGCTATATGCAAATGGCAGTCACATTGATTTGCAACAAAGAAAGTAAAGTATGGTGCAAGACAATTTCAGTTCTTTTGCGAGGAAATGAACAACTCTTCCTATGAAGCCTTGCAAATGACGCAACTGATTCTGAAACAGAGAGTACAATACCAAACCCTTAACATTGACATCTGTACTCAAGTTCGGAGGCCAAGAGGGCTGCATTTAAACCACATTAAATGCAAAGGGCCACAAATTACAATTTGTATCATAAGACTTTTATTTAGGCCTCCTTAAGTAGTTTTACTGAGTATTTACAAGTGCAGTTTATTATCTAGCTAAGTCTTACTAGTCCTACATGGATTGTTAAATGTTGTCCCATTTAAAATGTCACTGAACATGAAAAAAATGGCATTTAAAAATAAAAGGATTAATAGTTTGTCTTACTGTATTCTTAAAGGAGAACTCCGGTCAATTTTAACATTGAGCTCATTTTATTGTACATTTGGAGTGCTGTCAATACAGAGAACAACGACAAAAATCGGTGTTGCCTACACCGAGTTATTCTATTTTTAAAATTTGCACCCTGTTGACTTCAATAGGGCAAGTACTAAACCTGCTTTTAGGCTCTTAACATCCTTGATGTGTCAATACAAGTGCACAGGTCATGCGAGTGATTCCTTCTGAGTGAACACGAGTGGATCTGACTGCAGTAGATGTAAAAGATATGTATAAAAATTATGTTATTTAAGCCAGCGCAAATACTTGTTTACATCCTGTTTTTCGGTTGAAGTCCAAAGTAATCGATTGCCGAGTTCACGCGCATGATCATAGGTAACTAAACCTATGCGCGTGAACTCGGCAATCGATTACTTTGGACTTCAACCGAAAAACAGGACGTAAACAGGTATTTGCGCTGGCTTAAATAACATCATTTTTATACATATCTTTTACATCTACTGCAGTCAGATCCACTCGCGTTCACTCAGAAGGAATCACTCACATTTTCTGTGCACTTGTAATGACACATCAAGGATGTTAAGAGGCTAAAAGCAGGTTTAGTACTTGCCCTATTGAAGTCAACAGGGTGCAAATTTTAAAAATAGAATAACTCGGTGTAGGCAACACCGATTTTTGTCGTTGTTCTCTGTATTGACAGCACTCCAAATGTACAAAAAAATTAACTCAATGTTAAAATTGACCGGAGTTCTCCTTTAATGCAAAAGTGAAAAAAAATGCCAAAATGAATAAAGAAAAACATTCTTGAGCAAATAAACTTAACAAGAACTGATGAAAAGAAGTGAATAGTCCTGGTGAAAAGTCTGCATTGTTTTCACAAGTAATTTCAGGTCTGGCAGTTGATCACTGGCTGATCTGAGACAGTCTGTCAGCAAGACGAAAACGTTGCACCTTTTTACAGTCTTCTTTTTAGCGCAATTTTCCACCGGACAAAATTGCGCTTGTTAACTCATGATTTCTGTTCTGTCTGTGAGCACCAATCTTGCACTTCTATCTACTCCTCAACCAGACCACCTAGAGACTTCGGGTTTTCGGCATTATGTTAAGGAAGGTCTAATCTCGGGAACGCACAAAAAAAATCCAGGAAAAGATTTACTATCTCTTAGTGTTGTGATCCCATGAGGTGAGAAAATTGCGCTAAAACACTCACCGAGTTTTTATTACTTGTTTTATGCTCCATTGCACATTGACATTGAGAATAAAAGTTTTGTTTTTCATGTTGCTAAGAGGACCATTGGCCACTTCCACTTCCACTTTCAGGAGTGTCAAACGCATTAAATGACACAAAAATAAAGATACTTTGTTTTTTTTAAAGCTGCAGTCCGTAACTTTTGATGCTCTAGCAGTTAATAAACAGAACTGCATGCAACCTTTTTTCAACTGTAAAGAACCTTTAGAGCAATGAAAAGGTTCTATGGATGTTAAAGGTTCTTCATGGAACCATAGATGGCAATAAAGAACCTTTTTTTTTTTTTTAAAGTGCAGTTTATAAGACGTAAAACATATGGAAACATAAACGAACTGTGCATGTGTGCAAGTTTTGTTCGAATCCGATACATGCTTATTTATTTTAGGTCTACACCACCCCTTCCAATCCAATTGAAATATTATTCGCTTCAAGCTCAAGAGGTGTTTAGATGATGTTTTCGCAGTCTGATTGAGCCATCAGTCTGATAATAAACAGATTATTTGGGTGCATGTAAATGTAGCTAGACGACCTCACGGGCAGATCGCATTTTGTGAGACAGCATTGTTTAGCAAAACTTGAAATACAGGTCATCTGCAGAAACTATCAGACAGCTCTGCGCTTTAAGATTGTAAGATGCTTCAAATGTTGTAGCAGTCTGTTGCTGTATGCGAGTTGTTCTCTTGTAGATGCCAACAGATGAACGAGCTCTTCAGGAAAACTGGAGCACACACTGGCAATCATCTGAACCCAATGGAGGTTGTGCTATTCCATTAAGTGAAGTCATTCGCAATGGATTATGGGAGTGCACAATTTGCTGAGCTCTTCATGCACAATTCCTGTATTCAAGGTAACCGCAAATAGTGGATTTCTCTTCAGAATTATTTTCATTAGAAATATAACAATATATATTGACTTCTACAGGAGAATGTGCTATTGATTAAAGGGTAACTAAACCCCTGGTCAGAGCCCATCGGAGATAGAGGGGACGAAACGAGGGCGGGGCTGAGCGGGGGATGGGGGGGCGTCCAACTGAGACCCGCAGTGACGGATTAATTGACAGCTGCTGTCCGACTCTAAAATGGACAGTGACTCACAGGGTCGCAAGACGACGTAAAGTACATGCATCTGATGAGTTTTATTGAGTTGATGTCAATAGCGCGCGCTCTCTGTAGGCATATTCATATTTTGCCACTATGTGAAAAAATCCAGCAAAATGCGCCAGCGCGTTTGTCGACCCCAGAGGATTAACTTTAGCCTAACCATAAATTGTGATTATATATATGATCACTCACATCAGCAGGAGGAGCAGCGTTTGGCACTGCATCGCTTTTCAGCGCGAGCTGTGTGGAGAAGCCCATTTGCACCTTTACTGCGTTGGAGAAGCAATCCCGCGTAAAATTCAGGTTGCATACTTGAGCTCCACTGGCACCTAATTTCCAAGTCTGCTGGAAAGCTATGCAGTCCAGCAGTGCTGTTGCAACCAGCAACACTACACCTACGTACCCTCCAGACCACTGTACTAAATACAGATAAATCTACGCTAACTTGATGCTATCCTAACTGATGCAATACTATGCGTGGTAGCTCGTACCAAGGGATGGCATGGTGAGCTCGTACCAAGGGAGGGCATGGTGAGCTGGAACCTGCTTACGTCACGTAGCACCGCTTACGTCACGCAGTACCGTAAACATCCAATAGGAAAATTCAACTGCAGTAGCCACCGTTCAACCTGAAGAGGGCAGCATGTTTTTACACCATATATTGTAGAATTAAAACACTTTATACCCAAATGTCAAAAAAGTTACTCGAATCAATGAACAGCACTAATAAAGCCCCATTTTTACAAATCATTAACTAAAAAAAGTTGGTTTAGGGTTTAGTTACCCTTTAACAGCCTCAGAGCTCATGATAAATTGTTTAATGGTTTTAAACAATTTATGCAAACTTTATTTCTGTATGGAGAAAATAAATGGGATAATTCCATAACCTGAATGTTGTGCTATATAGCAATAGAAATAACATATACATAGTTAACATAATACTTAAAACACAAAAATATGAAATGGTACAATTGTTTTTAAAATTGATAATAAGAAGAAATGTTTATTGAGCAGAAAATCAGCATATTAGAATGATTACTGAAGGATCATGTGACACTTAACACTGGAGTAATGATGCTGAAATTTCAGCTTTGCATCACAAGAATAAATTATATTTAAAAAAATATTCACATAGAAAACACGTATTTTGGATTATAATAATATTTCACAATATTACTGTTTTTGTATCTAATATATGCAGCCAAGAGATTTAAAAACACTCAAAACTTTTGTATTTCAGAAAATCCTCAGGATGTCAAACTACAAGGAGTATATAAGCTGTTTTATTTTCTATAAATTATATATGAGCTTTACAATTTTAGCAAATCCTGTTAGCAAACTTTAGGATGTCTAAATAGGTGTAATTTTGTTATTTTTTTATTATATTTTTTTATTAATCAAACAATAAAAGTATTCATTATTCTTAAAATAAATAAATATTATTATAATAAATACAAAAATACTTATGATAACATTAATAACAGTGGAAATGGAAAGTGATTACAGCATCTACTTATCTTCCAAAGAAGGTTTAGTTGGTGTGAAGATATGTTTGTTTATCCAACTTATCTAATAGGTTTTGCAAGACAAAACATGGGATTTGTGCCTCTAATTTGAAACCTCATGGGACACAGTATTGTATCCTATTCCTGGATAACATTTTACATTTGTAAAAGATGGAAAGCATAGTCCATTCATCCAAAACTGAAAACTCACCGCTGTCATTAGTGGAGCGATATGAACGCTGGTTTTTGCCATCAGTACGCCCGTCTCGAGCCGGTTCAAACCCAATGCTAATGGAAGCTGAATCAGAAAAAAAAAAGAAGAAAAAAAAAACTCATTTTAGTATTACTGATTTTTTCTGAGCTTAATTGTGTATTACATGGGTTCTGCCTCAGAGAGCCAAAGATTAAGACAGTATTACTGAACTGAAGCGAAGTACAGTTCAATCTATAAAGATCATTAGATTTTCAGAGTTTATTCTCAGAGCCTGGGATGTCAGGCAGTTAAAACAACCTTAATAAACTCCCGTTCACTGGCCTCTTAGCCAGCACTATCTCTGTGTCTATCTCTTTGACCTTCACACATTCAATAGCGATTACTTTAGAAGGAAAGGGAGGTTCAGAAAAAGGCAAAAGGGAAGGGGGAGAGGGGAAGAGAGAGAGAGAGAGAGAGAGAGAGAGAGAGAGAGAGAGAGAGAGAGAGAGAGAGAGAGAGAGTGTGTGTGTTCGTGCGTGTGTGCGTGTGTGTGCGTGTGTGTGTGTGTTTTGAAGTATTTATCTGCACAGGGGATTACGTGGCAAATGGCTTTTTCTTCATTCAGTCTGGAGAACATTTATGCTCCCAACCTCTCATCCGCAAAACCAAACCCGAAGCCCTTCAGGATGAGAGTGGATTATAAATGTCTTAAATGTGAATTTAAGAACAAATGGTTGAACATATATGAAAGGCCAAGGGCAGTTGTAACCTTCCCACATTTTCCTTCATAACTCACAAACTGCTACATCTATCTGGCATATTTTGGTAAACACATAACATAGCACCACTAAAAATATTTAAGAGATCATAATGTTGAATTTAACAGCCCTATTTATGTGATAAATATATGAATTTATGTTATCCAAAATAAGAGCACACTGATTTAATACTTTTTTAGTTGCCATAATGTGTTTAGGCAAAAGTCTAAGTGATATCTATATTATAATTATATGAAGTTCTCTCTAAAAGCAGGTGAGCTAGATATTCCACTTTGTTTTCTGGGTTGTCAGTAAAATATGTCTGCCTTGATTTGATTATCTCTGTTTTAGATAATAAATTTGTATCAAATCATAAATCCAGAAAAATGTAAGCGAAAAACACAGAACTCACAAAATTTCATATGGCCCTATTACTGTAATAAATAAATAAATAAATAGTTAAAGTTTTATGAATTCAATTGATTAGATGTGCTTTTTAATTATTAAAAGGTAAATAAATCATTAAAACGGAATACAAAGAATTTGGAAAAAAATTATATAATAAAAAAAAGGGCCCTAAAAATTAAATTACCCATATCTAAACACCCATATATATATATATATATATATATATATATATATATATATATATATATATATATATATATATATATATATAAATTACTTTACTAGATATTAAAGGGGTCATATAATGGTACATGTACTTTCACAAGTTGATTGTACTGAAATGTGTGTTGGCAGTGCCTGTACACAACCATCATAAAGTGATAAAAAATACAATCTCAAAAAGTCTACAATCAAGCCTTTCGACATTGTGACGTCACACGGTCGGACGCCCCTCCCACGATTGTTGATTGACAGCAGCGTTTCAACACAGACCCACCCTCGCTTGTGAGTGAGCTGTCATCATAGTCTGCATTGTTGATACGCTGGAGCAGAATGGCATCTAATCGATTGTGGTGTTCTGTTCTTGGGTGTGATAAGGAATACAGCAGTCATTTTGATGTTCCTAAATCCGAACCGCTGTAGACACAGTGGCTGAGTTTTGTTTTCGAAGGGAATATTCCCCACGATCAACGTCAATGCTTTCATGTTTGCGCGAATCATTTCACACACCAGACTGCTTTACAAACGAGGGTCAGTAGCTGGTTTTGCTAAGAAGCTGCTCCTAAAAAAAAAAGGATTGGTACCAACTATTCATGTTCCGGCTGCACTTCCAGAAGAACTGAAGTGAGTGTAAGGTTTAATTAACCTTTATATTAATCTTTGCAAATCGCTAGCACGATGAATGCGGCTAAGGCTTACACTCAGGGTACGGCATCTTTTCTATGTACGACGTTCTCAATATAATTCATAATCCCACGTTTATAATGAACAACGCATTATGGTTGTTGAGTTATTATTACAAACGGTGTTCGCACAGAACAGAGGGGCGGGGTGAGCAAAGCTCATTATCATTTAACGACACATGCACTTAAACGGCGTGCTGAAAACAGAGCTGTTTTTGACCAGGTAAAATTTGTGTTTTCTTACAATAATAATGAGAATTTTTAATTAAAGTATATTACAAACTTTTAATTTAGACCCTAAAGAAACATATTAGCTTGTACAAAAATGGCATTATATGACCCCTTTAAGAAAAGAGCTGCCCTGGACATGACCTTGTTTCATCGTTCGACCTAAAGCACATGTTCAAGTGTTCATACTGTATACTTCTGTAGCATTAAGTGGCTGCCCTTCATTGAGCTCAGAGTATGTCGGACGCCTATTGTGTCCATGCGCTCCTTTCAGTGCCGCATCCCATATAGTCCCATTTCTAGCTGCAGAGCTTCACAACTGTTAATAGTTTTATTCTGTAAGAGGCTAAGAGCTGCTGAGAGCTTTGTGTACTATATGTCCCTATCTCTCTCTAAGATGTGTACAAAGGTTATGAGGAGAGATTTCTGAATGTTCAAAAAACATTCTGCTCTGCTGAAAACACAGACACACCTGTGGATGCTGTAGAAATGTTTTCTGTCCCTAGCCTTTACAGAAATATTACACTTAAAAAACCCTTTAGGATTACAATTTCTTTACAGTTTAAAATAAAACAATACATTATTTGAACGTAGAAGTGCTCTGAAGTGCCACAGAAGTGCTCGTCCCCACAGTCATGTACAGAGGGAAAATGCTTTATTTTGAGGTCAAAAACAGGTTTTTACACCATTTAAAATATAATAATGATAATAATGTCACTGGTGTTACCATTAAACAAAAATCTCTGATTTTGTAATAAAAATCACACTGATGACATCACTTGACTTCCTTCTTCCAAATTCCTGAATATCTATGAAGAAAGGCCCATAGTAAATCCTCTCTTTTCAGAGTCTCTTTTCAGTTATCAGAAATGTTCTCATTTATCTCATGATTTCATATGAAGCTTTTAGTTGAACTCACTGGTACAGTATGACCTACTTTATTGTTAGGGAATTGTAAAAAAAAAAAAAAAACTAGAATACAAATGGATTAAAATTTAGTTAGTATACCATGATTGACAACATGTGGTTTGATACCTTGCAGCAGCCATTTTGTAAAATAAATTTTTCATGAAAATTGTCACTGGTGTTACTGTCACTGGTGTCACCTTTCTTATGGGTAACACCAGTAACACCAGTGATTTCTTATTTATAGTTATCTATTTATAGTCAACTTATCTCAATTATGAACTTTATTCAAAGCTATTCATTTAGATTGTATGGCAAATGTAACAATTTAGTCTCATCTACTTAATTATAGTTGAAGAATAACGATATTTGGTCTAATGCATACCATTGGTGATTCATTGTGTCACTGGTGTTACTGTCTTTTTTTTTCTGTCACATTAAATACAATGTCACATGTGAAATGATAATAATTTTACATCCATTTAATTCTGCTACACTCAAAAGTTAATATTTAAAGGATTGCATCATTACTTGATTTGAACTGGTTTTCAAATATTTTCATTGTTATAGCAAATACATGGTTGCGCAAACAAACTAACCTCATTCAAGCACACTTTTAACAAACCTGATTAAAATAAATAAAACATAATCTCCTTATTTGTTGCATTATTATTATTTTGCGGTAATTCTGACTACATGTGCTGAAAAAAAAATAGAAATAATATTTCATAAAAACCTTTAATATTGCCAAAGAAGTAAGGTAACACCAGTGACAAAAAAAAATGGTACATGCAGTCTTTAACGGAACACGCCGACTTTTTGGGACTTTAGCTTATTCACCGTATCCCCCAGAGTTAGATAAGTCCATACATACCCTTTTCATCTCTGTGCGGGCCATAACTCTGTCTGACGCACCCACCGCTAGCCTAGCTTAGCACAAATACTGGAGGTAAATGGCTCCAGCTAGCATACTGCTCCCAATAAGTGACAAAATAACGCCAACATTTTCCTATTTACATGTTGTGATTTCTATAGTCACAGTGTGTACAAATAACAAGGTCACATGCAGTGATGGCAATAACAGCGTTATAAATAACAGCGTTACTAACGGCGTTACGTTTTTCAGTAACGAGTAATCAAATTGATTACTCTTCCCATCTTAATAACGCCGTTACCATTACTCATTACTGCCAAAAAATGTGGCGCGTTACTTTAATTGAAGCTCTTTTTTTCATCAGACCAACTAGATCTCTGACGCTGGTTTCACACTGCACGCGTTAGCAGAGCGGATGCAGCGCAGAGGCAGTGCGTATGGTGAGCGGGAGCAGCACACGCCCGTTTTGCTTTCACATTGGCAGCGTTTGTCACGCGCAGTAATGATAATTATGCTATTATAATTATATTATATAATGATAATTATTTTAGAAAATACAAAAATACTGATTTAATTTATTTTAAATGTAGTCATAAAATGTTTAAAAGTCCCACTCACAGAAATAAAGGAGGTTTACTCACTGCATTTAGAAGTTTCATGTTGTCAACATTCTGCATGAACACTTGTCTGGTTTGAAGAAGCTTATTGGCTGTCAAGGAGCATGTGATGTTCTGAAACTCCGCCTTCTGATTGGATGAATTAAACTCCAGGACGCGATCGACTGATTCACTGCAGAGCACAGAGCGCAGATCTCCCTCACCTGAGAGCGCAGGCAACTACACAACAGAGCAGCAAACAGTTAGGATATCAAAACAAAACTCAGATGAACATCAGAGACACACCTGGAGGGTATTCCAGAAAGCAAGATTAATTTACCATTAGCATATACCCTGGCCTGAACTCTCGGCTCATTAACCCAAACTTTGCTTACTCGATGGTATGCAGGTTCCAAAACCGGGGTCTGGAGTAAGTTCATTCTGACATTTTTTTACCAATTGCGAGTTATAAACTCACAGTTGCATGTTATAATGTCAGAACTGTGAGATATAAACTCACAATTCTGACTTTTTTCTCGCAATTGTGAGTTTATATCAGGCAAATCTGAGAAAAAAAAAGTCAGAATTCCGAGATGAAAACTTGCAATTGAGAGAAAAAAGTCTGAATTGTGAGACAAAAAGTTAAGTTGCAATTACCTTTTTTTATTTTTTATTCTGAGGCAAAAACAAGTACTTATTTAATTAAATCGCTTATTTAAATAAAAATCAATAATAAGCGATTTAATTAAATGAGTATGTCTACGTTTTCAGCACTTTTATCAGTATTGTCAAAATAAAAGCTTGAGGATTTGAATGTTTGAAAGTGAGACATTTAAGACTAATATAATATTAGTATTGTAATTTGCAAAATTGTAATTTTGTGAAATAAATCATATTTTTAGGCCTTTAATTATCAAAGATTCTTTTGTCATACATGACAATTGTAATTTACAACAGCAATATTTTTATTTCTTAATTTTTATAATTAGAGTTAAAACATTGTCCTCTAAATATTTATGTGCCTATTGAGTTTTGCTTTTGAAGTTCAAATGGCATGTGTTTGACATTTTACCGCCATGTGAATCTAGCTTTAACAACAAGCTTTATTGCTGAGGTAAAACACATGGCTTTGGTGTTGTGATTGAGTTCATTTAGAAGCGTCTGGACTCTCGGCTGATTTTTCATTAAGGGATATTGGATCTCCTCCAGTCTGCACTAAAATATACAGCGTCTCTTTATCTTTCTGGCTCTCCATCTGTCTTTGTAGATGACGTACCTGGCCAAGCCGAACTTTCACCTTCATCAGGCTTGTGGCTGTTGTGCTTGGCACAGAAAGGCTGTTCGTCAGATATTCTGAAAACGTCTCGTTGGTTCTCAGCAAATTGCGAAGCGGAATGGACTGACCTAACAGAGAAATTGAACAGGGAATATTAACATATTGCTCTCACTGTAGCTTACATAGGTTTCATTCAGACAGACAGAAAATATACCATTTTTAAAATCTTATATATTTGTTGTAGTCTAAACAGCAAAAATAAATAAAGAAAAGTATTCATTTCTTTTTACATTTATCTTAGAAAATGTAACGTTTTCAAGTGGAGGTCGAGGTGTATTGCGGTGGGCGGCTATGCAAACGCTTCGGGTAAATTGAGGCCGTGATTGAAGGAGAGGATGTGGCTTATTAAACACGTGTTAGCCCGTTAAAGACTCATTTAGCTATAAGGCAACACGCTGTTTTGTCATCATGTAACTGCAAATTCCTCCCACACGCTCGCACAAAGACCATGAAAGCCAATTAGGCATATGAAAGCTTGTGTGTTTAGACATCAAGGGTGGATGGAGGTCTGACTGTGCCCTAGAGAGAGCTGTTGTAATTCTCATGAATGGGCGGTTGTGTTTGGGAACATTAAAAAAAAACCTGACCCGGCTAATATGTATAGAGCCGTGCTAATTAGCGGCCTAGCGCTCGAAGAGTATCAGACAGCAGCGCTGATTACAGAGGGCACGTCATTACACTCTGAATCTTATCTGTGTCTTTGTTGTCATCTCGACAATCCTCTTCAACACCAATCAGGTAGGTCACAGACAGACCGGCTTACGCACAAACACGTGTGCGTGGATAAGCTCTATTCGAGAGAGATTGGAGTCGTCACCCCGCACCTTAATCATCTCCGGCTGCCATGGCATCACCCTGCGCTCCCATTGGGCGCTTTATTCCACGCTTGCTCTGATTGGCCGCTTTTATCGGCGAGTCTCTGGCAGCGCTGTGAGTTAATTACTCTCTCTCAGATCTGCTGATGAATTTAATCTTGTATAATAGAAGTTCATGGCCCCAGAATGCAAATAGGCTTGCAGCGGTGACCACGTCCTGACAACACGGCCTATTTGCAAATGAGCTTCCTCAGAAATCTGAATATCATTAGACTAAACGGTATGAACAAACAACAGCAGAGCGGCAAGATATACGACCTGCACCTGACAACCAACAACTGCAGCTGTAAATTGCACAGTGACTCTGTAGTCAATTCAAGTGCGCGTTCATTCTAATTCTGCACGTCATTGTGTAAGAACAGCAAGGGCAATAGTAGTTATAGTATAGATTTGAATGCCATTGCATTTGAGGATATCTTCATGCCAAGCCAAAAAATATAGATATCTTCATGCCAAAAAATATATATAATTTGCATAAAAACAACAATAAAAACCAAACAAAAATTAGAATACAGCCGTTAAGATCACACAAGATGTTTTAAATTTACATATTATACAAACTCCAAAGCTTTTTCTGGTAAAATATTACTTAACAAGTCCTTAAAGGAACACGCCACCGTTTTTTTTAAAATAGGGGTTATTCACCGTTTCCTCTACATTTAGATAAGTGGGCAAACGCATTTTTGTCTCAGTGCATGTATTGTCTTAGGCCTTGTTTACCCTGCAGGTCTTGATGCCTAATTCTGATTTGTTGCCTATATCCGATTTTTTTGACCGTCTGTTAACACGTTCTTTCAATTGTAACCCATATCCGATTCATGTGTTTACACTTGCCATATTATCTGAAACATCACGCATGTTTAAAGGGTTAAACTATCTTGCACAGATGGACAAATTGATTGATGCTAGCTCTGCAATATATGCGAAGTTCGCCAAACATCACCATGATTATGAGGCGGAGGAGGACAAAAAGTGCTTTCTTTAAATGCAAATGTTTTTTGAGTATTTCATTTGTGAAGGTAAAGCATATTCACTATACTCCTAATTACAAAAAGAAGAAAAAACTGCTCTTAAACTGGGTGTGTGACAGGCTGTGGAATGGGGTTTGGTCGAGGAAAATTTTTCAGTAAAAAATTTTTTTTTTTGCTTTAACTCCTATCGGCTGATAACGATCAGTGCCAGATCAATCGCACCCTTAATTTCAGCATTCTTGCCTTTTTGGCCTGCCTTTCTTTTTCAGCTGTCATTAGCAGCTGAAATGAATTGCTGTCCTATTCTAAACTATTTGCTAAATTATGACCTCCTTTGTTTGCATATAATAATAGATTCTTTGCACACACAATCTTAGGCATAAAAAATATCTTTTTTTATTTATTTAGGATGTTATAGTGCTATTGAAATGTCATTTAGCTCAACTATTCAGCTTAACAGGGTCAGTATGTGCAACCCTAATCAAAATAATGAAATACCAAATTTCATAATAAAGCGTTTTATTTATTTATTATTATTATTATTATTATTTTGCATTAAAGACTAAATCAAGTCTATAAAATAAAAATGAAATAAACTACGGTTAGGTGAAGTGTCCTGTTAATTTAATCAGCAGTAATCATTGCAGCCTGTGCGGAAAAATCGGAATTGGGTCACATTTCACTGACAGTGTAAACGAGGCCTTAGGCTGTGTGTCCACCAAAGCGTTTTTACTCGCGGCTGGCGTGTTTTTTCAATTGTTTTCAATGGGAGCGCCGCGTTTTTAAAACGCCATGAGCGTAACGAGGCGCTGAGCGTCTTTTTCACGCTGAAGCGCTGAGCGTTCGGCGTTTTTTACTGGTCGCCGAGAGTTGAAGAATGTTCAACTTTTGGTAAAACGCAGCGCTCATCAATGTCACTTTTTACCCAACCGTCCAATCACAGTGGAGGAGGGGCGGGACTAATAGAGAGCCTAAGTCCCGCCCCTCCGCTTCTGGCTCATGGGACCTTACTTCGGAAAAAATATGTATGGAAGTCAATGGCGAGAGATAACTTATCTTTTTATTCCGTCTGAACTGTGCCCTGAACTACACATATGATGTTTGTCAATTTAAAAGGTAATTATGAAAGTCAAGAAAGTAGCAGTTTGTCATAAAACAGAAGAGTAACGTTTAGTTTTATGTGAAAATCGCTCAATGAACTACATCTCTCGTCTCGCACTATGTACGTCACAAGATCCGTTGCTCGTATGTGTGTATTCTGGCTCAAAACACTCAGGCATGACGGCGTAACGTTACGATTATAATGTAAGACTATAGAAAAAATGACAGACGTTAGCTTCATTCAAGTTAGCTTCATTCATTGAGAGAAAAGGTATGACGTCGCATGTGCGCCTTCTGGATTTGTAGTCTTTCTAATTACGTCTTATACCTCAGCAGTTTTACATCAAACTGTGACTTTCTTGACTTTAAAATGTATCTTTTAAATTGACAAACATCATATGTGTAAATCAGGGCACAATTCAAACGAGATCAAAATATTTGTTGTCTCTCGCCATTGACTACCATGCAATATTTTTCCGAAATAAGGTCCCATGGTGGTCGACCGGAAGGGGAGGGACTTAGGCTCTCTATACCACACCGACCAACCGCGTCCGCCACATGATTCTGCTTGTACAACGTCAACAGAGGACAACAACAAGCATAATAACGGAACAAAATCAAGAGCCAGAGAAAATACATTACATTTTAATATAGAATCAACACAGAAACAAAATATGTGTGAAATGAGATACTAGTAAGACTTTCGCGGATATTCCGTATCATAACAACAGTGTCTCGGTCTCAACCGTCTCAACTGAAAAAACGCTGCGCTGCCAAAACGCTCTCAAGCGCCCACAGCTGAGCGTTTGTAGCAGAGCGCCTAGCGTTTTCAGCTGGCTAAAAACGCTTTGGTGGACACACGGCCTTAGTCTGGCTGCGCCGCCGCTAGCTTAGCTTAGCATAATGAATGGAATCCTTTGTTGCCGGATAGCATGTTTGAGTAAAAGTGAAAAAAATAAAAAATACCAAACCAATTACTTCTTGTGGCCTGTGTACTCACAACGAGTACAAATAGCAATGCAGATTGAGACTAGGCGATTTCCTAGGCAGATATTGACTTGGGACTATATTGGGGTGAAGCACAGGCGAAGCACTGCGACTTGGGTGCTACTCTACTTGCATTAAAAGTCTAATTTTATTCAAAATAAACTAAAATAGATTTTGTTGCCTGAGATTGGTGGAAAAAAACACACAGCTGAACTGGGATGTCTGAAGTGTTCATAACAGCAGTTCTACCTAGACAAAACTGTGAATCGATTTAACAGGGTTCTCAAGTCTCACGCATTGGCCGTGAGACACACGCAATTCAACCAGTTCACACGCTCACACGCCACACCGTGTATTTCTCACGCTGAAAAGGCAATGCCAACCAAGTTGTCCTACAAGCTTTATATATAACGTTGTATATGAGGCGCGGGCACACAAAGTGAAGTTTCCTGCCGCCAGCACGTATCTCGGCCAGATTGCGTTCGTTACTAGGCAACACAGATGCGCGAACACACGGAAGTTGACGGAACATTCTCGGCCACCGTACGTTCGTTACTAGGTAACCAACAACATCGCGCGAACACACGTCGTGATGGAGAAGGTAAGTTGGACGAAAGCTCGTCTAACATTTTTAAGGCTGGAACATTTCATATATAGCCCATAGTATACATTATTATTGATGCAGTCAAAAACTCTACAACTACTTTGCAACCAGGCCAGAAGCTTTGGCTCAGTTTGGCTAGCTTACATTATCGGAAACTAAGGGAAATGTTAGTGGGTATGGGAAGGAATGAAGATGTATTTCTTCATTTTATTTTAAATAAATTTAAATGTATTTATTTTATTTTAAATTATATTATATATTATACTGTATTAATAGTATTTCTGGTTACATTAAGACATACATATTAAAGCAAGAGTGCTCTGGGTAATATTTTATATCCTGTCAAAACATAACGTTACTTTAATCATTGATTGCCATGCATTTGTATTTTTCAAACACTAGCAACACAAAACACATTTCATAAGCTGGAGTGTGTACTCTTGTGTGTACACACACACACACACACACACACACACACACACACACACACACACACACACAACACACTAACATACCTTAATAATATGTCATTTGTTCTCAATGTCCCACCACACAATAAATCATTATACCATTTCGACTAGACACATTCAAAATGCAAAAATATTTGTTTTTCCAAACTGTTTGGAGCAATTTGTTATATTTTTGTAATTTTTGTAACTTAGTTGTAATTTTGAAATATAACATTAAAGAGTATATTTGATGTGATTAATTGCTCTGTCATTTATCAGATTTACCAATTGTTATTTTTAATTTGTGCTGGTTAATTATGAACAAGGGGTAAAATTGGGGGGCGGGGACAGGTGGGGGCGGGGCTCCATTAGGGCTCCTCCCCCAACCGCATGTGATCTCACTCCAAGATTTTGATAAAACTTGAGAACCCTGGATTTAAGATGATCTTGTTAAGAAAAATTGCCAGCAGGCAAATCTATGGAAGCTTGTTTACGCCACAGAATAAAACATTTTAAGATAATTGTGACTTTTTATCTCACAATTGCGAGTTTACATCAAAAGGTCTGATTTGCGAGATATGAACTCACAATTGCGTGCTATAAAGTCAGAATTGCAATATATAAACTTGCAATTGCGAGAAATAAAGTAATAACCGAGAGCTAAAAAGTTTTTTATTTTTTATTCTATGGTGGAAACAGGTTTCCATTCAAATCCACTGAGATTTTATTTAAAATAATATCAGCTTTAGAAAAGGAAACATAGACATTTACCTCCAGCTGGGTTTGCATTCTGCAGGACAGACGCCCATTGGCCAATATCATCAGAGATCAGTTGAACGTTGCTGAAGAGGGCAGGATCTGCCAGGAGCGACTGAACTTCAATCAAAATCTTTGTTACTCTAAATAAAAGTAAGAAATAAGCATAAGATCTATGCTGTAATGTAAATCTATTCATGTTAAGAAAACAGAACACGCTGCATTTGCATGAATAGTCATTTTGTTGTTCTGACACTCACGTGGAGTCGTTGAAGTTGTTCACCTGTCCGGGTGCTTCACCAGGTGTGGGATAACTGACACACGGGTTCTGTATGTTACACAACATGCCCTGTAGCCATGGCAACACACCTGCTGATGGGAGGGGCTTATTGGGGTAGTGGCCTGAGAAGAAGAAATTATTCACAATTTTTTCAGCTTTATACAACCAACTTGTGGTTTAAGTAATTTTGGTATTTTCAAAATTTTCTAATTTTCACTCAAGAAGCTTACAGTATTTAGCTCTAATGTAACAAAATGAAATGAAAAGAAAATAATTTGCATTAGGTCCTTAACGGATCAAATTATTTTAACATTCCTGTGCTGCCATGATCTCACAAACCCACTAAACAAGTATTTTCTGTCAAGCTGTATCGCTGTTCTTCAAAACAATTTTACAAACTACTGCTGTCAATTTAACTTAGAAAGCCAGTATGCAGTTAATGAGCATATCACGTAGTTCATTCAATTATCAAATGCAAACGTATTATGATTATTACCAATTTGCTTTCAACGTGATTCTCAGTAACTCCCACACATATACATTTATTTTATTAGAACATTTAGAAGATGTTTGGCGTAAAAAACATGATGCGCATACTGTTTGAGAGTGAGGATTCTGGGAATAACTGAAGTTGAGCAATACTTACACTGGCTCTTATAAACAGGCTGATTGGTGGATCTGACCGACACAAGAATGAAGAACAGAAACAGAGGCCAAATCAGCTCAACCACCAACCGCACCTGAGAGAGAGAGAGAGAGAGAGAGAGAGAGAGAGAGAGAGAGAGAGAGAGAGAGAGAGAGAGAGAGAGAGAGAGAGAGAGAGAGAGAGAGAGAGAGAGAGAGAGAGAGAGAGAGAGAGAGAGAGAGAGAGAGAGAGAGAGAGAGAGAGAGAGAGAGAGACTTTTCACAACATTGATCTCAATAGCAATACAATTCATCTCACATCGTCTGCCCTCCATTAGCTTCAGCTCGCTTGCCCTGAGCAGAGGTTGTGCTTTTATGCATCTTTGATTCTGTTACTGCACCTCATCAAACTGTCCGATGTATAACTTTCTCAATATGGAAAGCTCCAAACAATGGAATAAAAAGATTTAAAAAAAAAAAAAGTCTATCGATTTGCTTTGCTCTATTGTATTTGTGCTATTGCTTGGAGTTTGATTATTTGTTTTTATTTTTATTTGACAGTACAGTCCTTTTTTTCCTTAACATAGCTCATACCGAACTGTATCAAAACCGTGACCCTAAAATTGTGATACAAACTGCACCATGAGTCATTTGAACCGTTACACCCCTAAACCTTGCTGTGTTTACACTTGGCATTAACATGAGATCAACGTGATCTAACCAAGCTGATCAGATCATCAGTGTGTTTACACTTGTCAACAACAAGTGGCTTCTGAATCTAGTTAACTTATTGGATCTGTTTCCCACACAATATTTAAAATAAGTCTGTAATGGAAAAATGCTGTTGCAAAGTTGACCTGAAGTGGCACGGTTTCTTTTAAAAAGGGTTTTCAGTCACTAAGCTACACATTTCAAACCTCACAAAATGAGGTGGAAGATGTTGTAAATAATAGCCTACATTGCATATATGTCGTGATCAAAATGGTAAAAAGAGAAATATGGGCCCAAACCATTGGCAGATGTGATGTGATAATTGTGAACTCTTTACAGACAATGATTGGCTGAGCAACATTTGGGTGCAAAAGCAAACTTATTGCATTCTGCTCTTCCTGCTCTTGATTGTCTAAATGATGGTGTGGTGTGGGTGTCGACCTGTGACTGCCCATATGGTGACTAGATTGTCTTTACATTGCACTTTTTGAATGCTTTATTTAGTGACATAAATCACACAAGTAAATACAAATTAACAACAACAACAACAGTAACAGTAAATTGTCAGTAAATTAATAAATAATAATACAAATAAATAAATAAAAGAACACACATAAAAAAGATCACTACATTACACTGAGATCTGCTCATAATGCGTCCTTGAGTACCTCTGTACCAGGTCATACAAGTCATAACATTGCAATCACAAACACACTTGTTTTTTTAGTGTGTATGTGGACAACCTCCGGATACAGGTCGCATGTTAACGGCAGGTGTAAAACGAGCCCTATGACCCACACAATCTGAGTTTCAGCTCACAGCATCCAACTGGTACCATTACATTTCTGTGATAGTGGTTTTAGTAGTTCTACTAATATATATATATATATATATGTGTGTGTGTGTGTGTGTGTGTGTTGACAGAGCTACTTGTTACGGTGGCCGAGAAGGGTCACAACACAAACAAACGCCACAACAACTACATATGCAGAAAACACATGCAAACGCCGCCACAACAACTACATATTCAGAAAACACCTCCAAATTCAGAAAACACATACAACGGCACAACAACTACATATTCAGAAAACACATACAAACGCCACAACAACTACTCGGCCACCGTAACTTGTGGTCCCGGCCAACCCAACACTTCATCACAACTTCACCATTCAGCTAGTCTCGTCATCCATAACTCCACCAAGGTCAGCCAGGAACCTTGGAGTTATAGTTTATGATCAATTGAACTTCACACAGACCACATTGCTAGCACTGCCCGGTCATGTAGATGTTCCTTGCACAACATTAGGAGGATCAGGCCCTTCCTATCAGAGCATGCTACACAACTCCTTGTCCAAGCACTTGTTCTATCCAGACTGGACTATTGTAATGCTCTCCTGGCTGGTCTCACAGCTTGCTCTGTAAAAACCTCTGCAACTGATCCAGAATGCTGCAGCCAGAGTGGTCTTTACCAAGCCAAAGAGAGCACGTCACAAAATTGCACTGGTTGCCAGTTGCCGCTCGCATCAAATTCAAGTGTCATCTCAAAGAGGCACAAAATCTCTTTCTCTGACCTTTACCTTGACTGTTCCCTGCTGGTGGAATGATCTGCCTAACTCAGCCAGAGCTGCTGAGTCCGTGGCCATTTTCAAGAAACGGCAGAATACGCATCTTTTTCGGCAACACTTGATCCATTAATACTAACACTTTATCTTCTATTCTATATCTATTATCTTTATAAAAAAAAAAAAAGTACACATACTGCGTTAGATTAAACTGGGAAGAGTCATAGGCTAGCACTTGCATATTGTTGTCCTATTGTTAGTTTAACTGCTTCTATTGTTCTCATTTGTAAGTCGCTTTGGATAAAAGCGTCTGCTAAATGAATAAATGTAAATGTAAATGTAATATCCTTCTACGGTGTTGCCTCCAGGCCACATAGTCTATTTTAGTTTATTTTTAATAAAATGAGACACCCATTTATTGCTCAAAACTATCTGAGGAAAGAACTCAAATACTAATCAATGAAAGCACAAAAAAAAAAAAAAAAAAAAAAAAAGTGGCACTTAAAGGGATAGTTCACTTTGAAATTAATTTTTGATATGTTTTAGCTTACCTCAAGGGCATCCAAGATGTAGGTGTCTTTGTTTCCGCAGTAGTTTCAATTTTGATATTTTTAGGTCAAACCGTTCTTGTCTGTCAGTCATATAATGACTTCGCTACTGCAGTTCATTGGAACGAAACCGTAGCCAAGGCGACATCTATGTATATATCTATACCCGCCCGCGCCGTCAGATCATTTGGACGTGTGCTGTTTTCAAGAGATAACAACGATATAAATACTGTTCGTTTTCTCACACAAACCGCTCGTTTCGTGTCTTAGGCCATCAATGTGTACTTATGATGGGGAATTGTTTCATTTGGACGATGGGGAATTGTTTTAATTTGGACTCTGTGCATGCTCTTTGAGCCAGTGACCATCCACCTGCATTATATGACTGACAGACAAGAACGGTTTGACCTAAAAATATCAAAATTGAAACTACTGCGGAAACAAAGACACCTACATCTTGGATGCCCTTGAGGTAAGCTAAAACATATCAAAAATTAATTTCAAAGTGAACTATCCCTTTAAAAGAATAAGAATAGTTATTCACATACTATATATCTGCATATATTATGATCTGCACACTTTCTATAGCACCTAAAAATGGTATAAAACACAACTGCCAGTTGATGAGGGTGAGGATGAGGTGTCATACTGTGATAAGGAAGATGAGGTCATAGTGACATAGTGAGGGTGAGAGCGAAGATGGAGATGAGGATGAAGATGGATATGTTAACTTGATATGATAACTTGAAGAAATGATGGTTTGGTAATACTTGTGTTCCACTATGGTACAATGTTGCCTGAGAGCAACAGCTGGATATGAAATGTTACTTTTTATTAAATATGAAATTTGTAATTCATTAAAAACTGGACAAATGTGTTTGTTCAAGTGTCTGGTTAAAGACATTGATGTTTTCAATATTTTTTTTTTCTTTTTTTTTCTACATGAAAATCTCAAATGTTTCAATTTGTCTGTTGTGGTAAAAA